>NC_092054.1:57754366-58438445 GCF_003086295.3 Arachis hypogaea
AGCTTACCATTTCAATTACCCTTGTTTGCCACTTTGAGCCTTTTAATCCCCATTTGTTCTGTATTTTACCACATCACTAGCCTTAAGCGGAAAAACCCCAATTGAATCTTTGGTTAGCTTAAGATAGAGATTTTGTATTAATTAAGTGTGGGGAATTGTGGGAACTTGAGTTGATGAAAGTGTGCTGTGTTTTATTGACAAAAGTATTAGGAACTTGGGTGCATACTCGTGTGAGAACAGAAAAACCATGTGCATTGATATGTTATGTTTGCTTTCATGTTCATCAAAAAAAAAAGAAAAAATAATTTAATAAATAAATAATACAATATAAATAAATAAGTAAATAGGGGATAAAACCACCCCAATGTTAAGTTTAATAAAAGATCAATGCATATGTGGTGAAATTAAAGAAAATTTGATACATGAATATATGATGCAAAAAGTGAGAATTTTGGGTAGTTAGGCAGGATTTTAGAGTTATATAGAGTGTGCGTATGTTAGGTGAGAACTCAGTTAGTCAAAGATTCATATTATAGCTCACTTGGCCATACATATATCCTCACCTTTACCTTAGCCCCATTACAACCTTGAAAAGACCTCATGATGTTTGTATTTGTACACTAAATATTTGTTGATTGGTTAGATGAAGAACAAAGTTTTAGAAAGCATGACTAGAGAAGAGTAGAGTGAATTAACCCTAGACACTTGAGCGATTAGAGTGCATATACACTACCAGTGAGGGTTCAATGCTTGATTCTGTGTTCCCTGCTTTCATGAGCTATCTTCTTACAAGTTTACTTGTCTTTTATTGTATGATTTGAATTAGTGGAATCTGATTTATTTTTGTCTTGAAGGACTTGTTTACTTTTAACCAAGTAGATAGAAACATCTTAGCATATAGTTGCATTCATATACATAGGTTGCATTACATGAGTCGTACTGTCCCCCGTTCATTCTTTCTATCTCCTTGAGCTTAGCATGAGGACATGCTAATGTTTAAGTGTGGGGAGATTGATAAACCACTATTTTATGGTTTATCTTGTGCTAATTTGAGTGGTTTTTATCAAGTCTTTACACACTTATTCATACAATTTGCATGATTTTACAATTCCTTCCCAATTTTGTTCTATGGTTGAAAACTTGCTTCCTAAGGCTTTAAATTGTGTATTTTATTTCCCCTTTATACCATTCGATATCGTGATCCGTGTGTTAAGTGTTTTCAGGCTGTATAGGGCAGGAATGGCTTAAAGGATGGAGAGAAAGCTTGCAAAAATGGAAGGAACACAAGAAATAAAGGAGATAACCAGCGAGAATCAACGCACACGCATGGCTCACGCGTGCGTGTGATTTGGAGGTTTGCACAACAACGCGTGCACGTACCTGAAGCGTAAGCGTGACACACAAAGATAACTATCAACGTGTACGCGTGACATGCGCCACATGCAGGAAACGCAGAAGACGCTGGGGGCAATTTTGGGTTGAGTTTGGACCCAGTTTTCGACCCAGAAACACAGACTAGAGCCAGGGGACAAGCAGAGACTCAACACACATTCACTTTTACAGAGTTTTGAGTTTTTAGTTTTTAATCTTAGAGTGAAACACTACCTCCTCTAGGTTTTTTCACATTCATAGTTTTAGAGTTTATTGTTCTTGATTTTGATATTGAGAAGAGTACTACCTCCGTTGAAGTTCCTATTATTCTAGTTTGTTTCCTTATTCCTTTACTTTTTAATCACCCATTAACCCTATGCAGATTTACATATGGATATCTTTAATTTTGGAATTTATTAATGAAAAGAACTATTTTTACCTTTAATTAATTTTCTGTTATTATTTTATTTGAATTTCTATGTCTTCTTTTTATTCCCTTTTATGGTTTATGAAAATGGCATTCATGTTAATGGAGTAGACTCCCAACTTGACTTGGGAGTTGATTAAGAGGAGACCCTTGAGTTGGAATACTCAAGTGTTAATTGGAATTTGGAAGTTGTTGGCTGGCTCTCTAGTCACTAATGCTAATCCTTCCATAGGAGAGGATTAGGACTTGTGAATTGGAGCTGGTTCTGTTACTTGACTTTTCTTTATTCAGTAAGGGATAACTAAGTAGAAATAGTAACCTGTTACCATTACACTTGGGAAAATTCAACAAAGATAGAACTTCCAATTAATCTTCTCCCGGTCAAGGCTTTTTATCTTAATTACATAAAACATCTTGTTAATTTCTATTGCTTTAATTTATACTCATTTATTTTTCTGTTCTCCAACTCAAAAATTTCTCAGAAAATTTCTGACCAATAACTTGCACTCTTTTGTCAACTCGTTGGGAGATGACCTGGGAATTTTACTCCAAGTATTTTATTCTTAAATTGTGACAACCCTTTTTAAATTGATAAGCAGAATTTTCGTCGGTAAAGAACTGTACTTGCAACGCTGTTCTTATTATAAATTCTTAATCGGCAATTTTTTGCCCGTCAATTACCGACAGTTAAATAAGGTCACTATTAAGAATAAGTATCCACTTCCATGGATTGATGATTTGATGGATCAGTTGAAAGGTGCAACTGTGTTTTCGAAGATTGACTTGCGATCGAGTCATCACCGAATTCGAGTAAGCGAGCCAGAGATACCAAAGACTGTGTTCAGGACTCAGAAATGATGACGATGCTGAGACATATAAGAGCAGAAGAACCAGAAGCTGTAAGACAGGATCATAGTGGTCTATGGAGGTACAAGAACAGAATTTGTGTGCCTAACTCTAGAGAATTGTGACAAAGGATTCTTGCGGAAGCTCACCAAAGTAGATTCTCTATGCATCCTGGAGTGACAAAGATATATCAAGATTTGAAACGAATGTTCTGGTGGCCAGGCTTAAAGAAAGAGGTAGATAATTGTGTCTTAAAATATTTAACCTGCCAGAAGGTGAAGGTGGAACATCAGAAGCCATCAGGAACCCTGTAATCCTTGAAAACACCACAGTGGAAATGGGAGTAGATCACTATGGATTTTATCACGGGATTGTCAAGGACCTCAACAGAACACGATGCCGTTTAGGTGATTGTGGACAGGTTAAAAAAATCGGTGCCTTTCCTTCTGATTCAAGTTGACTTTACTTTAGAAAGGCTGGCACGGATATATATTCGAGAAATCGTACCACTGTACGGGATACCTTCGTCAATTGTCTCAGATCGAGATCCGAGGTTTACTTCTAGATTTTGATGAGCTTTTCAGAAAGCGTTAGGAACAGAACTGCACATGAGTACAGCATACCATCCTTAGACAGATGGACAATCAGAGCGGACAATCCAAGCATTAGAAGACATGTTAAGATCATGTATGATGAACAACCAAAGCAGTTGGGATAAGTATTTGCCATTGATCGAGTTCGTCTAAAACAACAGTTACCAACAAAGTATCGGGATGGCACCATATGAAGCTCTCTATGGAAGAAGATATCATACACCATTGTGTTGGAATAACGACGGATAACCTAGTGTTTTGGGTCCAGACTTGGTACAAGAAACTACTGAGAAGATAAAGGGGATTCGTCAGAAGATCCAGACAGCACAAAGCCGTCAAAAGAGCTATGCCGATGATAGATGTAGACCCTTAGAGTTTAGTGACGGAGACCATGCCTTTCTAAAAGTAACCCCAACTACTGGAATAGGTAGAGCCCTTAAGACTAAAAAGCTTAATCCTCGATATATAGGACCTTTCCAAATACTCAAAAAGGTCGGTCCAGTAGCTTATCAAGTAGCCCTTCCTCCATATCTGTCAAACCTTCATGATGTTTTTCATGTCTTGCAACTTAAGAAATATATTCCCGACAAGAGTCACGTTTTACAATCAGAGACAGTACAGTTACGAAACAATTTGACATATCAAGCATCACCGGTTCAGATCGTAGAAAGAAGTGATAAGCAACTGAAGGGTAAAACTGTTCGCTTGGTCAAAGTGGCTTGGGGACAAAAAGGAGAAGAAGAGCATACTTGGGAACTAGAAGACAAGATGAAAGCTAATTACCCACATCTATTCTCAGGTAACTAAAATTTTGAGGACAAAATTTTCTTTTAGGAGGGTAGAATGTAACAACCCCGGTTTTCGAGTACATGAGATCTTTTCTGAAAGTACGAATTTCTCTAGAAGATCAGTAAGGGGAGAACTTCTTCTATATCATCAAGCATCTCAATCTTCATTATCATTATATTATTTTTAACTCAGGACCTTAGTTGAGACAGGCCCGACAACGCAATCGCGAAGAACCTAGTTTTTGAACCATATCGGTTAGGAGTTTCAATTCTAGTTTCCGTAAATAGTTTCAGTTTGATGAATCAGACTCGATTCATGAGAGAAGAGAGATAATAGTATAATATTATCATTATATTAGTATTAGAAGCTGCTTGAATAATATTATAAGGTTACCTGGTTAGTTTTAGTTAAAAATAGGAAACCAGTTTAACCGGGTTCACAGTTTACTGGTGCGCTTAGCACCAGCACTCTCTGATGACTTTAGCAATGCTAAGGCCTCATCATACATGTTTTATTCTCATAATAAATATGTTACTAGTGTCATTTATGATAGTAGCTCAAAAAAGAATTTTTAGAGATGTTTTTACAAGTGTTCCGATATATCTAGTTTTAGTAGTTATACACCTGAGATATTTTAATATTATTTTAACCCAACTCCAAGCCAACCAATCACAACTCACCCTACACCCCCAAAACCCCCAAGGCTAGTTCATTTGCTCCTTGTGGCCGAAATTTCCAAGAGAAAAATAGAGAAAATTTCTTAGTTCCAAATCTTCAAAGCATGATTTCTATTGAACTAAAACTCAAATCAAAATTCGAATCCAACCAACATGATCCTCTCTTCTTTGTCTACATAATCATATGACTTATCAAAGCTGGAATCAAGGTGAGTTGGCTACACCATCTCCCTTTTGCTTCGGTTTCAAGGAAACATGCTTAAACATGTGTTTTCTTGATGTTCTTCCTTAGGAATCATGCCTAACTTGACTTGAGAGACAAGAAATGTTAATTTCCAGCAAGTCTAAGGTGAGAAATCCCTTCCTAATATGCTGAGTGAGATTTGGTCAGTTGAGGGTTTGTGAATTTAAAATTGTTTTTTATGTGATTTAAGAGGAAAAAGTACTTAAGGACCACCTGAAAGTATAACCGAATTTTGAGCAGCAAAACCAGGTAGGGTTTGACAAATTTAATCTTGATTAATTGTGCTTGAGCTGTGTGATTATGATATGGTTTGGCTGTGCTAGAAATTGATGATTTATATGAGTGATTCTTGTTGAAAATTTGATGAAATTCAAGCTATGAATTTGTGTTCTCTTGAGTGCAGCTGGAAACCAAAATCCTAGAGCTTAAATTGAGGTTCAAGTTGTGTTAAAATCATGTGGAAAAAATGGGGTTTTAGTGGCTAGGAATTTATTATGAATTTTGGTAAAAATTGGTTACTGAAAAGATTGAAAAACGGGTGAAAACAAAGAAAGAATCTAAAAAATTTATGAAGAACACGAAGAACACTTCGAGTGTGATGAAGAACATTGAAGAACAGGCCTTAGATCTTGAAAAGGGTAAGGAAGTAAAATTTTTGTTGTTTGGGGGGTTATTTGGTAATTTCTGAAAGTTAGGGTGGTTAAAGTAGAAATATTAAAACTTACAGGTGGTAAAAAGTAAATTTTAAAGGTTAAAAGTTAAAGAGGGGTAATTTTCGAAAATTTAATGATAAAATAATAAATAATAATATTTTAATACGGAAAAGGCAGTTTTTTGTAAAAGCTTTAGAAATACAACTTTAATATCAGAATATCATAATTACCTTCATAAAACACTTAGGGAGTGGTGATAACATGTTAGTGAGGCAAAGATAAAGGTAAGACAAAAAGCTAAAGAAGAAATGAAATCAAAGAAAAAGTCTATAAAGTTTTAATGACAGAAAAACAGACATAGATTAGTGAACAAATTAGGGCAACATAGTTAGTCCTTGAGTTGCGGCGAGGGTTAGGTATTGTATGCAAAGTTAAACTATTTCAGTATAGACTTAATGAACTTATACTTGGGATAGGCTAACTATTCATACCGAAATTTACATAAGCTTTAAATACATATGTTAAGCAGAGAAGTCAGAGCAGAGTAGAGAAACACAGAGAACAAAGTAAGCAGGGTAGAGTAAAGAGATAAAGAGAAAAAGAGTAATATAGATATAGAGAAAAGAGTAATCAGAGAAAAGTAAAGAGATACAGAGAACAGAGTAACCAGAGCAGAGTAAAGAGATATAGAGAAAAGAGAAACCAGAACAGAGTAAAGACATATAAAGAGAAGAGTAATATATTAAAGAGATATTTGTATATATATATTAGTTGCTTGATGCAACCTAGAGCTATATATATATATATATATATATATATATTAGTTACTTGATGCAACCCAGAGCTTCTGTAGGGAAACTAAGTTACCTAAAGCTATTTTCCGCTTCCCCAGAACAGAGCAGAGCAGAGTATATATATATTTTCCTACAGTAGCAGAGGCTGTCTCAAATGAGTGGCTATTATTATATGCGCATTTATTTAGGAACAGAAAATCGTATTCAGGAAATCGTGAATTACTCGTGACCGGATAAATGTCGGGATTGCGGGCATCCAACTGACACATGAGCTCACGGCCTGTACTAGGGCTAGACATGCATCATTCTTGTCTGCGCATCATTCTCTGTTGCATTCCTTTCTGTGTGTGATCTATTTCTTTATGTTTTTCTGCTTATGTACTATTTCTGTGTTTTATTTTCTTGTATTCTTCTGTTTGTGTTCTACTTTCTGTTTTCCCTTCTTTCTCTTTCTATCTTTATCTTCTGTTTGCTGCTTCACTATATTCTATTACTCGTCTGCTAATCGACCCCAAATAAATGAACATAACTAATAACCCCATCCCTACTAAGAACTCTCCAATTCTTACACCCTTCTCTCCCTTCCTCCCCTTCTGATGAAGACGGGCGTAATATTCTATGAGTTCGACGACCCTTACATCTACGAGGATCCAGTACATCACAGTTACTTCATTATGGGATTGGAGCCTCGTATTAGATGATATGCATTACAGAATCGAGCTTTTCAACATCCTCTATCTAGCCCGCTTTTTGACCCCGATGCTCCTTATGACTTTCCCTTAATCTGGTTACACCCTGACGCACCTGGACATCCTTTTCCCAATGGTCCCGTACACCCTATACCAGCTCAACCCTTGAAAGTGGTGGCACCTGAGCCTATCATTCCTGATGAGCCCGAGTTAGCTGGTGACTACGTACCTATGATTCCACTAGAGTGGGACTTTCCCCCTGAGCCGATTCCTGACTTTCCACGGCCTGATGAGTCGGCACTACCGGATGACGGGGTAGCTCCTATATACACGAATGAACCTGTGCTCACGAATGGTTTTGTACACAGTGATAGTAGTGCTTCTGGTGGATCTGAGGATACAGGTGTAGCTGCGGACGAGGAGGAGGAGGAGGATCCTGAGATAGAGATAGAGCAGGATGAGGAGATGGGCGAGCCTCATGACGATCTTCCGAATGGCCACATGTAGATATAGTTCGACAGCAGTAGGGGCATTCTTTTGATGACACTCTAGTCTGACATTATCTGTTAGTTAGTCTCTCACTTGTGTTAGTACACCCGAGAACTAGGAGCTATAGAGTGGTTAGGCTAGCCTGGGCACCAGCTCAGCGGCTTTTTTTAATGGGCCAGGCCTTGCTGGGAGTGTCGTGTATATATTAGCCACGTAGGTTGACGACGATGTAAACTGACTTGATCTTGTGTAAATGCTACATGTTTTGTTATAGAGTACATGATGTATATTATCAGCTGTGTTTCTATGTTACCTTATGCTTCCTTTAGTTTTTCTCAATGTATGTATGTTTATTTTACCTTATCACCCGCAACGATATAAAAAAAAGTTACTTATAAAATTGGCATCACTCTAACAAGGAAGAGGCTCATATATTAAATAATAGTTAATAATTAGGAAGGACAAGTTAGTAACACTTAGCTTCTTGTATGACCATGGCATACTGGGAGTTAGGTCGTTACATCATAAATGGAGACATCTCCATTAGGGAGAACAAGCCCATCACTAAGAAGAAAATGGAGCAAACTAGAGAGCATGCACAAGAGCCTGTCCAGCTGCCTCAATATGAGATCCCTGAGATGCCTCAAGGGATGTATTTTTCTCCTCAAAGCTATTGGGATCAATGGCAGACTTCTCTTGGAAAACTAAGCACTAACATGGAACAATTGAGGGTAGAGCATCAAGAGCATTCCACCACCCTCAATGAAATCAGAGAAGATCAAAGAGACATTAGAGAAGATCAAAGGGCTATGAGAGAAGAACAACAAAGGCAAAAGAGTGACATTAAAGAGATCAAGCATCATATTGGATCCTCAAGGAGGAGCACTAGCCGCCACCATTAAAAGTGGATTCGTTTTCTTTTACTTCCTTTCCCTTTTATTATTTGTCTATTTTCTGTTATGTTGTAATGTATGTTTTCTTGTTCTTGTTGCATGATCATTTGTATTGATGTCTTAAAGAGGTAAAATATTCCATATATCCCTCACCTTTCTTGAAAGAAAATTTTATTTGAAAAGAATTGAGAGATACATGAATTTCGAGTATATAATAAAAGTAGTTCAATTATTTTGATGTGGTGGCATTGCTTTTATTTTCTGAATGTATGAATAAACAGTGCATATTTGAAGTTGAATTTTATGAATGTTGGCTCTTGAAAGAATGATGAAAAAAGAAAAGTATTATTGGTAATCTGAAAAATCCAAAAACTGATTCTTGAAGCAAGAAAAAGCAGCAAAAGAAAAAGAAAAAGCATGTTGCGAAAAAAAAAAGCAAAGGAGAAAAAGGCTCTTTAAACCAAAAGACAAGGGTAAAAGGATCCAAGGCTTTGAGCATCAGTGGATAGGAGGGCCCAAAGGAATAAAATCCTGGTCTAAGCGGCTCAACCAAGCTGTCCCTAACCATGTGCTTGTGGCGTGAAGGTGTCAAGTGAAAAGCTTGAGACTGAGCGGTTAAAGTCATGATCCAAAGCAAAAATAATGTGCTTAAGAACTCTGAACACCTCTATCTGGGGATTCCAGTAAAGCTAAATCACAATCCGAAAGGGTTCACCTAGTTAAAGTGTCTGTGGCATTTATGTATCTGGTGGTAATACTGGAAAACAAAGTGCTTAGGGCCACGGCCAAGACTCTAAAAAGCTATGTTCAAGAATAAAAAAGAACTTAACTAGGACAGTCAATAATATCATCTGGATTCTAAGTTCCTAAGGATGCCAACATCTTTGAGTTTCAATGGATAGTGAGATGCCAAAACTATTCAGAAGCAAAAAGCTACTAAGTCCCACTCATCTAATTGAAACTGAGCTTCATTGAAAACTCTAAACTTTATTGTATCTTAATTTTCTTTTTATCCTACTATGATTTTAGTTGCTTGGGGACAAGCAACAGTTTAAGTTTGGTATTGTGATGAGCAGATATTTTATACGCTTTTTGGCATTATTTTTATATAGTTTTTAGTATATTTTGTTTAGTTTTTATTAAGTTTCTATAGGTTTTAGTGTTAAATTCACATTTTTGGATTCTACTTTGAGTTTATGTATTTTTGTGCAATTTCATATATTTTCTGGCTGAAATTGAGGAGCCGGAGCAAAAGTCTAATTCAAAGACAAAAAAAGCACTGCAGATGCCATCTGGATCTAACCTCCTTGCATTTGGAAGAATTTTTTGGGAGCTACAAAAGTCCAACTGGAGCGTTCTCAACGGATATGTAAAGCTGACTTCCAGAGCTTTCCAGCAATGTATAATAGTCCATACTTTACTTCAAATTAGAAGGCCCAAAACTGACGTCCAACGCCAGCCTCCTACCCCCTTTCAGGCGTCCAGTGCCCAAGGAGCAGAGACCAACGTCCAAACGCCCAGAGGGGACCCCCTAGCCAGTGTTCAACACCCTAGAGGCCTCATAGCACGTGGATCTCATCAAAGCTCAGCCCAAACACTCACCAAGTGGGCCCCAAAAGTGGATTTTAGCACTAAATAGACTATTTTTACCCTTACTAGTCATCTGTTTAGTATTTAAGAGTTATTTTACATTCTCCCAAGGGAGAACACACCATATTTTCATTTACCACATTGTATTTCCTTTTAGTATGAGTTTCTAAACCTCCTATGTTAAGGGGAGGAGCCTTATTGAGTCCTATGAATTAATAAAAGTACTATTATTTCGCTTCGATCCGTGTTTGATTTAATTCTAAGATGTATATTCGTTCTTCAACATGGTGAATAGGATGACCAGTGACAATCAGCTCTGTTCATCATACTAGGACCGCGTGCCTGACAAACACCCGTGTCTACTTGGGTTCGTGTGAATACTTCAGTAGAAAGCATTGAACCGCCAACTTGATTATACATCTCTCAGACGGCTAATCCACGACTTCGTTGGGGACTTCTCGAGACACCAGTTCAACCAATTTTTAGGGAGATTAGAGTCTCTTTGATAGAGGCTAGAACGCAAAGATGTAGCATTCTCTGATCCGGAAGATCCGACCTTGTCTATGGCATTTTGAGTAGGATCATTAAGGAGAATGGACTGTATGAGCTTCACCCTCAATCAGAATGGATCCACACTAACCCTGGGGTTCAGATTTAGAGGAGTATTGACGACCTCTCAATAAAGGCATTGATCACATACAGCCTGTCATGGAAGAAATCACTCACAAGCAAAGAAGACAGTAATACCAGAGTTAATTGAAAAAATGAAGCAACTCCAATCCTTAACCATATTCCTTTTACTGATTCTATTCCAATTCACAAATACAAATTACGAATAGTCAACCCTTCTATCTACCTGACTAAGACCTGCAGGATAACCATAGCTTACTTCAAACTACAATCCTCGTGGGATCGACCCTGACTCGCTCAGGTATTACTTGGACGACCCAGTGCACTTGCTGGTATAGCTATACAAAAGTGTGGGGATTCATGCACCACTCAGGGATCACCTTCTTCTCTGCCACTACTTCATAGAAGTGGTCTTGGTGGGCTTTGGTGATGAATCTCTCCATCTTCCAAGATCCGGAGGTGGCGGCTACGGCCTTTCCTTTCCTCTTTTTAGAGGATTCTCCAATCCTTGGGTGCCATAAGTGGTAATGGAAAGCAAAAAATAACACTTTTCCCACACCAAACTTAAAAGCTTTGCTCGTCCTCGAGCAAAAAGAAAATAAAAGAGAAGAATGGAGAAGAAGAAGAAGAAAATAGAAGGAGGATGGGGGTGGAAGCAATTCGGCCAAGGGGGCTATGATGTGTATGAAGTGTGTGTATGAAGGGTTAGTAAGAGGGGGTTGACGAACGGATTTCTGTCGGTAAAGAATTTCACAAAAGTAATCACGTTGTAAGTATAGTTTCTAAATCAACAAAGAATCCTTTCGTACAAAAATTTGGTTGTCACAAGTAACAAATCCCTAATAAAATTGATAACCGAAGTATTTAAACCTCGGGTCATCTCTCAAGGAATTGCAGGGAGGTGTATTTATTATTGGTTATGGAAGATTATCTTTTTGGGGTCTTTGAATAAGGAACGAGAAAAGTAAATTGCAAGAAACTAAATTGATAATTAAGAAAGCTCTTAGCAAGGTATGAGAACTGGAAATCCTATCCTAGTTATCCTTATCAATTGTGATGAGAATTGTTCATTACTCCCACTTAGTTAACCGTTACTAAATAAAGGAAGGTCAAGTGGACTAATCAACTTGATTCTTCAAATCCTAGTGAACTCCTAAGGAAAGACTAGCTTTAGAGGGATCCAAACCAACCAGCAAATTCCAATTATCAATCAACAAGGGAGTTTGATAACTCAAGTGTCACCAATTAATCAATTCAAGCTAAGAACATAAAAAGCTAAATTAAAATCATAAATCTGAAATACCTCAATTTGCATTAAATATAAAATCAAATCTAACATTGGAAGGTTCATAAACCAAATTGGATAAGAAAAGAATCGACAAGAAAAATAGAATAAACTAGTAAGCTAGAACAAATAAAGTAGAAGAAAAATTAAATTAAAGGAACATTGAACCTGGAGTTGAGAAGAAATAAACCTAAAACTAAGAGAAATCCTAAATCCTAAAACCTAGAGAGAGGAGAGAGCCTCTCTCTCTAGAAAACTACATCTAAAACCTCCAATTGTGAAATGATGAATGAATGAATGAATGGTTGATTCCCCCATTCTGCAGCCTCTATTCTGTGTTCTTGGGCTTGGAATTGGGCCGAAAAGGAGCCCAGAAATCGCCCCTAGCGCTTTCTGTAACTTTCTGTACGTGGCGTCTGTCACGCGTGCGCATCATTTGGTGAAATTCCTTGTCACACGTATGCGTCAGTCATGCGTACGCGTCGCTTGGCTTCTGCGCTAGGCACGCGTGCGCGTCGTCCATGCGTGCGCGTCGCTGTCAGCTTCTCAAAACTTCATTTTTCGTATTCCTTCCACTTTTGTATGTTTCCTTTCCATCCTCTAAGCCATTCCTGCCCTATAAAGCCTGAAAAATACTTAACACATAAATCACGGCATCGAATGGTAATAAAGGGTATTCAAAGTTAACAGTTTAAAGGTCCAGGAAACATGTTTTCAACCATATCACAGAATAAGGAAGGATTTGTAAAACCATGCAAATCATATGAATAAGTGAGCAAAGACTTGACAAAAACCACTCAAATTAGCACAAGATAAACCATAAAATAGTGGTTTATCAATCTCCCCACACTTAAACATTAACATGTCCTCATGCTTAACTTAAGAGAAACTGAAAAAGAGTGAAGGCAGAATAGTGGAATCTATGCAATACAATCTATCTAAATGCAAGCTACCTATATGAATCATGCAATTCTAATTACTATCCACCTATATATATAAAGCTTACATGTGGTTAAATTGAGTTAGATTTTTAAGGAATCATATATGCACAACCAAGGGCTAAATCATGTTAAAACACATTCACAATTGAGTTGAGTTAATCAAAAGAGTTCACAAACTTGCAAGATAAACAGTGATCAAACACGGATATATGGAGATGAGCTACTGAACCCTCACTGGATTTGTATATGCACTCTAATCACTCAGTGTTTGGGGTTAATCACTCTACTCTTCTCTAGTCATGCTTTCTAAGACTTTTTTCTTCATCTAACTAATCAACAAATATTTAATGCACAAATACAAACATCATGAGGTCTTTTCAAGGTTGTAATGGGGTTAAGGCAAAGGTGAGGATATATGTATGGCCAAGTGAGCTTATAAATTAAATCCTTGATTAGCCTAAATTTTCACCTAACATACACATATTCGATGTACTTCTAAAATTATGCCTAGCTACCCATAATTCTCACTTTCTCATCACACACTCATGTACCAAATAATTTTTAATTTTATTACATGTGCATTGATCTTTTAATAAACTTAATACTGGGATAATTTTGTCCCCTTATTTATTTATTTAATTATAAGGATTTTTTTAATTAAACATAACATATCAATGCACCTGGTATTTTAATTATTTTGGTTTCACATGAGCATGTACCCAAATTCCAAATAATTTGTCAATTCAATATTTTCCTATCAACCCAAGTTCCCACGGTTCCCCACACTTAATTGATAAACAATCTCTATCTTAAGCTAACCAAATATTCAATTTGGGGTAATTAATTTATTTTTCTGCTTAAGGCTAGTGATGTGGTAAAATGTAGAATAAATAGGGATTAAAAGGCTCAAAGTGGCAAACAAAGGTGATTGAAAGGATAGGCTATTTGGGATAAGTGAGCAAAAACGAATAATGGCCTCAATCATATGCAAGCATGTAAATACATTAAATAGTGAACATATAGAATGGAACAAAGTAAAGTCTACAATCATAGTGAAGAAACACACAAGAATAAGATATTATGGCTAAATAATGTAACCATGTAATTAAGCTCAAATCTCACAGGTTGTGTGTTCTTTGGCTCACAAAACATATATCAGTTATGTATATCATGCAAGTAAGAATAAAGAGTTCCAACCCAAATCAATGTGAATCTTTAAATGGCTTTCTTAAAAATAAATATATTCCTTGAAAATGTCATCCATTGACTAACATTTATTACTATATATATATATACTAAGTGGATTGTTGTGATTATGAAAAACTAAAAATTTCTAGTTTAATCCCTATTTTCAATCAATTATCAAATTCTCATATGCTAAAAGGGTAAACTAAACTTAATAATCCATGTTTTTATGTATCACAACTAATAAACTAAGAGTGCAAGTCAAGCTAAACATCTAAGATATATACAGCCCAAAGTGCAAAATGTAATAAAGTAGAAATAAACAGAAATACAGTAAAAGAAAATGTGCAAGCACTGAAAGAAAAATAAGATAAAATAAAATAAAATACAAAAGTGAAGCAAAATAGGATGAAAAGGTCTAAAATAGTTCACCAAAATAAGATCCGCCAGAGATAACGACCTCCCCATACTTATATCATAGCATCGTACTCGATGCTTAGTCAAGCTGGGTGTGAAGGGTCGTCACCTCCTGAAGGGTGTGCTGCTGCTGGCTCTGTGGGCTCTGGTAGTGTAGGAGCTTGTGGCTCTGCCTGTATAGGGGCCTGGGGTTCTGCAGACTGTCCAAGCTGATGCTCCTCGTGCTGGGACTCCTGGTGCTGATCCTCGGCCTGTGCATCCTCCTCCTGCTCATCTGCCTCCTCCTCAGAGGGTTCCGATGGTGTGTCAGGCTCGGAGGGGATGTTAGTATGTCCTGACCTGATCATCAGCTTCAGATGCTCATAGTGTCGCTTACTGCGACGCTCAGACCGCTCATAACGCCGCTGCTTGCGGCGCTCTACCTGATCCAGGCGCTCAAAGAGTCGGTGCACTAGGTGGTAGATGGGCTGTGAAGCGGGTGATGGTGCTGTGGATGTGGGTGGTGCAGCAGGTGCTGAAGGGTTGCATAGGATATGGCTGCGTCAGCAGAGGTAGTAAGAGAATGAGATTTGTGGCCCAGAGCTTCGAACCTCTTGCCGTGTGGGATGATCTTCCTACAGTCGGCGGCTAGGGGCTTCTCATCCTTAAGCTCCCAAGGTACCTCAGCCTGGCGGCCCATCTGGGTAATCAGATAGGGGAATGGCAGAGTGCCCCGAACATGAACCATGGCCATGTACTGCCGGATGAACCGTGGAAGGTACAGGTCCTTGCCTTCTATAACATACAAGATGAGGATTATCATGGCAGCTGGCACCTCAGTCTTGTGAGTGCTCGGCATAACATAGTTGCTCAGAATTTATTGCCACAGCCGAGCCTCATCATTAAGATAGATGATCTTGATCCCCTTTCGATTTATCGTCGACTTACCCATAACCCAAGGGACAGCAGGATCAATGGCTATGGTGCTCCTCACAGCATCCCAGTCAAAGTTCATAAACTTCATGGATTCCTCAGCCTTCTGATAGCCATCTGGCTCATCTGATTTAGGCTGGAAATAGAGGATATCTTCAATGGCCTCCTCAGTAACTAAAATTTGTTTTCCTCGTAGCTGCACTGCATCCAGGGTCGTCTTGTAATAGTTGCAGTAGAATTTCCAGACCTAGGATGCATTAACCTCGGTCAAATTCCTCTCTAGAAAGAACCAGCCTCTCTATTTGATATGCCCTGTAGTGTACTGTTGTAATTCAGAGGGTATTCTGAGGGTCTTTTCCAAATATAGGTGCCTCTTGGTCGCAAAGACCTCATATTTCAGTTCACAGTAGCGATTTGCAAACTTAATTGGATCAGTCGCAGGCACTAATTGCTTTGCATTTTCCTGCGGAGTGAAGTTTTTCTCACGCCAGGAATCATCATGCAGAATATCTGATAGACCCATAGATGATTGGCCTCTTTTCCTCTTTCCCGTGGTAGCCTTAGCTTTACCCTTTTCTTTTGGGTCAGACATCCTGAAAAATAGAAATTTCAGGATATAATTTATCAAACTTAAAGCAGAAAATAGGAAGGCAAATAGTTTGCAAGCAATATAAGCAGTAAATGGACAAAAGAGGAATAAAAGCCAAAGCATAAAGTGAGTCAGAAAGATATAGAATGTTGGACTGAATGCAAGGTAAAATTCAAAGAATTCAATTAGAAATCACAATCCAAAACTATTAAATAAAATGCAGAATGCTTGTTTGTTAAGAAACAACAATAGATATGCCTTGAAAGGGGTTGAAAGGGGTTAGTGTAAACTAAGAAAAAAGTTAAGAAGTCAATGAAGTCAAGATGTAAAAAGGGAGATAAAATTAGTGGCATGGTACTGTAGTTCCTAGCAAACAGAAGTTCACAAGATTGAAGAACAAGCAACTCACATTCAAGTAGATACTTTTAGCTAATGCATAGTATTGATGATAAATCAGGTAAAGAAAGCACAAAAAGAAATAAAATCATCAACAATGCAATGCAATGAAGAAAGGAACCAAATGGAATGGAAATGCTAGCCTAGTATCTCATGAAATGGCTTTGGTGTAAACCAAGTAAATTGCATTGTCAAAAGTGCCAAAGTTAAATCATGAGTGAAAGTTAAGTGAACAGTTTTTCAGAAAAAATTTGGGCAGCATTTCGGCAGTAAAAAGGGACGTTCTCGAAAAATCAAACAGCAGAATAATGCAAGCAGTAGCACTTTCAAACAGGATTAGCAGCTGATATGAATCTTAGAACAAGTTATACCAAGCTAGCAAGTAAAATGGCGTTGAGCAAAATTTTCAATCAAGATAGACTCAAGGCAGAATATCAACCAAAACAGCAGCATTAGACTAAGGTAAGCAACAATCAAGCATGATTGAGTTTAAAGATTCAAGTGCGAGAATGAAATGGAAATTGAAATGGAGCACTTGATGAAGCAAAGGAAATTGCAGAAAAAAATAGCAACAAGAATCATGCAATAAGACAGCATTGTCAATTAGCACATGAATATTGATATAAGGCAACAGCATGAAGAACAAGGTAACTCATGTGACTTAGACATTAGAAAACAGAAGAAAGTAGCAGGCTAGGCCTAAACTCAGTGTAGCAGTTTGGATTTCTTATGAAAGTAGTAGCCATGACAAGCATTAAAATCATATGTAAATTCAGAAGAATGTAGCAATTGAGCAAATCCAAAATAGCAATAAGCAGGTATGTGCAATTAGCCTAGCCTCGTCAAATTCAGAAAGCAAACAATAGCAAGAGATATGTATTCAAGGAAGTAAATTTACTGAATTAATAATGAAGACCAACTTGCAACAAGAATCTAATAGCAATACTAACTCAGATTTGAATTCTACTAAAATCAGGCATGAAGAATCCAATTGTCAAGTAATCAAATTGACTTAGATGGGAGCGTAAAAATTTCAGATAATAATTAGCAACAAAAAAAAACCAGTTTAGCACGAAAGCAAACAATGAAAGATAACATAGCATCAGTAATAATGCAGCACAGGGCACAGCATATCTAACTAATTCAACCAGCATGGCAATTGTGAAAATCAGAAAATTCAATCAGCAGGAACGGAGCACTTATCAGACCTAAATCCTCTAACCACAACCTAGCTACCTAACCACCTAGAATCCACTACGAAACATGCATATCTAACTAACCTAAATTGAACAGAATGTAAATGATGCTAACTGACTAACTTGAATAGAAAAGGAATTGTGGGGCAGAAAAGAAAGCAGCGAAACCTGGGTAGGTGGTGATGGAGTTGGAAACGAAGAAAGAGGGGGATTGGTACAGAGGTGATGGTGGTGGCGGCACGGCGGCTCCGGTTCTGCTCGCGGCAGATTGGGGTGGCAGGAAGGTGAGAGGGGGAATAGGGGGAAGAGGAGGAGAAGAGAAGAAAGGAGGGGGAAGGAGGGCGGTGTCGGTGGCAGTTCTGGCTTCGCCGGTGGTGGCCGTGGTGGTGGTTGGTGGCAGTGGGGTTTTGAGAGGGGAGGAATAAGGAGAAGAAGAGAAGAAGAAAGGAGGAAGAGAGAGGGGCGAACGGCGGCGGTTAGGGGTCGTCGACGGTGGCGGCGGTAGGAGGCTGGTGGTGGTGGTAGGTGGAGATGGAGGGTTGGAGGGAGGAGAAGAGAGAGCGTTGAGAGAGGGGGGAAAAAGGGCACGCGAGGGGTCTAGGGTTTTCGCGTCAGAGGGTTAGTAAATTTAAATCCACGAGTACGCGTGGATCACGCGTGAGAGTGGGTGAGACAAAAATCAAACGACGCGTACGCGTCATGGACGCGAACGCGTGAAACAGGATAAGTGGAGTTGACGCGTACGCGTGAGGCACGCGTACACATCGACCAGAATTATGCTAAACGCATGAGTTCAGCGTCGTTTTGGCACAACTCTCTGTTTCATTTGAGGAGCCAAAAATTTGCATGCGATGCGTGTGCGTCACGCACGCCCACGCGTGGTGTGCTAAAATAAAAGTGACGTGTACGCGTCATGGACGCGTACGCGTGGCCCAATTTGTGCCTATCGCACACCAGCCACACGATTCCAGCCTAACTTTCTGGTCCTTGGATGGAGACGTCGATTTGGAATCGACGCCCACGCGTGGCCTACGCGCACGCGTGGTGTGTTTTTTTTTTTTTTTGCAGTATGTAGCATGTAAAATGGGGATGCTGATGCAGATGTTATGAATGACACTAGGGAAAATAGAATAAAATAAAACTAAGAATAAAACAAAACAAAATAAAACTAAGATTGAAAAAGAACGATCATGCCATAGTGGGTTGTCTCCCACCTAGCACTTTTAGTTAAAGTCCTTAAGTTGGACATTTGGCGAGCTCCCTGTCATGGTGTCTTATGCTTGAACTCATCAAGAAATCTCCACCAATGTTTGCAGTTCTGGTGGCCTTCGAGGTCCCAAACTAGGCACAAAAAACCTTCGAGCAAGTTAAAGCAGGTCATCAGGCTCCAGGAGTGTTGATTATCAGAATGAATTCCAGGATCCCAAACCTTGCTTTTGTAGCCGTCTTCGTTTTGATCTATATTGTTCCAACCGGGCGGTACGGAATCTGAATTTTCACTGAGATACCCAAACATCTTCCGAAACTCATTCAATCGAGCTCTATACCAATCCTTGCACCTCAATTTGGAGCGTGGAACCATATTGAACCTTGCATGCCAACTCCTATTACTAACCATCTCCCTCTTACTCTTAAAGCCACAAAGAGCTCTAAGCTGGCCATCGGTTTCAAGCAAACCATATTCAAGTGGGAAGGTAAGGATAAAGGCTAAGGATTTTACCCACTTGAAGTTTGTATTGGGCGGTAATGGCCTTGGGAGAGGTGTTTCCAGCGGTCTTGCAAGCTCCACTCCCTTGTACTCTTCTATGAATTCTGCCACCTCCTTGCAAACCTCTTCAACTGCAACCGCGTCTTGATCAAAGTCTTCTACTTCTTCCCCGTCACTCAAGTCATAAGTTGGAGGTTGAGAAAAGTCTACCTCTACATCATCTTCGTATTCACTTGGGGAAGGTTCTTCAAGCTCAAGGAGTTTAATTTCATATGCAAGTTTATCACTAAGAGAGCTTGATTCATGATCATCATTGCCAAGGGAACTTGCTTCTTGATCTGTTCCGTCCAATTCTTCATAAGATACATGCCTTGGGTACTATCCTCCTTAGCATCAATTGCAAATTTCTTGGCGGAATTCTCTACAACTATTGATTCCTATGGAGGTTCAGCGTCTCCTAAGTCTTCAACCAATTCTTCTTCTTCGATAATTCCGGCTTCCTCTACTTGTTCCAGTACAACGTCATGCTCCTTGCTGTCCACCGGAGTTTCTAGTGTCTCCTTCATGCTACGTTCTTCATTAGATTCTCCACATGAAGCCATGGGAGTTCCTTGAGTGTCCGAATGTCGGGAAGCTAATTGATTTATCGCTTAATCCATTTGATGAAGGGTTGCATGAAATTGATCCACTGTTTCTTTGAGACCATCCTGTGATTCTTGTTCTGCTCAGATTGCATGATTAGGATCATATGGCTCTTGGGTCGATGGATATGAACGTGGTGCATATGGAAGTGATGGTTCTTGGGAGTAATTGGATTGGAATTGGGGTGGTTCTATATATGGTTCATATGGCTCATAGGGTGGTTGATTGGGTTAATAATGGGTTAGGGTCATGTGAGGGTGTTTGGTAGTAGGGGGCTTGTGAGTGTGGTGGTTCAGAGCTATGTTGAGGAGGGGGTTCATAAGCATAGGGTGGGGCTTATTGGTAACTACAAGGGGGTCCACCATATCTATCATCTTGGCACGCACCTTGGAATGGCTCTTGACCATAGTAATTTGGTGGAGGTTAAAGGTCCACCATAACTATTATCTTGATATGCATTGATGAGCGGATAATTTATACGCTTTTTGGCATTATTTTTACATAGTTTTTAGTATAATTTAATTAGTTTTTAGTATATTTTTATTAGTTTTTAATTAAAAATCACATTTCTGGACTTTACTATGAGTTTGTGTATTTTTCTGTGATTTCAGGTATTTTCTGGCTGAAATTGAGGGACTTGAGCAAAAATCTGATTCAGAGCTGAAGAAGGACTGCAGATGCTGTTGGATTCTGACCTCCCTGCACTCAAAGTGGATTTTATGGAGCTACAAAAACCCAAATGTCGCACTCTCAATTGCGTTGGAAAGTAGACATCCAGAGCTTTCCAACAATATATAATAGTCCATACTTTTTTCGCGTTTAGACGATGCAAACTGGCGTTCAACTCCAGCTTTCTGCCCTATTCTGGAGTTAAACACCAGAAACAAGTTGCAAAGCAGAGTTAAACGCCAGAAATAGGTTACAACCTGGCGTTTAACTCCAAAAAGAGTCTCTAAACATGAAAGCTCAATGCTCAGCCCAAGCACACACCAAGTGGGCCCAGAAGTGGATTTCTGCATCATTTACTTATCTCTGTAAACCCTAGTAACTAGTTTAGTATAAATAGGACTTTTTACTATTGTATTTATATCTTTAGTTTTATCTTTGGATTATCTTAGGATCCTTTGATCACGTTTAGGGGGCTGGCCATTCGGCCATGCCTGGACCTTCATCACTTATGTATTTTCAACGGTAGAGTTTCTACACACCATAGATTAAGGTGTGGAGCTCTGCTGTTCCTCATGAATTAATGCAAAGTACTATTATTTTTCTATTCAATTCAAGCCTATTTCTTATCTAAGATATTCATTCGCACACAAGAACATGATGAATGTGATAATTATGTGACGCTCATCACCATTCTCACTTATGAACGCGTGCCTGACAAACACTTCCTTTCTACATGAAAGCAAGCTTGAATGCATATCTCTTAGCCTCCTGATTCACGATCAGAGTCTTCGTGGTATAGGCTAGAATTATTGGCGGCCATTCTTGAGATCTGGAAAATCTAAACCTTGTCTGTGGTATTCCGAATAGGATCTGGGAAGGGATGGCTGTGACGAGCTTCAAACTCGTGAGTGCTGGGCGTAGTGACAGACGCAAAAGGATTACTGAATCCTATTCCAGCAGGATCGAGAACCGACAGATGATTAGCCGTGCGGTGACAGCGCATTTTGGACCATTTTCACTGAGAGGACGGGATGTAGCTATTGACAACGGTGATGCCCAACATACAGCTTGCCATGGAAAGGAGTATGAATGATTGGATGAAGACAGTAGGAAAGCAGAGGTTCAGAAGGAACAAAAGCATCTCCATACGCTGATCTGAAATTCTCACCAATGAATTACATAAGTATTTCTATCCTATTTTATATTTTAATTATCAAATCTCCATAACCAATTGAATCCGCCTGACTGAGATTTACAAGGTGACCATAGCTTGCTTCAAGACAACAATCTCCGTGGGATCGACCCTTACTCACGTAAGGTTTATTACTTGGACGACCCAGTGCACTTGCTGGTTAGTTGTGCGAAGTTGTGACAAAGAACTAAGATTATGAACTGCGTACCAAGTTTTTGGCGCCGTTACCGAGGAATGAACGATCACGATTTTGTGCACCAAGTTTTTGGCGCCGTTGCCGGGGATTGTTCGAGTTTGGACAACTAACGGTTCATCTTGTTGCTCATATTAGGTAATTTTATTTTAATTTTAAGTTTTTGTTTTTATTCTTTTTATTTTCGAAAAATTTCAAAAAAAATAAATTATTCTATGACTTCAGAATTTTTAAGAATGAATTCTAGAATTTATTCATGATCTGTTGAAGCCTGGCTGGCTGTCAAGCCATGTCTAAATTTTTGGACTGAGGCTTCCACTTATCATGGCAAGAGCCCTTGGACTCTCATCTAATCAGCTGTTATATGCCTGAATTGTATCTGCTAAAGCTTGGCTGGCCATTGGCCATGTCTAGTATTTTGGACCGGAGCTTTCACGGAAAGCTTGGCTGGCTAGTGAGCCATGTCTAATTCCTGGATCGGAGCTTTAGACTAACATTGCATGATTCCTGGAATTCTCATTAAAAATTTTGAAATCCTTATTTTTCTTTTTCCAATTAATTTTTGAAAAATCTAAAAAAATTAATAAAATCATAAAAAACCAAAAAAAAAATAATTTTGTGTTTCTTGTTTGAGTCTAGTGTCAAGTCATAAGTTTGTGTCAATTGTATGTTTATCTCTTTCTTGCATTTTTCGAAAATTCATGCATTGCATTCTTCATGATCTTCAAGTTGTTCTCGATGAATCCTCTTGTTTGATCTTCATATTTTCTTGTTGTATGTTGCATCTTGTTTTTCATATGCATTCTTGCATTCATAGTGTTTAAAAATTAAAAATTTCTAAGTTTGGTGTCTTGCATGTTTTTTTTTCTTGAAAATTTTTCAAAAATAAGTTTTTGATGTTCATCATGATCTTCAAAGTGTTCTTGGTATTCATCTTGACATTCATAGTGTTCTTGCATGCATCATTTGTTTTGATCCAAAATTTTCATGCATTGAGTCTTTTTGATGTTTTTCTCTCTCATCATTAAAATTCAAAAATCAAAAAAATATCTTTTCCTTTTTTCACTCATAAATTTCGAAATCTTTGGGTTGACTTTTTCAAAAATTTTTAAAATTAGTTGTTTCTTGTTAGTCAACTCAAGATTTCAATTTCAAAAATCTATCTTTCCAAAATTTTTTTCAAAATCAAATCTTTTTCATTTTATTTTCTTTTGTTTTCAAAAATTCTCAAAAATCCTTTTAAAAGTTTTTCAAAATCTTTTTCCTATTTTCACTTCATATTTTCGAAAATTGCATTGACAATTAATGTTTTGATTCAAAAAATTTCAAGTTTGTTACTTTCTTGTTAAGAAATATTCAAACTTTAAATTCTAGAATCATATCTTGTGATTTCTTGTGAGTCAAGTCATTAATTGTGATTTAAAAAAAAAAACAAATCTTTTTCAAAATAAATTTCAAATCATATCTTTTTAAAACCATATCTTTTCAAAATATCTTTTTCTAACTTCATATCTTTTTAAAATTAATTTCAAAATATTTTTCAAAACCACCTAACTATTTCTCTCTCCTAATTTTCGAAAATCACTCCTTCTTTTTCAAAAATCTTTTTAATTAATTAATTGTTTCTTCTAACTTTTTCAAATATTAATAAATAAATAAAATAAAAACAAAAATATTTTTCTTTTTTTCTTCTTCTAATTTTCGAAATTCTCTCCCCCTCATCTCTTTCTAATTATTTTATTTATCTACTAACACTTCTCTTCTTTTTAAAAATTCGAACCATCTCCCTCTTTCTGTGTTTGAATTCTTTTTCTTCTCTTCTACTCACATAAAGGAACCTCTCTACTGTGGCAAAGAGGATCCCTATTATTTTCTGTTCCCTTCTTTTTTATATGAGCAGGAGCAAGGACAAGAACATTCTTGTTGAAGCAAATCCTGAACCTGAAAGAACTCTGAAGAAGAAACTAAGAGAAGCTAAAATACAACAATCCAGAGAAAACCTTACAGAGAATCTTGAAAAAGAAGTAATGGCCGAACCCAACAACAATGCAAGGAAGATGCTTGGTGACTTTACTGCACCAAATTCCAACTTACATGGAAGAAGCATCTCAATCCCTGCCATTGGAGCAAACAATTTTGAGCTAAAGCCTCAATTAGTTTCTCTGATGCAACAGAATTGCAAGTTTCATGGACTTCCATCAGAAGATCATTTTTAGTTCTTAACTGAATTCTTGCAGATCTGTGATACTGTTAAGACCAATGGGGTTGATCCCGAGGTCTACAGGCTTATGCTTTTCCCGTTTGCTGTAAGAGACAGAGCTAGAATATGGTTGGACTCTCAACCTAAAGATAGCCTGAACTCTTGGGATAAGCTGGTCACGGCTTTCTTAGCCAAGTTCTTTCCCCTCAAAAACTTAGCAAGCTTGGGAGAGATATAAGCAACTGACCAAAAAGTGTCCTTCTGACATGCTTTCAGAATGGACCATCCTGGATATATTCTATGATGGTCTATCTGAATTATCTAAGATGTAATTGGACCATTCTGCAGGTGGATCCATTCACCTAAAGAAAACGCCTGCAGAAGCTCAGGAACTCATTGACATGGTTGCAAATAACCAGTTCATGTATACTTCTGAAAGGAATCCTGTGAGTAATGGGACGCCTCAGAGGAAGGGAGTTCTTGAAATTGATACTCTGAATGCCATATTGGCTCAGAATAAAATATTGACTCAATAAGTCAATATGATTTCTCAGATTCTGAATGGATTACAAGCTGCATCCAATAGTACTAAAGAAGCATCTTTTGAAGAAGAAGCTTATGATCCTGAGAACTCTGTAATAGCAGAGGTGAATTACATGGGAGAACCCTATGGAAACACCTATAATGCCTCATGGAGAAATCATCCAAATTTCTCATGGAAGGATCAACAAAAGCCTTAACAAGGCTTTAATAATGGTGGAAGAAACAGGCTTAGCAATAGCAAGCCTTTTCCATCATCTTCTCAGCAACAGACAGAGAATTATGAGCAGAGTCTCTCTAGCTTAGCAACCATAGTCTCTGATCTATCCAAAACCACTCTCAGTTTTATGAATGAGGCACGGTCCTCTATCAGAAATCTGGAGGCACAAGTGGGTCAGCTGAGTAAGAAAATCATTGAAACTCCTCCTAGCACTCTCCCAGGTAATACAGAAGAAAATCCAAAAAGAGAGTGCAAGGCCATTGATTTGACCATCATAGCCGAACCTACAATGGAGGAGGGAGACATAAATCCAATGAGGAAAACCTCATGGGATGTCCTCTGGACACTAAGGGGTTCCTCAATCAGGACCTGAAGGAATCTGAGGCTCATACAGAGACCATAGAGATTCCATTCAACTTACTTCTACCCTTCGTGAGCTCTGATGAGTATTCTTCCTCTAAAGAGGATGAAGACATTACTGACGAGCAAATTGCTAAGTACCTTGGTGCAATCATGAAGCTGAATGCCAAATTATTTGGTAATGAGGCTTGGGAAGATGAACCTCCCTTGCTCACCAATGAACTGAATGCATTGGATAGGCAGAAATTACCTCAAAAGAAACAGGATCCTGGTAAATTCTTAATACCCTGTACCATAGGCACCATGACCTTTGAGAAGGCTTTGTGTGACCTGGGGTCAGGCATTAACCTTATGTCACTCTCTGTAATGGAGAGACTTGGGATCTTTGAGGTACAAGCTGCCAGAATCTCATTAGAGATGGCAGACAACTCAAGAAAATAGGCTTATAGATTAGTAGAGGACGTGTTAGTAAAGGTTGAAGACCTATACATCCCTACTGATTTTATAATCCTAGACACTGGGAAGGATGAGGATGAATTCATCATCCTTGGAAGACCCTTCCTAGCCACAGCAAAAGCTGTGATTGATGTGGACAGAGGAGAGTTGGTCCTTCAACTGAATGAGGACTACCTTGTATTAAAACTCAAGGTTCTCCTTCTGTAACCATGGAGAGGAAGCGTGAAAAGCTTCTCTCACTGCAGAGTCAACCAAAGCCCCCACAGTCAAATTCTAAGTTTGGTGTTGGGAGGCCACAACCAAACTCTAAGTTTGGTGTTGAACCCCCACATTCAAACTCTAAGTTTGATGTTGGGAGGTCCTAGCAATGCTCTGAACATCTATGAGGCTCCATGAGAGCTCACTGTCAAGCTATTGACATTAAAGAAGCGCTTGTTGGGAGGCAACCCAATGTTATTTAATTATATCTATTTATTTTCCATTGCTATTTTATGTTTTCTTTAGGTTGATGATCATGTGAAGTCACAAAAACTATTGAAACATCAAAAACAGAATAAAAAATAGCATTAAAAGCAGCACACCCTGGAGGAAGAGCATTCTGGCATTTAAACGCTAGAAACAATCATCTGTCTGGCGTTTAATGCCAGAAACAAGCACCAAGCTGGCGTTTAACGCCAGAAACAAGCATCAACCTGGCGTTAAATGCCAGAAACAGGCTACATTTGGGCGTTTAACACCAAAACAAGCAGCAGTCTGGCGTTAAACGCCAGTATTGCATACAGAGGGCGTTTTGCACGCCTAAATGGTGCAGGGATGAGAAATCCTTGACACCTCAGGATCTGTGGACCCCACAGGATCTCCACCTTTTCTTCTCTACTATTCACACCTTTTCATAACCCTCTTCCCCAAATACCCTTCTCCAATCACTTCAATCACTCTTCCCCATCACCTCTTCACCACTCACATCCATCCTCTCTTCCCCAAAAACCCCACATACCTACAAATTCAAATTCATTTCCCACCCAAACCCAACCCCATGACCGAACCCCAAACCTCCCCCCACTCCTATATAAACCCCTCATTCCTTTTTCATTTTCACACAACACAACCCTTTCTTCTTCCCCTTGGCCGAACACACACCTCTCTCTCTCCTCCATTTTTCTTCTTCTTCTCCTTCTTTCTTTCTTCTTTTGCTTGGGGATGAGCAAACATTTTAAATTTGGTGTGGTAAAAGCATTGCTTTTTATTTTTCCATAACCATTAATGGCACCTAAGGCCAGAGAAACCTCAAGAAAGAGGAAAGGGAAGGCAATTGCTTCCACCTCTGAGTCATGGGAGATGGAGAGATTCATCTCAAAGGTCCATCAAGACCACTTCTATAAAGTTGTGGCCAAGAAGAAAGTGATCCCTGAGGTTCCTTTCAATCTCAAAAAGAATGAGTATCCGGAGATCCGACATGAGATCCGAAGAAGAGGTTGGGAAGTTCTCACCAACCCTATTCAACAAGTCGGGATCTTAATGGTTCAAGAGTTCTATGCAAACGCATGGATCACTAGGAACCATGATCAAAGTGTGAACCCAAACCCAAAGAACTGGCTTACCATGGTTCGGGGGAAATACTTAGATTTCAGTCCGGAAAATGTAAGGCTGGCGTTCAACTTGCCAATGATGCAAGAAAATGCATGCCCCTACACTAGAAGGGTCAACTTTGATCAAAGGTTGGACCAAGTCCTCATGGACATATGTGTAGAAGGAGCTCAATGAAAAGTTGACTCAAGAGGCAAGCCGGTTCAATTGAGAAGACCGGACCTTAAGCCTGTAGCTAGAGGATGGATGGAGTTTATTTAACGCTCAATTATTCCTACTAGCAACCGGTCTGAAGTTACTGTAGACCGGGCCATTATGATCCATAGTATCATGATTGGGGAGGAAGTGGAAGTTCATGAGATTATACCTCAAGAACTTTACAAGGTGGCTAACAAGTCCTCCAATTTGGCAAGGTTAGCCTTTCCTCACCTCATTTGTCACCTCTGCAATTCAGCTGGAATTGACATAGAGGGAGACATCCTCATTGATGAGGACAAGTCCATCACCATGAAAAGGATGGAGCAAACAAGAGATCATGGACCTCAACAAGAGCATGAGGAAATTCCTCACCATGAAATCCCTGAGATGCCTCAGGGGATGCACTTTTCTCCACAAAACTATTGGGAGTAAATCAACACCTCCCTAGGAGAATTAAGCTCCAACATGGGACAACTAAGGATGGAGCACCAAGAGCACTCCATTATTCTACATGAGATTAGAGAAGATCAAAGAGCTATGAGGAAGGAGCAACAAAGACAAGGAAGAGATATAGAGGAGCTCAAGAGCACCATTGGTTCTTCAAGAAGAGGAAGACGCCACCCTCACTAAGGTGGACCCGTTCCTTAATCTCCTTGTTCTTATTTTTCTATTTTTCGTTTACTATGCTTTATGTTTTAATTATGTTTGTGTCTTCACTATATGATCATTAGTGTTTAAGTGTCTATGTCTTAAAGCTATGAATTTCCTATGAATCCATCACCTTTCTTAAATAAAAAATGTTTTAATTACAAATGAACAAGAAGTACATGAATTTCGAATTCATCCTTGAAATTAGTTTAATTATTTTGATGTGGTGACAATACTTTTTGTTTTCTGAATGAATGCTTGAACAGTGCATATGTCTTTCAAATTTGTTGTTTATGAATGTTAAATATGTTGGCTCTTGAAAGAATGATAAAAAGGAGAAATTTTATTTGATGATCTGAAAAATCATAAAAATGATTCTTGAAGCAAGAAAAAGCAGTGAATAGAGAAAAGCTTGCGAAAAAAAAATGGCGAAAAAAAAGAGAGAGAAAGAAAAAGAAAAAGCAAGCAGAAAAAGCCAAAAGCTCTTTAAACCAAAAGGCAAGAGCAAAAAGTCAATAGCCCTTAAAACCAAAAGGCAAGGGTAATAAAAAGGATCCAAGGCTTTGAGCATCAATGGATAGGAGGGCCCACAAGGAATAAAATCTAGGCCTAAGCGGCTAAACCAAGCTGTCCCTAATCATGTGCTTGTGGCATGAAGGTGTCAAGCCAAAAGCTTGAGACTGAGCGGTTAAAGTCGAGGTCCAAAGAAAAAATAGAGTGTGCTTAAGAACCATGGACACCTCTAATTGGGGACTTTAGCAAAGCTGAGTCACAATCTGAAAAGGTTCACCCAGTTATGTGTCTGTGGCATTTATGTATCTAGTGGTAATACTGGAAAACAAAGTGCTTAGGGCCACGGCCAAGACTCATAAAGTAGCTGTGTTCAAGAATCAACATACTGAACTAGGAGAATCAATAACACTATCTGAATTCTGAGTTTCTATAGATGCCAATCATTCTGAACTTCAATGGATAAAGTGAGATGCCAAAACTATTCAAGAGGCAAAAAGCTACTAGTCCTGATCATCTGATTGCAGCTAAGTTTCATTGATATTTTGGGATTTATAGTATATTCTCTTCTTTTTATCCTATTTGATTTTCAGTTGCTTGGGGACAAGCAACAATTTAAGTTTGGTATTGTGATGAGCGGATAATTTATACGCTTTTTGGCATTGTTTTTACATAATTTTTAGTATGATTTAATTAGTTTTTAGTATATTTTTATTAGTTTTTAATTAAAAATCACATTTCTGGACTTTACTATAAGTTTGTGTATTTTTCTGTGATTTCAGGTATTTTCTGGCTGAAATTGAGGGACTTGAGCAAAAATCTGATTCAGAGGTTGAAGAAGGACTGCAGATGCTGTTGGATTCTGACCTTCCTGCACTCAAAGTGGATTTTCTGGAGCTACAAAAACCTAAATGGCGCGCTCTCAATTGCGTTAGAAATTAGACATCCAGGGCTTTCCAACAATATATAATAGTTCATACTTTACCCGAGTTTAGATGATGCAAACTGGCATTCAACGCCAGCTTCCTGCCCTATTATGGAGTTAAACGCCAGAAACAAGTTGCAAAGCAGAGTTAAACGCCAAAAATAGGTTACAACCTGGCGTTTAACTCCAAAAAGAGTCTCTACACATGAAAGCTCAATGCTCAGCCCAAGCACACACCAAGTGGGCCCAGAAGTGGATTTCTGCATCATTTACTTATCTCTGTAAACCCTAGTAACTAGTTTAGTATAAATAGGACTTTTTACTATTGTATTTATATCTTTAGTTTTATCTTTGGATTATCTTGGGATCCTTTGATCACGTTTAGGGAGCTGGCCATTCGGCCATGCCTAGACCTTCATCACTTATGTATTTTCAACGGTAGAGTTTCTACACACCATAGATTAAGGTGTGGAGCTCTGCTGTTCCTCATGAATTAATGCAAAGTACTATTGTTTTTCTATTCAACTCAAGCCTATTTCTTATCTAAGATATTCATTCGCACACAAGAACATGATGAATGTGATGATTATGTGACTCTCATCACCATTCTCACTTATGAACGCGTGCCTAACAAACACTTCCATTCTTCATGAAAGCAAGCTTGAATGCATATCTCTTAGCCTCCTGATTCACGATCAGAGTCTTTGTGGTATAGGCTAGAATTATTGGCGGCCATTCTTGAGATCCAGAAAGTCTAAACCTTGTTTGTGGTATTCTGAGTAGGATCTGGGAAGGGATGGCTGTGACGAGCTTCAAACTCGCGAGTGCTGGGTGTAGTGACAGACGCAAAAGGATTACTGAATCCTATTCCAGCAGGATCAAGAACCGACAGAGGATTAGTCGTGTGGTGATAGCGCATTTTGGACCATTTTCACTTAGAGGACGGGATGTAGCCATTGACAACGGTGATGCCCAACATACAGCTTGCCATGGAAAGGAGTATGAATGATTGGATGAAGACAGTAGGAAAGCAGAGATTCAAAAGGAACAAAAGTATCTCCATACGCTTATCTGAAATTCTCACCAATGAATTACATAAGTTTTTCTATCCTATTTTATATTTTAATTATATTTTAATTATCAAATCTCCATAACCAATTGAATCCGCCTGACTGAGATTTACAAGGTGACCATAGCTTGCTTCAAGCCGACAATCTCCGTGGGATTGACCTTTACTCACGTAAGGTTTATTACTTGGACGATCCAGTGCACTTGCTGGTTAGTTGTGTGAAGTTGTGACAAAGAACTAAGATTATGAACGTGCGTACCACATTTTTGGTGCCGTTACCAAGGAATGAACGATCACGATTTCGTGCACCATGCATCATAGAATGGTTGTTGGTTATAGCGCATTGGAGGGGGTTGTCGCCAAGAGGGTTGATCAAATCCTTGTGGCTCCTCCCACCTTTGATTATTCCAACCTTGATGTATGTTCTTATTATAGTGCCCATTCCTTACAACAACATTGGAACCAAACTCAAAGCGACAGGGGTGAGAATTCATAGTAGCTAATAAAAATTAAAAACAAAAAACAAAAACAAATAAACAAGCAAAAGCAAATATCTACAATAACCAATAATAAGGCACACGTTTGCAAGTCCCCAACAATGGCGCCATTTTGACAAACGGATTTCTGTCGAGAAAGAATTTCACCAAAGTAATCACGTTCTAAGTATAGTTTCTAAACCAACAAAGAATCCTTTCGTACAAAAATTTGGTTGTCACAAGTAACAAACCCCTAATAAAATTGATAACCGAAGTATTTAAACCTCGAGTCGTGTCTCAAGAAATTGCAGGGAGGTGTATTTATTATTGGTTATGGAAGATTATCTTTTTGGGGTTTTTGAATAAGGAACGAGAAAAGTAAATTGCAAGAAAGTAAATCGATAATTAAGAAAGCTCTTAGCAAGGTATGAGAACTGAAAATCCTATCCTAGTTATCCTTATCAATTGTGATGAGAATTGTTCATTACTAACACTTATTTAACCCTTACTAAATAAAGAAAAGTCAAGTGGACTAATCAGCTTGATTCCTCAAATCCTAGTCAACTCCTAAGGAAAGACTAGCTTTAGAGGGATCCAAACCAACCAGCAAATTCTAATTATTAATTAACAAGGGAGTTTGATAACTCAAGTGTCACCAATTAATCAATTCAAGCTAAAAACATAAAAAGCTAAATTAAAATCATAAATTTGAAATACCTCAATTTGCATTAAATATAAAATCAAATCTAACATTGGAAGGTTCATAAACCAAATTGGATAAGAAAAGAATCAACAAGAAAAATAGAATAAACTAGTAAGCTAGAACAAATAAAGTAGAAGAGAAATTAAATTAAAGGAACATTGAACCTGGAGTTGAGAAGAAATAAACCTAAAACTAAGAGAAATCCTAAAACCTAGAAAACTACATCTAAAACCTCCAATTGTAAACTGATGAATGATTGAATGGGTGATTCCCCCATTCTGCAGCCTCTATTCTGTGTTCTCGGGCTTGGAATTGGTCCGAAAAGGAGCTCAGAAATCGCCCCAGCGCTTTCTGCAACTTTCTGTACGTGGCGTCTGTCATGCATACACGTCAGTCACGCGTGCATGTCATTTGGCGAAATTCCTTGTCACGCGTACGCGTCAGTCATGCGTACGCGTCGCTTGGCTTCTGTGCTAGGCACGCGTGCGCGTCGTCCATGCATGCGCGTCGCTATCAGCTTCTCAAAACTTCATTTTTTGCGTTCCTTCCACTTTCGTATGTTTCCTTTCACCCTCTAAGCCATTCCTGCCCTATAAAGCCTGAAAAATACTTAACACACAAATCACGGCATCGAAAGGTAATAAAGGGTATTCAAAGTTAACAGTTTAAAGGTCTAGAAAACATGTTTTCAACCATATCACAGAATAAGGAAGGATTTTTAAAACCATGCAAATCATATGAATAAGTGAGCAAAGACTTGACAAGAACCACTCAAATTAGCACAAGATAAACCATAAAATACTGGTTTATCAGGGGTATTTATAGGAGTGGGCTAGGGTTGGGTTCGGTCATGGGTGGCGTAAATGGGAGGAAAATTTAATTCTGAAGTAGGTGGGGGTTGGTAGGATTGATGATGGTATTAGGAAAGTGATATGGATTTGATTGGGCTAGGTTTTATAAAAAAGAGTGAATAGGGAAGTGTGAAAAGAAGAGTGAGGAAGTGGGGTAGGTAGAGATGCTGTGGGACCCACTGATCCTGAGAGGCTAGGGAATTCAGATTCCCTGCCCTGCACTATGCCCATAGCTGGCATTCAACACCAGCTTGCTGCCATTTGAGGCGTTGAACGCCCAGCCAGTGCTCCCTGGCTGGCATTCAACACCAACAAGTATTCCAGTTGGGGCGTTGAACGCTCAGCCAGTGCTCCTTGGCTGACGTTCAGCGCCAGTAACACACTCCATCTAGAGTGTTCTGTTTTCATTGCTGAATCTTTCTGTCTCTGTTTTGACTGATGCACATGATCATGAACCTAAAGAAATAACTTAAGAAAAACAATTTTTAAGGAATTAAAAGAAATATAAATAATTAATTAGGGTTGGGTTGCCTCCCAACAAGCGCTTCGTTAAGGTCATTAGCTTGACAGTTAGCTCCTTACGGAGATGGATATGGGCTCAGAATTTTGCCCCTTACAGTGAACTTTCTTCCTATCTTTTCATGGATGAGCTCTACATGCTCTAGAGACAAGATACGACTCACTGTATGTGGTATGATTGGCTTCTTGGTAAAGACAACTCTCATGCCAGGTGAGAGGCCTTTAGTGGGGACTTTCTTGTCCCTCCAGCCTTTAGGTACTTTCTTTTTAGTACCTCTGTTCTCAGTGCTTGTTAATGGCTGCCCAACACCAAACTTAGAATTGATGTTTGGGAGCTTAATAAAGCTCTGCACTGAAAGAGATGGTTGGAGCACTAAGTGTTGCACAGTTATCTCTCTTTTTTCAGAGGGAGAGTTGGGGTAAGGCATCTTGAACAAGATGTGATCCTCCCTTATTTGTAAAATTAGTTCTCCCTTAGCTACATCAATGATAGCATTGGCAGTGGCTAGGAAAGGTCTTCCAAGGATGATGGATTCATCTTCATCTTCCCCAGTATCTAGGATTATGAAGTTTACAGGGATGTAAAGGTCTTCAACCTTCACCAATACATCCTCTACTAAGCCACATGCTTTTTTCATTGATTTGTTTGCTATCTCTAGTGAGATGTTTGTAGCTTGCACCTCAAAGATTCCCAGCTTCACCATTACAGAGAGTGGTATGAGGTTTATACTTGACCCTAGGTCACATGGAGCCTTCTCAAAGGTCATAGTGTCTATGGTGCAAGGAATTAGGAAGTGACGAACTAGATTTCTGTCGGAAAAGAATTTTTATAAAAATAATTGCGTTGTAAGTATAGTTTCTAAACCAACAGAGAATCCTTTCGTACAAAAACTTTGGTTGTCACAAGTAACAAAACCCAATAAAATTTATAACCGAAGTATTTAAACCTCGGGTCGTCTTCTCAAGGAGTTGTAGGGAAGTATAATTTATTATTGGTTATGGAAATTGTATATTTTTGGGTTTTCGAAATAAGGAACAAGTAATTTAAATGGCAAGAAAAATAAGTTAATAATTATAAATAATCTCTTGGCAAGGTATGAGAACTGGAAATCCTATCCTAGTTATCCTTATCAGGTGTGATGAGAATTGTATTTTGCTCTCACTTAGTTAACCCATAATAAATAAAGGAAAGTCAAGTGGACTAATTAAATTGATCATCAACTCCTAGTCAACTCCTGTGGAAAGACTAGCTTTAGAGCGATCCAAATCAATAAGCGATTCCCAATTTCCAATCAATTGCTGAGTCTGATAACTCAAGTGTTACCAATTACTTAACCAAAGCAAAAAGGGAATAAATCTTAAATTAAGTTAAAAGCATCAATAACTAAATAAAACAATTATAAATCTGAAATACCTCAAATTATATTAAATAGAACATTCAAATCTTAACATGAAGTTCATAAGCCAAATTGAAAAGATAAATAACAATTAAAGTAATAGAACAAATAAAAGTAGAAAATAAATTAAAGGAACATTGAACCTGTTATTGAAGAGAAGTAGCCTAATCATAATAGAAATCCTATATCCTGAATCCTAAGAGAGAGGAGAGAGCCTCTCTCTCTAAAAACTACATCTAAACCTAAAATTGTGAATTATGAATGTTGTCTCTATTCTTGTTGATGATTTCCCCATTCTCTGGCTTATATTCTGTGTTTCTGGCTTGGATTTGGGCCGAAAAGGGTCCAGAAATCGCTAGGGGCGACTTCTGCAATTTTCTGCATGTGGCGTCCGTCACGTGTGCGCTTGGGTCACGCGTTCGCGTGGTTTGGAGTTTTTCCTTGTCACGCGTACGCGTCAGTCACGCGTACGTGTCATTTGCGTTCTACTCAAGACACGCGTCTGCGTCGTCCACGCGTACGCGTCGCTGCCATTTTGTGCTAGGCACGCGTCTGCGTCGTTCACGCGTGCGCGTCACTGCCTTTTCTTCAAAACTCTATTTTTGTGCTTTCCTTCAATTTTTGTATGTTTCCATTCTGTCCTCTAAGCCATTCCTGCCCTATGAAGCCTGAAAATACTTAACACACAAATCACGGCATCGAATGGTAATAAAGGATAATTAAATTTAATATTTTCAAAGCATAGGAAACATGTTTTCACATATATCATAAAATAAGGAAGGAATAGTAAAACCATGCAATTTACATGAATAAGTGGGTAAAGAATTGATAAAAATACTTAATTGAGTACAAGATGAATCATAAAATATGGGTTTATCAACCTCCCCACACTTAAACAATAGCATGTCCTCATGCTAAATCCAAGAGAAAGAGTGAAGGTAGAATGGTGGAATCTTATGCAATGCAATCTATTCTAAATGCAAGCTACCTAAATGAATCATGCAATTCTAATTACTATCCACCTATATATATAGAGCTTACATGTGGTTAATTTGATTCATATTTTCAAGGAATCATATATGCATAGCCAAGCCTAAATCATGTTAAAGCACCTTCACAATTGAGTTGAGTTAAAGTAATTCACAAATTTGCAAGACAATTTTAACAATTAAACAGGGATATATGGAAATGAGCTATTGAACCCTCACTGGATTTTTGTGTTTACTCTCTAATCACTCAGTGTTTGGGGTTAATCACTCTATTCTTTTCTAGTCATGCTTTCTAAAACTTTGTTCTTCAACTTTAAGTGCTCATAGCGTCACTTGTTGCGACGCTCCATACGATCCAGGCATTCGAAGAGTCGGTGCACGAGGTGATAAATGGGCTCAGGAGCAGGTGAGGGTGCAGTGGTGGTGGCTGGGGCAGTAGGTGAAGGGGCAGCAGAGGATGTAGCTGCCTCAGCAGAGTCAGTGAGAAAGGGTGTTCGGTAGCCCAAAGCCTGGAACTTTCTGCTGTGAGGGATAATCTTCTTATAGTCTGCGGCGGTTGGCTTTTCATCAGTGATCTCCCAGGGCACCTCAGCTCGGTGGCCTAGCTGAGTAATCAAGTAGGGAAAGGGGAGAGTGCCTCTAACATGGACCCTGGCCATGTAATACCGAATAAAGCGGGGAAGATATAGGTCCTTGCCCTCCATCACACACCAGATGAGGGTGATCATGGCTGCTGGCACCTCTGTCTCATGAGTGCTCGGCATCACGTAGTTACTTAGAATCTGCTGCCAAAGCCGAGCCTCATCATTCAGATAGATAAGCTTAATTCCCTTTGGGTTTGTTGTTGTCTTACCCATGACCCATGGGATGGTAGGATCAAGAGCTATAGTCCTCTTCACTGCGTCCCAGTCAAATCTCATGAATCTCATATCCTCTTCAGCCTTTTGGTAACCATCTGGTTGATCTGATTTAGGCTGGAGGTTGAGGATTTCTTCAAATGCTTCCTCCGTAACTAGAATCTGCTTGCCTCTGAGTTGCACTGCATCCAGGGTTATTTTGAAATAGTTACAGTAGAATTCTCTGACCCAAGATGAATTGACCTCAGTTAAGTTCCTTTCCAAGAAGAACCAGCCTCTCTGTTTAATTTGTTCTGAAGTGTATTGTTTGAGTTCTTCTGAAATTTTCAGGGTCTTTTCCAGGTATAGGTTCCTGGAAGTTTGAAAAACCGGATACTTTAGCTCACAGTATCTGTTGGCAAACTTTACTGGGTCTGTGGCAGGCACCAATTGATCAGCCTTTTCCTGCGGGGTAAAATTTTTTTCCCGCCAGGAATCGTCATGGAGGATATCCAAAATAGAGGTAGAGGATTCTCCTCTTTTCCTTTTGCCTATGGTTGCCTTGCCCTTTCCTTTGCTTTTAGGGTCAGACATCCTGAAAAGCAGAAGTTCCAGGATACAGTTTAAGAATTAAAGCAGGAAAATAGGTAAACAAATAGGATTTTATCAATATAAGAATAGAGTGGCAAAGGAGGAATAAAGTAGCAATATAAGCATGAATTTAGTTAAATAGATGTAAAATTTTGGATTGTATGCAAGTTAAAAGTTGGAGAAGAAAAATTTACAATCCAAAATCTATGATGTGCGGAATTGTTGTTAATCAGGAAAAATAGTAATCATGCCTTGAAGTGGTTTTAAAGTGGTTAGTTGAAAGCTAATAGAAAAGTTAGAAAGTTAAAGTAGTTAAGAGTTAAAAATGAAGTTAAAGTAAGTGGCATGGTGTTTTGGTTCCCAATTAACTAAAATTGCACAAATTTAAATAACAAGTAACTCAAATTCAAGTAAATATTGCAGATTATTGATGATTAATCATAGAAAAGAAATGCAAAATTAAAGTGAAATCATCAATAATGTTATTTAATGAATAAGGGAATCAGAAAGAATAAGAAAGCTAGCCCGTGCATTCATGAATTGCATTGGTTGAAACCAATTAGTGCAAATCTTGAGATTTCCAAAACTAATTCATGAATGTGAGTTGAGTGAAACAATTTGCTTAAAAAAAATTGGGAAGCATTTCGGCTAAAAATTGGACATTCCCAGGTAATAAACAGCAGCAAAAACAGTTCATATGATAATAAGGTAGTGCAGAAAAGAGTAACAAATAGTAATTTACAAGAAATCAGAATAAATAAACTGAATCTGCATTAAAGAATGGTAAAGAACAGCATATGAACAGCGTTATCATCACAGCAATTTCAAAATTGCTAAACAGATAAAACAGGTAACAAGAACGGCGCAATTATCAGACCTAAATCCACTAACCACATCCTAGCTACCTAACCACCTAAAATCCACTATGATCATGCATCTCTAACTATCCTAATTTGATCAGAATTTGAAAAAAAATGCAACTAACTGACTGAAAGAGGAATCGTTGTTCGGCAGAACCTAGTGTGCAGAGGAACAAAAATTGGGCTCAGAGAGATGGTGGTGGTGGTGACGCAGCGGCACTGGGAGGCGGTCACGGCGGCGGTTCGGTGGAGGCAGGGTGAAAGGGGGTTATGGGGGAGGAAAGGAGAAGAAGGGGCGAGGAGGGTAGGGTTGGGAGCTTGGTGGCCGACGGTTCTGGGCGGGGCGGCGCGGTGGTTGTTTGGCGATGGGGTGGGGGGTCGTGGAGGGAGAAGAGGAGGAGGGGAGTAAGAGGGAAGAAGAAGAGAAGGGAGGAGGGGGTTCTGCAAGGGCAGCGCGGTAGCGGGGGCACAGCGAGGTGGGGGGTGGTGGTGGCTGGTTGGTGGTGGCAGAGGGGAAGAGGGAGAGTGCAGAGGGGAAGGGGGTTTTGAGACGCGAAAGAGGTAGGGTTCCGCATCAAAGGGGGTTAGTGTATTTAAATCCACGCGAACGCGTGGATTACGCGATCGCGTGATTTGGGGGCGGAAAGGCAATGACGCGGACGCGTCATTGACGCGATCGCATGAGTGAGGGATAATGAAGTGACGCGTTGTTCAGAATTGTGCTAAATGCACAATTCCAGCGTCATTTTGGTGCAACTCTCTATTTCCATTTAGGGGGCAAGAATATTCACGTGACGCGTATGCGTCACCCACGCTTTCGCGTGGTGTGTATGAGGTGAAAGTGACTTGTTTGCGTCACTGACGTGATCACGTGGCCCAAATTGTGCCTAACGCATACCAGCCGCACGATTCCAGCCCAACTTTTTGGGCGTTGGATTGTTACGTCGATTTAGAATCGACGCCCACGCATGGCCCATGCACACGTGTGGGGTGCAATTTTTTTTATGTAGGATGCAAAATGCAATGCTGATATGGATATTATGAATAATTCCAGGTTTAATAAAATAAAATAAAATAAAACTTAAAAAAACAAACAAAACGAAATAAAATTAAAATTGAAAAAGGAACGATCATACCATGGTGGGTTATCTCTCCCACCTAGCACTTTTAGTTAAAGTCCTTAAGTTGGACATTCTGGTGAGCTTCTTGTTATGGTGGCTTGTGTTTGAATTCATCCAGATATCTCCACCAATGTTTGGAATTCCAATAGCCTCTGGGGTGCCAAACTAGGCATGTAAAGCCTTTGAGCAAATCAAAGCAGGTTTTTAGGCTCCAGGGGTAGTGATTGTCAGGATAAATTCCAGGGTCCCAAACCTTGCTTCTGTACCCATCTTTGTCTTGATCTACAGTTTTCCAGCCGGGTAGTACAGAATTTGAATTCTCACTAAGATGATCAAATGTCCTCCGAGACCCATTCAATCGAACTCGAAACCAATCCTTGTACCTCAAATTGAAGCGTGGAGCTTTAGTGAATCTTGCATACCAACTCTGAGGGCGATCCATTTCCTTCTTACTCTTAAAGCCGCAAAGAGCTCTAAGCTGGCCATCTGTTTCAAGCAAACCATATCCAAGTGGAAAAGTAAAGATAAAGCCTAAGGATTTTACCCACTTGAAGTTTGTATTGGGTGGTAATGGCCTTGGGATAGGTGTTTCCAGTGGTTTTGCAAGCTCTACTCCCTTGTATTCTTTTGTGAATTCCTCCACTTCTTTGCAAACTTCTTTAACTGTAACCACGACTTGATCAAAGTCTTCGATATCTTCCTCATCACTCAAGTCATAAACTGGAGGTTGAGAAAAGTCTACCTCCGCATTATCTTCGTATTCACTTGGGGAAGATTCTTCAATCTCAAAGAATTCACTTGCGGATGCAAGTTCATTACTAGGAGAACTTGATTCATAGTTATCAGTACCAAGGAAACTTGCTTCTTGATCTGTTCTGTTCAGTTCTTCATAAGATACATGCTTCGGGGGTTGTGCACTATCCTCCTTAGCATCGATTGCAAACTGCTTGGCGGAATTTTTCACAATTCATAGTTCCCATGGAGGTTCAGCGTCTCCTAAGTCTTCAACCAATTCTTCTTCTTTGATAATTTTGGCTTCCTCCACTTGTTCCAGCATAAAGTCATACTCCATACTGTCCACTAGAGTTTCTAGTATTTTCTTCATGCTACGTTCTTCATTAGATTGCCCACATGAAGCCATGGGGGTTCCTTGAGTGTCTGAACATCGGGAAGCTAATCGATTTATCGCTTGATCCAATTAGTGAAGGGTTGCACGAAATTTCTCCACTATTTCCTTGAGATGTTCCTGTGATTCTCGGGTTGATGGATATGGACATGGTGCATATGGAAGTGGTGATTCTTGGGAGTAATTGGATTGGAATTAGGGAGGGTAAGGGTTAGGGGCATATGGAGGTAAGTGTTGGTAGGTGGCTTGTGAGTGTGGTGGTTCATAGCTTTGTTGATGAGGTGGTTTATAGGCGTATGATGGGGCTTGTTGGTAACCACAAGAGGGTCCACCATATCTATCATCTTGGTACGCACCTTGAAATGGCTCTTGACCATAGTATACTGGTGGGGGTTGGTTGTCACGAGAAGGTCCACCATATCTATTGTCTTGGCATGCATTGTAGAATGGTCGTTGTCCATGGTATTTTGGAAGGTGTTGTCACCGAAAGGGTTGATTAGATCCTTGTGGCACCTTCCATCTTTGATTGTTTTGACCTTGATGCATGTTCCAATTATAGCTCCCATTCTTTTCAACAACATTAGAACCAAACTCAAAGCGACGGGGGTGAGAACTCATAGTAACTAATAAAAATTAAGAACAAAAATAAAAATAAAACAAATAAACAAGCAAAATAAAATATTTACAATAACCAATAATAAGGCACACGTTTGCAATTCCCCGGCAACGGCGCCATTTTGACAAACTAGATTTCTGCCGGTAAAGAATTTTTATAAAAATAATCGCGTTGTAAGTATAGTTTCTAAACCAACAGAGAATCCTTTCTTACAAAAACTTTGGTTGTCACAAGTAACAAAACCCAATAAAATTTATAACCGAAGTATTTAAACCTCGGGTCGTCTTCTCAAGGAATTGCAGGGAAGTATGATTTATTATTGGTTATGGAAATTTATATTTTTGGGTTTTTGAAATAAGGAACAAGTAATTTAAATGGCAAGAAAAATGAATTAATAATTATAAATAATCTCCTGGCAAGGTATGAGAACTGAAAATCATATCCTAGTTATCCTTATCAGGTGTGATGAGAATTGGACTTTGCTCCCACTTAGTTAACCCTTACTAAATAAAGGAAATTCAAGTGGACTAATTAAATTGATCCTCAAGTCCTAGTCAACTCCTGTGGAAAGACTAGCTTTATAGCGATCCAAATCAATTAGCAATTCCCAATTTCCAATCAATTGCTGAGTCTGATAACTCAAGTGTTACCAATTACTTAACCAAAGCAAAAAGGGAATAAATCTTAAATTAAATTAAAAGCATCAACAACTGAATAAAACAATTATAAATCTGAAATACCTCAAATTATATTAAATAGAACATTCAAATCTTAACATGAAGTTCATAAGCCAAATTGAAAAGATAAATAACAATTAAAGTAATAGAATAAATAAAAGTAGAAAATAAATTAAAGGAACATTGAACCTGTGATTGAAGAGAAGTAGCCTAATCATAATAGAAATCCTAAATCCTAAATCCTGAGAGGAGAGAGCCTCTCTCTCTAAAAACTACATCTAAACCTAAAATTGTGAATTATGAATGTTGTCTCTATTCTTGTTGTTGATTCCCCCATTCTCTGGCTTATATTATGTGTTTCTGGCTTGCATTTGGGCCGAAAAAGGGTCCAGAAATCGCTGGGGGCGACTTCTTTAGTAAGCACTGGAGGTTCTTCCTCCAAAGGTTTTGTACCAAATAACTTAGCATTCAGCTTCATGAGAGCTCCTAGGTACCGAGCAACTTGCTCCTCCCTAGTGTCTTCATCCTCATCAGAGGATGAGTGTTCATCAGAACTCATGCACTGCAGGAGTGCATGCAAAGGAACCTTTATCGTCTCTACATGAGCCTTGGCTTCCTTTAATTCTTGGATAAAAATTGCTTCAGTGGGTGCTGAACCCTCAGTAGGTATGCCATTACTGGCATTCAACACTGGTTCTGGTGGTTCTTTGGGCATTGAACGCCCATCATGCATCTCTTCACTAGCGTTTAATGCCAAGTTGGGCGTTGAACGCCCAGGAGGGACCTCCTTCCTGGCATTCAACGCCAGCTCTAGTGCCATTTTCGGCATTGAATGCCCAATGAGGACTTCCTCACTGGCGTTCAGCGCCAGGTTCTTGGCCATTTTGGGCGCTGAACGCTCAGTGAGGTCTTCCTCACTGGCGTTCAATGTCATCCCATTCTCTCCAGATTTGGCCTCATCCTCAGTGGTGATGGCTTTGCACTCTTCTCTTGGGTTTACTTCAGTGCTACTAGGAAGAGTGTCAGGAGGAGTCTCATGGATTCTCTTGCTCAGTTGACCAATTTGTACCTCTAAATTTCTGATGGAGGACCTTGTTTCAGTTATGAAACTATGAGTGGTCTTAGAGAGGCTGGAGACCAGAGTGACTAAGTCAGAAAGGCTCTGCTTAAGGGTCTCCATATGTTCCTGAGAAGATGGGAATGGTGGTCTGTCATTGAACCTATTTTGGTTCATTCAACTTTGATTATTGTTGAAGCCTTGCTGAGGCTTCTATTGATCCTTCCATGAAAGATTAGGATGATTCCTCCATGAGGGATTGAACGTGTTTCCATAGGGTTCTCCCATGTAATTTACCTCTTCCATGGTGGGTTGTCCAGGATCATAAGCTTCTACTTTAGAGGAAGCTTCTTGAGTGCTGCCATTTGCAGCTTGCATTCCAGTCAAATGCTGAGAGATTATATTGAGCTGCTGGGTCAAGATCTTGTTCTGAGCCAATATGGCATTCAGAGTGTCAAACTCAAGAACTCCTTTCTTCTGAGGGACCCCATTGATGACAAGTAATCTTATGCTAGCTTTTCAAGCATTTTTCACTTATTTCATTAGGTTTTATGCACTTTCTTGCATTAGAAGTAAGTAATTTGGAGTGAATTTGCATGGTTTTGTTGAATCAATCAACCATCCTTTATTTGACACTAAATCATGAGGTTTAAGCTAGAATTAGTTGATTTTTGAATGATTTATAAACCTTGTGAATTTGTTGAAGCTTTGATTGGTTGTTTTGATTACTTGTAGGGGAAGAAATGGTGGAAAAAGGAATTTTCGGCACGCTTTTGAAGATAAAGCACGCTTTGGACCTTAGGCCACGCTTTGGAAAGCGTGACCTAAGGAAACAAAAGCATGGCGCATGAACCAAACAAGGCCAAGGAAGCAAAGGCATATGGCGCTCAGTGAACTCTCTTAACTGAGCGCCCAAAGAACCAATATTTACAAGGCAAAACTCATGGCGCTCAGTTAACTAAGTTAACTTTTTCGTGCCTCACCCAAAAGAAAATCAAGGCACAAAATCAAAGAGTGAAGCCACCAAGTTTCAAAACCAAGAACATGAGGCATAAGAGGAAGCCCTACTCCACAATAGAAATTGGCAAAAGGAACTAGCCAAGGTTCGAACCCATGTTGGCAAGGAGGAGCGCTACAACTCTTCATAAAGGAAATTGGCCACAAATGCTGCAAGCAAGCCTCGAACAAGGAAGCTCCCACCAAAACAAAAGGGAGCTCAGTGAAGTTTGTTAACTGAGCGCTAGTTTCATCAATTAAGGAGCCAAGGTGGCCTCACAAGGATTCGAAGCTAGGAACCTCAAAGCACCAAGGGCGCTGAGTTAACTTTGTTAACTTAGCACTATGAAGGCACCCACAAGGAAGGCTTGGACGCAACAAAATTAAGGGGCCTGGGCCAAGACTTTGAGCGCTCCGTTGGTTCAATTAACCGAGCGGTTCCCTGGGAGCTGCACTATGGCTTCAATTTTTGAAATAAAAAGCCAAATTGGATCAAATTCTTCACCAAATGAAAATCCCACTCCAAATTCTGAAGATCAAAAATAGAAAGTGTATAAATAGGACTTAGTTTGATTTAGAGAGGACATGGGGGCTGAACCTTTACTTTCACTTTTGAACTTTCTTTTATTTTGAATTTTATTTTTGAATTGGGGAGTTGGGATTGAGAGCTGAGTTCTCTCCTCCTTGTTCTTACTTTTGCATTTCTGTTTTGGGAATTTGAGATTGAGATTGAAGGAATTCTGTTTCAATCTTTGATCTGCAATTCATCTTGTTTTCTTCTGCATAATTCTAAGGATTGGGAATTGGACTTAGCTTTCTGTCTTTATTTTCATTTCTTTTGCAACTCTTGCTATCTGTTCTTGGAATTTGGATTGAGATTGAAGAGTTTCATTGATTCAAAGTCTGAGAATCATCTTTTACCTCTCTTCTCAATTGTTCTAAGAATTGGATCTAAGTTTTCTTTGTTGTTCCATTTACATTTCTTCTGCAAATTGTTCTCTGTTAGATCAAGGAAGGAATTGAGATCTAGACTTGTTTTCTAGTCTTATTGATCCCCTGAGAGCTTGAATTTCTTTCCTAGCATTTACAATTGAGTTGAATTTACTTTCTGTTTTACTCTTCACTGCAATTTTCCAATTCTGTTTAGATCTACTATACTTACTTCATCTTCTTTACTATCTATTGTTAAATTCTGAATCCCAGCATCCCATACCCCTTTATTATTCAAGCAATTTACATTTCTTGCACTCTAAGCTTCAGCTATTTACATTTCTTGCAATTTAAGTTTCAGTCATTTACATTACTTGCACTTTAAGATTCAACTATTTTACTTCTTCTGCTCTTTAATTTACTGTCAGTTCTCCCTCTCCCTTTTACTTTCATGCAATTTAGCTTCTGTTGGTTACAATTCACTCAAATCATCAACTATTTGCTTAACTAAACTAACCACCTAACTAAAATTTCTCAATCCTTCAATCCCTGTGGGATCGACCTCACTCATGTGAGTAATTACTACTTGATGCGACCCGGTACTCTTGCTGGTGAATTAGGTGTTGGAATCTGATTTTAACCCATCAAATTTTTGGCGCCGTTGCCGGAGATTGATCTAGATTGACAATGATTAAGTAAGGTGGTGGTCTAGATTAAGCACTTTTTCTTTGTTTTTCTTTATTTTTTGATAATGACACTAACTGTTTGAGACTTTGTCTCTACTAATCCTAACTGCACTCAAGCTACAGAGTGCTCTTTTTTTGGTTTCTGGCTCTGTTTGTGTTTTTAATTTTATGCTAGGAGGAAGAAGCAATGAATCTACACCTTTTGATCCTGAGATGCTTTGAAGGTTGAAGCAAGAGATGGAAGGAAATCCCTCTAAGCCACCAGAAGGAATGGCCAATAATAACCCACCTCAGAGAATCAGTAAGCTGGAAGCAGAAGTGCAACCATTCACACAAAAGAGGGGAGTGATGGAACTTGAAGTAGTAAATGCAATCATGACCCAAAACAAGCAGATGCATCAACAACTTCAGCAACAAATGGAGCTGATGGACAGAAAAATCAATGAGCTGCAAATTGCTGTAGTGAATGCACAAAGCCAATCTCAAACCTCACACGCATGGAATCAATCTGAAAAAAGTTTTGGGACATTCAACTATGAGCAACGAAGCCCTGAGCAGGTGCAATCTCTAAATAACACCTCAAGTTCGTTCCAACATAATTCTCATGGTGATGTGTACAACCCACCATGGAGGACTCATTCCAACTTGAGGTGGGGTGAGCATCAAAATCAAGGACCAAGGGACCTCAATCATAACAACCCCAGCTTCACAAACAAGCATAAACACACCCCTACCAACAACAGCCAGTACACACTACCACAACACACATACTTCCAACCCCATCACACTTTACAATTCTTCCAAAACAACTTTCATCAACCATCTCATTTGACGTAATCACAACTAAATCTAGACTTCCAAAGAATCTCTAGTCTAGAGATAATGATGGAGAAATTCATGAAAAATCAAGAGATGACAAGACAAGATCAGGAAGCAGCAAGGAAAGATCAAGCCATAACAAGTAAATACCAAGAAGCATCAATCAGAAATCTTGAGAGGCGAATAGAACAAATGGCTAAACAAATTGCAGAAATGGGTGAGAATCAACCAAATGCATCCCTTAGTGCCACTCAAGACCACCCAAGGGACAAAGAAAAAGCTACAAAGTGGGAGAAGTGGAAGGCAATCATAGAGGAAAGTGAGAAGACTATGGAAAAAGAAGCCATTATCAAGGAAAAACACCACAAAGAAGTTTCACAAGAAGAGGTAGAGGAAAGGAAGCTCACAGCGAGAAGAGAAAATCTAAGGCAACATGATTTCTAGCTTCCATGATCAAAAAATGAGGGATGTCAAGCTAGTGACAATAAAGAAGTGCTTGTTGGGAGGCAACCCAACTTGAGGTAGTTTTTTTTCATAGCTAATTCAATAAAAAGGTTGAGTGGTTTTATCTGTATTGCAAAGAGCTAAGTTTGGTGTGTAACACCAAAAACAATTTAAGGAAGAGTGAAGAATGCTAAGTTTGGTGTTCCACCAAAATCTCATTAAAAAAAACACATTCTCACCTTCTGCATAAAGGGTTGCTAGCTCCAAGCAATCAGATAAACCATTAAACCATTGTCTATTTTCTAGTTTTTAGTTTTATAACCTTCAGGAAAGACAAAAGGGTTTCACATATAGTTAACTTGATACATAAGAAACATTGGCAAGGGACTAAGTTTGGTGTTCACACACCAAAGTAAGTTCAAAATGCCCACAAATAAGTCATGTTAGCTAACCATTTGCTTAAGGGCTTGAGAAACAAGCAACTTTTGAGGATTATGCAGGAAAATATTCAACCTGTGGAGGGAGTCTGCATCATTGTACAAAGGAAGTACAATAAAGAGAAATAATGATGACAGAAGGAAAAGCTGAGAGACATTCCCAATAGGTTGTATTGACACTTAATCCTTGCTGCTTTGAAGTATCTTAATTTGGAAATTCCTATATGTCTTGCCGAAGTGTTCAATTAAGTGCAAGTGGAGATGTTTGCTAAGAATGCTAACCTACATATTGTGCTTGTCATTCATCACTAGCTTGAATTTTGTTTTGTTCCTTTCTGCATAAATAAAAGAAAAATGTTTGATTTAGAAAAGTGAATGTTCAATGTTGTAGAAATTAGAATGAGAATTCAGTGGTGGTACTTGTTTGATTTAATAGTTAGCTCAAATAATAAAAGCTGCATAAGAACATGTTCTTTGAAGTGTGAATTAGTTTGCTGTTATAAAGTATGTTAATTAATGAAATTCCCTTGAGAATGAAGCAAAATAAGAAAGAAAAAAAAAGCCAAGAATGGGCAAAGAAACAAACAATAAGGCTAGACACCAATAGCTTGGACCCTAGGACATATGCTTGTGGTGTTTTTGTACTAGGATATGCTTGGACAAGTAGGTTCTGAGGAGTATTTTGAAACTTGGCCACTTAGATCAACTGATCTGGGATTGCCAACTGAAAGTCCACCATCAAGAGCAACCTAGTTACAAAGCATTTAGTAATCCAAAGAGATGCTGGGCATCAATGTTCCTAGGAAGAAATTGTGAGCCATGTGTCTTTGGTGAAGAAATGTTGAGCAAAATTTAGCCAAAAAGGCTGCTGCAACATTTGCCACCAAGCCTTCATTAAGAAATAAGCTTTCTAAAGCAAAAGAAAGAAAGAAAAATCTAGCAAGGGATCAAGCAAAAGCAAGGCATTATAGCAGCAACTCTAGTGAACCTTTGAGGAAACATTTCTTATATGTCAGCAAAGAATAAATGAGCTACATTTGTCTGCATAAAACCCCATAAACCAAGTTCAATTATCTGCTAAATAAGGACATGTATACTTCTCTGGTTCATTTCATTTTCTCTTATGTTTAGTGCTTGCTTGGGGACAAGCAAGGTTTAAGTTTGGCGTTGTGATGACAAGTCATCTTATGCTAGCTTTTCAAGCATTTTTCACTTGTTTCATTAGGTTTTATGCACTTTCTTGCATTAGAAGTAAGTAATTTAGAGTGGATTTGCATGGTTTTATTGAATCAATCAACCATCCTTTATTTGACACTAAATCATGAGGTTTAAGCTAGAATTAGTTGGTTTTTGAATGATTTATAAACTTTGTGAATTTGTTGAAGCTTTGATTGGTTGTTTTGATTACTTGTAGGTGAAGAAATGGTGGAAAAAGGAATTTTCGGCACGCTTTTAAAGATAAAGCATGCTTTGGACCTTAGGCCACGCTTTGGAAAGCGTGACCTAAGTAAACAAAAGCGTGGTGCATGAACCAAACAAGGCCAAGGAAGCAAAGGCATATGGCGCTCAGTGAACTCTCTTAACTGAGCGCCCAAAGAACCAATATTCACAAGGCAAAACTCATGGCGCTCAGTTAACTAAGTTAACTTTTTCGTGCCTCACCCAAAAGAAAATCAAGGCACAAAATCAAAGAGTGAAGCCACCAAGTTTCGAAACCAAGCACATGAGGCATAAGAGGAAGTGCTACTCCACAAAAGAAATTGGCAAAAGGAACTAGCCAAGGTTCGAACCCATGCTGGCAAGGAGGAACGCTACAACTCTTCATAAAGAAAATTGGCCACAAATGATGCAAGCAAGGCTTGAACAAGGAAGCTCCCACCAAAACAAAAGGGAGCTCAGTGAAGTTTGTTAACTGAGCACTAGTTTCATCAATTAAGGAGCCAAGGTGGCCTCACAAGGATTCGAAGCTGAGAACCTCAAAGCACCAAGGGCGCTGAGTTAACTTTGTTAACTTAGCGCTATGAAGGCACCCACAAGGAAGGCTTAGACGCAACAAAATTGAGGGGCCTGGGCCAAGACTTTGAGCGCTCCGTTGGTTCAATTAACCGAGCAGTTCCCTGGGAGCTGCACCATGGGTTCAATTTGAATTAAAAATCCAAATTGGATCAAATTCTTCACCAAATGGAAAGCCCACTCCAAATTCTGAAGATCAAAAATGGAAAGTATATAAATAGGACTTAGTTTGATTTAGAGAGGACCTGGGGGCTGAACCTTTACTTTCACTTTTGAACTTTCTTTTATTTTGAATTTTATTTTTGAATTGGGGAATTGGGATTGAGAGCTGAGTTCTCTCCTCCTTGTTCTTACTTTTGCATTTCTGTTTTGGGAATTTGAGATTGAGATTGAAGGAATTTTGTTTCAATCTTTGATCTGCAATTCATCTTGTTTTCTTCTACATAATTCTAAGGATTGGGAATTAGACTTAGCTTTCTGTCTTTATTTTCATTTCTTTTGCAACTCTTGCTATCTGTTCTTGGAATTTGGATTGAGATTGAAGAGCTTCATTGATTCAAAGTCTGAGAATCATCTTTTACCTCTCTTCTCAATTGTTCTAAGAATTGGATCTAAGTTTTCTTTGTTGTTCCATTTACATTTCTTCTGCAAATTGTTCTCTGTTGGATCAAGGAAGGAATTGAGATCTAGACTTGTTTTCTAGTCTCATTGATCCCCTGAGAGCTTGAATTTCTTTCCTAGCATTTACAATTGAGTTGAATTTACTTTCTGTTTTGTTCTTCACTGCAATTTTCCAATTCTGTTTAGATCTACTGCACTTACTTCATCTTCTTTACTATCTATTGTTAAATTCTAAATCCCAGCATCCCATACCCCTTTATTATTCAAGCAATTTACATTTCTTGCACTCTAAGCTTAAGCTATTTACATTTCTTTCAATTTAAGTTTCAGTCATTTACATTATTTGCACTTTAAGATTTAGCTATTTTACTTCTTTTGCTCTTTAATTTACTCTCATTTCTCCCTCTCCCTTTTAGTTTCATGCAATTTAACTTCTATTGGTTACAATTCACTCAAATCATCAACTATTTGCTTAACTAAACTAACCACCTAACTAAAATTGCTCAATCCTTCAATCCCTGTAGGATCGACCTCACTCATGTGAGTAATTACTACTTGATGCAACCCGGTACACTTGTCGGTGTGTTAGGTGTTGGAATCTGATTTCAACCCATCACCCATTATTCACAAGGTTTCTCTCAGAGGTGTACATGAATTGGTTGTTTGCAACTATGTCAATGAGTTCTCTTACTTCTGCAGGCGTTTTCTTTAAGTGGAGTGATCCACCTGCAGAGTTGTCCAATGATATTTTGGACATCTCAGACCGACCATCATAGAAAATTTCTAGAATAGACCATTCAGAGAGCATGTCAGGAGGACACCTCCTGATCAGTTGCTTGTATCTTTCCCAAACTTCATAGAGGGATTCACCTTCCTTTTGTCTGAAGGTTTGAACTTTCACTCTAATTTTGCTCATCCTTTGAGGAGGAAAGAATTTGGCGAAGAAAGCATTGGTCTTAACAATGTCATAGAATTGCAAGAATTCAGCTAGGAACTGATGTGGATCTTCTAGTGGAAGTCCATGGAACTTGCAATTCTGTTGCAGAAGAGAAACTAACTGAGGCTTAAGCTCAAAGTTGTTAGTTTCAATGGCGGGTATAGAGATACTTCTGCCAAAGAAGTCAGAGGTAGGCATGGTGAAGTCACCAAGAACCTTTCTTACATCTCCTCCATTATTAGCATTGTCTGCAATGTCTTCAACTTCTTGTTCGAAATTTTATGAGAGATTTCTTCCGGAGTGTTGTACTTTAGCTTATTGTAAACGCCTCCTTAGAGTTTTCTCAGGTTCAGGATCAGGTTCAAAGAGAGGCTCTTTATCTCTGTTCCTAGTCATAAACAAGAAAAAGAAGAAAAGAAAGAAGAAGAATTGGAGCCCTATGTTCAAGAACAGAGGACTCCCTGTGAGATGTGAAGAAGAAAGGAAAGAAGAATGAAGATAGAAGAAGGAGAAAAAGAATTCGAATAAAGAGATGAGAAGAATTCAAAAATTAGATGTAAAAATATTTTTGAAACAAGAGTTAAAATATTTTTTTTATTTTATTTATTTATTAAATTCAAAATTAAAGGTTAATTAACTAAAAAGATTTGAAAATTAATTGATGAATTTTGAAAAAGAAGAGAGAGAATTAGAGAAGATATTTTCAAAAATTAGAAGAGAGGAATTAGTTAGGAAGTTTTGAAAAAGAAGAAAGAGAAAACAAGTAACTAATAAAGAAAAGATTTGAAAACAAGATAAGATAGAAGACTAGAAAAAATTTGAATTTAAAATTTGAAATTTATAAAGATAAGATAGAAGTTAAAAAGATTTGAAAAAAGATTTGATTTTGAAAATTGAAATTAGAAAAGATAAGATAGGAATTCGAAAAGATTTGAAACAGATTTGAAAAAGATAAGATTTGAAAAAAGATTTGATTTTGAAAATTGAAATTAGAAAAGATAAGATAGGAATTCGACGCCGGTTGAGAAGTCGCCAATACTCCTCCAAATCTGAACCCCAGGGTTAGTGCAGATCCATTCTGATTGAAGGTGAAGCTCCTGCAGTTCATTCTCTTTAGTGATCTTACTCAAAACGTCACAGACAAGATCGAATCTTCCGGATCAGGGAATGCTGCAACTTTGATTCTAGCCTCTACCACAAAGACTCTAATCTCCCCGTACCTAGGCTGAACTGGTGTCTCGAGAAGTCCCCAACGAAGTCATGGATTAGTCGTCTAAGAGATGTATGATCAAGCTGGTGGTTCATCGTTATCCGATAAAAGACTCACTCTGAGCCCCTGTAGAATGAGATAACCTTGTACCGGTTCAATGCATTCGTAGTGATGAAGAACGGATATACATCTTAGAATAGAGAATCAAACATGTATTGAATTAGAAGAGTAGTACTTTATTAATCCATAAAATTCAGCAGAGCTCCTCCCCTCAACCTAGGAGGTTTAGAAACTCATACTAATAGAAAATACAATGATAAACATGTAAAGTGTGCGTCCTCCTCCTTCTGGTGAGAGGTGTAAAAGTCTTTAAATACTAAACTAATGACTAAGTATTACATAAGAAGGGTAAAACAGTCTTTTAGTGCTAAAATCCACTTCTGGAGCCCACTTGGTGAGTGTTTAGGTTGAGCTTGATTGAGATCCAAGTGCTAGAAGGCCTCTAGGGCATTGACGCTGGCTAGGGGGTCCTTTATGGGTTTTGGACGCTGGTCTCTTCTCCTTTGGACGCTGGACGCCAGAATAGGGTAGGAGGTTGGCGTTGAACGCCAGTTTTGGCCCTTCAATTCTGTAGCAAAGTATGGACTATTATATATTTCGGGAAAGCTCTGGATGTTAGCTTTGCATAGTTATTAAGAACGCTCCATTTGGACTTCTGTAGCTCCAGAAAAGCTCTTTCCAGGTCAAGGAGGTCAGATCCGGACAGCATCTGCAGTGCTTTCTCTGCCTCTGAATCAAACTTTTCCTCCAGCTCCTCAATTTCAGCCAAAAAATACCTGAAATTGCATAAAAACACAAAAACTCAAAGTAGAATCCAAAAATGTGAATTTTACACTAAAATCTATGAAAATTTAATAAAACTTAAACAAAACATACTAAAAACTATATGAAAATGATGCCAAAAAGCGTATAAAATATCCGCTCATTAGTGACGACGGGAAGGAGAGGACACGCGATAGTAGGTTACGTTGTTTAATCCTAATAATTCAAATTCACAACCAGATTATTTTAATTAATTGAAATTTTGATTTTAATAATTAATTAATTTTTTAGGTTGTTGTTTACGCTGGTTGGTCTTTGAATTGTCCCCCTATCACTACAAGATTTATATATGTTTGTGGGTGTTGTTTAGAGAGAGTTTTTAAAATCCTCCATGATATATTTTATCTGTAAAATTTTGATAAACTCTCACAAAATAATTAACAATAAAATCCCCCTATTATCAATTACCATATAATCAAAACTCGTTAAAACTCCAAGAAAACACTCGAAGAAAAAGAACAGAGAGGTGAGAACTCACTGAAATCCTAAGCTCGCGATAGACATCTCCACTGCCATTTCCGTCACTGCCTCTGCCGCCATCGTTGCCGCTAGACTTCATCTCCATTCTGCTTCTGCCATAAAGATACTGAGATCGAGCCAAGGTGTCTCTTTCATCAACGCGTTTCCAGACCTAATCGCAATGCCTAAGCCTCTGAGATTGAGAGAAAGCACCTCTTTGGTTAATTCTCTTCCGCCAATGATGCTCGTGTTCTCCATCGGCATTCTATCCCTTTTGTACGCTCTTCTTTCCACTCATTCTCAGTTTCTAGTTCTCCTTCTCTTTTTCCGTTCTTTTTGTTTTCTTTGTTTTTCATTCTTAGATTCTGAATGCTTTGCTACATGACATAACATTCAATGAATTTTATTATCTCTTAATTGATGAACATTGTTTCAAATTCTCAAGCATTCTAAGTGTTTGATGAATTGTTTATTCTCTTAATTATTTTATTAACTCACTGTTAGTTAAAATCGGATAAATTTTTGTATATCGTATATTGTTATTACAATCAATGTAATTAGAATGTATGGCTTTGCCAAATTTTAGTTATGTACTCCACATGATAAATTTTAGTTAGCACAACAAATGGTCAAAGATGGCTTTGTTGGTCTAGAATTTTTCAATAGAAAAGAACTTCATTGTAAGCATAGTTCCAAACCAACTAATAACTCTCAATCAAAGTTTAATTTATTTGTCGCAAGTACAAATCCCAATAAAATTAAACTGAAGTATTCAAACCTCGGGTCGTCTCTCAAGGAATTGCAATGAAGTGCTCAATTATTGGCTATGAAGAAACAAGGAGGTTTTGATGGCAATTAACAAGAAAATATAAAAGCAAGAAAGTAAATAAGCAGGCAAGGAATTAAATGAAAAGCAATTAAACCAATAAAAAAAGAAATTAAATGACAAAAAGGACTCTTGGCTAAGGCATAGAAATTGAGATCACCATCCTTGTCTACAAACCATATATTGACAATTATGAGGGACCAAACCCATCAAGTCTACTTCTATGCTTGAAGTATGTCAAATAGGCTTGATCAATATCAACCCATAAGTCCCAACCTAGCTACTAATTGACTTAGTAGTAGGCTAGTGTTAATGGGTATCAAATTTGATCAACAAGGGACCCAAATCACTAATCCAATTAGCCCTAATGACTCAAGGTCACTCAATTCCCTTAGCCTAGGCCAAGAGTAGAGAAAACTACTCTATAACTAGTGAAGACATTTTATCAAACACCTAGAGTGCAATAAAAGTAAACATCATAGATTGCAAGAATTAATGAAAACCATAACTAATCACAAATAAGCAATCAACAATACCAACTAAGATAAACATAAAAAGATATGGAAATATAAAATTGCATTAGAGAAAATACAAATCCAACAAGGGTTCATGAAGGTAAAAATGGCAACACAAATAAATTAACAAAAGAGACCAAAAATATCAAGACAATAGAACAATAAAATATAAACAGAGTTGAACTAAAAACAAGAATTAAAACTTGGATCTAAGAAAATTTGACCTAAACTACCCTAAATTCTAGAGAGAAGAGAGAGCTTCTCTCTCTAGAATTCTAACCTAAAACATGATGAACAACTAAACATGACTACTTGATTCATCCCCCTCCAATCCTTGGTTCAAAAGCATCAGAAATGAGTTGGATTTAGGCCTCCTTGAGCTCAGAAATCGCCCCTAGCATATTGCCTTTAAGTTGGTCACGTGACCAGTGTCATGCGTACACGTGGGTGACGCGTACGCGTGGGTGACGCGTGCGCGTGGTCTTGAATCTTCCAAATGCTCATTTCTTCGTGAGTTCTCCACTTTGCATGCTTTTTCTTCACTTCTTCCATCCAATTCTTACCTTATAAACCCTGAGATCACTTAACAAACATATCAAGGTAATGAATGGAATTAAAGTGAATTAAATTTAACGATTTTAAGGCTTAAAAAATATGTTTTCACTCTTAAGCATAAATTAGGGAGAATTTACAAAATTATGCTATTTTAGTGAATAAATGTGGGATAAATTAATAAAATCCTCTGAATTTAACACAAGATAAACCACAAAATTTAGGTTTATCAATGGCCCTCAACAATAGCTCTTTCGACTTTACAGGTACATGTGTGTTTCTTTCTGTTTCCTTCAACTTCGGATCGAATCTAACTGTATGTTGCAAATTGGTAGAGACACTCATGCCCCTGTCTTGGAACAGTGTCTTCGAGAATTGATGTATTGGAATAATGAAGTTTTCATTCACTGTAACAAGACCAGAACCAATAGATATTACTATAACATCAGCATCTACACCAGGTGAATTTTCTAGAACAGAAGTGACAATTTTGGAAAGGCATACCTCAGAACTGAAGAATTTTATAAATGCTTTGTTTGTTTGAAAGCTTGTTTTCATTACCTATTTTTTCTGTTAGACTGACTATTAATGGATTTGTTTACGATCAATTTAGGTGTGTGCTTGTGCATGGAGTCCTACAGGATCTCTTCTAGCCTAGGGGTAAATATCTTTTCTATAAATGACTAGTTTTCTTTTTACATAAATATGATTCATGATGATGCAATATGTATTATAGTTGATTTACAAAATATTGCCCATTCTACCTTTCCATTTCAAAACTCACAATTCTTCAATTCACTTCACTATTAACATTTTTAACTTCTAGTTCCGGGGATGCACAGCTCGTATTTATTAGACACTGCCAAAGAGAAAATCCAAATCTACTTAACAGAATGTGTTGGTTTTGAGGCATGTGATGGGTAAAACAAATAAAAGGAACAAATATGTCACAATACTTGATTGGAATGTGAGTTTGATTACATATTTTGATTATCTAATTTGAATCCAAGATGGGTAGTGGGAATTAGTAGCTACTTCAACCTCCCCTCTGAGTTCCTGCTTTTTCCACATGATATTCTATCATTTTCAAACCCGTGCAACCTCTTTTCAATAGGAAATGTTTGAGAAAAATTGTTTTTGATGACACGTCATCATAACCACTTTTTAAGCATATTTTTTATTTATTTTCTTAGTTTTTGAATAAAATCTTTATGTTTTTTAATGATGTTTTTGATAACTAATTACATATTTGGAGTGGTGTTTGAAATAATTATGTTTTCAGGCCAAAATCAAGTAAATTAGGATGAAAATCAACACAAAAATAAGCTTGAAAGTGTAAGACCAAAGTGGCCAACTCCAAGTAATGGAGCCCAACTCCTTTGTGCATCAAAGTGAAGAAAAAGGGGGACCAAGCCTGGCTCCATAAAGTGGAGCCCAACTCCACTTCAGTTTCACATAGTGGAGCCCAACTCCAAGACATGGACATGCATCTCTTGCTCCCAGTATTCTAAGAATTGCTTCAAGCCCAACTCTATGATTCCAAGCCTGTCTCCAAGTGCATTTTACAATCCTAGAATTTTGAAAATCCCAATTCCAATACATAACTAACTGTCAGGAAGTTTCAATTTAATTCAAAATTCAAGATTTAAAGGATTAGGCTTCTTCTAAAAAGATAAAAATTTGGTTGATTAGGATTAGTTTAGATTTAAATTTAAATAAATTACCTTTTTCTTTAAAAGATAACATTAGATTAATTTTTGAATTTGAATTTTAGTTAGGACTTAGATATAAATAAATTAACAAGATTCATAAGAGAGGGAGAATAATACATCACACGAATCACTCTCTCTTCTTAGTTTAGTTATTTTTTTTCTTCCATGAGTAATTAATCCTCTATGTTTTATTTTTATGGATTAATAATGCAAGTATTTTCTTTATTTTGATTTATGCTTCTTTTCTCTTTCAAAATTGAGTTTTGTTCTTCACCAATAATTATTAGAAGTATTGAGAGATATTCTAATATGTTTTAGATTTCTTTATTACTTTGGAAAGATTGAATATTGAAATTAGCTTGAAACACTTTTCATAATCTTCACTGATTTTAGAATTAGTTCTTGAATATATGACATTTAATTCATCTAGAGATAGTTTTTAAAAATTATGTGGCTTAAAATTAAAACTGTTCTTAACCTCTTCTCTTGATTAATTGACCAAGACATTGACGACTAATTAAGTTTAGAGAATTAGATTGCCAAGACATTGGAATTTGATTATAAATGATTTGCTATGAAAATTTTTTTGTATGGATTAAAGTTTTGAAAATGCAATTGTTATTATTCCTAAAAGATTTAGCATCCTCAAAGTCTTTAACATTCCCTATCTTAATTTCTCTCAAATTCTTTAAGCTTTCTTTTATCCTTCCACTTTTTTCTTCACTATTCTTATTCCAAGTCACGAACCAATTCCCTCTTATTGATCTAATTAAAGATATAATTAGACATTACTTGCCCTAATTCGTTAATCCTCATGGAAACGATATCTACTTAACGTGATATTACTTGATACGATTTGGTGCACTTATCAATAGTACGAGCGTATCAATTTTGGCTCATGAGTATTTCAATGTGGGTTTAATATATTTCTCAGAGGTTTGTGTAGGTTTTGAAAAACATAAGGGAGCTGTATGAAAAATTAAGAAATATATCAAGCTTTATAATTTTCTTGCCAATTTTTTCCTTCCTAAGTTTAGTGTACATAATAGTTCAGGCATGATGGTCTCCTGTGGCCTGTGGCACTTATTTTCATATGCTTAAGTTTATATTTTAGACAGCACTTTTCTTTTCCTTTTATGTTCTTTATGTGTTGTTTTCTTCTTATCACCTTGGGGGTGTATATGATGCATCTTGAGACAATTTTTAAAGGTAAAATCTGCACAGAATTGTGTGAAGCTTCTCTATCTTTGACTAAGAGACTAGGTCACACAGCCATGAAAATCTTCTGTGATTTATTGAAAATGATGCTACTAAAACTGTTGTGCTTGGTGGAAGTGTCCATCCACTAACTAGCTATGTGATCAATATGTTAAGTTTCTCTTTGAGTAAGTATTCTTCTATCTTTCGTGTATCCTTTTTAACAAAAAAAAGAGTAGCTAGCATAAATACTTACACACATGCATGCCTACTTCTACTCTCCTTCACAAGTGTAAGTTCTCTTCTGGAGTCTTAACAAATAAATCATCACTCTCCACTGGCTGCATATATATATATGATAAAAAAATAGGTATGTTAGATAGACAAAAAAAACAGTCAGAACTTGTCTTATTTAACATTAATTAATTATCGCAACATGGGTAATTAAAGCACGTTATGGCTGTTTTTGGCTGATTTTCTTTGGTTACCAAACATTTCCAATACAAGAAACTATAATTCATCAAAGCAAGCAACATTAATATAGCAGCCTCATGAAGACAACAATACATTTGCAGTTGCGATAAGTTTATAAAAATATAATAATTAAAGTGGTAAAAGTTACTTGACAGGCGCATGCATTCATCCATGAAATTTTAACCAAAGCTCAAATACATTGATAGTAATAATTAGAGGCTGCTACGCCTCTGTATGAAATCTAATTGATATGCATTATTGATGCTGCTGTTATTGCAATAATGTGATGTGTATTATTGAAATTTTTACTTAATTTTATGTTTACATATAGAGTAATGATATTGAAAGTAAGTCTATTATTCTATGTGTCCGCGAATCCGATATGATATCCGCACTTTTTAGTGCCGGATCCGATCCGAATCCGCATAATTAAACCTTCTCTTTTTAATCATATTTCTATGTAAAAGAATTCGATAAAAATTTTTCTTTCATACTTTTAAACTTATTTATTCCTAAAATATTTTTTTTAATCAAACTCTCTCTAAATAACAAAAATAAAATAATATAATATATGAATAATAATTACTAACTAAAACATACAAACAAGTAAATATAATACCAAACATATATATCTTTTTTATTTTTTAATTATTATAGTGCGGATCTGCGGATCCGCGGATCGGATACGCAGATGTAGAGCAGATATCCGCGATCCGATCCGCAAATGGTGCGGATCGGGTCCGATCCGATCCGATCAATTTGCGGATCGGATCATATCTGCAATTTTCGGATCGAATGCGGATATTTACCGCGGATCTGCGGATACGATCCGATCCATAGACACCCCTAAGAGTAATGATATTGAGAGTAAGTCTATTATTTTATTTAATGTTAGGAGATTATCTGGTTATAATATGGGATATTAAAAGATAAATATTTGAGATTTTTATATAGTTAGATAATATTAAAACATTGAAGTTGTTTTATTTTATTTTTTTAAAAAAATAGTAATAATTATATAGAATTATACCATATAGATTTATGTTTAGAATCATTGACATTGAGAACTTTTATATATATAGAGAGAAAGAGAAAAATAATTACATTATCTTATATTGAGAAATTATCATTTTTTTTATTGAGAAATTATTGTGTTATACAAAATTTAATTTTTAAATTTTAATATTAAAAAATAAATTTTTAATTTGAGTAGTATGTAAATGAAATAGAATTAATGAATGTTTTGAAATTAAAAATAAATAAATAATCACAAAGTCTGTGAAAGATTAAAAATTTTATAAAATAGTTAATTTTTATTAAATTAAAAAATTAATTTGTGAAAAATTTTAAACTATCACAAAAATAATTTAAAACTGTTAGACTAATATAAATTATAAAAATTTCAAAAATTCTTACAAAAGAGTTCGTGGCATTTCAAATTTTAAAAATTTTAAAAATTTTAAAAATTATTTGATAGGAATTATAAACCATTGACAAAAATAAAATTACTACAAATAGACAGATTCTTTGTTATGTATAATTTCTCTTAAATTTATTAATTATCAAAACTCAATTTAAAATATTGTGAAACTAAAGTTAAGAATTGGTGTCACTATAAATTAGAGTATTTAAAAAGTGAGGATATTTTATGCAACTTCGTACATGTATATACTACAACCTGATTGTAATACAAAAGTAGGATTCATCGTTCTCTTTCTCGATCAATCAAGTTTGATTCTTATTCATGTATTTTCTCGCCTTTCATTATTTCTTGTATTTCACTCGTCTTATATCTTCTAACGTTCTTCCTTTAGACTTGCACAATAAAATTTAATGAGAGTTAGTTAATTACACCTCTAACATGGTTTTTGCATAATATTTTGTATAGAAAAATAAACATTCATTATAACAAAGATAGGATAAAGTATGTTTTTATTTTTAATACTTTTAAAAAATTTAAAAATATCTCTAATATTTAATTTAATTTAATTTAATTTTATTACTAATATTTATGTAAGTTGAGTCATAAGTTGCTAATATGCGCTAGTTGGCATTTGATTTGTTATCTCTAATGCTTTGACAAATTAGTTATTTAATTACTGTTATTATGTACATATATATACAATAGTTATTAGAGTATTTTTTAACTTTTTTTTTTGAGAATCCGTGCCCCCTTTTTTAATATTGGTTCTCTGTTTACTTTCCTTCCTTTCTCTCTCTCTCGAACCATCTCTCTTCTCACCTCCTTCTCTTTATCCATTTTTTCTTTGTTTATTCTCAGACTCATCTAACAGTGTTTGATGAGAGTGAAGCCTCTCTTTCATTGAGAAGTATGATGATAGCTTCCTTTTAGTGAGAAGTTAGATCAAATTTTGGTGAATTACTAGCTTCCTTTTGGTCATTGCTTAGATTGCTCTGATTGAATTTATCACTTTTTTTTTTCAGCTGGTGGTTCAGCAGCCATGTAATTGATGCTGCTAATTTGCCTTTGCCTAAGATGAGGGGGCAAGCCATGCTTCTTATAGCATGTATCCACTGTGTGTTCTATTTTATCATAGAATGTGCATTGCATTCGGTTTTCTCTGCCTCTTCCCCCAGCCTGAAACCTGCCTCTTCCTCTGCCTTTGCCTCGATTCCTCTCATCACTAAGCTGAAGTCCGAAATTAGTCTTGTTGAAGAAAACTTTTGACTCTTGAGTATCACCAAATTGTCTTTCCTGCTGAGTCAACATTGAGAAGGCAGCATTTATGTCAGGCATTGGGTTCATAAGCATCAACTGCAACCTCATGATGGAGTATTGATCATTCAGACCTCGAAGAAATTGAGTTGTATAGTCTTCACGCCTATATTGTCGTATCACATCCAATCCACATGAGCACAAAAATTCACATGTTTTGAAATTAGGTATCGGTCTAAAATTGTTTAGATCTTCCCAAATTGATTTCAATTTGGTGTAATATGCAGTCACATTCGAATCGCCTTGCCTCATAGAGAATAATTCTTCCTGAAGTTCAGCCACTCTGTACTTGTCTCCCTGATAATATCAATGTTTCAAATCTTTCCAAAGCTCTGAAGCAATATTATTCCAAACCACGCTTTCTAATATTTCGGGACTCAATGACAAATTGATTTAGGATACTACATATATATTACACCTTTCCCAAGCCTCAAATAGTGTATCATCCTCATTTTATTTTGTAAGAGATCCATCTACAAACTTCAATTTGTTCTTTCCTTTCAAAGCTAATAACATTGCTCTACTCCACGAACCATAATTGCTAGCATTGAGAGTAATTGAGATTAAAGGATTACCAGGATTTTCACTTAGATGAATGTAATAGGGGCTGGACAGATCTTGTATTGGATTGGTATTGTTCTTTGCCATCTGAGCTTGAAATGTTGAGATTTGGCTTAAGAAAGTTGCAATTGACTGAGCATCCAATGGATTAGAACTTGCTCCTTGATTATCAGCCATTACTGGTCAAGAATTGAAAATTGAAATTCAAGGATCGAGAATTGAAATAGTTGAGAACTTGCAGATTTTCTTTGAAAGAACAAAGAAGTGAGAGGCCACAAGTGAGAATCGATGAATCTGTTGGAACGTCAAATCCCGAGCCTTCTGTCCTCAGTCTCGTTGATCGGAGATTCACCTCTCCTCCACGTTCACCGCACCATGTAGAAATTGGTGAAAGAGAGGGTTTACTCTCATCAAACACTGTTAGATGAGTCTGATAACAAAGAAAGAAAGAATGGATAAAGAGAAGGAGGTGAGAAGAGAGATGGTTCGAGAGCAAGAGAAAGGAAGGAAAGTAAACAGAGAACCAATATTGAAAAAGGGCTGAATGAATTCTCAAACAAAAAGTTTAAAAATACCCTAATACTTTTTTTTATTTGAATTCTAGAAACATTTTTATTTCAAGAAATGTTGTCTTCTATGAGGATTGCTTTCCGTATTCTGTGATTTATGATCATTCTCATGGACATGACCAACCTCAATTTGCATCCAACTTGCATCAAAATATCTTTGACCCCTTTATTGATGACACTACTAACTTGTGGCACCCTTTGCTATCCAATCCTGCACAAACTGCATCTCCAAACATTACAAGTGGAAACAACAATCTCCCGAGTCCCATTTCGTCACATGCATCACAAACTACTCATGCATCATTCACACCTCAGCCAGCGCACAACTCTTCATTACACACACCAACACCCCCAATTGAAGTAAGAAAATCTTCAAGAATAAAGAAAATGCCAACATACCATAAGGGCTACCATTGTAAGATACATACCACAACATCTACTGTCAATTCTCTTTGCAGGTACCCAATATCACAATATATGTCTTATGATGCACTTAGTCCTAAACACAAGTCCTTTTCTTTGGCTATTGCTACAACTGTTGTGCCTAGAAATTATGAGGAAGCAATTGTTCATCCTTGCTGGAGAGTGGCCATTCATAGTGAACTGGAGGCTTTGAAGCAAAATCAAACTTGGTGCATCACAAAACTCCCTGCTAGTAAGAAACCTATAGGTTGCAAGTGGGTGTTTTGGGTCAAACTTCACCCCGACGGTACCGTTGAACGCTACAAGGCCAGGCTTAGCTTGTAGAAAAAGGGTTTACCCAAATAGAAGGAGTTGATTTTATAGACACATTCAGTACAATGGTTCACATGACAACCTTGAGAATTGTATTGGCCTTAGCCGCGGCCAAGCAGTGGCACATCAAACAGTTAGACATTAACACCACTTTCCTTCACGGCGATTTGAATGAGGAAGTATACATGAAACTTCCTCCTGGGCTCGATCATCCGGATATATGATCAGATTCAGTTTGTAAACTTCAAAAATCTCTTTATGGCTTGAGACAAGCGAGTCGACAATGGAACTTAAAGTTGACTGAAATTCTCACCACTACGGGCTTCACCAAATCTGAATCAGATCACTCTTTATATACAAAAATCACTCTTCAGGGGGTTACCATCATTATGGTTTATGTTGATGACTTGGTTTTGACTGGTGATGACTTGGATGAAATTGATAGAATCAAAAGGTTACTTGATCTGCGGTTTAAAATCAAAGATTTGGGTGATTTAAAGTATTTCTTAGGAAAGGAAGTGGCCAGATCCTCCAAAGGAATTCACATATGTCAGAGAAAATATGCGCTTGACATCCTCAAAGATTTTGGGTACTTAGATTACAAACCTGTTAGCACGCCTATGGATTACACTTGTGCTTCCAAATTGTCAAGAAATAGTGGCACTGCTCTACCTGATCGCACTCCTTACCGACAGCTCATTGGAAGACTATTATACCTAACTAATACACGGCCAGACATTGCTTATGCTATGGGGCGACTTAGTCAGTTCATTGATTGCCCAACTGATGAGCACATGCGGGCAGCTTTTCATATGTTAAAATACTTAAAAGGATGCCCGTCCGTTGGTGTTTTTTTTTTTTTAGCAGACAATGACCTCAAGCTCACTGGTTTTGCTGATGCCGATTGGGCAACATGTGCAGATACTCGAAAGTCTATCACTGGCCACTGCTTCTATCTTGGAAGTTCCTTAATTAGTTGGAAGAGTAAGAAATAAAGCACTGTCGCTAGATCCTCCTCCAAGGCAGAATATCGAGCCTTGGCATTGGCTACTTGCCAAGCTCAATGGCTGTCTTTCATCATGCACGACCTTGGACTGCCCCTAACAGAGCCCATTACTCTCTTTTGTGACAATAAATTCGCTATTCACATTGCCACTAATCCTATTTTTCACGAACGCACAAAGTATATCGAGGTGGATTGCCACACCGCTCGAAATCAGCACCTTTCCGGCCTCACTCACTTGATGCCAGTCTTCTCGTCCAATCAGCTCATAGATTTTCTGACAAAAGCTTTGCCATCGGGTCCTTTTGCGATTAATCTTTCCAAACTAGGACTTCTAAACATCCACATCCCTAGTTTGAGGGTATATGTTGAGTCATAAGTTGCTAATTATGCGCTAGTTGGCATTTGGTTTGTTACCCCTAATGCCTCGGCAAATTAGTTATTCAATTACTGTTATTATGTACATATATATACAATAGCTATTAAGGTATTTTTTTAACTTTTTCTTTGAGAATTCATTCAGCCCCTTTTCAATAGGTGAATGCTATGGTACCTATCACTTTGTACCTAAGTTACTAAAAAAGGTACATAAATAATATTTAATAAATTTTACATGATTTACTTTTTATTTTAAACATTTTATTTTTTACTTTAAAAGGAAAGTTAGGCAATTTAGGCACCATAGAACTCACCTTTTCAATATTGGTTCTCTGTTTACTTTCCTTCCTTTCTCTCTCTCTCGAACCATCTCTCTTCTCACCTCCTTCTCTTTGTCCATTCTTTCTTTTTTTTTTTTGTTCTCAGACTCATCTAATAGTGTTTGATGAGAGTGAAGCCTCTCTTTCACCAATTTCTATAGTTTAATATAAAATTTAATTTGCCAACTAGTTATAACTCAAATGATATAGTTTCTCCATACTCACTTAGAGATTGCGGGTTCGAGTCTCCATATCTTCAGCAAAATAAAATTTAATTTTATGCTTTTATAAAATTTTTTGATAATCGAAGTTGATCAAAATATTTTTTTCCTAATTATCCCTATTATAACTATCTTCATCATCTAACGTTCTCTCTCTTCCCTCCTTTCTCTTCTTCAGCAATTAGTACACCATTTCTTTCATCAAATGCAATGTCATCTCCTCCTCAACATTACTATCACCTTTCTTCACCATAGTCACACCCACCATCACCTCTATCTCCACTTCGTCCACTACAAGAAAAACACTCATTCAATCACACTTTTTTAAGCTACATTTAAAAACCGTAACCTATTCATAGAATAGGCTACGCTTTTCTCCGTGTTCCTCTCTTATAAGAGAATAGGAAACACAATTGTGGCATCATTTAAAAAGTTTAGCCTTAGATACAATAGAAATCACTTATAAAGCGTAGCCTTATGTTGATATCTATGAGTATACTTTTCATACCAAAAAAAGCGCTTTTAAAGAGTAACATATTTGTTATATTTTGAGTGCACTTTAAAAGCGTAGCCTAACGTATCTAGGCCAAATGCACCTAAACACTTAGTAATTTTTCTTTTCCTTATCACCAAATCACACTCACCTTCGAATACCCTCACTTTCGCCATCTGATCAGAAAAAAGTTTCGCCCCTCACCTTCGCAAATCACCTTCGAATTAATTGTTCAAAACCCTAACCCTAACACACCCACACACTCACACGCATTCTCACCATCACTCACCACTGCCACCACGCCCCCTTTCACACACACACACACACCCAGATCTGAGAGAAAGAGTGAACCAGAGGGAGGAGAGGAGGGAGACGGAGATGAGAGAGCGTGATCGAGAGAATAGAGAGTGAGAGGGGGTCACCACCGCAACGTCGCTGCAGCCGCCGCCATTGCCGTCGCGGAGCAGGGAGCCCGGAGGGGAGAGAGAGACGATTTGCAGACGAGATGGAGAGAGAGGACGAAGATGCGACGCAAGAGAGGAGGCTGTTCCGCCGTGCACCGTCGTCGCTCCTGGGGTCGATTGAAGCCGCCGCCGCAGCTCGGGCTCGCCGTGCTCTTGTCCGTACTCCCAACCTCTATCTCTCTCTCTCCTTCTTCAACTTTCATTTCATTATTCTCATTTCAATTTCAATTTCGATGTCTCTGCAGGTAACAATAAATTTTAGAAGTTGTATTGGACTGGAAGAGAGGGAATGGGAGCGTTTGAACTTTCAATTTCATTAATTTTTGCTGAATTTCTGTGTCTGTGGGTGAATATTGGATTGTGAAGGATGGTTAGGATTGTGAATACAGAAGTTTGGACCTCTTCATATATGGTATCCCTTCTTTTTTTAATTCCCACAAGAGCTTAGGATTGGTTAAACAGAGCAAATTAAAACTTTGAATGTTCCCCTCATGCAGGGAACAATGCTGATCGATTCCTGAATTGGAGCACTAGGTTCCAAATTGTTCTAGGCATGGCAAGGGGATTGCAGTACCTTCATGAGGATTCACATCTAAGAATTGTTCACCGAGACATCAAAGCAAGCAACATTCTTCTTGATCATAAGTTTCATCCCAAGATTGGAGACTTTGGCCTTGCCAGGTTCTTCCTTGAAGACCAAGCTTATCTTAGCACACAATTCGCTGGAACATCTTAAGTCCAATTATTAAATATTTTAAATTACTATGTATGCTAGCTGTATATTCACCATGTTACTCGTGTTATATTTCAGTTTTCTATTTATGTTTTTTTTTTGTCATAAATTGGATAGCCTATAATTTTGAGTATTATAATATTACAACACACACCTATACTACACACAGAGCTATACACAAAATATTAAGAGTTCTCATCCACTATTGACCCTAATCAAGTCTCAAACCTGAGTACGCAACACATATCATAGGGGAGTGGTGTGAGCTTATGAATGGATCTGGTTTGCCATGTTACCAGGTTTAGTTATTAAGTAATTGAGCTGAGCTGTAAGTTTGACAAATGAAATGGTTTCCTGCCAACGCCAAAAGGGCTGTTTTCGCCGGAGCCAGAACATTATCGAGGACCAAAGCTGAAAGTTGCCATCATTGGAGCTGGGCTTTCTGGCATGTCAACTACAGTGGAACTCTTGGATCAAGGACACGAGGTTCAGCTCCTTTAATCTTTAATATCACACTTCCTCCATTTCATATTTTATAAGTCATTTTGATACTTTGATTTATGAATATATGTGAAAAGTCAAAGTGACTTATCAGTATGGAACGAAGAAAATGTTATTTTGAAATTGGATGTTATGGTGTACATGGTAAACTTGATTTTTGAAGCAATGGGAAGTGATTTGGTCAATTTTTTAACACAATTATGGTGTTAAATTTATTAGGATATTCTAGCTAATGCATTTTATCTAGTATGTTTACTTCTAATTGCTCTCGATCAGGTGGATATATATGAGTCGAGGACTTTTATTGGTGGAAAAGTTGGTTCTATTGTTAATAAGAAAGGAAACCAAATTGAAATGGGATTTCTTACAAATAGAAGTTGGTAAACTGACTTGATTGATCCCGTCTTTGAAATTCTCCAGCCTCTCTGTTTATTTATGGTTGAATCTTTATGCAACAGGATCCAAAATGAGGTATGTGCCCTTCATTCTCTCCTTTCGTGTCTTCTTGATTGTCTCTTATTATTATCTATATATTTCTGGGTACTGTGGCAAACTATTTGTTATTGGATAACTGGTTCCATGTTTCTAGTGGCTATCTTGGAGCTAAGTTTCAAGAGACTATGGTTGACTCTTTTAAGTCTTAATGGATCTAATAATATCTCTTCCTCTGCTCAATATCTCCCACTTATTTATTTATTTTCATGTGGTTTTGTTGTTACCATGTTTGGTTAATGTGAGTGTTGAGCTGAAAAAGAGTAATGTCTGTGTTCTTTTAGCAATTGACTAATGTTGTTGGGACCCTTCATTTTTAATATTTTTCTTTAATTTTTCAATATGAAGTGAATGACCCTTTTGCCTTGTGAACATGGAGATTACTAAGGAAGAGCTTAATGCAAAAATGAGAGAAAAAAGTTTCCAACTTTGGTCTGAAAAAACTATGTAAAGTTTCCAACATGTTTGTGTTTTGTTTTGTGGCAGATGGGGCTGGTGATGATTTGTTTAAGAGCTACGGAGGCTGTGTGCAGGGCCATTAATGGATGTTCCTTGTGTTCAAGACAGAGTTTTCTATTTCCCTCAGGGTCACATTGAATTGGTATGATATACAATTCTTTACCTTGTTTTTGATTTTGTTTGTGAATTTCATTTTTTTCCATTTTTGTGCTATGTATGCTTTCAAATTTAAGCCTTAAGGGGTTTAGTAAGTGTTATATAATTTTAATTTTTTTTCTTTTGTAGTTGCCAGAACCTACAGAACAACATTTGAGGCAGATGAAGAATCAGAAATCTCCCAAATACAATCTTCCGTCGAAGATCTTATGTCGTGTTATCGATGTTAAGTGTCTGGTAATGTTTATCTTTTTTTGGTTCCTTATGTTGTGTTATGTGTTCTTGATTGGTAATGTTTATCTAATAATTCTCAGTCCTGATTTTTGTGAATCTACTTCAAGTTTCAAATGGCACTTTCAAACATGTGCTACTGACCTACTGTACCAATTTCAATATGATAATGCTTGAATTCAAAAGGAAAAGAAAGAAAATAGAAAACAAGTACTTTAGTAGCACAAAGAGTCAACTTTGAAAGTTTGACACATTGTAATTTAATCTTATATATTGATGGGTAAATTACTTTAATTAGTAAGAATCTCTAATCCACAAATGTTTATGTTTTGGGTGCTAGAATCAGACTATTTCGTGAACAGTATTGTATGACAAAAAGACTGGAACTAATTTGCTTCAATAGCCAGTGGAAGAAATAGAGAGCTTGAGACTTAGCAGTGATGAATTTAAAGAATTATTGGTTAAACCTGGCACAATAGTGCCATTACACATTGGCCCTGCAACACAGGATTTTTCCATAGTTATTGGTTGCATTGTTACAACTTGTATCTCATAGTAATCATGATTTTACTTTACATTTTCCTGATTTTTATTTATTTATTTATTTATTGTTGTTTAGTTGGACATATTTGCTGAATTTGAAATAGAATTGTTGGGATCAGAAGGGATTGTGAATAAGGAGGACTCTAAATATTGAAGGGTGTGGAGTTGGTGCAGTTGAGAGAAGGGCTTTTGGACCATTTGGCATTTTGGCTATTGCAAATGACCAACTTTCTGAACTAACACCAATTTATTTCCGTCTTTCAAATTATGGAAATGGAACCTCAACTACTACAACTATTACTACTTCTACTTCTACTTCCTTCTTTGTTAATGAAACTAGATACTATTAACTAATGAATCATCATCATTCATATTTGTTTCTTCCTTTATTAGGAGAAAGTGACAAAATATATGAGTTGTTGGATAATAATGCAGGTCATCAAAGGTACCTGATGTATCAAAGCTAGTTTTCGAAAGCAAATTGCCTGTTCTAAGTGATGAAAAACTATCATTGAAGGTATTGGTAAGTAGTGTCAATTAACCTATTTGGTCTCACGTGACTTGATTCACGAGATAATATTTAAATTGGATTATCAAAAATCACACATAAGTCGATATGGTTCATTAAACTGATTAAAGATTCAATACTTTCAATTTAGTTCTTGAAAGATATCACTATGAGTCAAGTTGGTAAGTTAACTTTACTACTATGTCACTAATGATCGCTGACATATGGAGACACCTACACTCTTTTCTTTGAAGGCATGTTAAGCATATCATCTAATTCACTTGTGGCAATGACTTCTCAGCTTTCCGAGGCAAAAAAACGAGAGCGGGCCTTTACGAATAGAGGATGCCAGATTCAGTTGCTCAATGGGAGAAGCCAAGAATTTGCTTCAATATATGTTCAATTCAGTCGCAGATGTTAGGTGCTCTATTTGACATCAATTTATTTTTTTCACTTCTATCAGAAGATTAATAACTTTTATTAGAAGATACTTATGTAGGATACAATATTTTGGTTTTTTATAGTTTATTAGTAGTAAATTCTAAGTGGTCTAATGTATATTTTGATATGGGTATGTTTAATTTAGTGTGAAATGTATGAATACTCATTTATGATCCTCTCAATATTTTTAGTTCATTATAAATATATTTTGTTAAAGGATAATTTTTATTATTTAAAGAATATTGTATGGTATTATTATGTATTTATTTTTATTTTATAGTTTTTGACTAATTTAATTAAAAAAAATAGGATTATATATATAATCATATTACTAAATATTAGGTTTTAGAAAAAAAGATTATTAGAATATATATATATATAGAAAAAAAAAACAATGAGGGACCTAAGGCTACACTTATATATAGTAGCTATAGTATACAAAAAAAAAAGAGGGACCTAAGGCTACGCTTATAAAAAGTAGCTATGGTATACAATGTGGCTACGCTTTACAAGTGATGCAGTAGCGTTGAAAAGCGTAGCCTATTCTGGAAAAATGAAAGCTGAAAAGCGTAGCTTTTGGTCTTGGACAGCATCACTTGAAAAGCGTAGCCTATTCCTAAATGCCAAAAGCGTAGTCCTTGATGCAGAAAATCGTAGCCTTTGAGAATAGGCAACGGCCGAATAGGAATCACTCCAAAAAGCGTAGCCGTAGCCCAAAAAGCGTAGCCGTAGCCTAAGATTCACTTTTAATTACACTTTTCAAGTGTACCTAAATGGGTGTTTTTCTTGTAGTGGTCACAAGTCACACTATCTCTTTCTTTTTGTCTCTAGCTCTTTTTTAAAGGCCATGTTATGGTAAATAATATTTTTTAATAAAAAATAACGATCGATCTTTTTAGATGAAAAAATAAAAAGTAAAATTATCGCGTGCAGTGCACATTTTTCTTTTAAAAAATTAGTTATAACTTTTTATTTTTTACCCAACTAATTTTTCAAATAAGAAAATCTCAAAAAATTAAGTTGAGTCAAAGATTAGTACATAACAATATAGAAACTCACATAACAAAAAGTCTATTGATAAAATTTTTACTAACACATCAAAAGAATATATATTAATATAAAATAATAAAAGATTAGCTTACACTAGCTATCTATTAACTCTTGTTCGCTAAACCATTATTTATGTGCTTCTACGCCTAAAACAACTTACGTTTTGTTTTTGGATAAATAATTACTACCATTTGTACTCCGATATCTAGATTTATATTCAAGAAGTATAGCTCGATCAAAAGTGGAGGTGGGCCAATGTATTTTCATAAGTGATTCTGATATGTTATCTATCATTTTAGAATTATGGCGAATTGAGTTGGCCATAAGAAAAGAAAGTTTATCCTTTTCTTTTTATAACAGCAGCCTCCCAGTTGGTTGAAAAAACGAAAAAGGATGATATGATATGATAGGGCCTGCTTCAGTTTTGTTCTTAGACGGCAGACCGAAGAAAACTGAGTAGAAAAAAAAAAACATACACACACATACAAATAATTAATTAATTAATTAATTCTTCTTCTAGGCTTTAAAGAGACTTACAAATAAATAAGTTTTAAGAAACTTAATATCTTTTGGACTTATTCCAATTGAATTGAAGTAGTTAACTTTTTTGTAATAAAATTGACAAATCGGTAGAATATAATTTACTGAAACAATTGGATAATTAATGAAGAGAAAACCAATATAAAATCTATAATAAAGTAATTTTCGCACTAAGTGAAGGTTCCAATAAAATAAAATCAAAGCAAATATCAAAGCTTCCCACTTAACAACAATGATCTTTGAATTTGACTGCTTCAAACCATTCTAGAAGACAAATAATAATATTATGGGGTAAAATATTATTTTGGTGTTGTTAATCTTTGAGTCAAATTTTAGTTTGTTTTTTAATATTTTAAACGTTTTATTTTTGTTTTAAAAAATTTTAAATATGTTCAATATAGTCTTATCATTAAATTTGACACTAATAATTAATGGAATGAGTAATGTGAACGTTATATTAATAATGTTATTAGTTAAGTTATATCTTTTTTCATATATTAAAAAAATATAACTAAACTTTTTTATAATACTTCTTTTTTTTTAATTTTTTATACAAAACTCCCAATCCTAATAATAATCAATCATCATCGCGTTTTAAAATTAAAGGAAAAATTTTTATATTAATGATCATTGGTGTATTAATTTTATTTACATATTAAAATCGAATGTTGTTGACTTTTAAATATACAAATTATTTGTGTTAAATTTAATGATGGAACAATATTAAATCGTTTAAAATTTTTTTAGACTAAAATAAGACATTTAAAAGTTTTTAAAATTAAAATAGAACGCTTGAAATCTTAGAGATTAAATTAGACTTCAATTTAAACATTAAAAAACTAAAATAATATTTTATCAGTGGTACTTGATGATGATGACATGGTGTTGAAGAAACTTCATTGAGTTTATTAATCATTTCTTGTAATAGCGTCGTTTAGTGTTTCTTTTTTGGTCTACGTACATGTGCACAAGTACAACTAAAATTGAGGTTGAAGCACCATATGAGACACAATAATGAAAGAAATACAATAGAATTATCTATGAAAAAGTAGCCGCAATGTGTTGTTTATTGGGAGTACGAGATAAGTGATGGAACGTTTCTTTCTTATTAGTGGATATATATCAATCTAATTTTTCGCTCTCTTAATTCAAAGTCAATAGTGTTGAATGTAAATTATAAATTTTAAAGTTAAATTGAAAATAAAGGAGGATAATTATCATTGTTTTTAGTTTAGTAAAATTTTTTTCTTTCATTCGTTTACCATCCCATTATTTTCGTTAATTTTTTTAATTCAACAAAATTATATAGTATTTTTGGAATAATGTGACTAAGAAGAAAATTAAAATAACCCAACTACCTTAGTATATTACATAATATCGATACATTACTACTTTTTCCATATCCTCAGGGAAAAATTAAAGGAAAATAAAACAGCTTTGTATATCTAACAAGTAGAATTTTATATACTTTACGGAATGTATTTTGGATATGAAAAAATATAAAAAAACAATGTATATTATAAACAATGTAAACAATGGATAAAAAAAAATAAATTAATTCAAATTTTTATTGTCCTACGTCTGTCACATACCATACACCTTTTATCTCTAGTCCACCACAACAACTCGGTGTTGTCGCCAGCGACAGCCGTCTAGACACCATCGTTCCGTCTCATTCTGTTCAGACACAGCAGAACGTTGCTGTCCCCCCTCCTCGCAGTCCTTGCAGACGCAACGCAGCTACACCTGTTCGTTTCCATCACCTTCTCGTGGTGCCTCTGTCTTTCCTATTCATGTGTATAGAAGTGTTGCCATTGCAGTTGTTGTCTTGCTATTTTCGCGCCACTCTTCCTAGCGGCATTGCTATGGTGTCGTGCTGTGAGTTGTTGCGGTGCCGCTGCCGGCTGCTGCCGTGTGAGTGATGCCATCGCGTGTGTTTCCCATGCACCACTGCGGCTGTCTCGTCGCCATCCTCCCTCCGCCGATGTGGTTCTCCTTCTCCTCCTCTTCTTCTTCTTCTTCTTTTGCTTTTCAGGATGTGATGTTCATTTTACTAGGTATCTAGATGGTTATTTTCATTCTAAAGTGGATGCTCATTTAATTTGGATTAGATTTAAGTAGATACAATAAAATCTGCTAGATATTCATTTTACTAGATATGTGGATGGTTATTTTCATTCTAAACTGACGGTTTGATGGAGAAGACACTACTAGAAAACTAGTTATTACAGACGGATATTTCTGACCGATTTTATCCCACGAAAATACAGACAGAATTTCAGAGGAATTTTTTGTCGGAAAACAAAAAAATGAATTAGCATAAATTACAGACGGAAAAGAGAATCCGTCGATAATTCCATCGAAAAAATTATTTTTTTTGTAGAAAATGGTTACAGACGGAAAATCCGTCTGTAATTAAATAGATAAAATGTTGCGTTTTATTAAATTATTACAGACAGATTTTTCGTCTGTAATTTAAAATTTTTCGTCGATAATTTTGAGTTAAACCTAACTCTCCCTCTAATTTTGAGTTAAACCTAACGATCCACACTCGAAACGAGAGCTTCACAGTCATCTTCCTCTAGTCATCTTCCTCTCTATTCACGCTCCAAACCTTTCTCCTCAGCGCCTTCATCCACCGCATTCTTCCATCATCAACACCTTTGGGACTTCCATCACTCTCGTCGTCGTCAAGCATCGCTGCTCCCGTCCTGTTCCTTCTCTTTCCTTCTTTTACGAGGATAAACCCTAATCCTCCTTCAACGACTTTTTCTTCTCTTCAAACCTAACACCGATGGTGAGTATTTGAATTTTCTACTATATTTTCTTCCAATTTTTGATATAATGAAATTTCATTATCACAATATAATTTTCATGTCGTATTAGTTTAATTGCTGCTTAATTTTATTTTCGGATTTGGGATTAAACTAGTGTTTGCCTTTGATTTTGTGATTTATTTGGTTGCTATGATGAATTTTTTATTTAATCAAAGCATTTGGAATGATGCACGTAAGATGTTTGATGAAAAATCTCAAAAATGGAATATTGATTTGGAATGACACATTTGGCAATAGTTGGTATATGAGTGTAAGAAAAGTGTGTGGAAAAAAAAGTGGAAAAGAGGAAGAGGAATGTGCCCCACTACTGATCAAGTTTACATTGAAGAAAATAATGAGCAATAGGTTAGTATATTATTAGAATTTAGGCTATTTATGTTTACGACTTCATGCCTTTAGATTATATTCTCTTCTCGTGAATTTATGCTTGCTTAGTGTTTATTACTTATGCATAACTGTTGGACTATATATGAACATGTACACCTTTCTTTATTTATTTAGTTTTAATGTGGTGCACCTTTCTTTGTTTTTGTCAACAGGGATGTGCTCTTTTATTTTTCATTCTTGTATTCCTCCGGTCCACATCTTTTGTTCTTTTTCTTTTTGTTCCTTTTCTTATTATAATCAATCTAGATTTTCAATTATATATAATTAAATAATAATTTTCAATTATATATACATAATTTATGCATTCGGTTATATTTTCATTTCTTAATTTAGTTTGTGTTTGTACAGTAAACTGATTACAAATAGAATCTCTAGTCATGCTATATGAGTTTTGACACAATTAATAAGTTTTGAGTAATTTTGACACACTTAATAAGTTTTGAGTAATTTGGGGAACATAGAGAAGATTAAGTAATTTATATTGGACATTATTTTTATCAATTAAGCAAGAAACTCCAAAATTTTGAATAGAAATACCTGTGCTAGTTTTGTCACATTTACTGACATTTTCAGCAGGGCAAGTTTGAGATTCACCAATCTATATATATAAAGCTCATTTAAGTAAAATTCAAGTGCACAAGTATTCAAATTGAAGTTGGAACATGAACGTGTAGCACTAAACTTTGCATGTTGTTGTTTGTATTTGTGTTGCATTATTTGGTATCTCTGTACGATTCATCTTCTTTTGGTTTCTGTAACAGAGACTGGTAGTGAGGATGATGGCCTTTTGGATCTGAGTGAAGATGATTTTTTCCTTGCTGGGAGTTCTAGTGATGAAGCATATGCAGATGATGAATGGACAGACAAAAGTACGAGGTGGGTAGAGATGTTTTACAACTTAAGCAGTTATTATAATATGAAAATTCATATACTCGCAGCAAGGTAAACGATGTTAAGAAGAGCAACTGGAGTATACGTGTTTGTGATGCTAGTATGGTCAAATTAAAGCCAGTAAATGGGTGTCAATGAGTGGTCAAATTGTTGATGCTAGTATGGTTAAATTGAAGCAAGGTAAATGATGTTAAGAAGAGCAACTTAGTTACAAGAGTTTATTAGTAGTGGGTGTTAGCTGTTAGTACTGATGCTTTTCTATAAATATATATAGTGCTAGCCCCCTGTTTCAATTACATTATTCTTTTCGTTCTTATTAGATCACAGTGTTTGCATCGATCATTTAAAATAAGCCTGGTAGTCTCAAAAATATATTTATTCATGTTGGAATTATCTCCCTGCTATTTATGTGCATGTAATACAAAATAAGATGATAAAGACATTAACTGTAGAGATTGAGTGTGGGTAAGTAATTCCATGCATGTTGATAGGATTGGCTACATGAGAATGTCGAAACTAGTTCCTTAAAATATATTATTTACTTGATGTCGCTTCTTTGTGTTGGTGGCTTGGTGCAGGTATGAACGCCGGCTCTCAGAACTGTATGCTCAAATCCAGGTTCATAGATTCTTTTGATATTAAACTCTTATTGGGAGAGTAATTTTTTTCATTTGTTACCTATCCAATCATATATGCGCTAGTTCTAATTGTTCTTGATTGTATGGTATTTGCAATGTACAGGGAAAACATCGACAAACCCGTAAATACTATGCTACCTACAATGCTCTTTTGGAAATTAAAGAATTGATGCTAAAGGAAACATCCTTATTGAATTCAATCAATTCACAGGTACTTGTTGGAGAATTTAGGGCATGGTGTACATTTTTTTTCTTAATATTTGCTTTGATGAATCTTGTGTGATTTTCTCTCTTAAACAAGTTAAATTCACAAATTTTGTACCTTGTCTACTATTTTTCTGCTTGTATATATGCTCTGCTGTCACATGTTATGGCCTTGCTTTTTATTTTTATTGTTCTTCATGTTTTACTCTTATTGATATTTCATTTTGTCTTGTTAGAACTTTTGCATTTTGTCTTATTGCACTATCCTTAGTGTTTCTTTTAGCTCAAATATCATCTATGGTAAAACTAGAACTTAAGCTGCATTAATAATTGTAGTAATTTGATATGAAGAATAAGTGATCTGCATCTTTTCTTCTGTTTTGTACTATGACCGTTGGATTCTTTATGCAACTGTATGAAATCAACAATAACAACAATATAACTAACCTTGTCCCATTAATTAGGGTTAGTTACATGGGTCAAGCAATACCATAGTGTTCTATCACAAAAATTATAGTTATTCTCTATTTGACTCTATTCTGGGTTATTAGAACAATAATTAGTATTAAAATCTCATTATTTTAGATGTATATGAATAATGAGCACTTGCTACGATTTAGCTATCTAATTGTGCAACGTGCGTTATAAATTTTGGTGCTAACAGAGGAAAATATCTTAGTATACTTTGGGTTTGGAAATTCTAAGAAATTTTTTGTCAATAAGCTTCTATAGAATATTGTCTCATGAGGCTTTATAAACTCAAAGGCTGTAGGCGTTGGAAGATAACTAGAGTTGTTTAATCTAACATTAGTCATCAACTTGTTAAGACCAAAGCATATTTTTGTTAATGTTATCCGAACAAGTTTTGGTTTCTGCATTTTTTTTTGAATTAACTGCAGTTTCAAGAGGCCTTCAGTAGTATGGATGGTCGTGCAAAACTTGTTCATTCCATGGAAGGAATTGTCAAGGGCAACTCTATTACTGCACATGACTTCTTTGACTATCAAGCATTTTGATTATTATTATTAGTTTTTTCTCTGGTTGTTTTGTTGTAGTGCGGCAGTGATTACAGCGTATTTGATGAGAACATGAAAGGGAGTGTGAAACAAGGGATTCATGTAGTGATACCTTGAGCGATGATAGATTAGGTCATCTCTATTGCCAATACTTTGAGAGATCAACTCCATATGGAAGAGTTCCTCTAATGGATAAGGTAATTTAATTTTCTTAGGCCATATCTTACTTCAACAACTTTTATTATGTTTGTTTATTGTTACTACTAGTACTACTACTACTACTTCCTTGGAGTTTAATGGATTCGCATCAGATCATGCTTCTGCTTCTGTGGATTGTGCGGTGGCAAGGAAGCATGCTTCTTCAAGAAGGAACCTTGATGCTGTTGAGAGAGTAACACATAGGGAAGAGGTATTTTTCTTTCTCCATCATCATCTTCTACTTCAATTCTTACTGTTTTCTTTTTTATTTATTTAATTGATTCATTTATGTTGTTTTTCTCTTCAGACACTGCATTTTCATGTTCATATAATTGTTGTTAATTGAAGCCTCTTCTCTTCCTCAACTCAATGACAGTTCTTGATTGCTTCATTGATCAAAGACTTGTATAAAAGTATCCAGTCACTGAATTGAATCTGAATCACTTGCTTTTAGACTTGTTCTGGTTTATTGCATTGTGTGCATTACATGTTCCAAATCTGCTATTGCTATTTGGCAGTGTCCATGATCTTTAAAAAGAACTAACCCTGAGAAATCTATGGAAGAGTTCCGAGCAGCTAGTCAAAAACTTGGTGATGGCGTGGGTGTAAAGTCTTTAATGCAAAGCACGGGACTTGGAATAATTGTTGGCCAGGTAGTTTCTGCTTTTAATTATGAGTGTTTCTTAATCTAGTGTTAAGTTCTAAGCATTTTTAGGGGCTAATAGTTTCTTCTATTTATGTCCATATAGAACAATTCAATGTATCAAATCTCCAAACTCAATGACTCATTTATAATTGAATTTGGTATAATAAAGCTGATTCACTTCTTCTAACATTATATGATGTCTTAATTTTTTGATAATTTTTTACCTCTCCTCTGGCTAATGCTTATCTTGTTTCTCTATTGAAAATTAAGTATAAAAAGCATGCTGGGTCATTCTGTGTACTTGAAAAGGGTTATCATTCTATGTACTTAGCCAATAAATGAACCGTTATCATTCTGTGTTGTGTTCTACCTCTTTTAGTACATTAATAAATCAATGTAACTGGAGAGAGTATTAAAGTATTTTTGTTTTCTAATATGTGAATTCTTGTCTTTTTACTATGAAGAATAAATATAGTTAACTGCCAAAAGTAACTGCAGTAGTAACAACTCCTTTTTGGTTCTTTTTTCTAATAATTGCCTTATTTGTTGTCTGAGTGTAGATCGAGTGTAGATCGGATATAGTAAGGTAGACATCCTCTGCTCAGAAAGTGGGAAGCAGCGAATAATTTTGATGGACCAATAATCTCAAGAAGCAAGTATATTGCCATCATCACTAAGAAGCTCAAGAAAGAATGAAGCTATCCATAAATTAGGATATTGAATCTTGATGAGTCCACTAGTAGTTATTTGTCATCTAATGTATTTAGATTGTATTATTGCATGAAAATAATTACTTCTTATTATAAAGAAAGTACTTTGTACTCACTGGTGTGTTTTTCTATTTATACCATCAATAAAAATTTGTATTTATTAAATGTGTGTCTTTGTGTGAGCGTATATACATGCAATCTTGAACTTATTTATGAGGTATTGATTCATTTGCCCCTTCTTTCTACTAGGTTACTAGGTTAAGACAAGATAATCATCACTTGTTTTGCCCTAGATATTTTGCATATTCTTTGTTCCATTGAATTTAATTCCACCTTTATTGTTTATACATTTCAGGAGGAAAAGGAATGCTGGATGTGGAAGAGACCCCCACCACCAAGCAAGAAAATGGATGCTATAAGGTATGAAAGATACATGTTGCCTTGGACTTTCCTATAAAGACTTTAACCATCTCTTAAACCACTTTGATTTGATGCCTTTGCAGTTATTACTATGTATGAGATTCTTAAGTTGATATAATTTTGCTTCTTGCTTCATCAATTTTGCAGAGTTTGCTTGCCTCTTGTGTCGCAAGGTGTTGAGCGTCCCTGTGACAACTCCTTGTGGCCATAACTTCTGCAAATCCTGTTTGGAGGGTGCCTTTTCTGGCAAAAGCTTTATCAAAAAGAGGGGAAGCGAAGGTGGGCGCACCTTGCGAGCATAGAAGAATATTATGAAATGCCCTTCATGTTCAATTGACATAGCTGAATTTCTTCAGAACCCAGAGGTAGTACATCATGTCTCTTTCTAATTGTCTGAGCATATTGTTGGTGATGGTATTTGGGAAAGCTTGAATTTGGTTTTACTCCCAAACTATTTTAATTAGGAAGGTGGATGTTATTGCCATTGACTATCTGTTTTTGCTTCTTGTTTTATATTTTACACCAAATGTGGATAACTTCAAATCCAACCCTTAATTTGTTCTATTTTCTGTTAACCCAAAGTCACTGAAAAATCTTAGGCCTTCTTTGAAATGAGATTCAATGGAGAGTTGGCAAGTTTAATTAGGTGGTGTTCACATTTAGAAATAAATCTTCTAAAGAAGAGCATTCATAAATATGCAATTTACAGTTTGTATGTGATCTTGCGATTGTATTTATGCTGTTTCTGGCCTTTGCAATAGGTTAACAGACACATGATGAGCTCAATAGAAACCCTCCTCCGTGAGGCTGAGATAGAAGAGAGTTCTGAAGTGTCCAATGACAAAAATGATAAAAATATAGAGACTGTGAATGATGATGATGGGACAGAAGTTTCAAAGCATTGTGATTCAGGTGAGAATGTCCTAGAGGAGATCAAGGACAATGATTTGAATCAGCCACACAACCGCAGAAAGGGTGCTGGTAATTCAGCTATTGTGAACAGTGAGGAGCAAATCGATGTGGCAATAGATTAGCTTGGAGTCTACCATGGAGTGAAGAATCATGTAACTCAGATTAGATTGGAGAGTTTAAACTTTAAAGAGAGCATGAGGAAATAGTTTTAAAATTTAGGCTGAAAGTCCTGCCCTTCTCTGTTGTAGTTTAAAAGAAATTTGGGGTATCTTTTTATTAAGACAGCGAGATATTGGATAATGGTGTTGAAAAATAACATCCAATTTTATAGGTATCATATAATGAATATTATGTTTATCTATGTGATTTTTGGCTTTCTTTTTTCCAATTTACAGTGTGTTTGATGGAGTAAATTTAGAAAACAAATCTAAAGTATTTATTTTGCAATAGAAAAATAAAAAAAAAATCTATTTTATCTTACAGACGAATTTACAGACGGATTTTCTGTCTATATTCAGAGTGTGAGATGATTTTCCAAAGTTTAAATTACAGATGAAAAATCTGTCATAAAATTTGTCTGTAATTATAGACGGAAAATCTGTCGGAAAATCCGTCTGTAATTACAGACAGAAAATCTGTCGGAAAATTCGTCTGTAATTACAGACGAAAAATCCGCCGGAAAATCCGTCTGTAATTACAGATGGAAAATCCGTTGGAAAGTTCGTCATTTCAGGGAAATGGATGGAGAATTTATAAAGGAAAAATCCGTCGGTAACTGGTCAAAATCCGTCGGTAATTTTCTGACGAAAAAAAATCCGTCGGTAAATAATTTTCGACGAGGCTTTTACAGAGGGACAAAATTCGTCGGTAATTTTGTCGGTAACCAAAAATCCATTTGTAATAAAGACTAAATCTATCTGTAAATCTGTCTGTATTAATCCATTTTCTAGTTGTGAGAAGCTCGGCGGCATTGAGACTAGCTGGTGAATGAGAGACCGACGATGCAATTAGGGTTTTGGGGGGGGGGGTATGCGGTGGTAAAAGAGTTAGAAGGGGAATGGTTAAAGTATAAAAGGTGAAAGTAGGATTTTTTGGGAGGGTAATTTGTGATAGACTATTTTTTTCATCTTCTGTAGGCCGAAAGTGCAGTCCATTGTTCATGTTGTTCACATTTTCCGTTGTCTAACTAGCGACGTTGTAAATATGTTTATTTTGAAGTTCAATCTACATTATCTATTTATGAATATCTATGCACATATTAGGTTTTGTGCACCAAAAAATAGGTCTCACCAGGTTGAGATAAAAAATTTCTTCCTAGTTTACTTCAATGTATGTACATTCAAATATAATGTACGAAAAGTCACTAACCACTTTCGCCAAATAGCGGCAGTTCTAGAGCCAGATAACGGTAGTTTTTAACCGCTGCAAACTAGATAGCGGTGACTTTTTTTACCGCTCTAAATGGGGTGCGGATAAACCTTTAGCAGCAGTTTCTGCAAACTATTAGAATAACTGCTGAAAATTAGTATTTAGCTGTAGATCGATTTTGCAACTGCCGCAAAATTTCAGCAACCTTTCTTATATATTTTTCATTTTGAGGCAAATTCATAACCGCCGCCAAAACTCTTTATTTTAGTGTTTTTTTCGCTAAATTTTTATTGTATGTGACAATCAATTTTTTTGTTTCTTTTACTGTGTCATTTTGTATGTTGCTTTAATTTATTAAAAGTTAATTAAAATAGGTAACATTCAATCAAATTAGAAAATAAAATATATAGATATAATAGTAATTTCTCCTAAGTACCTCATTGACTATATACTAAAAAAAGTAATATTAGGTAAATAAATAGTGAACAATAAAAAAAAATTCTATAGTATCTATTGTTGAGCACCATTGGAAGAAGGAAAAAATGGAGAAACTCTAGCACGTGGTTACTCACTTTATATATAAGCTTCCTTAGGCGTCGTTCCATCCTTGAGGCAAAATAAAATCATTTATTAAATTATTGGAAAAGAAAAAGGAATAAAGAATTATAACTAAAAACTGTAACACCCTACCATACAAAGCTTTACACCTAGGATGTAAAACAGAGGTGGTGAGATGCTACGATCTCTAAAAATAAATTATAAATATATATATAATATAGTTGAAAAAGAGTTTTATCTAGGAGCCTTTGAAGGAAAGTTAAAACAAAAGCGTTAAATAGAAAGGTGCAACACTCACGAAAGCGTTAATGTAAACGAAGCAAGATGAGACTAAGATGACATAAACATATGTACATAAGATAAGACTTCCAAGGATACAGATAAAAAAGCTTCTGACTTGGCTCGCGAAGTTAAGACCGGCCAGAGCATACATACATACATACATACATACATACATACATACATACATATATACATACATACATGTGAAACCCAAAATACCCAAAATACTATTTTCAGAATCTGTTTCTCCAAGTCAATCTCTAACAGGGACAAAACATAATATATATATACAATGGAGATATATAACTATGTACATATGCATCTAAAACCAAATTGAACCCCAAACGGGTAGAGTTCTTCGCTTCAGAAAGCTCCCAATATGCTTTAGCGAGTTGCCTCATGTCTTGCATCTAAAAACCACAATATTTGTATGAGAAGAGAACTGGAGGTTCTCAACTTGGTAACGTGCCCACATAATTAACTTATAAGGTCGCGAAAAAGCCGAAGGCAATCCTAGAACTTCCGACATTCAAATTTAAAACTTAAAGATTAAGATTGAAAAACCATAAGCAGGGTAGGTTATCTAAGGTTCTTATATCTAATTCCTTTCTAACTTAAGCCCAAATTTTTGCCTTCCTCCAATCCTCCAAAACTCCGGTGCACAGACAAGCAATACAAACAAAGCAAACACAAGTAGAATACAGATACAGCAAGTAACAAATATGTAGTTGAGCATAGATATTCAAATAAGCAAACCCAAGTAATGCAAAACCAAACAAGACACATAAATGCATATGCTGCATGCCTTTCCTATTGGCCGTGAGCTCACGTGTCGGTTACATTGCCAGAACTCAACACATGCGTAAGCTAATCCGGATATGGTCCTCTTGAAAACCAGTGGGCTGTACACCACCACAAACCCTACCTGACAGGCGGTATACCACCACGAACCCCACCATTGCGAGCGGTACCCCACCACGAACCTCGCAAGATCTTCAATTGGAAAAACAACACACACGTGGGCGGTAAACAACCATGATCCCCATCTTTTATGGGCAGTAGACCATCACGATCCTCATAAACATTTCGACACTGGGCAAGCGGTAAACCATCACGATCCTTGCCAGGTCAAAGCTCAAAGATCAATTTCATTTTAAATCATTATAAATCATTCATTCATTAACTCATATATGCATCTCTGACATATTCGCAAATTTTCCGCACTTCCTCAATTACTCATTTACTCCCAATCATTTAATCATCAATCATATATTCATCCCACATCATTCGCCCAATCCATTTCAGTTCCATATCACAAAATCATCATTAATTATCTTATACCTCATAAATTTAAAACTCAACACATACAAATTCATATACTCATCATTAATATATCACACATTCCTATAAACCTCATTACTAAACACAATCACCCTCAATAACTCATCAAACATTTCAATAATTCACTCAACAAACTCTAACACAATTCACTAATCCACAACCACACATATCAATAATTATCCACCTCAAACTCACCAAGCCTCATAAATACCACAAATATAAATCATAAACAACATCAACAATTCAATCTTATCTTATGGTCAGCTAACCTAAGTTTTCACGTTACATAATATTTTAATTACGAAAAACCGAAACCATACCTTGGTGGATTCCTCCCTAAGGCACAAAGCACCGCAAGCTCTCAATACATAAGCTCCAAACCTTTACCATGTGAGTTTTCAACTCTGAATACCCGAGTCCAAGCCTCCAATATCATCATTATTGTTCCAATTCACATTTACACAACCTAATTTCACACAATTACATACACAACCACTAATTTTACTACCCAATCTAATATAATTAAATGATTCACAAGGGTTATCAGTTTCTTACCATTACCCCTGAGCAATTGGACAAAACTCGATATTTTTATGTTGCCAGAGTTCACCTAAATCATCAAAATTATTCAATTCTTCAATACCTAAAATCCCAAATTTTGAAACTGAAATGAGAAGATCTGGGTGAGTAAACTCAAGTTTCTTACCAAATTGTTTAGTAGGTCTTATAGAGGATTTCGAGACGAACACGTGGCCACTAACGACTTGTCAATTGGAGCTCCGGATTGAAAGTTACGTGGGATTGAAATTGAAGCAAGGGTTAGGGTTTTTTGATTTCAGCCTTTCCCCAAATCTTCAGCATGCTTCATTGTAAATTTAGGGAGGAATGGCTGAAGCAAGCTTATATATATGGATTAAGTAGGTGGGTTTGGTCCCACTTGAGCCCAGTTCACTCAATTCGGCCCGTTCGGTCCAATTTTGAGCCAAAACTTTTAAAGTTAGTGTCAAAATACATATTTTAATTATTTCTTCCATTCTAAATTATAAAATTTAATTTTTATATTTTTTTAAATAATAATTAATTTGTTAACTAATTATTTATTAATTTCACGGGTTTTACAAAAACAGAACTGAAAAATTTTCATGATTAAAAAAGACTCAAACAGAATATTAATTTTGTGTAATACTACCTATATCAAAATTTTAGAACAACTTTAGACATTTTTTAGAAGAAAATAACAAACACCAAGAAATAATATGACTATTGGAGACTACAGGCACATACTTTTTCAAGCAATTAAGTAGAGCATGATAACAAGAAAAAACTCATCGCAGTAAATGGGATTGTTTGTCATTTCTCTTTAACTTTCAACTAATAGGAAAATCAACAAACCAAGCTTAAACCGACATTGAATAACTCAAGAAAGTAACCTATGTTTGGGCATGAGTGCTAGCATCAGTTTCAACTGCACTTATATTGTTGTACCGAGGTCTCCTAGGCATTTTTTTAAACCTTTACACAACTTAAAGTCATTAAGACAAGTATAAAATATTAGAAGAATGACAATCTAAAATAATGCATTTAAAGTAGTGATAATGCATAAAACTGTGAGGTCCAGACTCCTTATGCAAAATACTACATAAAGTAAAAATACCAATAAGTATATATATATGTTCCTAGAGTTACCTGAATTTTGATTTGGGCCTGAACGTGAGTTCCAGACTCCTTATGAGGGAGCATTGATAAACCACTATTTTATGGTTTATCTTTTACTCAATTGAGTGGTTTTTATCAGGTCATTGCCCACTTATTCATATGATTTGCATGGGTTTACATTTTTCCTTCCTGATTTTGTGCTATGATTGAAAACATGCTTCTTTGGCCTTATATTTGCTAATATTAATCCTCTCTTATTACCATTCGATGCTATGATATGTGTGTTAAGTGTTTTTAGAGATTACAGGGCAGGAATAGCTTAGAGGATGGAAAGGAAGCATACAAAAGTGGAAGGAATACAAGAAACTGAAGGAAATGCTAAAGCTGTCCAGCCTGAACTCTTGGTACTAAATCGACCATAGCATGAGCTACAGATGTCCAAATGAGGTGGTTCTAGTTGCGTTGGAAAGCTAAAATCCGGGGCTTCACAACAATATATAATTTTCCCTAACTTCCCTGAAGATAGGCGACGTGGAGGCGTGGATCACACGGACGCGTGACCTGGAAAAAATGCAATCCGCTCGAACGCGTGGACGACGCTCCCGCGTGACTTTGCAGCGACCTGTACATACCTGAAATCAATGGGGGCGATTTCTGGGCTATTTCTGACCCAGTTCTCGGCCCAGAAAACATAGATTAGAGGCTATAAAGTGGGGGAATCCAATCATTCAACAACAGAAAACAACATTCATATTCATAATTTTTAGGTTTTAGATGTAGATTCTAGAGAGAGAGAGGCTCTCTCCTCTCTCTTAGGTTTTAGGATTAGGATTTCTCTTAATTTTAGGATTGCTTCTTCTCAATTCCAGGTTCAATGTTCTTTAATTTATGTTTCTGTTCTACTTTTATTTATTCTAATGCTTTTACTTGTTAATTACTTATGTTGCCAAATTGGCTTATGAACTCTTCATGTTAGACTTGAATTTATGTTTAAATGCAATTTGAGGTATTTCAGATTTATGATTGCTTTCTTCTATTTATGATATAAATAATTTAGATTCCCCCCCCCTTTGCTTTGGTTGAGTAATTGGTGACACTTGAGTTGTCAAACTCAGCTATTGATTGAAAATTAGAATTCTTGTTGGTTGGTTTGGATCCCTCTAAAGCTAGTCTTTCCACAGGAGTTGACTAGAACTCGAGGAATCAAATTAATTAGTCCACTTGACTTTCCTTTATTTAGTAAGGGTTAACTAAGTGGGAGCAATAAACAATTCTCATCACACCTGATAAGGATAACTAGGATGGGATTTCCAGTTCTCATACCTTGCAATGGTTTTTGTAATTAGTAATTTAATTTCTTGTCAATTTATTTTCCTTTTCCCTATTTCAAAAACCAAAAAATATAACTTTTTCCATAACCAATAATAAATCATACTTCCCTGCAATTCCTTGAGAAGACGACCCGAGGTTTGAATACTTCGGTTATAAATTTTATTGGATTTTGTTACTTGTGACAACCAAACTTTTGTACGAAAGGATTCTCTGTTGGTTTAGAAACTATACTTACAACACGATTACTTTTATGAAATTCTTTACTGATAGAAATCTAATCGTCAAAATAGCGCCGTTGGCGAGGAATTGCAAACGTGTGCCTTATTATTGGTTACTGTAAATATTTTATTTTATTTGTTTATTTATTTTTATTTTGTTTTTAATTTTTTTTAGTTACTATGAGTTCTCAGCCCTCTGGCTTTAAGTTTGATTCCAATGTTGTTGTAAGGAATGGAAGCTATAACAGGAACATGCATCAAGGTTAAACCACTCAAAGATGGAAGGAGCCACGAGGATCTGATCAACCCTTTTGGCAACAACACTTTCCAAAGTACAATGGACAACGACCATTCTACGATGCATACCAAGACAATAGTTATGGTGGACCCCTTCGTGACAACCATCCTCCACCAATTTACTATGGTCAAGAGCCATTCCGAGGTGCGTACAGAGATGATAGATATGGTGGACCCCCTTGTAGTTACCAACAAGCCCCATCATATGCCTATGAACCACCTCCTCAACATAGCTTTGAACCACCATATTCACAAGCCAACCACAACCATTCATCTCCACATGACCCTAACCCTTGCCCACCCCAATTCTAATCCAATTACCCCCCAAGAACCACCACTTCCATATGCACCATGTCCATATCCATCGACCCAAGAATCACAGGCTCGCCTCAAGAAAATAGTGGATCAATTTCATGCAACCCTTTATCAACTGGAACAAGCGATAAATCAATTAGCTTCCTGACGTCCGGACACTCAAGGAATCCCCATGGCTTCATGTGGAGAATCTAATGAAGAACGTAGCATGAAGGAGACACTAGAAACTCTGGTGGACAGTAAGGAGCATGACTTTGTGCTGGAACAAGTGGAGGAAGCCGGAATTATTGAAGAGGAAGAAGTGGTCGAAGACTTAGGAGATGCGGAACATCCATAGGAAAGCTCAGTCATAGAACCCCCTTCTAAGGAGTTTGAATTTGATGTTGAGGAGGGTGTACAACCTCCAAGGCATATTATGGTTGAAGACTTTGAAGGGGATGATCAAGAGATGGATTCAATCATTAATGAATTCTTATCTACATTTGAATCCTCTCCCATTAGACTTGACATGGAGATTAAAGAAGAAGAAGCACAACCTCCCATGCCCTTGGTGAAGAATGAAGAAGAGATCGAATTGGAAGAAAGCTACCAAGAGGAAGAGGTTGATATTGAAGAAGCTTGCAAAGAGGTGGAAGTTTTCAAGGAAGAGCTCAAGGGAATGGAGCTAGAAATCACCTTGCCAAGGTTGTTGGTGACCTCTCCCCCAAAGCCATCACCATCCATCCCTTCATTCAAGTGGGTAAATCTCTCATCTCTAAGCTTAATTAGCTCACTTGAATATGCTTTGCTTGAGATGGATGGGTAACTTAGAGCTCTTTGTGGCTATAAGAGTAAGAGGGAGATAGTTAGTGATAAGAGTTGTCATGCAAGGTTCAATATGGTTGCATGCTCCAAATTGAAGTATAAGGGTTGGTATAATTCTCAATTGAATGGTTCTAGGAAGTTGTTTGGATATCTCCGTGAGAATTCCGACTGTTCACCACCCAAGTGGAAAAATGATGATCAACAAGAAGACGGGTGCAAAAGCAAGGTTTGGGACCCCAGAATTCAGTTTAGCAATCAACACTCTTAGGGCCTTGTCACTTGCTTTAACTTGCTTGAAGGCTTTATGCAACTAGTGTGGGATCCCGGAGGCCACTAGAATTACAAACATTGGTGAGGATTCCTGGATGAGTTCAAGCACAAGCCACCATAACAGGGAGCTCATCAAATGTCTAACTTAAGGACTTTAACTAAAAGTGCTAGGTGGGAGACAACCCACCATGGTATGATCGTTCTTTTTCAGTCTTAGTTTTATTTTATTTTGTTTTATTTTTAGTTCTATTTTATTTTATTTTTTTTTAGTGTTCATTCATAGTGCTTGCATCAGCATTTGCATCCTGCATTTTTCATTCTGCCTAAAAAAATGCACGCGACATAGAAGCGTCACTGACGCGTCCGCGTCATACGTGCTTTCAAACCAAGAAGAAAAGTGGCAGAGAGTTACGCGAAAGCGTGGCTGGAGGCGTGCCTTAGGCACAAACACGCCCACGTGAACGCGTCCCTGACGCGTCTGCGTCATTTGAAAAATCAGCTTCACACGCGTGCGCGTCACTCACGCGCACGCGTGACCCTGCAAAATCGACGTAAAGAGGTATATGGCAGAGAGTTATGATGGAGTGGGGCTGGAATGGTGCTGGAAGCACAAGCCCTATCACGCGAACGCGTGCCCCACGCGAATGCGTCGTTTTTCAAAATATGGCCATTCACACGTGTGCGTCACCCACGTGCACGCGTCACCCTAAATTTTGGCAATATGCGTACGAAACAGAAAGTTGTGCGTGCGTGAGGCTGCACTCGCGCCAATAGCACAAATCAGGTCATGCGTCCGTATCCCTGACGCGTCCGCGTCATCTGAAAAATATCGCCAACCACGCGAACGCGTGCTCCACGCGTCCGCGTCGCATGCGCCGCACAACCTATCCAAATCAGCGCCAGATATCTTATCTTTTCTTCCCCAAATCCTAATTTTTCTTCTCCCTTCTTATTTCTTTCTTCTTCCTTTATCCTTCTTTATTCTTTCTCACTCTTTACTTTCCCCATTACTTATTTTTCACATCCATTATCAAGGTTATTTTCTTTCTTTCTTTACTTTTTACCTTTCCTTTATTATTTTTATTTATGTTTTCTCCTTCTTTTTCTTTTTACTTTCATTATCTATATTTTCTTTTTCTTTCTTTTTTTCTTTATTCCTTTAATTGGTGTTAGAAATTTAATTGGGTGATTATTTTCTTTTACATTTTTCTTGTGAGTTATTGTGGAATTGTTTGACAATTAATATTACTTTTTAAAAGGGTTGCTTGCATGTTCACTTTAATACTTTCAATAACATATTCACCATGCATGTTATGTGTTTGTGAAAAAACCCGTTTGGCATTCCACATTATTTTATTCTACTACTCTAATGCCTGTTTTTCACAAAACCCTTTTTACATTTTATTGATTAAAAATAATTGTCAATACAAATAGGTTGTTAGTTTGAAAGAGTTGGTAATCAAATTGAGCATTTAATGCTTGATCTATGCTACTCATGCCTTTGCCAGCATGCCAATAAACATCTTGCATCTACTTGCCATCACATGCACTTGCTATATTTCCATTGATGAACTTCTCACATGTAGTCGCGACCATGTGTTAACGACATCCTTCTTTACCATGCATTGATTATCACTTGTACCATCCCCTTCCTTGCTCTAACCCTTAGCTTTAAAAGTTACTTTCTTTTTTCCTTTTCAGGATGGCCACCAAGAAGGGTAAAGAGAAAGCTACTCCCAAACCACCGGCAAGGAAAGGAACAAAAAGAGCACTAGCTGCAGAGCCACCCGTCCACTTGTACATCTCTGTCCACACCGAGGACGGTGCAATCTTTAAGTGTGGGGAGGTCGATACCGATTTCCATGGGTTAGTTATTTTCTTCTCAAACACCAATATTTTACTTTATTTGTTAGTTCATTGTTGCATTTGCATGTTTAATTGCATGTTTGTTTGATTTTATGCATTTAGTTACTACTTGGTTGAAGTAATATTTTATTTTTCAAGACCCTTTTTATGGTATTTCACTAATTTAAATTTAAAATTTGTGTTAAACTTGTTTGAAGATTGTAATTTGGAACATGATTTATAGCTAAGAACACACAAACCTGTGAGATTTGAGCTTAATTACATGGTTACATTATTTAACCATAATATTTTATTCTTGTGTGTTCTCTTCTCTATGATTGCAATCTTTACTTTGTTTCATTCTATATGTCCGATGTTTAGTATATTTACATGCTTGCATATGATTGAGGCCATTATTTTATTAGCTCACTTATCCCAAATAGCCTACCCTTTCAATTACCTTTGTTAGCCACTTTGAGCCTTTTAATCTCCATTTATTCTATATTTTACCACATCACTAGCCTTAAGCAGAAAAATAATTAAATACCCCAATTGAATCTTTGGTTAGCTTAAGATAGTGTGTTAACTAAGTGTGGGAAAACTGTGAAAACTTGGGTTGATGAAAGTGTATAGTGTTTCATTGACAAAATATTAGAAATTTGGGTATCTACTCATGTGAGACCAGAAAAATTAAAAATCCATGTGCATTTATAAGTTATGTTTATTTTTCATTTAAAAAAAATAAAAAATAAAAAAAGTAAAAAAATAAAAAAAAAGAGAAAAAATAAAAAAATCCAAAAAGTATTCAATAAATAAGTAAATAAATAAGGGGACAAAATTAAGCCAATGCTGAGTTAAGTTAAGGAAAAGATCAATGCATATGTGATAAAAATTAAAAGAAAGGTTGATGCATGAGTATTAGATGAAAAAGTGGGAATTTTGGGTAGCTAAGCATGATTTTAGAATTACATAGAGTGTGTGTGTGTTAGGTGAAAGTTTAGGTTAGTCAAAGATTCATATTTCAGCTCACTTGACCATACATATATCCTCACATTTACCTTAGCCCCATTACAACCTTGAAAAGACCTCATGATGTTTGCATTGGTATACTAAATATTTGTTGATTGGTTAGATGAAGAACAAAGTTTTAGAAAGTATGACTAGAGAAGAGTAGAGTGATTAACCCCATACACTTGAGTGATTAGAGTGCATATACACCATCAGTGAGGGTTCAATGCTTGATTATATATTCCCTGCTTTCATGAGCTGTCTTCTTACAAGTTTACTTGTCTTTATTGTGTGATTTAAATTAGTGGAGTCTGATTTATTTTTGTCTTGAAGAACTTGTTTACTTTTAAAACCAAGTAGGTAGAAGCATTTCACATTTAGTTGCATTCATATAGATAGGTTGCATTTCATAAGTTTTACCATTCCTCTTCACTCTCTTATAGCTTCTCTTGATCTTAGCATGAGGACATGCTAATGTTTAAGTGTGGGGAGGTTGATAAACCACTATTTTATGGTTTATCTTGTGCTCATTTGAGTGGTTTTTATCAAGTCCTTGCCCACTTATTCATATGATTTGCATGGGTTTACATTTTTCCTTCCTGATTTTGTGCTATGATTGAAAACATGCTTCTTTGGCCTTATATTTGCTAATGTTATTCCTCTCTTATTACCATTCGATGCCATGATATGTGTGTTAAGTGTTTTCAGAGATTACAGGGCAGAAATGGCTTAGAGGATGGAAAGGAAGCATGCAAAAGTGGAAGGAATACAAGAAACTGAAGGAACTACTAAAGCTGTCCAGCCTGACCTCTTAGTACTAAATCGACCATAACATGAGCTACAGAGGTCCAAATGAGGTGGTTCCAGTTGCTTTGGAAAGCTAACGAACGCGTGGATGACGCTCCCGTGTGACTTTGCAGCGACCTGTACGTACCAGAAATCACTGGGGGCAATTTCTGGGCTGTTTCTGACCTAGTTCTTGGCCCAGAAAGTATAGATTAGAGGCTATAAAGTGGGAGAATCCATTCATTCAACAACAGTAAACAACATTCATATTCATAATTTTTAGGTTTTAGATGTAGTTTCTAGAGAGAGAGGCTCTCTCCTCTCTCTTAGGTTTTAGTATTAGGATTTCTCTTTATTTTAGGATTTCTTCTTCTCAATTCCAGGTTCAATGTTCTTTAATTTATGTTTCTCTTCTACTTTTATTTATTCTAATTCTTTTACTTTTTAATTACTTATGTTGCCAAATTGGCTTATGAACTCTTCATGTTAGAATTGAATTTATGTTTAAATGCAAGCTTTCTTCTATTTATGATATAAATAATTTAGATTTTTTCTCTTTGCTTTGCTTGCGTAATTGGTGACACTTGAGTTGTCAAACTCAGCTGCTGATTGAAAATTGGAATTCTTGCTGGTTGGTTTGGATCCCTCTAAAGTTAGTATTTCCACAGGAGTTGACTAGGACTCGAGGAATCAAATTAATTAGTCCACTTGACTTTCCTTTATTTAGTAAGGGTTAACTAAGTGGGAGCAATAAACAATTCTCATCACACCTGATAAGGATAACTAGGATGGGATTTCCAGTTCTCATACCTTGCAATGGTTTTTATAATTATTAATTTAATTTCTTGTCAATTTATTTTCCTGTTTATTATTTCAAAAACCCAAAAATATACCTTTTTCCATAACCAATAATAAATCATACTTACCTGCAACTCCTTGAGAAGACGACCCGAGGTTTGAATACTTCGGTTATAAATTTTATTGGGTTTTGTTGCTTGTGACAACCAAACTTTTGTACGAAAGGATTCTCTGTTGGTTTAGAAACTATACTTACAACGCAATTACTTTTATGAAATTCTTTACTGACAGATATCTAATCATCAAGCCTCCAACTTGTTCTTACACCGCGGTGCCGCCATCCGAGTTCCTCGTGAGGAGGTGGGTGGTGGTACCTGCAAGAGACTTTGATGCCTAAGTTAGCAAGGCCGTTAAGCAGGGTTTTTGTAGAATAGAACATGAATATACCTGAGGAGTGTCAGTGTATTTATAGTAGAGTTTGATGACCATATTTTTTGGAGTAGTTCCACCTTTAATTTATGGATAATTGTTCCCTTTATCTCTGGGAGTTTGTTGGGATCTATCTTTTAGGAGAGATAGAGATAGTAGGAGAGATTCTCGGAGGTAGTTACTTATTTGGATAAGTGAAACTACTCCTTGTCACCGTGTCTGACCTCTTTAAAGAAGTTGGGTTAATGGCAGAGGCCACCTTTTTAGGGTGAGCCTTTTTTCCCCTTGTTGGGCCTGGCTCTATGTTTTGGGCTAGGGTATGAACAATGCTTCTGCTTGGGTCTAAGCTTTCATGAGGTATGGCTCAAGCATTTCGTGACTTCAATTTTCGTTGTCGGGTACGCCGCCTTCAAGAGGTCGGGTACTAGATGTGTTTTCTAAAATTTAGAATGTTACCACTTTAAATGAGGTGTGAACATTACGCAGCAATTCCTTTGGAATCCACACCGGACTAAAAAGAGGGGTGTGAAATCACTGTTTTTCCCCTTCTCTCTTATAAAATGCTTTGCGCTCCCCTTCTTCTTCCTTTTTCATTTATGAAAATGCTCCATTTGCCTCCTTTTATCGCAAAAAACCTTTCAATTTCTTTCTTTGTTCTTTGCCTCATAACTATTTCTAGTTCCAAGATTTCTCCATCTTGAATACTTTGATGATTTCTCTGGCACTTTGAAAAAGAATGTGTGAGTTTTGCTACATTTGATGTTGATGAGCGGATAATTTATACGCTTTTTGGCATTGTTTTTAGTATGTTTTTAGTAGGATCTAGTTACTTTTAGGGATGTTTTCATTAGTTTTTATGTTAAATTCACATTTCTAGACTTTACTATGAGTTTGTATGTTTTTCTATGATTTTAGGTATTTTCTGACTGAAATTGAGGGACTTGAGCAGAAATCAGATTCAGAGGTTGAAGAAGGACTGCTGATGCTGTTGGATTCTGACCTCCCTGCACTCAAAGTGGATTTTCTGGAGCTACAGAACTCGAAATGGCGCGCTTCCAATTGCGTTGAAAAGTAGACATCCAGGGCTTTCCAGCAATGTATAATAGTCCATACTTTGGCTAAGAATAGACGACGTAAACTGGCGTTCAAACGCCAGCTTTCTACCCAAATCTGGCGTCCAGCGCCAGAAAAGGAGCCAAAACCAGAGTTGAACGCCCAAACTGGCACAAAAGCTGGCGTTCAACTCCAAGGAGAACCTCTACACATGTAACACTCAAAGCCCAGCCCAAGCACACACCAAGTGGGCCCCAGAAGTGGATTTATGCATCAATTACTTACTCATGTAAACCCTAGTAGCTAGTTTATTATAAATAGGACCTTTTACTATTGTATTAGGCATATTTGGTCTTAGTTTTAATCCATTGTTCATCTTTGGATTACCTTATGATCCTTTGATCACGTTTTGGGGGCTGGCCATCTCGGCCATGCCTGGACCTTCACTTATGTATTTTCAACGGTAGAGTTTCTACACTCCATAGATTAAGGTGTGGAGCTCTGCTGTTCCTCAAAGATTAATGCAAAGTACTACTGTTTTCTATTCAACTCATCTTATTTCGCTTCTAAGATATCCATTCGCACCCAAGAACGTGATGAAGGTGATGATTATGTGTGACGCTCATCATCCTTCTCCCTTATGAATGTGTGCCTGACAAACACTTCCGTTCTACATGAAGTAAGCTAGAATGAATATCTCTTAGATCTCCTAACCAGAATCTTCGTGGCGTAAGCTAGAATGATGGCGGCATTCAAGAGAATCCGGAAGGTCTAAACCTTGTCTGTGGTATTCCGAGTAGGATTCAATGATTGAATGACTGTGACGAGCTCCTAACTCGCGATTGCAGGGCGTTAGTGACAGACGCAAAAGGATAGTAAATCCTATTCCAGCATGATCGAGAACCGACAGATGAATAGCCGTGCCGTGACAGGGTGCGTGAGCATATTATTCACTGAGAGGATAAGATGAAGCCATTGGCAAGGGTGATGCCTCCAGACGATTAGCCGTGTCGTGACAGGGCATTGGATCATTTTCCCGAGAGGTGACCGAAAGTAACCATTGACAGTGGTGATGTATCACATAAAGCCAGCCATGGAAAGGAGTAAGACTGACTGGATGAAGATAGCAGGAAAGTAGAGGTTCAGAGGAACGAAAGCATCTCCATTCGCTTATCTGAAATTCCTACCAATGAATTACATAAGTATCTCTATCCCTATTTTATTATATAATATTCGAAAACACCATTATCACTTTATATCTGCCTTACTGAGATTTGCAAGGTGACCATAGCTTGCTTCATACCAACAATCTCCGTGGGATTCGACCCTTACTCACGTAAGGTATTACTTGGACGACCCAGTGCACTTGCTGGTTAGTTGTATCGAAGTTGTGGCAAATTATGAATGTGTAATCACGATTACGCGTACCAAGTTGCTCACGTGCCAGGAATAGTTTGAGCCTGGACATCACAATTTCGTGCACCAAGTTTTTGGCGCCTTTGCCGGGGATTGTTCGAGTTTGGACAACTGACGGTTCATCTTGTTGCTCAGATTAGGTAATTTTCTTTTCGTTTTCTTTTCAAAAATTTTTCAAAAATATTTCTAAAATTTTCTCATCTGTTTTCAAAAAAAAAATAAAAATGTTTTCAAAAATAAAATTTATTCAAAATTTTTAAGAATGAATTCTAGTGTTTCATGAAGCATGTGAAGCCTGGCTGGCTGTAAAGCCATGTCTAAATTCTTTTGGACTGAGGCTTCCAAATCATCATCACAAGAGCAAGCTAGTTGTTGCCAATAAAATTTGCTGTTGTATGCATGAGAGGTACATGCTGAAGCTTGGCTGGCCATTGGCCATGTCTAGTGTTTTGGACCGGAGCTTTCATTGAAAGCTTGGCTGGCTAGTGAGCCATGTCTAATTCCTGGACTGAAGCTTTAGACTAATATGGCAAGATTCCTAGAATTCATATTAAAAATTTTGGAATCCTTATTTTTCTTTTTCAATTAATTTTTCGAAAAAAATCCAAAAAAATTAGAAAATTATAAAAATCAAAAATATTTTTCTGTTTCTTGTTTGAGTCTTGAGTCATATCATAAGTTTGGTGTCAATTGCATATGCATCTTGCATTTTTTCGAAAATTTCATGCATTCATAGTATTCTTCATGATCTTCAAGTTGTTCTTGGTAAGTCTTCTTGTTTGATCTTGATGATTTTTGTTTTGTATCTTTTCTTGTTTTTCATATGCATTCTTGAATTCTTAGTGTCTAAGCATTAAAGAATTCTAAGTTTGGTGTCTTGCATGTTTTCTTTGCTTTAAAATTTTTCAAAATTATGTTCTTGATGTTCATCTTGACATTCATAGTGTTCTTGGTGTTCATCTTGACATTCATAGCATTCTTGCATGCATCACATGTTTTGATCTAAAAATTTCATGCATTGCATAATTTTCATGTTTTTCATAAAAATTTCAAAAAAAAAAAATATCTTTCCCTTTTTCTCTTATCAAATTCGAAAATTTGGATTGACTTTTTCAAAAATTTTTAAAATCTAATTGTTTCTCATGAGTCAAATCAAATTTTCAATTTGAAAATCTTATCTTTTTCAAAATCTCTTTCAAAAATCAAATCTTTTTCAAAATTCTTAGTTATTTTCGAAAATTCAAAAAAATATTTTTCAAAAATATTTTTCTTATTTTTATACAAAATTTTCGAAAATAACAATAGCAATTAATGTTTTGATTCAAAAATTTCAAGTTTGTTACTTACTTGTTAAGAAAGATTCAAACTTTAAGTTCTAGAATCATATCTTGTGATTTCTTGTGAATCAAGTCATTAATTGTGATTTTAAAAATCAAATCTTTTTCAAAGCTAATTCCTATCATATCTTTTCAAAAATATCTTCTTATCTTACCTTTTTCAAAAATTTGATTTCAAAATATCTTCTCTAACTTCCTAACTTGTTATCTTTTCAAATTTGTTTCAACTAACTAACTAACTTTTTGTTTGTTTCTTAACTTTTTCAAAACTACCTAACTAACTCTCTCTCTCTAATTTTCGAAAATATCTTCCCTCTTTTTCAAAAATTTCTTTTTAATTAACTAATTATTTTTATTTTTTATTTTTGATTTCAAAAATTTTCGAAAATTACTAACATTTTTCAAAAACCATTTTCGAAAATCACTAACTCTTTTTCAAAATAATTTTCGAAAATTATCCCTCCCCCATCTCATTCTATTTATTCATTCATATCCTAACATCTCATCTCACCTCTCTTCCATCCTCACAGTTGTGTTTCTTCCATTATATTACATTCTTTGTCTCCCCATCTTCTTCCACTCACACAGGAATCCCTATACTGTGGTATAAAGGATCTCCATTATTATTATTATTATTTTTCTGTGCCTTCTTCTTTGTCATATGAGCAGGAGCAAGGATAAGAACATTCTTGTGGAAGCAGATCCAGAACCTGAAAGGACTCTGAAGAGAAAATTAAGAGAAGCTAAAATACAACAATCCAGAGAAAACCTTTCAGAAATTTTCGAACAGGAAGAGGAGATGGCAGCCGAAAATAATAATAATGTAAGGAAGATGCTTGGTGACTTTACTGCACCTAATTCCAATTTACATGGAAGAAGCATCTCCATTCCTGCCATTGGAGCAAACAACTTTGAGCTGAAACCTCAATTAGTTTTTCTGATGCAGCAGAACTGCAAGTTTCATGGACTTCCATCTGAAGATCCTTTTCAGTTCTTAACTGAATTCTTGCAGATATGTGATACTGTTAAGACTAATAGAGTAGATCCTGAAGTCTACAGGCTCATGCTTTTCCCTTTTGCTGTAAGAGACAGAGCTAGATTATGGTTGGATTCTCAACCCAAAGATAGCTTGAACTCTTGGGATAAGCTGGTCACGACTTTCTTAGCCAAGTACTTTCCTCCTCAAAAGGTGAGCAAGCTTAGAGCTGATGTTCAAACCTTCAGACAGAAAGAAGGTGAATCCCTCTATGAAGCTTGGGAAAGATACAAACAGTTGACCAAAAAGTGTCCTTCTGACATGCTTTCAGAATGGACCATCCTGGATATATTCTATGATGGTTTATCTGAGCTATCAAAAATGTCACTGGACACTTCTGCAGGTGGATCCATTCACCTAAAGAAAACGCCTGCAGAAGCTCAAGAACTCATTGACATGGTTGCTAATAACCAGTTCATGTACACTTCTGAAAGGAATCCTGTGAGTAATGGGACGCCTATGAAGAAGGGAGTTCTTGAGGTTGATACTCTGAATGCCATATTGGCTCAGAATAAAATATTGACTCAGCAAGTCAATATGATCTCTCAGAGTCTGCATGGAATGCAAGCTGCATCCAACAGTACTCAAGAGGCATCTTCTGAAGAAGAAGCTTATGATCCTGAGAACCCTGCAATAGCAGAGGTAAATTACTTAGGTGAACCTTATGGAAACACCTATAACTCAACATGGAGAAATCATCCAAATTTCTCATGGAAGGATCAAAAGCCCCAACAAGGCTTTAATAATGGTGGAAGAAACAGGTTTAGCAATAGCAAGCCTTTTCCATCATCAACTCAGCAACAGACAGAGAACTCTGAACAAAATGCTTCTAATTTAGCAAATCTAGTCTCTGATCTATCTAAGGCCACTGTAAGTTTCATGAATGAAACAAGGTCTTCCATTAGAAATCTGGAAGCACAAGTAGGCCAGCTGAGTAAAAGGATCACTGAAATCCCTCCTAGTACTCTCCCAAGCAATACAGAAGAGAACCCAAAAAGAGAGTGCAAGGCCATTGACATAAGCACCATGGCCGAACCTGTAAGGGAAGGAGAGGACGTGAATCCCAAGGAGGAAGACCTCCTGGGACGTCCAGTGATCAATAAGGAGCTTCCCTCTGAGGAATCAAAGGACTCTGAGGCTCATTTGGAGACCATAGAGATTCCATTAAACCTCCTTATGCCCTTCATGAGCTCTGATGAGTATTCCTCTTCTGAAGAGAATGAGGATGTTACTGAAGAGCAAACTGCCAAGTTTCTTGGTGCAATCATGAAGCTGAATGCCAAATTATTTGGCATTGATACTTGGGAAGTTGAACCTCCCTTGTTCATCAATGAACTAAGTGATCTGGATCAACTGACATTGCCTCAGAAGAGACAGGATCCTGGAAAGCTCATAATACCCTGTACCATAGGCACCATGATCTTTAAGGCTCTATGTGACCTTGGTTCAGGAATAAACCTCATGCCCCTCTCTGTAATAGAGAAACTGGGAATCTATGGGGTGCAAGCTGCTAAAATCTCACTAGAGATGGCAGACAGCTCAAGAAAACAGGCTTATGGACAAGTAGAAGATGTATTAGTAAAGGTTGAGGGCCTTTACATCCCTACTGATTTTATAGTCCTGGATACTGGAAAGGAAGAGGATGAATCCATCATCCTAGGAAGACCTTTCCTGGCCACAGCAAGAGCTGTGATTGATGTTGACAGAGGTGAAATATTCCTTCAATGGAATGAGGACTCCCTTGTGTTTAAAACTCAAGGATCTCCCTCTGCAACCATGGAGAGGAAGCAGAAAAAGCTTCTCTCCAAGCAGAGTCAACCAGAGCCCCCATAGTCAAACTCTAAGTTTGGTGTTGGGAGGCCACAACCAAACTCCAAGTTTGGTGTTGAACTCCCATATCCAAACTCTAAGTTTGGTGTTGGAGAGTCTCAACAAAGCTCTGCACATCTGCGAGGCTCCATGAGAGCCCACTGTCAAGCTATTGACATTAAAGAAGCGCTTGTTGGGAGGCAACCCAATGTTTATCTAATTCTTATTTTTATTGTTTTTCATATTTTCTTAGGTTCATGATCATGTGGAGTCACAAAATAAATATAAAAATCGAAAACAGAATCAAAAACAGCAGAAGCAAAATCACACCCTGGAAGAGCATCTGTCTGGCGTTCAGCGCCAGAACAGAGCATGGTTCTGGCGCTGAATGCCCAAAATGGGCAGCTTCTGGGCGCTGAACGCTAGAACAGGCATGGTTCTGGCGTTCAACGCCAGAAATGGCACACAAATGGGCGTTGAACGCCCAAAATGGCCACCAACCTGGCGCTGAACGCCTAGAGTTGGGTACAAAGGCATTTTTACATGCCTAAAGGGTGTAGGGATGTAAATCCTTGAACACCTCAGGATCTGTGGACCCCACAGGATCCACTCAGGATCTGTGGACCCCACAGGATCCCCACCTACCTCCACTCACTTCTTCTCACCACTCTCTTTCACACAACCCCATAAACACTCTTACCCAAAAACCCTTCACCAATCACCTCAAACTCTCTTCCCCATCACCTCTTCACCACTCACATCCATCCACTCTTCCCCATAAACCTACCTCATAAACTCCACCGACCTTCAAAATTCAAAACCAATTTCCCACCCAAACCCACCCATATGGCCGAACCTTAACCCCCCCTCCCTTCCCTATATAAAGACCTCCATTCTTCATTAAATTCACACAACACACCCCTCTACACTCCTCTTGGCCGAAACCACATCTCCCTCTCCCTCTCCATATTTCTTCTTCTTCTTCTTCTATTCTTTTGTTTATTGCTCGAGGGCGAGCAATATTCTAAGTTCGGTGTGGTAAAAGCATAAGCTTTTTGTTTTTCCATTACCATTGATGGCATCTAAGACTGGAGAATCCTCTAGAAGAGGGAAAGGGAAGATAAAAGCTTCCACATCCGAGTCATGGGAGATGGAAAGGTTCATCTCCAAAGCCCATCAAGACCACTTCTATGATGTTGTGGCCAAGAAGAAGGTAATCCCTGAGGTCCCTTTTAAACTCAAAAGAAATGAGTATCCGGAGATCCGACATGAAATTCAAAGAAGAGGTTGGGAAGTTCTAACAAATCCCATCCAACAAGTCGGCATCCTAATGGTTCAAGAGTTCTATGCCAATGCATGGATCACCAAGAACCATGATCAAAGTAAGAACCCGGATCCAAAGAACTATGTTACAATGGTTCGGGGGAAATACTTAGATTTTAGTCTGGAAAATGTGAGGTTGGCGTTCAACTTGCCATACATGGAAGAGAACGCACGCCCCTACACAAGAAGAGTCAACTTTGATCAAAGGTTGGACCTAGTCCTTATGGACATATGTGTAGAAGGAGCTCAATGGAAGGTTGACTCCAAAGGCAAGCCGGTTCAACTAAGAAGATTGGACCTCAAGCCTGTAGCTAGAGGATGGTTGGAGTTTATTCAATGCTCAATCATTCCCACTAGCAACCGATCTGAAGTTACTATAGACCGGGCCATCATGATCCATAGCATCATGATTGGAGAAGAGGTGGAAGTTCATGAATTATACCTCAAGAACTCTACAAGGTGGCTGACAAGTCCTCCACTATGGCAAGGTTAGCCTTTCCTCACCTCATTTGCCACCTATGCAATTCGGCTGGGATTGACATAGAGGGAGATATCCTCATTAAAGAGGACAAGCCCATCACTAAGAAAAAGATGGAGCAAGCAAGAGAGCCCATCCATGGAGCTCAAGAGGCGCAAGAAGCTCATTTCCATGAGATTCCGGAGATGCCTCAAATGCACTTTCCTCCACAAAACTATTGGGAGCAAATCAACACCTCCCTAGGAGAATTGAGTTCCAATATGGGACAACTAAGGGTGGAACATCAAGAGCACTCCATCATGCTTCATGAAATAAGAGAAGATCAAAAAGCAATGAGGGAGGAGCAACAAAGACAAGGAAGAGACATAGAAGAGCTCAAGGACATCATTGGTTCCTCAAGAAGGAAACGCCACTATCACTAAGGTGGATTCATTCCTTGTTCTTGTTTCCTCTGTTTTTCGTTTCTATGTTGTGTGCTTATCTGTGTTTGTGTCTTCATTACATGATCATTAGTAGTAGTAACTTTGTCTTAAAGATATGAATGTCCTATGAATCCATCACCTCTCTTAAATGAAAAATGTTTTAATTCAAAAGAACAAGAAGTACATGAGTTTTGAATTTATCCTTGAACTTAGCTTAATTATATTGATGTGGTGACAATGCTTCTTGTTTTCTGAATGTATGCTTGAACAGTGCATATGTCTTTTGAAGTTGTTGTTTAAGAATGTTAAATATGTTGGCTCTTGAAAGAATGATGACTAGGAGACATGTTATTTGATAATCTGAAAAATCATAAAAATGATTCTTGAAGCAAGAAAAAGCAGCAAAGAACAAAGCTTGCAGAAAAAAAAAGAAAAAAAAAGGGGCGAAAAAAAAGTAGGAAGAAAAAGAAAAAGCAAGCAGAAAAAGCCAATAACCCTTAAAACCAAAAGGCAAGGGCAAATAAAAAGGATCCCAAGGCTTTGAGCATCAGTGGATAGGAGGGCCTAAAGGAATAAAATCCTAGTCTAAGCGGCTAAACCAAGCTGTCCCTAACCATGTGCTTGTGGCGTGTAGGTGTCAAGTGAAAACTTGAGACTGAGCGGTTAAAGTCAAGGTCCAAAGCAAAAAAAAAAGAGTGTGCTTAAGAACCCTGGACACCTCTAATTGGGGACTTTAGCAAAGCTGAGTCACAATCTGAAAAGGTTCACCCAATAATGTGTCTGTGGCATTTATGTATCCGGTGGTAATACTGGAAAACAAAGTGCTTAGGGCCACGGCCAAGACTCATAAAGAAGCTGTGTTCAAGAATCATCATACTGAACTAGGAGAGTCAATAACACTATTCGAAATCTGAAGTTCCTATAGATGCCAATCATTCTGAACCTCAATGGATAAAGTGAGATGCCAAAACTATTCAAGAGGCAAAAAGCTATAAGTCCCGCTCATATGATTGCAGCTATGTTTCATTGATAGTTTGGAATTTATAGTATATTCTCTTCTTTTTATCCTATTTGATTTTCAGTTGCTTGGGGACAAGCAACAATTTAAGTTTGGTGTTGTGATGAGCGGATAATTTATACGCTTTTTGGCATTGTTTTTAGTATGTTTTTAGTAGGATCTAGTTACTTTTAGGGATGTTTTCATTAGTTTTTATGTTAAATTCACATTTCTAGACTTTACTATGAGTTTGTGTGTTTTTCTGTGATTTCAGGTATTTTCTGACTGAAATTGAGGGACTTGAGCAGAAATCAGATTCAGAGGTTGAAGAAGGACTGCTGATGCTGTTGGATTCTGACCTCCCTGCACTCAAAGTGGATTTTCTGGAGCTACAGAACTTGAAATGGCGCGCTTCCAATTGCGTTGGAAAGTAGACATCCAGGGAATAGACGACGTAAACTAGCGTTCAATTGCCAGCTTTCTACCCAGATCTGGCATCCAGCGCCAGAAAAGGAGCCAAAACCAGAGTTGAACGCCCAAACTGGCACAAAAGCTGGCGTTCAACTCCAAGGAGAACCTCTACACGTGTAACACTCAAAGCCCAGCCCAAGCACACACCAAGTGGGCCCCGGAAGTGGATTTATGCATCAATTACTTACTCATGTAAACCCTAGTAGCTAGTTTATTATAAATAGGACCTTTTACTATTGTATTAGGCATCTTCGGTCTCAGTTTTAATCCATTGTTCATCTTTGGATTACCTTATGATCCTTTGATCACGTTTTAGGGGCTGGCCATCTCGGCCATGCCTGGACCTTCACTTATGTATTTTCAACGGTAGAGTTTCTACACTCCATAGATTAAGGTGTGGAGCTCTGCTGTTCCTCAAAGATTAATGCAAAGTACTACTGTTTTCTATTCAACTTATCTTATTTCGCTTCTAAGATATCCATTCGCACCCAAGAACGTGATGAAGGTGATGATTATGTGTGACGCTCATCATCCTTCTCCCTTATGAACGCGTGCCTGACAAACACTTCCGTTCTACATGAAGTAAGCTAGAATGAATATCTCTTAGATCTCCTAACCAGAATCTTCGTGGCGTAAGCTAGAATGATGGCGGCATTCAAGAGAATCCGGAAGGTCTAAACCTTGTCTGTGGTATTCCGAGTAGGATTCAATGATTGAATGACTGTGACGAGCTCCTAACTCGCGATTGCAGGGCGTTAGTGACAGACACAAAAGGATAGTAAATCCTATTCCAGCATGATCGAGAACCGACAGATGAATAGCCGTGCCGTGACAGGGTACGTGAGCATATTATCCACTAAGAGGATAAGATGAAGCCATTGGCAAGGGTGATGCCTCCAGACGATTAGCCGTGCCGTGACAGGGCATTGGATCATTTTCCCGAGAGATGACCGAAAGTAGCCATTGACAGTGGTGATGTATCACATAAAGCCAGCCATGGAAAGGAGTAAGACTGACTGGATGAAGATAGCAGGAAAGCAGAGGTTCAGAGGAACGAAAGCATCTCCATTCGCTTATCTGAAATTCCTACCAATGAATTACATAAGTATCTCTATCCCTATTTTATTATATAATATTCGAAAACACCATTATCACTTTATATCCGCCTGACTGAGATTTGCAAGGTGACCATAGCTTGCTTCATACCAACAATCTCCGTGGGATTCGACCCTTACTCACGTAAAGTATTACTTGGACGACCCAGTACACTTGCTGGTTAGTTGTATCGAAGTTGTGACAAATTATGAATGTGTAATCACGATTACGCGTACCAAGTTGCTCACGTGCCAGGAATAGTTTGAGCCTGGACATCACAATTTCGTGCACTAGATGTGCTCCTTCATTTTTGAGTTTCATCAAGGTTAGTGTTTTTATTTTTTGGTTTGTTATTTTGATTGTTTCTGGGTTGAATGGTACTCTGATGGGTAATGAATTTTGTTATGAATTTTATTTTTGTGTTGCCGCTACATATGTCTTATTATTTCTTTAATGGCTGTTTGACTTTTACTCTGTTGTTTATTGCTAAGAAACCCTTTTGAATCCATTTTTGTCGTCTAGTATTACTGTTGTGAATTTTGGCTTGCCTCTCGAATTTTTAGAGAAACTTGTTGCCATTTATTGCTTGTAGAACATAATCATATTGTCCCCCAATGGTGTCGCTGCTGATAGTGTAGGAGTGACGCCATTTCTATTCTTTCTAATTTGAAAAGATTTTTTGAAATCGCGTTTTGTGTTTTGTTGCTTTACCCGACTTCCTTTGGATAATGACCGAGTTCTTTAGTGAAAATTTCTTTGTTGCATTTGCAGATATAGCTATATGTCTCGATCCGTTGTTCACGATATGTCGACAAAAGTCCTTCCTTCCCTTTTAGCTTGTGTAGATACTTCTGTCTTTATCCCTATTCCTGTAGTTGATAGAGAATACGCTGAGACTTTTCGTAGGCATCATAGGCTTTATGAGAACCGGGAGGAGGAAGGAAATTATGAAATAGTTGCGGCTGATCCCGAGGAGAGGGTGCATTTTCCCCTTTGGTTGAGTCAGAGCGTCCTTTCTTTTACGCCTACGACCACTTTTTTGCTAAAATTAGATAGTAAGCTGCCATTCTCCAATTTTGAAATCAATGTTTTATGGTCTTGCAACGTTGCCCCTACCCAGTTACACCCGAACTCCTAGGCTTTTTTGAAAATATACCAGCTCCTATGTTGGGAGCTAGATGTCTGACCTTCACTAAAGGTGTTCTTCTATTTCTTTTTGTTGACCAAACCTTTTAGTTCTTCCGAAAAATCGAGTTGGGTTTCTTTCCGGCCTATTCAGCGCAGGAAGGTCTTCTTTATCTTTAATGAGTCGTTTCACAATTTCAAAAATTTCTTCTTCATAATTCGAGCTATAAAAAGGGTCCGACCTTTCTTTTTGGATGAAAATGATGAGCCTTGATTTCCATTATACTGGGAAGAGAATTCCGTGGTAGCTAAGTATAGTGTAGATGCTTTAGATGAGCTTGAAAAATGTGTAGTAGATTTCTTTTAAGAGTGCTGGGGCCAAGCTCCACATTTGGACACGAAAAGGTTCTTAGGGTGCCCCAGTCAGCTTCGGTCTGAGCTAGGTAGTTTTCTTACCTTTAGCTTATGTGTTTTGGTTATGATATGTGATGGCAATAATGTACTTTTACTTTTGCTTTTGTAGATAGAATGGCTCCAAAGTCTGCTACTATGAAAACAATACGGGTCACTAGAAAGAACGTTGTGACTCATGGAATTCAGCAAAAGAGGCTGGGGGGTCCTTTGTCTAATCTACTTCAAAGGAGCCAGACTCGGGTCCTTTGGCTCCTAGGAAGGTTATTCCTGTTCCCCCGAGTCGGCTAATTACTCTCAAGGCTCCTCCAAAAAGATCCGTCGTCCCTCCTTCTCCTTCATCTTCGGAACCTCCCCCCAAAAGATAAAAGACTATTGAGGGGGAGTATTTATGACAAAGATTTTAACGCCCTTGCCTGGAGCAAAAAAATATCCTCCTGTTTAGTCATATCAGTATAGATAATGTGGCCCTCCAGAAGCATCTTCAACTTCTGGCCTGAGGTGGAATTCGGAAGGCAGGAGTGTGTGCGTCTTTGGCCAAGGAGTTGCAGAAGACTCCTCTCAATGCCACTCCAAGTTCTTTGGTGGCCTACTAAGCTGAGGTGGAGAGGGACGGTTGAGGTCCGACCTGGAGAAAGCTCGGACCATGACAAAAAAGGTGGAGGCGGCTACGGCTATGGTGGGGGGAATAAAGAAAGAAGGCAGAGGAGAGCTATACATAGGTTTTTGGGGAAAAGCTCGAAGATATGCCACACTTGAAGATTCTCTAGATGAGGGGATGGAAACTTCTCACTGTGGCATATCTCCCTGTGTACGTCTACAAGAAAAATTTGGAGTGGAGTATAATTATGGTATCTTTAAGGTTTTTCCGAGTTGTACTCTTCTTTTTTCTTGGTTTCTTTCTCTTTTACCCAAGGTGAATAGGGTAGGCTATGCCTCGGGAGGGGATCTCTTAGTCGTGAATTTTCTACCATGTTGATATATTTCTCTGCCCGTTCTTGTACTTCGTACAAGAAAGCCGAATGTCACTTGGATATGGACTGAGAGAACGACCCTTCTTTAAGACCATTAACTAGTCCCATTAGAACTGCTTCAGCAGGTAAGTTTTGTATTTCCAAGCATGCTTTGTTGAATCTTTCCATGTAATCCCAAAGTGTTTCTCCAACTTCTTGCTTAACTCCTAGCAAGCTCGGGGCATGTTTCACCTTGTCTTTCTGAATGAAAAATCTAGTAAGAAACTTCCCTACCAGGTTGTCAAAACAAGTTACCAACCTAGGAGGTAAGTTATCAAACCACTTTATTGCAGCTTTTGTCAGGGTTGTCGGAAAGGCTTTGCAACGAGCAGCGTCAGAGGCGTCGGCTAGGTACATTGACTTTTGAAATTGCTAAGGTGATGCCTCAGGTCGGTCGTTCCATCATAAAGATCCATGTCAGGGGTTTTGAAATTCCTTGGTAATCTGGCCCGCATGATCTTTTCAACGAACATATCTTCACCTCCCAAGGGGCTTTCCTCTCTATCCGCACGATTGCTCTTTCTTCGGAGGTCGGCTTCCAATCTTTTCATCATTGTACCTCCCTTCGCATTTCTTATTCTGCTTTCTGTTGTCATTTAGCTTCTAACTCAAGTTGCTCCAGTCATCGTCGGTGTCCGTGGACTAAACCAATATCTCTATTCAATGGAGGGGGTTCTTCGTCCTCGGGTGGATGGACCTTTGATTGGATCCACCTTGGCTGGGGGTTTCTCGAAGTCCCTTTAACACCGTAATTATCCTAAGCCTTACCTCTAGCCTTAAAGTAAAGGATAACTAAGTGTTACGACAGTTCTAAGGCTTATACAATAATATACATATATATAAAAGGGATAACAGTACGAGAAGACCGATGAAGAAATAAGCTCAAAAACTGAGATACAAAAGTTTGAAGCATTCACACGATAACTAAAAGTGTAAAGGATAAGATACCGGTACAAGATAACAAAGCATATGTAGTTATATAGGCATAATAGTCATAGAGTACTAACCGCAGCCCGTGGAGTTTAGGCCGACTAGTTATATACAGACATAACAGAGTTCTGAAAATTAAAATAGCATATACAACATCTCTCTCAAAGTTAGCCTCTAAGGCAAATAAAGATACAAAAGTGAGAGTACTAAAAAAAATATCCAAAAGAAATAAAAAAGATGATAAAGATCCTCTACTCTATCACCATCACACAACTCACTGAGGTGGGTTACGACCTACATCTGAAAAACAACAACAGAATATGGTAACAAAATCGGAGGTTCTCAATATGGTAACAGTACCCAGTAATGTAAGATATAAGATTCTGGGATGCTAGAGGCAATCCTAGAACTTCACATCAAGCATAGTATTCAAGCTTATAAACACAATTAAATAACTCATTAAACAGGTCATCTAACTTAGGGGATTTCTAATCTAACATTTACATCGCTGTCCCACAACCTTTGCCAGTCTAACTGCCATGCGATTCCATCACCACTGCCTATCGAACCTCCTCAATCCTAGTAAAAAGAACAAGTAATTGTATACAAGTAATACACAAGAAATACTCAAGTATAGCAAGTAAATCAAGAAGCAATTAAGCATGTTATACAATTAGGCATAGTATGCAAGTAAATAAAGCAAGCGACCACATAGAAAATGAACATGATGAATGCCTGTCCTAATGGCTGTGATATCACATTGTCAGTTCAACTGCCAACCTAACACATCCCATGGAGATGTTGCCTTTCAGTCACGAATATAAATGGGAACTCCCAGAGATATCGTGCTCGGCACACGGTCTAGGGATATAGTGCCCGACACACTCTTGTGATTCCGAAAGGATGCGAATAGGATACTCAGCCACAGACCTCACATCTCAATGTAAGCGGGACTAACCACCATCCTCACGCCACTGCTGTGACCTCGACAGGCGGGATTAACCTACCATCCCTGCCAGGCGCATAACATCTCAACAATACCAATATAAAACAATATACATCCATATTCTATCAGTGATCACTTTCAGTTTTCAATAATTTCTCATTTATCTTCGAGTCCCAGACTCGTCACAAACATTTTCAATTCTTTTTTTCACAGCTCATCATACTCATCATCGATATAGTACTCTTCCAATCCACACCGCTATTCCATCCTCAATACTCTAGAAACCTAAAGCTTTGTTTTCTAACTCTTAATAGAAAATTACCAATTTAAGCTAACTAACTTATCTCTATTACTCTTAGGGCCTAACTACAAAGTAGTAATCTCAAACAACAGTTTAAAGGAGTTTAGAAAACAAGAGAATCCTTAAAAATAGAGAAAAATAATTTTTCAGCAAAATAGGGCGTCTGCGTACGCGTGTATGGTGTCGCGTACACGCGGTTGTTAAAATTTCCCATGTCGCGTACGGACGCATGTGCCGCATATGCGAGGAAGTGAGTTAGAAACGATCTCCCGCGTATCATGTCACGGGGCTGCGTACGCGTCCTTGAGTTTTTGCCAATTCCGCATACGCATGCATGTGCCGTGTATGCGAGAAGGCTTGATAGAGACGCATGTCCACATACGAAGGTATCCACATACGCATACACTCCCAGATTTTGAAAATTTTGTAAAGTTGCCAAATTTCTGTTTTAAATACCAAATTTTAAACATTCATAACTTCCTCTACAGAACTCCATTTTCCTCAAATTTATATGATTTTAAAGCTATTGAAAATAGTTTTTAATTTAAAACAAAGATCATCAAATTTGGAATTTTGACGCTCAAGTTATGATCTGTCAAAGTTCGTCAAAAACCAAGTTTTACAAAATCAACAAGGTTCTCTAATTTTTGAAACTCCACAACCAGAACCATTTCATAAACATTCTAATAGACACCAAATCTCACCATTCATGTCCACAATCACATCCATATGTTTCCTCACTTTCCAATTAACTTCCTCCATCATTTTAAACCTTTTTCATTCAACTTTTCCAATATAATTCAACAAAAATCCACAATTTTTATATCAAGGTTCCAATATTAGCAACTTTAACACAAATCTCAGTAGTCATAAGTATCATTTAACATATCTCATCATAGTGTCTCATAATCACAATCATCTAACCTCAACATCAACAATTTTTATCACAAGTCCTCAAAATCATCACAATCATTTAACATCATCACACATCATCAATTTAACAATTGTCAACAACCAATTATAATCCTATCCTATGGTTCAATAGCCTAAGAGAGTTGAATATTCTCACCTTACCCGACATTGATTGGGTCAAAACCCAATAGGAATCAAGTCCTAGAGTTTACCTAAACACCCAAGATCACAAAAATCCACTCAAAATCAAACTTTAAGATTCGAATCATAGAGCTGAAAAATGGGCAAGAATTTTCTAAAATATTACTACTTTGGTTAGATCAAACTAACAAACTCGATGAGAGTTTTGTGTAGCAATTGACGGCACGTGAATCGGAGCACCATAGCTCAAGTTATTGTTGAAAAAGGTTGAAGATGAATAGTGTTTTGTGGAACCCTACCTCTCTTCTCTCAATTGCATGTTGCTGCTGCTATGTTGTGTTAAAAGTTGCTGAAATGGCCACTTAAATGGCTTTATATATGTTGGGTTTGTGCCCAACTTGGGCCCGGTCTAACCCATTAGCATTTTTGGTCCGTTTGGCCCAATTTTGGGCCAAACCTTTAGAATTAGCGCCCGATTTTTAACTTTAATTATTTTTCTATAGTTTTTATTATTCTCATGCAGTACCAGACCGATTTAAGCCAGTACTGCTGGCTAATTTATTGATACACATTTTTACGCAATTTTTCACAGAAAATTACATTTTTCAATTTAGAAAAATCTATGGAGTCCAAATATTATATTTAAATTTTCTAATTAATATTCAAAATTTTTTAATCTATTTCAGGTAATTAAATTATTTTAATTAAATGGTTAATTAATTACAGTTCTTATATCCCATATTAGTAGGAAATGTGCGTTCTTTTTTTAGGAGGAGATATTGCAAGAGTGAAATAATCACGGTGGGGTTCTGGTTCTGATTCAGATGCCGTGTGATTGTCTTCGTATTGATCATTTGCCATTATCAAGGGTTGAATTCCAGGTCTGTGGCAACATTGCCAACATTTTGAGGGTTACCTAAAAGGTTGATTTGGGCTTGAACGTGAGGTCCAGACTCTTTATAAGGCAGCATCTGACTTGTTCTTACACCGAGGTGCTGCCGTACGAGTTCCTCGTAAGAAAGTAGGAGGTGGTACTTGCAAGAGACTTCGATGCCTAAGTTAGCAAGGACTTTAAGTAGGGTTTTTGTAGAATAGAACATGAATATACCTGAGAGGTGTCAATGTATTTATAGCAGAGTTTGATGACCACCTTTTTTGGAGTAGTTCCACCTTCAATTGATGGATAACTATTTCCTTTATCTGTGGGACTTTGTTGGGATCTATTTTTAGGAGAGATAGAGATAGTAGGAGAGATTCGCAGAGGCAGTTACTTATTTGGATAAGTGAAACTGCTCCTTGTCATCGTATCCGACCTCTTTAAAGAGGTTAGGTTAATGGCAGAGCCCACCCTTTTAGGGTGGGCCTTTTTTGCCCTTGTTGGGCCTGACTCTATGTTTTGGACCAAGGTATGATGAATTCAGGGCCGACGATGACAGCGATGAACACTGGATTGATGACGACGACGGAGACTTCCTCGACATTGACGATGAAGACTGCGATGGCAACAGCTCCGAGCAATGCTTCTGGTGATGACGAGGAGAAGAGGATCTAGGAAACTCGGACGAGTAGACCTTTGAGAGGCGATGATGGCTGTAAACCACGTAAAATTAATGAATAATTAGTCAATAAATTAATTTTTAATAAGAGAAATTAGAATTGTGAATTTTATAGTTTAATAAGATTGAGCTAATTAAAATAAGAATTTTGACACTAATTTTAAAGAATTTAGCCCAAGAATTTTGACACTAATTTCCCACTATAGCCGAAGGTGAAGACCTAAGCAATCCACTCTCCTTCGCGATCCTACTCAAAACGTGACAGACAAGGTCGGATCTTCTGGATCAAGGAACGCTGCTTCTCAGACTCTAGCCTTAACGCCACATAAACCTTAGTAACCCACAGTCAACGAGATTTTATGTCACATATCCAAAGTCTCCCAGGCACGCTCTTGGAATCCGTAGTACACTCTTTAGTTGTGATTCAATGCTATCCGGGTCAGGACTCACACGGAACCCATGTAGAATAAGGATGATTGTCACGGTTCATCCTTAATTCATGAGATGAAGAACAAAAATGCGCAAGAGAATGGAATCGAATATGTATTGAAATAAAAACAGTAATATTATTATTCCATGAGAATCAACAGAGCTCCTAACCCTAACTTAGGAGATTTAGTTGCCCATGCTTTACAGAAAACAATGGTGAAACTTACAAATGGTAAAGATGAGGCAGAAGATCTTAAACATGGGTGATCTTTTCCTTTTTATGCTAATCTAATAACTAAAAAGTACAAAAGTATGACATACTAGACTAGAGGTGCGAAAATCTATCCTTGGGCCCACTTTGGTTGAGTACTTGAGCTGAGCTTGGCGTCCAACTTTGAGGAATAGGCGTTGAACACCCATTAGGTGGTGATTGGTGCTGCCTTGCTTCATGGTGGGATTGAACGCCCCAAAGGGGGTGGTTCTTGGGCGTTCAACGCTGGCTTCTCTCCTTGGGGCATTTAACGCTAGCCAGGGGATAGCTCCTTGGCGTTCAACATCCAATATGGGCATGCGCCTTCAAAGAAAAGTATAGAACATTACATATTTCTGGAAAGCTCTGGAAGTTAGCTTTTCAACGCCATTGAGAATGCGTCATTTGGACCTTTGTGGCACCAAAAATTCTTGTTTGAGTGCCACGGAGGTCAGATTCTAACAGCATCTGCTACGCTTTCCTTGCCTCTGACTCAGACTTTGCCAAAAATCCTCAATTTCAGTCAGAAATTACCTGAAATCATCAAAAAACATAACAACTTAAAGTAGAATCCAAAAGTGAATTTAGCACTAAAACCTATGAAAATATAAGAAAACTTAAACAAAACATAACTAAAACAATGTGAAAATGATGCCAAAAAGTATAAAAAATATCCGCTCATCAGAACACCAAACTTAAAATGTTGCTTGTCCCCAAGCAACCAAAACAAAGTAAGATCAGAAGGAAGAGAAGGATATAATAAATCTCAGAGTATTCAATGAAGCACAGTTCCAATTGATGAGCGGGGCTATTAACCATTTACTTCTGAATAGTTTTAGCATGTCACTATCCTTTGAAGCTCAGAAGTGTTGGTGTCTTTAAAAATTCAGAATCCGGATGATATTATTGACTCTCTTAGTTTAGTTCTTTTTTATTCTTGAACACAACTTCTTTTAGAGCCTAGCCGTGACCTAAGCATTTTATTTTTCCGTATTACCACTGGATACATAAACGCCACAGATACTTAACTGGATGAACCCAATTGGATTGTGATTCCGCTTTGCTAGAATACCCAGATAGTGGTGTCCAAAGTTCTTAGGCACACTCTTTTGATTTTGAGATCACGACTTTAACTGCTCAGTCTCAAGCTTTTCACTTGACACCTTCACACCACAAGCATTTAGTTAGGGGAAGGAGCTCATTTGAACTTTTTAGGCCAAGATTTTGTTTCTTTTAGGCCTTCCTAACCATTGATGCTCAAAGCCTTGGATCCTTGCTCTTGCCTTTTGGTTTAAAGAGCTATTGGCTTTTTCTTTTTCTCTTTTTTTTTTCGCTTTTTCTCTTTTTCTTTCTTTTTGTTGCTTTTTCTTTCTTCAAGAATCAATAATTGGATTTTTTAGATTACCAATAATACTTCACCTTTTCCATCATTCTTTCAAGAACCAACACATTTTACTCCAACATTAAATATGTACTGTTGATTCATGCATTCAAAAAGTAAAAGTAATGCCATCACATCAAATAATTGGATCATTCTTATATAACTCGAGTTCATGCATCTTACTTCTCATTTTCAAATAAAATTTTTCTTTTAAGTATGGTGAGAAATGCATGGAATATTTCATAGCTTAAGACAAAACAAAGGATGATCACGCACTTAGAAACAGGAAACAGATAATGAAATACAATGAAAAATAGAAAAATAACATAAGCAAAGAGGATAATGGAACGTGACCACCTTAGTGACGGCAGCTACTGCTTCCTCTAGAGAATCCAATGGAGCGCTTGATTTCTTCTATGTCACGCCCCTGTCTCTGTTGCTCCTCCCCCAGAGCTCTTTGATCTTCTCTTATTTCATGGAGGATGGTGGAATACTCTTGGTGTTCCATCCTCAGCTGATCCATGTTGGAGCTTAATTCTCCTAGAGAAATATTCAGTTGATCCCAATAACCTTGGGGAGGAAAATGCATCCCTTGAGGCATCTCAGGGATTTCTTGTTGAGGAAGCTCCACATGCTCTTGATGTGATTCATGTGCCGGCTCTCTAACATGCCCCATCCTTCTTTTAGTAATGGGCTTGTCCTCCTCAATGGGATGTCTCCTTCTATGACAATTTCAGCTGAATTGCATAAGTGACATATGAGGTGAGGGAATGCCAATCTTGCTTGGGTGGAGGGCTTTTCTGCCACCTTGTACAGCTCTTGAGGTATCACCTCATGTACCTCCACCTCATTCCCAAGCATGATGCAGTAAATCATGATGGATCGGTCAATGGTCACTTCGGAACGGTTGCTAGTAGGGATGATAGAGCGTTGGATGAATTTCAACCATCCTCTAGCTACGGGCTTGAGGTCAAGCCTTCTTAGTTGGACAGGCTTACCTTGAGCATCCCTTCTCCACTGTGCTCCTTCCACACAGATGTCTGAAAGGACTTGGTCCAGCCTCTGATCGAAATTGACTCTTCTAGTGTAAGGGTGTGGGTCTCCATGCATTAATGGTAGTTGGAGCGCCAACCTTACACTTTCTGGGCGGAAATCCAAGAGACACCCTCGGACCATGGTGCGCCAATTTTTGGGGTGTGGGTTCACACTAGTGTCATGATTTTTGGTGACCTATGCATTGGCATAAAACTCTTAAACCATTAAGATCCCAACTTCCGGGATAGGGTTGGTCAAAACTTCCCAACCTCTTCTCTGGAATTCTTGTTGGATCTCTGGGTACTCTTTCTTTTTTAGCCTAAAGGGGACTTCAGGAATCACCCTCTTCTTTGCCACTACTTCATAGAAGTGGTCTTGATGAGACTTAGTAAGGAATCTCTCCCTTTCCCAAGGTTTAGAGGCAGAAGCTATGGCTTTTCCTTTCCTCTTTCTAGAAGATTCTCCGACTTTGGGTGCCATAGGTGTGAATGGGAAGCAAAAAGCAAGGCTTTTTCAACACCAAACTTAAAATCTTTGCTCGTCCTCGAGCAAAGAAATAAGAGAAGAAGAAGATATTGGAAGAAGGAAGAAATAGATGGAGAAGAGAGGGGAAAGGCTTTCGACTTTGTATGTGGGAAAGGGAAGAAGAATGTTGGGTGAGTATGAAGGGGTAAATGAGGGGGTATTTATAGGGGGCTTGGGTTAGGGTTCGGTTATTAGGTGGGGGAATTGGGAGGAAAATATTTTGAGTTTGAAGTGGGGTGGGGTTGGTGGGAATGGATGGATGGTAGTGATGAAGGGTGTTGGGAAGAGAAAAAGGTGATGTGGATGTGATTAGTTGAAGGTGTATGGGGAAAAGTGTATATGGAGAAGAGGGAAAGTAAGAGAGAGAAGACTGTGGGGTAGGTGGAGATTCTGTGGGACCTACTGATCCTGAGAGGCTAGGGAATTCGAATTCCTTGCCCCTTGTGGGCGTTGAACGCCCATCCTCTGCTCCCTGACTGGCATTCAACGCCAGCTTCCTGCTCCATATAGGGCGTTGAATGCCCAGCCTCTGCTCCTTGGCTGGCGTTCAACGCCAGCTTCTTGCTCCATGTATAGCGTTGAACGGCTTCTAGGGACTCCTCCCTTGGCGTTCAACGCCAGCACTGTTGCTTCTTCTTAGGCGTTGAACGCCCATACCATCCCTTGTGTGGCATTTAACGCCAGCTTCCTCACCCATTGGGGCGTTGAATGCCCCTCTTGCCTCCTTGTTTGGCGTTCAACGCCAGCTAGGGGTGTACTCCAGGGTGTTCTGCTTCCATCTCTGAACATTTCTATCTCCTTTCTAACTACTACACATGATCACAAACTCTAAATAGGAATTAATTCTGAAAATAACTTAATACAACTCGAATAGAAATAACTAAAAATCGGAATAATATAATTATGGTTGGGTTGCCTCCCAACAAGAGATTCTTTAACGTCACTAGCTTGACGATTAGCCCCTTTATGGGGATGGATAGGGGCTCAGAACTTCGTCCCTTACAGTGAATTTCTTTCCTGTGCTCTCATGGATGAGCTCCATGTGTTCTAGATATAGGATCTTGTTCACAGTGTGCGGAATCACTGGATTTTCTGTGAAGACAACTCTCATGCCAGGTGAGAGGCCTTGAGTGGGGATTTTCTTGTCCCTCCAGGCCTTAGGTACCTTCTTCTTAGTACCCTTATCCTCAATGCTTGCAGATGGTTTCACAACACTAAACTTAGATTTGGTGTCTGGGGGCTCTTTATAGCTCTGCACTGAGAGAGAGGTTGGAACACTAAGTGTTGTACAGTTGTCTCTTCCTTAGGGAAGGAGTTAGGTTTGGGCATCCTGAATAAGATGTGATCCTCCCATAATTGCAGAACTAGCTCTCCCTTCACCACATCAATTATGGCATTGGTTGTAGCTAGGAAAGGTCTTGCAAGGATGATGGATTTATCCTCGTCCTCTCTAGTATTTAAGATTATAAAATCTGTAGGGATGTAAAAGTTTTCAACCTTTACTAAGAAGTGGTCAATTATTGGCTATGAAGAGCAAGGGGTTTGATTGATAAAAGGGCAAGAAATTATATGGGCAAGGGAATAAATGACAAGAAAAGTAAATCAAGCAAGTAACTAAAGAAAGCAAGTAATAAAGAGAGACATTCAAGGCAAGGTTTGAGAATATAGGCTTTCTATCCTAGTCATACAATGATTAATTCATCTTATTTAGTCAACTCCAACAAATGGAAGAAGGTATCATGTCATCTTCACATAGGGAGAACGTCAAACAAGACTAGTTAATCCTATCACAATAATAAACAAGAATTTGTCTTATTACGTCATCCTCGACAATGGAAGAAGGTATCCTGTTATCCTCACACTCGAAGAAAGTCTAATAAGACTAGCTAATCTTAATCCAAATGTCCTAATCAACTCACTAAGTGAATTAGCAAGAGATTAAAGTTAATGGAAATAATACTAGCTAACAACTCTAGATCACCAATCTAAATTGGATATTCATGACTCTAGATCACCTAATTACTCTTTCCAAGCTAAGAATGCTCAAAGTCTACTCTAACATCCAACCAAGCATTTTGTCAAACACATGGAAAGCATAAAAGAAAAGCATAATAATGTGCAAGAATAATAAATCTACTAACTACCAATTGCAAGGAAAGTAAATTCATAACTCAAATCAACAGTAAAAGAACATCAAACATTAAATTTCATTAAAAAGGACTCAAATCTAACATGAGCATTCATAAACATAAAAGAGGCATAAAAGGAAAATTAACACTACAAACCATGAGAATGAAAGTTTAGAAGAAAGAAATTGTAAAGGAAACAAGATGAAATCAAGAAATCATGCCTAGATCTAAGATGGAAATATCCTAGGAACCCTAATTCTAGAGAGAAGAGGGGGCTTCTCTCTCTAGAAACTAAACTACATGATGATAAGCTACAACTAAGTGCTCCCCCTTTGCTCAATCTTCAATTCTGCAAGAAATACCTTCAGAAACAAGTTGGATTTGGGCCTGGGTAGCTCAGAAATCCCCCCAGCAATTTCACTTTAAGTGAGTCATGTGACGAGAGTCACTGATCAAAACTCCTACTCACGCGTACGCGTGGGTGACGCGTGCGCGTGGCTTGCAAATATTCAATGCACACGTACGCGTGGATGACACGTGCGCGTGGCTCTCAATTATCCAAATGCTCATTTCTTCATGGGTTTTTCACTTTGCATGCTTTTCTCTTCACTTCTTCCATCCAATACTTGCCTTATGAACCTGAAATCACTCAACAAACACATCAAGGCACCGAATGAAATTAAAGTGAATTAAAATCACCAATTTAAAGGCCTAAAAGCATGTTTTTACACTTAAGCACAAATTAAGGGAGAATTGCAAAACCATGCTATTTCATTGAATAAATATGAGAAAGGCGATAAAATCTCCCAAAATAAGCACAAGATAAACCACAAAATTAGTGTTTATCAAACCTCCCCACACTTAAACCACGCATGTCCTCATGCTAAAATCAAGAAAGAAGCAAAGGGTATCAACATTTATTCAATGCAAACTAACTATATGCAACCTATCTACATGCAATCTATCTAAATGAATACAACTACTTGGTCAAAATAAATCAACTTCCAAGAATATATATATATATATATATATATATATATATATATATAATATATAAGTACAAGGGAAAAAGCATTAGCAATCAAATAAGCCCACAATTGAATTGAATTATTGAAAGATCTTACAAACTTGCAAGAAAAGATGATCATGGATGGAGACATGTAATTGAGCAATCGAACCCTCACTGGATGTGTATCCGCTTTAGTCACTCAAGTGTATAGGGTTGATTCACTCAATTCTTCCCTAATCATGCTTTCTAAGATTTATTTTTCATCTAACAATCAACAATTATTTCATGCATGCATACAAATATCATGAGGACCTTCCCATAGGTTGTAATGGGGCTAGGGTCAAGGTAGGATTGCATATGGTCAAGTGAGCTTGAAATTTGAGTCTTTAATTAACTTAAACTTTCCACCTAACCTATGAAAACCTATACAATTCTAAACAAACCTAACTACCCATTCTTCACTTTTTCACACACTCATGCATTCTCTTTTGATCACCACACATATGCATTGATTTTTATTGAACTTTGAACTTTGGGGCATTTTTGTCTCCTTTTTATTGCTTTTCTTTTTCCTTTCTTTTTCTATATATTTTTTATTTTATATATATATATTTTTTTTTCCTTTTTGCAATAAAGTATATACAAAGGCATCAATATGTATGGTTTTACATTTAATTAACACATGAGTATGTACCCAATTCCCAAAATTTTCAACAAAAATACAAAAACACAATTTTATCTCTACCCAATGTTCCCAACTCTCCCAACCTTGAATGATAAGCACTCTCACTAGCCTAAGCTAATTAAAGATCCAAACAAGGGAAATTTATTGTATTTCGCTTTAGGCTTGTAATGTGCAAAAATTAAGAACAAATGGGTTAAGCATAGGCTCAAAATTGGCTAACAATGGAAGATAAAAGGTAGGCTATTTGGTTAAGTGAGTAATGAGCAGATAATTTATACGCTTTTTGGCATTGTTGTTAGGTAGTTTTCAGTGTGTTTTAATTACTTTTTAGTATATTTTTATTAGTTTTTATTCAAAATTCATATTTCTGGACTTTACTATGAGTTTGTGTGTTTTTCTGAGATTTCAGGTATTTTCTGGCTGAAATTGAGGGACCTGAGCAAAAATCTGATTTAGAGGCTGAAAAAGGACTGCAGATGCTATTGGATTCTAACCTCCCTGCACTCGAAATGGATTTTCTGGAGCTACAAAAACCCAATTGACGCGCTCTCAGTTGCGTTGGAACGTAGACATCTAGGGCATTCCAGCAATATATAATAGTCCATACTTTTCTCAAAGATAAATGACGTAAACTGGCGTTTAACGCCAGTTCCATGTTCCATTCTGGCGTTAAACGCTAGAAACAGGTTACAAGTTGGAGTTAAACGCCCAAAACAGGTTACAACCTAGCGTTTAACTCCAGAAACAGCCTAGGCACGTGTAAAGCTCAAGTCTCAGCCCCAGCACATACCAAGTAGGCCCCGTAAGTGGATTTCTGCACTATCTATCATAGTTTACTCATTTTCTGTAAACTTAGGTTACTAGTTTAGTATTTAAACAACTTTTAGAGATTTATTTTGTACCTCATGACATTTCACATATAAATTTTGTATCTTCTATGGCATGAGTCTCTAAACCCCATGGTTGGGGGTGAGGAGCTCTGCTGTGTCTCGATGAATTAATGCAATTACTTCTGTTTTCTATTCAATCACGCTTGTTTCTGTTCTAAGATACTCGCTTGTACTTAACCGTGATGAATATGATGATCTGTGACACTCATCACCATTCTCAACCTATGAACGCGTGCCTGACAACCACTTTCGTTCTACCTTAGATTGAGTGTGTATCTCTTAGCCTCTTGGTTCATGATCAGAGTCTTCGTGGTATAGGCTAGGATTATTGGCGGCCATTCCTGAGATCCGGAAAGTCTAAACCTTGTCTGTGGTATTTCGAGTAGGATCTGGGATGGGATGACTGTGACGAGCTTCAAACTCACGAGTGCTGGGCATAGTGACAGATGCAAAAGGATCAATGGACCCTATTCCAACATGAGTGAGAACCGACAGATGATTTGCCGTGCGGTGACAGCGCATTTGGACCATTTTCACTGAGAGGACGGATGGTAGCCATTGACAACGGTGATCCACCAACATACAGCTTTCCATGGAAAGAGCCTTGCGTGCTTGAAGAAGAAGACAGTAGGAAAGCAGAGATTCAGAAGACAGAGCATCTCCAAATCCTCAATCTGTTCTCCATTACTGCATAACAAGTATTATTTAATTTATGCTATTTACTCTTCATAAATATAATCATTCTTATCATTGATTTCCTGACTAAGAATTACAAAATAACCATAGCTTACTTCAAGCCGACAATCTCTGTGGGATCGACCCTTACTCACGTAAGGTATTACTTGGACGACCCAGTGCACTTGCTGGTTAGTTGTGCGGAATTGCAAAAGTGTGATTGTGATTTCGTGCACCAAGTTTTTGGCGCCGTTGCCGGGGATTGTTCGAGTTTGAACAACCGATGGTTCATCTTGTTGCTTAGATTAGGGAAATTTTGTCTTTTGGGTCAGAGTCTTTTATGTTCTTTTCAAAAATTTTCCAAAAATTTATTATTTTTCTTTATTAATATTTAGAGTTCTCTGTTTAATCCTTGCATTTGTTGAATGTGTCTATGTTCTTGTGAATAGTTGCTCCTTTGAGTCTTTCTTTCTAAAATCTTTTCAAAAATAATTTTTCTTTGTTTAAATCTTGTGTCAAGTTTTAAGTTTGGTATTTTCTTGTTAGTTTTTATTTTCAAAAATTTATTTTTGGTTTTCTAAAAATTTTAAGTTTGGTGTTCTTTGTGTTTTTATTTTCTTAAAAATTTCCAAAAATTGTTCTTGGTGTTCATCTTGATCTTCAAAGTGTTCTTGGTGTTCATCTTGACATTCAAAGTTTTCTTACTCGTTTTCTTTATTTTGATATAAAAATTCTAAGTTTGGTGTCAGTTTATTGTTTTTCTCTTTCCTCATTGAATTCAAAACTATCTTTTCCCTTTATTTTAATTGATTTTTCGAATTTTCCTTTTAAAAATTCAGATTTTATTTCAAAATTTTTATTTTATCTTATCTTAGTTTTAAAATTTCAAAATTCAAATCTTTTTAAAAAAAATCATATCTTTTTCAAAATCTCATCTTATCTTATTTCAAATTCCAATTTCAAACTTCAAATTAAATTCCAAAATTCAAAAAATTCAAATTTCAAAATTTAAAATTTGAAATTTAATTTTCAAACTTTGAAATTAAATCTTTTCAAAATTTAAATCTTTTTCAAATCCTTATCTTATATTGTTAACTTTTTCAAAATTCAAATTTTCAAATTTCAAAAATTCAAATTTCAAATTTCAAAAATTTAAAATTCAAAATTTAATTTTCAAATTTAAAATTTAAATTTCAAAACTTCCTAACCACTTTCTCTCTCTTCATTTTTCAAAAATCCTTACCCTTTATTTTTCAAATCTTTTTAATTAATTAATTATTTTAATTTTCAATTTCCTTTTAATTTTTGAACTTATATTCGAATTTCACTTATTTTATTTTATTTTCGATTTCCAAAAAAAAAAAATTTACAATTCACATCATCTCCCTTTCTCCATCATGGACAAAAGTGGAAATGAACAGTCCAGAAGGACTCTGGGGTCATATGCTAACCCCATTACTGCTGCATACGGGAGTAGTATCTGTACACCTCCTATCAAAGTAAGCAGTTTTGAGCTAAATTCTCAGCTCATTGTCATGGTGCAGCAAAATTGCCATTATTCTGGTCTTCCACAGGAAGAACCTAGTGAGTTTCTGGCACAGTTCTTGCAAATTGCTGACATAGTGCGTGACAATGAGGTAGATCAGGATGTATACAGGCTGTTACTGTTTTCGTTTGCTGTAAAAGATCAAGCTAAAAGGTGGTTAAATAACCAACCCACAGCAAGCATAAGAACATGGAAACAGTTATCAGACAAATTCGTGAATCAATATTTCCCTCCAAAAAGGATGACACAGCTAAGGCTGGACATCCAAGGCTTTAAACAAGAGGATGATGAATCCCTTTATAATGCCTCGGAGAGGAACAGAGGGATGCTAAGGAAATGCCCCTCTGAAATGTTTTCAGAGTGGGTGCAATTAGACATCTTCTACTATGGGCTTACAGAAAGAGCTCAGATATTTCTAGACCACTCAACTGGTGGATCTAAACACCTGAGAAAGACTATTGAAGAGGCTCAAGAGCTTATTGATATAGTTGCTAGGAATCAGCATCTGTACATAAATAATGAGTCCTCCATGAAAGAAGAAGCTAAGGCAGTATCAACTGACTTTAGTCCTCAGGAACAAGTTGCTGAACTCAATCAGCAACTATCTTCTATAACAAGGCAGTTTAGCAGAAGTTAAGGAGATGCTACAAGAAACCAAAAATGATAACAAGGATATGGAATCACAATTGAATCAGACAAAACAACAGTTATCAAAACAGATAACAGAGGAGTGCCAAGCAGTTCAATTAAGAAGTGGAAAAATATTAAATACCTCAACTCAAAGCAGTAGAAAGCCAAGAAAAGAACAGCTGACAGAGGATGAGCAATCTGCTACCCAAAATCCCTCTGAGGACAGTAAGAGACCAGAGAGGAATAAGTCTGGCATTCAAACGCCAGAAAAGGGTGAAAAACTGGTGTTAAACGCCCAATCCATGTCCAGTTCTGGCGTTCAAACGCTAGAAAAGGATAGGAATCTGGCGTTCAACGCTCAATCCATGTTCAGTTCTGGCGTTCAAACACCAGTGAGGGATCAGACACCTGCAAGTGCTGATAATAACTCCCTCAAGAAGGCTTCTCAACCTGGCTCTGTAGGAAATAAACCTGCAGCAACTAAGGTTGAAGAATATAAAGCAAAAATGCCTTATCCTCAGAAACTCTGCCAAGCGGAACAGGATAAACAATTTGCCCGCTTTGCAGACTATCTCAAGACTGTTGAAATAAAGATTCCATTTGCAGAGGCACTTGAGCAAATACCCTCTTATGCTAAGTTCATGAAAGAGATCTTAAGTCATAAGAAGGATTAGAGAAAAATAGAAAAAGTTTTTCTCACTGAAGAGTGCAGTGCAGTCATCCTAACAAGCTTACCAGAGAAGCTTAAGGATCCCGGAAGCTTTATGATACCATGCACATTAGAGGGTACTTGTACCAAGACATCTGGTGCACGAAATTGTGATCATCAATGGCGCCAACAACTTGGTACGCACAATTGTAATCTCAACTCTTTATCACAATTCCGCACAACTAACCAGCAAGTGCACTGGGTCATCCAAGTAATAAACCTTACGTGAGTAAGGGTCGATCCCACGGAGATTGTTGGCTTGAAGCAAGCCATGGTCACCTTGTAAATCTCAGTCAGGCGGATTCAAATGGTTATGGAGAATTGATAACTAAAATATGAATAAAACATAAAATAAGATAGAGATACTTATGTAATTCATTGGTAGGAATTTCAGATAAGCGTATAGAGATGCTTTGTTCCTTCTGAACCTCTGCTTTCCTATTGCCTTCATCCAATCATTCATACTCCTTTCCATGGCAAGCTTTGTGTTGGGCATCACCGTTGTCAATGGCTACTTCCCGTCCTCTCAGTGAAAATGGTCCAAATGCGCTGTCACCGCACGGCTAATCATCTGTCGGTTCTTGATCATGTTGGAATAGGATCCATTGATCCTTTTGCGTCTGTCACTACGCCCAACACTCGCGAGTTTGAAGCTCGTCACAGTCATCCCTTCCCAGATCCTACTCGGAATACCACAGACAAGGTTTAGACTTTCCAGATCTCAGGAATGGCCGCCAATAATTCTAGCCTATACCACGAAGGTTCTAATCTTAGATTAGAAACCCAAGAGATACACATTCAAGCTTGATTGCATGTAGAACGGAAGTGGTTGTTAGGCACGTGTTCACAGGTGAGAATGGTGATGAGTGTCACAGATCATCACATTCATCATGTTGAAGAACGAATGGATATCTTAGAGAAGAAGTAGGTGTGAATTGAATAGAAAAACAATAGTACTTTGCATTAATTCATGAGGAACAGCAGAGCTCCACACCTTAATCTATGGTGTGTAGAAACTCCACCATTGAAAATACATTAGAACAAAAGGGTCTAGGCATGGCCGAATGGCCAGCCTCCCATAGATGAAAAGGTCTACGAAAGTATGATCAAGTGTGTAAAAAGTATCTAAAAGTATCAAAATACAATAGCAAAAGGTCCTATTTATAGAAAACTAGTAGCCTAGGGTTACAGAAATAGGAAAATGATGCAGAATCCTTCTTCCAAGCCCACTTGGTGTGTGCTTGGGCTGAGCATTGAAGCTTTCACGTGTAGAGGCTTTTCTTGGAGTTAAACGCCAGCTTTTGTGCCAGTTTGGGCGTTTAACTCCAGCTTTTATACCAGTTCTGGCGTTTTGACGCCAGAATTTCTATGCTGACTTGAAACGCTGGTTTGGGCCATCAAATCTTGGGCAAAGTATGGACTATTATATAGTGCTGGAAAGCCCAGGATGTCTAATTTCCAACGTAATTAGTGTCTAGTGTCTTTATTACATGATCATTAGTGTCTAGTGTTTATGCCTTAAAGCTACGAATTTCCTATGAATCCATCACCCTTCATAAATAAAAAATGTTTTAATCACAAAAGAACAAGAAGTACATGATTTCAAATTCATCCTTGAAATTAGTTTAATCATATTGATGTGGTGACAATACTTTTTATTTTCTGAATGAATGCTTGAACATTTCATATTTTTGAATTTGTTAAATTTGCTGGCTCTTGAAAGAATGATGAAAAAGGAGAAATGTTATCTGATAATCTGAAAAATCATAAAATTGATTCTTGAAGCAAGAAAAAGCAGTGAATAACAAAGCTTGCGAAAAAAAGGGGGTGAAAAAAAAAAGAAAAAAAGAAAGAAAAAGAAAAAGCAAGCAGAAAAAGCCAATAGCTCTTTAAACCAAAAGGCAAGAGCAAAAAAGCCAATAACCCTTTAAACCAAAAGGCAAGGATAAAAAGGATCCAAGGCTTTGAGCATTAATGGATAGGAGGGCCTGAAGGAATAAAATCCTGGCCTAAGCGGCTAAACCAAGCTGTCCCTAACCATGTGCTTGTGGCGTGAAGGTGTCAAGTGAAAAGCTTGAGACTGAGCGGTTAAAGTCGAGGTCCAAAGCAAAAAGAGTGTGCTTAAGAACTCTGGACACCTCTAATTGGAGACTTTAGCAAAGCTGAGTCACAATCTGAAAAGGTTCACCCAGTCATGTGTCTGTGGCATTTATGTATCCGGTGGTAGTACTGGAAAACAAAGTGCTTAGGGCCACGGCCAAGACTCATAAAGTAGCTGTGTTCAAGAATCAACATACTGAACTAGGAGAATCAATAACACTATCTAAATTCTGAGTTCCTATAGATGCCAGTCATTCTGAGCTTCAAAGGATAAAGTGAGATGCCAAAACTGTTCAGAGGCAAAAAGTTACTAGTCCCGCTCATTTAATTGGAACTAAGTTTCATTGATATTTTGGAATTTATAGTATATTCTCTTCTTTTTATCCTATTTGATTTTCAGTTGCTTGGGGACAAGCACCAATTTAATTTTGGTGTTGTGATGAGCGGATAATTTATACGCCTTTTGGCATTGTTTTTAGGTAGTTTTCAGTGTGTTTTAATTACTTTTTAGTATATTTTTATTAGTTTTTATTCAAAATTCATATTTCTGGACTTTACTATGAGTTTGTGTGTTTTTCTGTGATTTCAGGTATTTTTTGGCTAAAATTGAGGGACCTGAGCAAAAATCTGATTCAGAGGCTGAAAAAGGACTGTAGATGCTGTTGGATTCTGACCTCCCTGCACTCGAAATGGATTTTCTAGAGCTACGGAAACCCAATTGGCGCTCTCTCAGTTGCGTTGGAAAGTAGACATCCAGGGCTTTCCAGAAATATATAATAGTTTATACTTTGCTCAAAGATAAATATTGTAAACTGGCGTTTAACTCCAGTTCCATGTTCCATTCTAGCGTTAAACGCCAGAAACAGGTTACAAGTTGGGGTTAAACGCCCAAAACACGTTACAACCTGGCGTTTAACTCCAGAAACAGCCTAGGCACGTGTAAAGCTTAAGTCTCAGCCCCAGCACACACCAAGTGGGCCCCGGAAGTGGATTTCTGCACTATCTATCATAGTTTACTCATTTTCTGTAAACCTAGGTTACTAGTTTAGTATTTAAACAACTTTTAGAGATTTATTTTGTACCTCATGACTTTTCACATCTAAATTTTGTATCTTCTATGGCATGAGTCTCTAAACCCTATGGTTGGGGGTGAGGAGCTCTGCTGTGTCTCGATGAATTAATGCAATTACTTCTGTTTTCTATTCAATCACGTTTGTTTCTGTTCTAAGATACTCGCTTGTACTTAACTGTGATGAATGTGATGATCTATGACACTCATCACCATTCTCAACCTATGAATGCGTGCCTGACAACCAATTCCGTTCTACCTTAGATTGAGTGTGTATCTCTTAGCCTCTTGGTTCATGATCAGAGTCTTCGTGGTATAGGATAAGATTATTGGTGGCCATTCCTGAGATCTGGAAAGTCTAAACCTTGTCTGTGGTATTCCAAGTAGGATCTGGGATGGGATGACTATGACGAGCTTCAAACTCATGAGTGCTGGGCGTAGTGACAGACGCAAAAGGATCAATGGATCCTATTCCAACATGAGTGAGAACCGACAGATGATTAGCCGTGCGGTGACAGTGCATTTGGACCATTTTCACTGAGTGGACGGATGGTAGCCATTGACAACGGTGATCCACAAACATACAGCTTTCCATGGAAAGAGCCTTGCATGCGTGAAGAAGAAGACAGTAGGAAAGCAGAGATTCAGAAGACAGAGCATCTCCAAATCCTCAATCTGTTCTCCATTACTGCATAACAAGTATTATTTAATTTATGCTATTTACTCTTCATAAATATAATCACTCTTATCATTGATTTCCTGACTAAGAATTACAAAATAACCATAGCTTGCTTCAAGCCGACAATCTCCGTGGGATCGACCCTTAATCACGTAAGGTATTACTTAGACGACCTAGTGCACTTGCTGGTTAGTTGTGCGGAGTTACAAAAGTGTGATTGTGATTTTGTGCACCAGTGAGCTATTTGAATAATGGCCTCAATCATATAATTGCATTCATACACAAAACAATGGATATAAAGAATCAAACAAATCAAAGATTAGAATCATAGAAAGAGAATAATACACAAACAAGAATAAAAATAAGTGGTTATATGATGTAACCACACAATCAGGCTCAAATCTCACATGCTTGTGTTCTGGGCTCAAAAATCATGTTCCACAATATAAAATCCTTGAGAATTTTCATTATTTGACTAAGTTTATTATATACATATGCAAAATAAGAAAATACAACTAAAAATCCTACAAGACCTAAGAATGAAATGCAAAAGTGTTAGGATTAGAAACTTGTCACCCAAAAACGCCGACTGGTCGGACGACCTCGCGACACTTAAAAGTTTGCACCGTCCTCGGTGAATTCAAAGACAAGCAAGGGGTTACGGCGACTCTCTGAATTGCCACCTTCAGCTGGCAGATCAACCTGTTGCTGCCTGTTCTTTATTCCGCTTCCATTTTTGCTTATAATGACTCCTCCATGAAAAATAGAAAGGAGAAAAGTAAGAAAAGTAAATGCAAAAGCAAGGAAGCATAAATTGTTGGGATGAGGTAAGAACCACTAGAATGGAGTGAGTGAATTAGTGTAACATTGATGAAAAGTAGGTGTGTGGGTTCTGATGAGCGGATAATTTATACCCTTTTGGCATTGTTTTTACATAGTTTTTAGTATGTTTTAGTTACTTTTTATTATATTTTTATTAGTTTTTATGAAAAAATCACATTTTTGGACTTTACTATGAGTTTGTGTGTTTTTCTGTGATTTCAGGTATTTTCTGGCTGAAATTGAGGGACCTGAGCAGAAATCTGATTCAGAGGCTGAGAAAGGACTGCAGATGCTATTGGATTCTGACCCTCCTGCACTCGAAGTGGATTTTCTGAAGATACAGAAGCCCAATTGGCGCGCTCTCAATTGTGTTCGAAAGTAGACATCTTGGGCTTTCCAGCAATGTATAATAGTTCATACTTTGTCCGAGATTTGATGGCCCAAACTGGCGTCCAAACGCCCACCAAAGACCCTTTTTCTGGAGTAAAACGCCAGAACTGGCACCAGAACTGGAGTTAAACGCCCAAACTGGCACCCAAGCTGGCGTTTAACTCCAAGAATGGCCTATGCATGTGTAAAGCTTCAATGCTCAGCCCAAGCACACACCAAGTGGGCCACAGAAGTAGATTTCTGCACTATCTGCACTTAGTTATTCATTTTCTGTAATCCCTAGTAATTAGTTTAGTATAAATAGCACTTTCTACTATTGTATTAGGGGATTATGAGATTATTATCCTTGGACTTGGGGGCTGGCCACATGGCCATGCCTAGACTATTTTCTCTTATGTATTTTCTACGGTGGAGTTTCTACACCTCATAGATTAAGGTGTGGAGCTCTGCTGTTCTTCATGAATTAATGCAAGCACTATTGTTTCTCTTTCAATTCACGCCTACTTCTTCTCCAAGATATACTCTTGTACTTAATTTAGTTAAGTCAGAATAAAGGGGTGACCCGTGACAATCACCCACTATCTTCGTTACTCGCTTAGCCAAGATCCGCGTGCCTGACAACCACAAGCGGTCTACATGATGTTCAACGTAGTCATTGGACGACAGCCGGAGTATGTTCTCTTGGGTCTCTAATACACAGATCGAGTCTGTGAGATTAGGATCTTTGTGGTATAGGCTAGAACCATTGGTAGCATTCCTGAGATCCGGAAAGTCTAAACCTTGTCTGTGGTATTCCGAGTAGGATCTGGGAAGGGATGACTATGACGAGCTTCAAACTTGCGAAAGTTGGGCGTAGTGACAGTGTGCAAAAGGATAAGGGTCCTATTCCAATGCTAGTGAGAACCGATAGAGGATTAGCCGTGCGGTAGCTATACCTGGTATTTTTCATCCGAGACGAGAAATCCGACAGTTGATTAGCCATGCAGAGATCGTACCTGGTATTTTTCATCCGAGAGGATCATACAACTTGCCGTGGAAGGGAGCACGCATGGTTGGAAGAAGGAAATAGGAAAGCAGAGGTTCAGAAGTAACAAAGCATCTCCTAACACTTATCTGAAATTTCCACCCATGAATTACATAAGTATTTTATTTTAATTTTATGTTTTATTTATCTCTTAATTATCAAAACCTCATAACCATTTGAATTCGCCTGACTAAGTTTTACAAGATGACCATAGCTTGCTTCAAGCCGACAATCTCAGTGGGATCGATGATGCACCACTATTCTGTGGTACATCTTGTGCTTAATTGAGTGGATTTTATCCACTATTCTCACAGTTATTCATAGAAATCGCATGTTGTACATTTTCCTTCCTGATTTTGTGCTATGATTGAAAACATGTTTCTTTGCTATTAATTTAGCAAATCTTAATCCTCTCTTATTACCATTCGATGCCTTGATATGTGTGTTAAATGATTTCAGAGATTATAGGACAAGAATGGATTAGAGGATGGAAAGGAAGCATACAAAAGTGGAAGGAATACAAGAAACTGAAGGAACTGCTAAAGCTGTTTAGCCTGACCTCTTGGTACTAAATCAACCATAACTTGAGCTACAGAGGTCCAAATGACGCGGTTCTAGTTGCGTTGGAAAGCTAACATCTGGGGCTTTGCAACGATATAATTTGCCATAGCTGGATCGAAGATAGGTGACACGCACGCGTGGATCACGCGGACGCATGACTTGGAAAAAATGCAATCCACGCGAACACGTGGACGACGCTAACACGTGACTTTGCAGCGACCTGTACGTACCAGGAGTGATTTCTGGGCTGTTTTTGACCCATTTCTCGGCCTAGAAAATACAGATTAGAGGCTATAAAATGGGAAAATCCATCCATTCATAAAAATAACATAGACAACTTTCATATTCACAATTTTAGGTTTTAGATGTACTTTTAGAGAGAGAAAGAGGCTCTCTCCTCTCTCTTAGGTTTTTAGGATTAGGATTCCTCTTAGTTTACGGTTATCTCTTCAATTCCATGTTCAATATTCTTTTAATCTATGTTTCTCTTTTACTTTTAGTTACTCTAATGCTTTTATTTGTTAATTACTTATGTTGCCAAATTGGCTTATGAATCTTTCCATGTTAGATTTGAATATTCTATTTAATTTAATTTGAGGTATTTCAGATTTATGATTGTTTTATTCTATTTATGATGCTTTCAATTTAATTTATATTTTTCTTCTTTTGGTTTTGGTTAAATAATTGGTAACACTTGAGTTATCAAACTCATCAGTTGATTGAAAATTGGAATTCTTGCTGATTGATTTAGATCGCTCTAAAGCTAGTTTTTTCACAGGAGTTGACTAGGACTTGAGGATCAAATTGATTGGTTCATTTGAATTTCCTTTATTTAGTAAAGGTTAACTAAGTGGGAGCGATAAACAATTCTCATCACATCTGATAAGGATAACTAGGATGGGATTTCCAGTTCTCATACTTTGCCAAGAATTTTTATAATTATTAATTTATTTTCTTGCCAATTTATTTTTCTTGTTCCCTATTTCAAAAACCCCAAAAAGATATGATTTCATAACCAATAATAAATCATACTTTCCTGCAATTTCTTGAGAGACGACTCGAGGTCTAAATACTTCGGTTATCAATTTTATTAGGGGTTTGTTACTTGTGACAACCAAAAATTTTGTACGAAAGGATTCTCTGTTGGTTTAGAAACTATACTTACAACGTGATTATTTTTATAAAATTCTTTACCGGCAGGAATCAGTTCGTCAAAATGGCATCGTTGCCGGGGAATTGCAAACATGTGCCTTATTATTAGTTATTGTAAATATTTTATTTTGCTTGTTTATTTGTTTTTATTTTTGTTTTTAATTTTCATTAGTTACTATGAGTTCTCACCCCCATCGCTTTAAGTTTGGTTCCAATGTTGTTGAAAGGGATGGAAGTTATAACAGGAACGTGCATCAAGGTTAAAACAATCAAAGATGGAAGGAGCCACGAGGATCTGATCAACCCTTTCGGCAACAACACCTTCCAAGATACCATGGACAACGACCATCCTACAATGCATGCGAAGACAATAGTTATGGTGGACCCCTCCGTGACAAACCACCTCCACCAAATTATTATGGTCAAGAGCCATGCCAGGGAGCGTACCAAGATGATGAATATGGTGGACCCCATTGCAGTTACCAACAAGCACCACCATATGCCTATGAACCCCCTCCTTAACATAACTCTGAACCACCATACTCACAAGCCCCTTTCCACCATTCACCTCCATATGACCCTAACCCATATCCACCATACCAACCACCTTATGAGCCATACTTAGAACCACCACCTCAATATACACCATGTCCATATCCATCAATCAAAGAGCACTATGATCCTACTTATGATAGCCGAGCACAATAAGAATCAAAGGATCGTCTCAAGGAAACAACGGATCAACTTCATGCAACTCTTCATCAACTAGAGCAAGCAATAAATCAATTAGCTTCCCGACGTTCGGAGACTCAAGGAACCCCCATGGCTTCGTGTGGAGAATCTAATGAAGAACGTAGCATGAAAGAGACACTAAAAACTCTGGTGTACAGTGAGCAGCATGACTTTGTATTGGAACAAGTGGAGGAAGCCAGAATTATTGAAGAGGAAGAAGTGGTCGAAGACTTAGGAGATGCGGAACGTCCATGGGAAAGCCCAGTCATAGAGCCCCCTTCTAAGGAGTTTGAATTTGATGTTGAGGAGGGTGTACAACCTTCAAGGCATATCATGGTTGAAGACTTTGAAGGGGATAATCAAGAGATGGATTCAATCATTGATGAATTCTTATCTACATTTGAATCCTCTCCCATTGGACTTGACATGGAGATTAAAGAAGAAGAAGCACAAACCCCCATGCCCTTGATGAACAATGAAGAAGAAATCAAATTAGAAGAAAGCTACCAAGAGGAAGATGTTGATATTGAAGAAGCTTGCAAAGAGGTGGAAGTTGTCAAAGAAGAGCCCAAGGGAATAGAACTGGAGATCACCTTGCCAAAGTTGTTGGAGAACTCTTCCCCAAGGCCATCACCATCCATTCCTTCATTCAAGTGGGAAAATCTTTCATCTCTAAGCTTAATTAGCCCACTTGAATATGCTTTGCTTGAGACGGATGGGCAACTTAGAGCTCTTTGTGGCTATAAGAGTAAGAGGGAGATGGTTAGTGGTAAGTTATCCTGCAAGGTTCAATATGGTTGCACGCTCCAAGTTGAAGTGCAAAGATTGGTGTAGAGCTCGATTGAATGGGTCTAGGAAGTCGTTTGGGCACTCTAGTGAGAATTCGGATTGCTTACCACCCGGTTAGAACAAAGTTGGTCAACAAGAAGACGGGTGCAAAAGCAAGGTTTGGGACCCCGGAATTCATTCTAACAACCAACACTCCCGGAGCCTTGTCACTTGCTTTAATTTGCTTGAAGGCTTTATGCAACTAGTTTGGGATCCCAGAGGCTATTGGAATCACAAACATTAGTGGAGATTCCTGGATGAGTTCAAGCACAAGCCACCATAACAGGGAGCTAATCAAATGTCCAACTTAAGGACTTTAACTAAAAGTGCTAGGTGGGAGACAACCCACCATGGTATATTCTTTCCTTTTTGTTCTTAGTTTTATTTTATTTTATCTTTATTCGTGTTCATTCATAATTTCTGCATAGTCATTTGCATTCTGCATTAAAAAAAATGCACGCGACGCGCAAGCATCGCTGACGCGTCCGCGTCATAAGTGCTTTTGAAACAAGAAGAAAAGAAGCAGAGAGTCACACGAGAGCGTGGCTGGAGGCGTGCCTTAGGCACAAGCATGCCCACGCGACCGCGTCACCCACGTGTCCGCGTCATTCTGAAAAAGAGCCTTGATGTGTGGAAAATGATCCGACACAAAACTCACCGGCAAGTGTACCGGGTCGCATCAAGTAATAAAACTCACGGGAGTGAGGTCGATCCCACAAGGATTGAAGGATTGAGCAACTTTAGTTTAGTGGTTGAATTAGTCAAGCAAACAAGTGTTGATTGTGTGAAATTGTGTTGACAGGAATTAAATTGCATAGAATGTAAAGGGGAGTGGGTGATTTGCAGGAAATTAAAGGGAACAAAAAAAGAAAAAGAGCTGAATCTTAAAGAACAAGAAATTAAATGGCAGAAACTTAGAACGCAAGAAATGTAAATTGCAGAATCTTAAAGTGTAAGAAATGTAAATTGCTTGAATTATAAAAGGAGTTGGGAATTGGGATTACAGAAATTAAACAAGGAAAAGTAAAATTCAACAAACAGAAACATAAAAGATGGATTCAATTAAACCTGATCTCAAATGACAATAGCAATAAGCTTGGTGTAGCAACGAAACAAGGAAATTGAAATTGAAAGATGTAGATCTCAGGACCCAAGAGACTAGATAACCAAGTCTAGATCTCAATGCTTTCCTAGATCTAAATTTAGAATTCAATTGCAAGAAAAGTAAAGATCAAGCAGTAGAAGAAAGGAATTCAAATATTGATTTCTCAAAAAGTGTAGTAAAGAAAACAGAGAGATCTCAAGGTGAGATTGAGACAAAATTTCCTCAATTCTTCAACACCCAAGACTCCAAATCTCCAAATAGCTCAAAACCCAAAAGCTCTCTAAAAACTACTCAGCAAAACTAAAAAAAGGAAAAGCTCCCTTAAAACTTCAAATCCTAAGCTATTTATACACTTTCTTCAAATGATCATTAAGCCTTGAATTGGGTTGACAATAGCCTCTGTTGGTTGCTCTTGGTGTTGGAAAGAAATCCACTTGTGAACCGGGCCATGAACCATTCACGTTTGAGTCAACGTTTGAGGCAAACGTTGACTCAAACGTCTTCATGAAACCAATCATGCAGCTTGGCCACTTGCTGTCATCCACGTTTGGCTCAATGTTTGAGGTCAAACGTGAGCTCAAACGTGGCTCCTCCATTGCATCTCTCTTGGCCAACGTTTGGCCCAACGTTTGAGGCAAACGTTGGCGCAAACGTTGGTCATCCAAGGCATCAATCAGGGGTGCTTCTCCTTGCTAATATGTGGCCAACGTTTGACCTCACGTTTGAGGAAAACGTTGGCGCAAACGTTGCCTTCCCCTGGGTGTATATGCCATGCTCTTCCTTGCCAAAATGTAGCCAATGTTTGACCTCACGTTTGAGGCAAACATTGACTCAAACGTTGCCGTGCCCAGGAGTGCTCTTTTTCATTCTTTTTGGCGCCAACGTTTGACCTCACGTTTGAGGCAAACGTTGGCACAAACGTTGCCTTCCCTTGCTTCTTCTTCAGCCAACGTTTGCCTCAACGTTTGAGGCAAATGTTGGCACAAACGTTGGCTCTTCTCCAGGGTGTTCTTCATCTGCTTCTCACGTTTGAGTTAACGTTTGAGGCAAACGTTAGCTCAAACGTGAATCCCTCTTTTCAAGCCCATTCTTGCAACCTTCTTCCAAGCTTTATTCCACCTATCATCAATCAACAATTGTATCAAAGCTATGCCATAATCATGAGAGTTGTTCTTCGTCTTGTCACATGAGCAATTATGGCACAAAAACTCATGAAAATGCATCAATTTATCCATGGTTGATTGAATCAAAGGAAACATGAAATTCAACCCAATTGGCTTACTTATGGCTTAAGAAAGTGCATAAAACTAAATGAAAACAAAGGAAAAAGACTAGTGAAACTAGGCTAAGATGACTTGTCATCACAACACCAAACTTAAAACTTGCTTGTCCCCAAGCAAGAAAAGAATTATGCTCAAAGGTCCTTTCAATTAGAATGGATTTGAAGAATTACATGTACTATCCTGTGAGTGAAGTGATTAAGTGACAGTGGGGTGAACTCTAAATTATGTGCTCATGCAAGGGCTTCAGTGCTTACTAGTCCCTACATCTTGGGAGTCTTAGGTCTTAGAACTTTCATCCAAATAATATCATGGAGATCTCTCTATAGGTAATCACCTTGAAGCAGCTTATCGTTTCTGTGCTTTGGCCTTGACTCTAAGTGTCATGTCTCAAAGCGGCTCTTTAGATAAGCTTTTAATCAATACTCCTAAACCAGTTGGTTTTAAGGTATTAGGTGTTGAAGCACCCCTTAGGATTTACTTGCTCAAGCCTCTCTCTTTGACACAGTTCGACCACAAGCATTTACTAGGATAACAACTCTTTGAGTTCTTGTTTCTTTCTTCTTTTCTGCCTAGTAATTGATGCTCAGAGCCTTGGGCCATGTTCTTTTTGTTTTTGTATTTTCTTTATTTTCTTTTGTTTTGTTTGCTGCTTCTTGGATCAATAAGTGTTTGAGAATCTCCACAACACTTCTTTGAACTCTATGTCCCGCCTATGAGCTCCCATGCAAGTTTTCATAAGCATGCAACCTCAATACATAATCATACAACTAGAACCACCACTTTTCCTAATCTTTTGCTTGCCTCAAAATTGTTTAATTCCTCGATCCTTCTTTTCAAAGGACTTTCATGTGATGCATTTTTGAAATATTGAGTGCAAACAAGTTTGGAGAGTATAGTGTTGTAAATGATCAAGCATCTTGATTATTGAATTGCAGAAAAACTATACTAGACAGAAGGACAGATAGGGGTATAATATCACTTTCAATCACAGCAATATCTGATAATGAACAATACAACCTTTTGGAGTTTACTTGATGTCCTCTTCCTCATCATCATTGCTGGTCTTCACATTCCTCTTTCACCTCTTTGATTGATGATGCTAAATCTTCCAAAAGTTTGTATGGTGCTCTGCAATGATATTGAAAGTTCCTTGTTCCCCAAGCACTTGAAAAATGGTTAGCATGCATAATTTATTTGTGGGCCTTTGAACTTACTTTGGTGTGGAAACACCAAACTTAGTACCTTGGAAATGGTTCTCATGCATTAGATTAACCATGTGTGAAACTCTTTTTCTTTTTCAAAAGCAATAGAACTAAAAACTAGGAAACAGCAGAATAGTTAACTAGTTCGTCTAGATGCTTGAAGCTAGCATTATGCAGAAAGTGAGAATGTGTTTTATGATGGGATTTTGGTGGAACACCAAACTTAGAATCCTTCATTCTCCTTTATATTGTTTTGGTGTGTAACACCAAACTTAGCTTCTTGCAATATAGATGAAGTTAATTAACCTTTTTATTAAAATATCTATGAAAAGAGAACTACCTCAGGTTGGGTTGCCTCCCAACAAGCGCTTCTTTATTGTCATTAGCTTGACATCCTCTATGCTTGCTCAGCTCAGATTCTGAGCTTCTTTCTCCTTGTCCCATTGTCCTCCTAAGTGAGGCTTTGCTCTGTGATGCTCATCCTTGATGAGTGATTCTTTTCTTTTAGCCCTCTTCTCACCCATTTCTGCGAGGTTGTTAGCCACTTGTTGCATTTGCTTCTCAATTCTTCTGACTGAGGCTTCCTGGTTCTTCATTGTCACCTCTTGGTGTTTCATCATTCTCTCTATTAAGATCTCCAGATTGGTGATCCTCTGAGAGTCTTGTGAGATTGGTTGGTTGTGGGGTGTTGGGGGTTGGAAGGGTGGGTAGTGTGGTGGTATGTAGTGATTGTTGTTGGTATGGTGGTGTTTTTGCAGGTTTGGGAAATTGGGGTTGTTGTAGTTGAAGTCCTTTTGTTCCTGATGTTGAGATTCCCTCATTCTTAGATAAGAATGTGGCTTCCATGGTGGAAATTGTGCATTCACTGTAGTAGAATGTAGAAAATCAATTTGTCTAGCTATTGACTCCAATTGTTGCTGAGTTTGCTGGTGTAGCTGTTAGTTTTGATTCATGACTGCCTTCACTCCTTCAAGATTCATTACTTCCTTTTCTGAAATTGCATTCTGTGGTGTCTCAAATGAGTGTTGGTTATTGGCTCTTTTGTCATTGAACTCTGCAGTTCCTTGGCCGGTTGTTGTTGCTTTGAGTAGGCCATCTGAGAAGTAATCCACCGCTCTTCTTGTTTCTGAGGTTAATCCTTCATAGAACGCTTGGAAACCCACTTTGTCACTTGCTTTCTTGTATCTTTCCCATGCTTTGAACAATGGTTCTTCCTCTCCTTGTATGAATGGATGTATTCCCTCTTTCATCTTGATGTTTTGTTGGGATGAGGAGAATTTGGCTAGAAACTTGGCAACCAAATCATCCCAACTAGTGATACTTCCTTGGGGAAAGGTTTCAAGCCATTGTGCCGCTTCATCCTTCAGTGAGAAAGGAAATAACAACAGCTTATAGGTATCATGATTTACACTATCGAGATTGACAGCACCACAAGTCCTCTGAAAAATGGATAGGTGCTGTTTAGGATCCTCCAATGGATTTCCACCATAGGAACAATTGTTCTTGATTAGTGTAATGAGTTACGGCTTCATGTCGTGGTGTTCTTCTTTCTCAGAAACTTCTTCTTCAATGATATCCTTCCCTCTGGCCTCTCTTCTTTCCTGTGACATATAAATCAACAAACGGAACACACAGTGGTACTCTTGAAAATTAAGTGTAGTCAGTTGAGACAAAACTTCAAACAGTTAGTGGGTTAGTCAAAAATTAAAGAAAAAGTGCTTGATCTAAACTGCCACCTCACTTAATCATTGTCAATCTATTCAATCCCCGACAACGGTGCCAAAAACTTGATGTGCGGAAAACGATCCGACACAAAACTCACCGGCAAGTGTACCGGGTCGCATCAAGTAATAAAACTCACGGGAGTGAGGTCAATCCCACAAGGATTGAAGGATTGAGAAACTTTAGTTTAGTGGTTGAATTAGTCAAGCAAACAAGTGTTGATTGTGTGAAATTGTGTTGACAGGAAGTCAATTGCATAGAATGTAAAGGGGAGTGGGTGATTTGCAGGAAATTAAAGGGAACAAAAAAAGAAAAAGAGCTGAATCTTAAAGAACAAGAAATTAAATGGCAGAAACTTAGAACGCAAGAAATGTAAATTGCATAATCTTAAAGTGCAAGAAATGTAAATTGCTTGAATTATAAAAGGAGTTGGGAATTTGGATTGCAGAAATTAAACAAGGAAAAGTAAAATTCAACAAACAGAAATATAAAAGATGGATTCAATTAAACCGGATCTCAAATGACAATAGCAATAAGCTTGGTGTAGCAACGAAACAAGGAAATTGAAATTGAAAGATGTAGATCTCAGGACCCAAGAGACTAGATAACCAAGTCTAGATCTCAATGACTTCCTAGATCCAAATTTAGAATTCAATTGCAAGAAAAGTAAAGATCAAGCAGTAGAAGAAAGGAATTCAAATATTGATTTCTCAAAAAGTGTAGTAAAGAAAACAGAGAGATCTCAAGGTGAGATTGAGACAGAATTTCCTCAATTCTTCAACACCCAAGACTCCAAATCTCGAAATAGCTCAAAACCCAAAAGCTCTCCAAAAACTACTCAGCAAAACTAAAAAAAGGAAAATCTCCCTTAAAACTTCAAATCCTAAGCTATTTATACACTTTCTTCAAATGATCATTAAGCCTTGAATTGGGCCTTTAGTCTTGATGGAATTGGGTTGACAATAGCCTCTGTTGATTGCTCTTGGTGTTGGGAAGAAATCCACTTGTGAACCGGGCCATGAACCATTCACGTTTGAGTCAACGTTTGAGGCAAACGTTGACTCAAACGTCTTCGTAAAACCAATCATGCAGCTCGGCCACTTGCTGTCATCCACGTTTGGCTCAACGTTTGAGGTCAAACGTGAGCTCAAACGTGGCTCCTCCATTGCATCTCTCTTGGCCAACGTTTGGCCCAACATTTGAGGCAAACGTTGGCACAAACGTTGGTCATCCAAGGCATCAATCAGGGGTGCTTCTCCTTGCTAATATGTGGCCAACGTTTGACCTCACGTTTGAAGCAAACGTTGGCGCAAACGTTGCCTTCCCCTGGGTGTATATGCCATGCTCTTCCTTGCCAAAATGTAGCCAACGTTTGACCTCACGTTTGAGGCAAACGTTGGCTCAAACGTTGCCGTGCCCAGGAGTGCTCTTTTTCATTCTTTTTGGCGCCAACGTTTGACCTCACGTTTGAGGCAAATGTTGGTGCAAACGTTGCCTTCCCTTGCTTCTTCTTCAGCCAACGTTTGCCTCAATGTTTGAGGCAAACGTTGGCGCAAACATTGGCTCTTCTCCAGGGTGTTCTTCATCTGCTTCTCACGTTTGAGGTAACGTTTGAGGCAAACGTTAGCTCAAACGTGAATCCCTCTTTTCAAGCCCATTCTTGCAACCTTCTTTCAAGCTTTATTCCACCTATCATCAATCAACAATTGTATCAAAGCTATGCCATAATCATGAGAGTTGTTCTTCTTCTTGTCACATGAGCAATTATGGCACAAAAACTCATGAAAATGCATCAATTTATCAAAGGAAACATGAAATTCAACCCAATTGGCTTACTTATGGCTTAAGAAAGTGCATAAAACTAAATGAAAACAAAGGAAAAAGACTAGTGAAACTAGGCTAAGATGACTTGTCATCAAGCCTCCGACGCGACCGCATCACCCACGCAAACGCGTGGCCCTGCAAAATCGACGTAAAGAGGTGTATGGCAGAGAGTTATGATGGAGCTGGGCTGGAATGGTGCTAGAAGCACAAGCCCTATCACGCGAACGCGTGCCCCACGCGTCTGCGTCATTTTCAAAATATGGCCATTCACGCAATCGCGTGACCCACGCAAACGCGTCACCTCAAATTTTGGCTATATGCAAACGAAACAGAGAGTTGTGCGTACGCGAGGCTGCACTCGCGCCAGTAGCACAAATCAGGTCACGCGATTGCATGACCCACGCGTCCGCGTCACCTGAAAATTATCACACACCACGCGATCGCGTGCCCCACGCATCCGCATCACTTGCAAATATCGCCAATCACGCAAACGTGTGCCCCACGTGACCACGTCGCATGCGACGCACAGTTTATCCAGATCAGCGCCAGAATTCCTATCTTTTCTTCTCCAATCCTACTTATCTTTCTATTATCATTCTTTCTTCTTTCTTCTATCTTTTCTTATTCTTTCTTCCTCCTTTTCTTACTTTCTTCTTCTTCATCACTTTAACTTCTCATCCTTCTTCACTTTCATTCTATTTTACTTAATTTATCTGCATACTTTCATTCATTGCATTTTAATTTTGTGCATATTTTTATTTTATTTTCTAAATTTATTATTTTCCATTGGTGTTAAAATTTTCTTATTCAAACTGTTGCATCTTTTCTTGAATTATTCTAGTGCTTCATGACTTGTTTTATTCTGATTGAGTATTATTATTCATAAGTCAATGCTATTCTTTTATGATACTTGCATTCCATTTGCATTGATATGCACTTATACTACCTTGCATTACCCACACACTCCCCCTCATTGTTGCAAATTTTGCACCATTGGTATGCCATGTGCTTCTATTGCTTTCTCACTTGCATATTGTAGCTACCATGTAATTGAGACTCTCATCATTTGGCATTAACCTAACCATATTTTAAATTGTTTCTTATCTTTATTTTTGGGTTACTTTTCTTCCCTTTTTCTTTTAGGATGGCCACCAGGAAGGGAACCGAAAGACGTTTACATGGGAGACAGACAAGTCCATCTGCACAATCTTTGGAGAAAAGCATCAGTTATAACCGCCCGTCCACTTGCACATCTTAGCATGCACCGAGGACAGTGCAATCTTTAAGTGTGGGGAGGTCGATACCGATCTCCATGAGTTAGTTATTTTCTTCTCAACACCAATATATTACTTTATTTGTTAGTTCGTTGTTGCATTTGCATGTTTAATTGCATGTTTGTTTGATTTTATGCATTTAGTTACTACTTGGTTAAAGTAATAAATTTCTTTTCAAGACTCTATTTTATAATATTTCACTAAATTAAATTGAAAAGTTTTTTTTGTGTTAAACTTGTTAGAAGTTGTATTTGGAACATAGTTTAAAAAGCTAAGAACGCACAACCCGTGAGATTTGAGCTTAATTACATGGTTACATTATTTAACCATAAATATTATTCTTGTGTGTTTACTTCTCTATGATTGTAATCTTTATTTTGTTCCATTCTATATGTCCACTATTTAGTGTATTTACATGCTTGCATATGATTGAGGCCATTACTTGTTTTAGCTCACTTATCCCAAATAGCCTACCCTTTCAATTACCTTTATTAGCCACTTTGAGCCTTTTAATTCCCATTTATTCTATATTTTACCACATCACTAGCCTTAAGCGGAAAAATAATTAAATACCCCAATTGAATCTTTGGTTAGCTTAAGATAGTGTGTTAACTAAGTGTGGAGAAACTGTGAGTACTTGGGTTAATGAAAGTGTACAGTGATTAAATGATAAAATATTGGGAATTTAGGTACCTACTCATGTGAAACCAGAAAAATCAAATATCCATGTGCATTGATATGTTATGGTTTGCTTTTATATATATATATATATATATATATATATATATATATATATATATATATATATATATATATATATATATATATATATATATATATATATATATATATATATATATATATATATATATATATATATATAATAATAATAATAATAATAATAATAATAATAATAATAATAATAATAATAATAAAATATATATTTCCAGCATAAATAAATAAATAATTAAATAAGGGGACAAAATTACCCCAATGTCAAGTTAATGAAAAATCAATGCATATGTGATAAAATTAAAGAAAAGTTGATACATGAGTATGTAATGAAAAAGTGGAAATTTTGGGTAGCTAGGCATGATTTTAGAAGTACATAGAGTGTGTGTATAGGAGAAGAGCTTAGGTTAATTAAAGATTCATATTACAGCTCACTTGGCTATACATATATCCTCACCCTTACCTTAGTCTCATTACAACCCTGAAAAGACCTCATGATGTTTGCATTGTTACATTAAATTTTTATTGATTGGTTAGATGAAGAACAAAGTTTAGAAATCATGACTAGAGAAGAGTAGAGTAAATTAACCCTAGACACTTGAGAGATTAGAGTGCATATACACTACTAGTGAGGGTTCAATGCTTGATTATATGTTCCCTGCTTTCATGAGCTGTCTTCTTACAAGTTTACTTGTACTTTATTTTGTGATTTGAATTAGTGAAATCCAGTTCATGTTTGTTCTTAAAAGATTTGTTTACTTTTAACCAAGTAGGAAAAAGCATTCCGCATGTAGTTGCATTCGCATAGATAGGTTGCATTTCATAAGTTTTACCATTCCTCTTAACTCCTTTATAGCTTCTCTTGAGCTTAGCATGAGAACATGCTAATGTTTAAGTGTGGGGAGATTTGATACACCAATATTTTGTGGTACATCTTGTGCTTAATTGAGTGGATTTTATCCAGTATTCTCACACTTATTCATAGAAATCGCATGTTGTACATTTTCCTTCCTGATTTTGTGATATGATTGAAAACATGTTTCTTTGGTCTTAATTTAGCTAATCTTAATCCTCTCTTATTACCATTCGATGCCTTGATATGTGTGTTAAGTGATTTCAGAGATTATAGGGCAGGAATGGCTTAGAGGATTGAAAGGAAGCATGCAAAAGGGGAAGGAATACAAGAAACTGAAGGAACTGCTAAAGCTATCAAGCCTGACCTCTTGGTACTAAATCAACCATAACTTGAGCTACAGAGGTCCAAATGACACGGTTCTAGTTGTGTTGGAAAGCTGACATTCGGGGCTTCGCAACGATATATAATTTGCCATAGCTGCCAGGAAGATAGGTGATGCGTGGACGACGCTAACGCTTGACTTTGCAGCGACCTATACGTACAAGAAATTGCTGGGGCTGTTTTTGACCCAGTTGTCGGCCCAGAAAACACAGATTAGAGGCTATAAAGTGGAGGAATCCATCCATTTATAAAAACAACATAGACAACTTTCTTATTCACAATTTTAGGTTTTAGATGTAGTTTTTGAGAGAGAGAGGCTCTCTCCTCTCTCTTAGGTTTTTAGGATTAGGATTCCTCTTAGTTTATGGTTATCTCTTCAATTCTAGGTTCAATATTCCTTTAATCTATGTTTCTCTTTTACTTTTATTTACTCTAATGCTTTTATTTGTTAGTTACTTATGTTGCCAAATTGGCTTATGAATCTTTCCATGTTAGATTTAAATATTCTATATAATATAATTTGAGGTATTTCAGATTTATGATTGTTTTATTCTATTTATGATGGTTTCAATTTAATTTAGATTTTTCTCCTTTTGGTTTTGGTTAAGTAATTGGTAACACTTGAGTTATCAGACTCAGCAGTTGATTGAAAATTGGAATTCTCGCTGATTGATTTGGATCACTCTAAAGCTAGTCTTTCCACAGGAGTTGACTAGGACTTGAGGATCAAATTGATTGGTCCACTTGACTTTCCTTTATTTAGTAAGGGTTAACTAAGTGGGAGTGATAAACAATTCTCATCACACCTGATAAGGATAACTAGCATGGGATTTCTAGTTCTCATACCTTGCCAAGAGTTTTTATAATTATTAATTTATTTTCTTGCCAATTTATTTTTCTTGTTCCCTATTTCAAAAACCCGAAAAAGATACAATTTCATAACCAATAATAAATTATAATTCCCTGCAATTCCTTGAGAGACGACCCGAGGTCTAAATACTTCGGTTATCAATTTTATTAGGGGTTTGTTACTTGTGACAACCAAAACTTTTGTACGAAAGGATTTTCTGTTGGTTTAGAAATTATACTTACAACATGATTATTTTTATAAAATTCTTTACCAGCAGGAATTAGTTCGTCAATCGACCCTTACTCACGTAAGGTTTATTACTTGGACGACCCAGTGCACTTGCTGGTTAGTTGCGCGGAGTTGTGAAAAGTGTGAATCACAATTTCGTGCACCAAGTTTTTGGTGCCGTTGCCGGGGATTGTTCGAGTTTGGACAACTGACGGTTCATCTTTTTGCTTAGATTAGGTAATTTTATTTTATGTTTAAGCTTTTTATTTTTATTTTTGAAAAAAACAAAAAAAATTTAGTTTTCGAAAAATCCAAAAAAAATATTTCTCAGAGTTTTTAAGAATGAATTCTAGAGTTTCATGAGATTTGTTGAAGCCTGGCTGGCTGTTAAGCCATGTCTAATCTTTTGGACTGAGGCTTCCACTTATCATTGCAGGAGCCTTTGGATTCCTATCAATTTGGCTATTGTATGTAATACTCTGCTAAAGCTTGGTTGGCCATTTGGCCATGTCTAATTCTTTTGGACCGAAGTTTTAGACTAACATTGCACGAATCCTGGAATTCTTATTAAAAATTTTGAATTTCTTTATTTCCTTTTTCCAAAATAATTTCGAAAAATACGAAAAATTAATAAAACCATAAAAACCAAAAATTTTATGTTTCTTGTTTGAGTCTAGTGTCAAATTTTAAGTTTAGTGTCAATTGCATGTTTTAATTTTTCTTTACTTTTTGAAAATATATGCATTGTGTTCTTCATAATCTTCAAGTTGTTCTTGATGATCTTCTTTGTTTAATCTTATGATTTTCTTGTTTTGTGTCTTTTCTTGTTTTTCATATGCATTTTTGAATTCAGTGTCTAAACATTAAAAATTTCTAAGTTTGGTGTCTTGCATGTCTTTCTTTTCTTAAAAATTTTCAAAAATATGTTATTGGTGTTCATCATGATCTTCAAAGTGTTCTTGGTGTTCATCTTGACATTCAAAGTGTTGTTGCATGCATTATTTGTTTTAATATTAAATTCTTGTGTCTTGTGTTATTTTGTTGTTTTTCTCTCTCCTCATTAAAAATTCAAAAACAAAAAAAAATATCTTTCCCTTATTTTACTCATAAATTTTGAAATTTTGGGTTGACTTAGTAAAAATTTTTCAAAATTTAGTTGTTTCTTGTTAGTCAAGTCAAAATTTCAATTTAAACATTCTATCTTTTCAAATCTTTTTCAAAAATCAAATCTTTTTCATTTTTCTTTCCTGTTTTTTGAAAATTCTTCAAAATAAATTTTTCAAAAATCTTTTTCTTAATTTTATTTCATATTTTTGAAAACTTTTCTAACAATTACTGTTTTGATTCAAAAATTTCAAGTTTATTACTTTCTTGTTAAGAAAGGTTCAATCTTTAAATTCTAGAATCATATCTTTTAGTTTCTTGTTAGTCAAGTCATCAATTTTAATTTTCAAAATCAAATCTTTTTAAATTTCTTTTTCAAATCTTTTTCAAAACTTAATTTCAAAATCTTTCTAACTTCTTATCTTTTCAAAATTTATTTTCAAATCTTTTTCAATTAACTACTTGACTTTTTGTTTGATTTTAAAAGTTTACTATTTCTTATCTTTTTCAAAACCACCTAACTACTTTTCTCTCTCTAATTTTTGAAAATCACTAACCACTTTTTCAAAATTCTTTTTAATTAACTAATTATTTTCAATTCTAATTTTATTTTATTTTCCTTCTTAAATTTTGAATTCTAACTCATAATTAAAATAAAAAAATATTTTTCTTTTCTTTTAATTAAAAATTCGAATACACTCTCTTTCATTTCTTTCTATTTATTTTATTTATTTACTAACACTTCTCTTCTACTTATAATTCGAACCCTCTCTCTCTCTCTGTTTTCGAATTCTTCTTCTCTCCCTTCTTCATTCTATTCTTCTATTCTTCTACTCACATAAAAGAATCTCTATACTGTGACATAGAGGACTTCTCTTCTTTTCTGTTCTCTTCTTTTTCATATGAGCAAGAACAAGGATAAGAACATTCTTGTTGAAGCTGATCCGGAACTTAAAAGGACTCTGAAAAGGAAGCTAAGATAAGCTAAAGCACAACACTCTGGAGAGGACCTAACAGAAATTTTCAAAAAAAAAAAGTAGAGATGGCAGCCGAAAATAACAACAATGGTGGAGATGCAAGGAAGGTGCTTGGTGACTTTACTGCACCAACTTCTGACTTCTATGGAAGAAGCATCTCAATTCCTGCAATTGGAGCAAACAACTTTGAGCTTAAGCCTCAATTAGTTTCTCTAATGCAGCAGAATTGCAAGTTTCATGAACTTCCATTAGAAGATCCTCATCAGTTCTTAGCTGAATTTTTGTAGATCTGTGATACTGTTAAGACCAATGGGGTTAATCTCGAGGTCTATAGACTTATGCTTTTCCCTTTTGTTGTAAGAGACAGAGCTAGGATATGGTTGGACTCACAACCTAAAGAAATTCTGAACTCTTGGAAAAAGTTGGTCAATGCTTTCTTGGCCAAATTCTTTCCACCTCAATTCAGACAGAAGAAAGGTGAATCCCTCTATGAAGCTTGGGAAATATACAAGCAATTGATCAGAAGGTGTCTGACGATCAGAATTCTACCAGTAAAGAATTTTATGAAAATAATCACGTTGTAAGTATAGTTTCTAAACCAACAAAGAATCCTTTTGTACAAAAAATTGTTTGTCACTAAAGCAAACCCAATAAAATTGATAACCGAAGTATTGAAACCTCGGGTCGTCTTCTCAAGGAATTGCAGGGAAGTATGATTTATTATTGGTTATGGAAAAGGTGTATTTTTGGGTTTTTGAAATAGAGAACAAGTAATTTAAATGGCAAGAAAAATAAATTAATAATTATAAAGAAAACTCTTGGCAAGGTATATGAACTAGAAATTCTATCCTAATTATCCTTATCAGGTGTGATGAGAATTGGCTTTTGCTCCCACTTAGTTAACCCTTACTAAATAAAGGAAAGTCAAGTGGACTAATTAATTTGATCCTCAAGTCCTAGTCAACTCTTGTGGAAAGACTAGCTTTAGAGCGATCCAAATCAATCAGCAATTCCCAATTTTCAATCAACTGCTGAGTCTGATAACTCAAGTGTTACCAATTACTTAACCAAAGAAAAAAGGGATAAAATCTACTCGAATAAAAATGCCTTCAGATTGGAAGCAGTAGTAACATAAATAAAAGAAAGAAATCTTAAATCTGAAATACCTCAAATTATATTAAATAAAGAAATCAACTCTAACATGAAGTTCATAAGCCAAATTGAAAAGATAAATAACAATTAAAGTAATAGAATAAATAAAAGTAGAAAATAAATTAAAGGAACATTGAACCTGGAATGAAGAAAAGTAGCCTAATCATAATAGAAATCCTAAATCCTAATCCTAAATCCTAAGAGAGAGGAGAGAGCCTCTCTCTCTCTAAAACTACATCTAAAACCTAAAATTATGAATAATGAATGTTGTTTTCTGTTGTTATTGTTGTGTCAATGAATGGATCGATTATCCCACTTTATAGCCTCTAATCTGTGTTTTCTGGATCGAGAACTGGGTCAGAAACAGCCCAGAAATTGCTGGGGACGAAATCTACCACGCTGATTTTTTTGCAAAATGACGTGTCCGCGTGATTCACGCGTGCGTGTCATTTTGATGTACGGACACTATAGCGAATTATATATCATTTCGAAGCCCCGAACGTTAGCTTTCCAACTCAACTAAAACCACTTCATTTGAACCTTTGTAGCTCACGTTATGACCATTTGAGTGCGAAGAGGTCAGGCTGGACAACTTAGCAATTTTTTCAACTTCTTGTATTCCTTCCACTTTTGGATGCTTCCTTTCCACCCTTTAAGCCAGTCCTGCCCTGTAATCTCTGAAATCACTTAACAAACATATCACGGCATCAAATGGTAATAAGAGAGGATTAAACATTGGAAATTTAAGGCCAAAGAAGCATGTTTTCAATCATAGCACAAAATCAGGAAGGAAAAATGTAAACTCATGCAATTACATGAATAAGTGAGTAAAGAATTGATATAAACTACTCAATTGAGCATAAGATAAACCAAAAAATAGTGGTTTATCAGTGTCCCTCTGACATGCTTTCAGAATGGAGCATTTTTTGTATATTATACGATGGTCTATCTGAATTGTCCAAGATGTCATTGGACCACTCTGCTGGTGGATCTCTTGATCTGAAGAAAACGCCTACAGAAGCCCAGGAACTCATTTAGATAGATTCAAATAACCAGTTCATGTATACTTCTAAAAGAAATCCTGTGAATAATGGGACGAATCAGAAGAAAGGAGTTCTTGAGATTGATACTCTGAATGCAATATTGGCTCAGAACAAAATATTGACTCAGCAAGTCAATATGATTTCTCAAAATCTGACTGGAATGCAAGCTACATCCGATAGTAATAAAGAAGCCTCCTCTGAAGGAGAAGCTTATGACCCTGAGAATCTTGGAATGGAAGAAGTGAATTACATGGGAAGGATCAACAGAAGTGAAACACTTACAATTCTTTATGGAGAAATCATCCAAATTTCTCATGGAAGGATCAACAGAAGCCTCAACAAGGCTTTAATAATAATAATAGTGGGAAAATTCAGTTTGGCAATAGCAAGCCTTTTCCATCATCTTCTCAGCAACAGACAGAGAATTCTAAGCAGAGCCTCTCTGACTTAGCAACCATAGTCTCTGATCTATCTAAGACCACTCTCAATTTTATGACTGAAACAAGGTTCTCCATCAGAAATTTGGAGGCACAAGTGGGTCAGCTGAGTAAATGAGTTACTAAAACTCCTCCTAGTACTCTCTCCCAAGCAATACAAAAGAATCCAAAGAGAGAGTGCAAGGCCATCAATATGTCCAAAATGGCCGAACTTGTAGAGGAGGAAGAGGCAGTGATTTCCAGTGAGGAAGACCTCAATGGACGTCCACTGACCACTAAGAAATTCCCTAATGTGGAACCAAAGGAATCTGAGGCTCATACAGAGACCATAGAGATTCTACTGAACTTACTGTTGCAATTCATGAGCTCTGATGAGTATTCTTCCTCTGAAGAGGATGAAGATTTTATTGAAGAGCAAGTTTCTCAATATCTAGGACCAATCATGAAGCTGAATGCCAAGTTATTTGGTAAAGAAACTTGGGAGGATGAACCTCTATGGCTCATCAATGAATTGAATGCTTTGGTTCAATAGAAATTACCTCAGAAGAAACCAGATCCCAGAAAGTTCTTAATACCCTATACCATAGGCACCATGACCTTTAAGAAGGCTCTATGTGACCTGGGGTCAGGTATAAACCTCATGCCACTCTCTGTAATGGATAAACTAGGGATCTTTGAGGTACAAGCTGCAAGAATCTCACTAGAATTGGCAGACAAATCAAGGAAACAGGCTTATGGACTTGTAGAGGATGTCTTAGTGAAGGTTGAAGACCTGTACATCCCTGTTGACTTCATAATCCTAGACACTGGGAAGGATGAAGATGAATCCATCATCCTTGGAAGACCCTTCCTAACCACAGCGAGAGCTGTGATTGATGTGGACAGAGGAGAGTTAGTCCTTCAATTGAATGAGGACTTCCTTATGTTCAAGGCTCAAGGATCTTCTTCTGTAACCATGGAGAAGAAGCATGAAAAGCTTCTCTCATACAGAGTCAAACAGAGCCCCCACACTCAACTTCTAAGTTTGGTGTTGGGAGGCCACCATTAAGCTCTGAGTCTCTATGAAGCTCTCTAAGAGCTCACTGTCAAGCTATTGACACTAAAGAAGCACTTATTGGGAGGCAACCGAATGTTATTTAATTATATTTATTTATAGACATTTGTTTTCTATTGTTATTTTATGTTTTCTTTAGGTTGATGATCATGTGAATTCATAAAAACAGCTGCAAAATTAAAGCAAAATAAAAAATAGCATAAAAAATAGCACACCCTGGAGGACAGGCTTATTGGCATTTAAATGCCAATAAGGATAGCAGAATGGGCGTTTAACGCCCAGTTTGGCAGCATTCTAGGCGTTAAATGCCAGAATTGGCAGCCAGACTGGCATTAAACACCAGAAAAAGGGTGTCTGGTGTCTGGCTGGCGTTAAACGCCAAAATTAGGAGACAGACTGGCGTTTAACGCCAGAAAAGAGTGTCTGATGGGCCTTAAATGCCAGAAATGGGCATCAGCCTGGTGTTTAACGCCAGAAAAGGTAGCAGAGTTACCGTTAAATGCCAGAAATTGCACACAGAGGGCGTTTAAATGCCATAATAGTGCAGAGAGCAGAATTTTTTAACACCTCAGGATTTGTGGACCCCACAGGATCCCCACCTACCCCAACTCACTCTCTCTCCTCCTCACACCTTTCCATAACACTCTTTCCCAAATACCCTTGACCAATCCCATCAATACCTCATCCCCAAATACCATTCACCTATCAAATCCTACCCTCTTCCCCACAACCTCTTCACCACCACATCCATCCATCATAAAACCCCACCTACCTCACCATTCAAATTCAAAACATTTTCCTTCCAACTCAACCCCTTATACACGAATTCCACATCTCTCTTACCCTATAAATACCCCCTCTTTACCACCTTCAATTTCACACTTCATAAACACTTAAACCCTCTTGGCCAAAACTAACACACTCGTCCATCTCCTCCATTTCTTCTTCTTCTACTCCTTTCTTTCTTCTTTTGCTCGAGGACGTGCAAACTTTTTAAGTTTGGTGTGGAAAAAAGCCCTGCTTTTTGTTTTTTCATAACCATTAATGGCACCTAAGGCCGGAGAAACCTCTAGAAAGAGGAAAAGAAAGGCAATTGCTTCAACCTCTGAGTCATGGGAGATGGAGAGATTCATCTCAAAGGTTCATCAACTTCTATGAAGTTGTGGCCAAGAAAAGGGTGATCCCTGAAGTCCCCTTCATGCTCAAAAAGAGTGAATATCCGGATATCCGACATGAGGTTCAGAGAAGAGGTTGGGAAGCTCTCACCAACCCCATCTAACAAGTCAGAATCTTAATGGTTTAAGAGTTCTATGCTAATGCATGGATCACTAAGAACCATGATCAAAGTGTGAATTCGAACCCAAAGAATTGGCTCACAATAGTTCGGGAGAATTACTTGGATTTTAGTCCGAAAAATGTGAGGTTGGCATTCAACTTGCCAATAATGCAAGGAGATCCTCACCCTTAGGAGATTTGAGTTCTAACATGGGGCAACTAAGGATGGAGCACCAAGAGCACTCCATTATCCTTAATGAAATTAGAGAGGACCAAAAGGCCATGAGAGAGGAGCAACAAAGGCAAGGAAGAAACATAGAGGAGCTCAAGCACTCAATAAGATCTTCAAGAGGAAGAACTAGCCACAATCACTAAGGTGGACCCGTTCTTTATTTTCCTTGTTTTTATTCTTCTGTTTTTTTAATTCTATGCTTTATATTTTGTTTATGTTTGTGTCTTTATTACATGATCATTAGTGTTTAGTGTCTATGTCTTAAAGCTATGAATGTCCTATGAATCCTTCACCTTTCTTAAATGAAAAATGTTTTTTCTGAAAAAGAAAAAGAAGTACATGAATTTCGAATTCTATCTTGAAAATAGTTTAATTATTTTGATGTGGTGGCAATACTTTTTGTTTTCTGAATGAATGCTTGAACAGTGCATATTTTTTATAGTGAAGTTTATGAATGTTAAAATTGTTGGCTCTTGAAAGAATAATGAAAAAAGAGAAATGTTGTTGATAATCTGAAAAATCATAAAATTGATTCTTGAAGCAAGAAAAAGCAGCGAAAAACACAAAGCTTCCGAAAAAAAAGGGCAAAAAAAATAAAATAAAAAGAAAGAAAAAGAAAAAGTAAGCAGAAAAACCCAATAACCCTTTAAACCAAAAGGCAAGGGTAAAAATGATCCAAGGCTTTGAGCATTAATGGATAGGAGGGCCCAAAGGAATAAAATCCTAGCCTAAGCTGCTAAATCAAGCTGTCCCTAACCATGTGCTTGTGGCGTGAAGGTGTCAAGTGAAAAGCTTGAGACTAAGCGGTTAAAGTCGTAGTCCAAAGCAAAAAGAGTGTGCTTAAGAGCTCTGGGCACCTCTAACTGGGAACTCTAGCAAAGCTGAGTCATAATCTGAAAAGGTTCACCCAGTTATGTGTCTGTGGCATTTATGTATCCGGTGGTAATACTGGAAAACAAAATGCTTAGGGTCACGGCCAAGACTCGTAAAGTAGCTGTGTTCAAGAATCAACATACTGAACTAAGAGAATCAATAACACTATCTGAATTCTGAGTACCTATGGATGCCAATCATTCTGAACTTCAAAGGATAAAGTGAGATGCCAAAACTGTTCAGAAGCAAAAAGTTACTAGTCCTGCTCATCTAATTGAAACTAATTTTCATTGATATTTTTGGAATTTATTGTATTTTCTCTTCTTTTTATCCTATTTTGTTTTTAGTTGCTTGGGGACAAGCAACAATTTAAGTTTGGTGTTGTGATGAGCGGATAATTTATACCCTTTTTGGCATTGTTTTTACATAGTTTTTAGTATGTTTTAGTTACTTGTTATTATATTTTTATTAGTTTTTATGCAAAAATCACATTTCTGGACTTTACTATGAGTTTGTGTTTTTATGTGATTTCAGGTATTTTCTGGCTGAAATTGAGGGACCTGAGCAAAAATCTGATTCAGAGGCTGAGAAAGGACTGTAGATGCTGTTGGATTCTGACCCTCCTGCGCTCGAAATGGATTTTCTGGATTTACAGAAGCGCAATTAGCGCACTCTCAACTGCGTTGGAAGGTATACATCTTGGGCTTTCCAGCAATGTATAATAGTTTATACTTTGCCCGAGATTTGATGGCCCAAACGGGCGTCCAAACGCCCACCAAAGACCCTTTTCTGGTGTAAAACGCCAGAACTGGAGTTAAATGCCCAAACTGGCACCCAAGCTGGCGTTTAACTCCAAGAATGGCCTATGTACGTGTAAAGCTTCAATGCTCATCCCAAGCACACACCAAGTGGGCCCCGGAAGTGGATTTCTGCACTATCTGCACTTAGTTATTCATTTTCTGTAATCCCTAGTAATTAGTTTAGTATAAATAGTACTTTTTACTATTGTATTAGGGGATTATGAGATTATTATCCTTGAACTTAGAGGCTGGCCATACGGCCATGCCTAGACTATTTTCTCTTATGTATTTTCTACGGTGGAGTTTCTGCACCTCATAGATTATGGTGTGGAGCTCTGCTGTTCTTCATGAATTATTGCAAGTACTATTGTTTCTCTTTCAATTCACGCCTACTTCTTCTCCAAGATATACTCTCGTACTTAATTTAGTTAAGTCAGATTGAAAGGTGACCCGTGACAATCACCCACTATCTTCGTTACTTGCTTAGCTAAGATCCGCGTGCCTGATAACCATAAGCGGTCTACATGATGTTCAACGTAGTCATTGGACAACAGCCGGAGTATATTCTCTTGGGTCTCTAATGCACAGACCGAGTCCATGAGATTAGGATCTTCGTGGTATAGGCTAGAACCATTGGCAGCATTCCTGAGATCCGAAAAGTCTAAACCGTGTCTGTGGTATTCCGAGTAGGATCTGGGAAGGGATGACTGCGACGAGCTTCAAACTTGCGAATGTTGGGCATAGTGACAGTGTGCAAAAGGATAAGGTCATATTCCGACGCTAGTGAGAACCGACAGATGATTAGCCGTGCGGTAGCTGTACCTGGTATTTTTCATCCGAGACGAGAAATCCGACAGTTGATTAGCCGTGCAGAGATCGTACATGATATTTTTTATCAGAGAGGATCATACAGCTTGCCATGGAAGGGAGCACGCATAGTTGGAAGAAGGAAATAGGAAAGCAGAGGTTCAAAGCAACAAAGCATCTCCAAATGCTTATCTGAAATTCCCACCAATGAATTACATAAGTATTTTATTTTAATTTTATGTTTTATTTATTTTTTAATTATCAAAACCTCATAACCATTTGAATCCGCCTGACTAAGATTTACAAGATGACCATAGCTTGCTTCAAGCCAACAATCTCCGTGGGATCGACCATTACTCATGTAAGGTTTATTACTTGGACGATCCAGCGCACTTGCTGGTTAGTTGTGCGGAGTTGTGAAAGGTGTGAATCACAATTTCGTGCTCCAGGTTCTAAATTGGGCGCCCTTTAGAATACACACACATTAGCAAAAAAAATTATGTCACAAGTACACAAAAGAAAGTATATACTTCACTCGTCTAGTGTGCTTGAGATGCTTTAAACTTGTAGGTTAAGACAACCCAACAAGCAATAAAGAAGCATGAAAGCATTCAAGCTAAAAGTCAAGCAATTGTGAAATGGATAAGGAATGGATATTGATTGATGTGTAAGTAAACTTAGTGAACAAAATGGTATATAAAACTTACACAATAATCAATGACACATATTGAAGTTGTTGTAACACCTATGTGACATAGAGGTGGAAGACATGGATGCTATGGAACTTAGAAAAGGAGATATCAAAGTTAAAATCAATCACATAGCAAGCATGGTCCACAAAACTTTACAAGCTCAAAAATATGTCACTAGGTAAGCGCTCGATCCAATTCCTCAACCGCACAATCTCAATGCATGAAAATAGGTGATGTAAACAAGGGTCAATCAGAAACAAACATCACTTAAAAAAATTGCATTGATAATGTACAATTGCCTAATGATGGATGATGATGGTATGGTGGCCAAAACATGCAATTCAAAGAGTTAAGATGCATGAAGGCAATGTAACATGTACTTGGTATTCAAAAAAAATTAAGCATGAAAAGTTTCAAACCATGTAACCAAATATAACCTCAACAAAGAATCCAACAATGATAATTAACAACAATGATGTTAAACTAACATCCTATTAATAATAAGCAGCAGTAAACAAGATTAGTAATCCAGCACTTATAATGGAGAACAAAAATTAAACAAAAATTAAACTAACTAACTAACTAAAAGAAATGGTGTTATATGGTGTTTGGTATTATTGGATGATGTTTGAAGGGTGGAAAGAAAAGAAAAGAAGAGAGAAGAAGGAAAGAAATGGAAGGAAGATGAGAAAAGAAGTGTGTGAAAGAACGGCATCCACGCGTACACGTGCTCGACGCGTGCGCGTGGGGATGGCGAAATGGAGGCGACGCGCATGTGTGAGTCACGCGTGCACATCGATGGGTTATTTAGAGAGCAACGCGTACGTGAGAGGTACGCGTACACATAGGTAGCCTTGCACAAAAGGCATAGTGTTCGTGCGCTATTCGCGCAACTCTCGGGAAAATGGCTTGGAGGTGAAATCTTTGAATCCACTTGTACGCGTGGATGACGCGTGCGCATGGATGGTCAAAAATACTTAGGTCACCTGTACGCGTGGAGTGCGCGTACGCGTGGGTGGTGCTCTATTTTTCAAAGTTTTTCCATGTTCTTGCACCAAACCAAGCATTCCAAACCTCCAAACAGCTACCAAAATACCATAAAACCTTATTGAACATACTAGACTACCAAATAAATTCAGCAAACTCAACAAAACTTGAAAATAAACTAATTTTACTAATATTTACAAAAGAGAAAATGAAAGGAGTTTACCATGGTGGGGTGTCTCCCACCTAGCACTTTTGTTTATTGTCCTAAAGTTGGACTTATGGGGAGCTCCTCATCAAGGTGGCTTGTGCTTGAATCCATCCTTGAACATCCACCAATGCTTGGACTTCCATTGTGCTTCATCATTGAAAGTTAATAACTCCAAGCTTTGATAGAGTCTTTCACAAACCATAGGCTCCCAAAGTTGATCCACACCTTGTAATCCGGGATCCCATACTTTGTTTTCACACACGTCTTGAAGTCGATCGTGGTAATCCTTTCCGGGTGGTAGAGAAGCCGAATTCTCATGAAGGCACCAAACGATCCTCCTAGACTCATTCAATTGAGCATTACACCAATCCATGCTCTTTAATTTCGAGCTTCCAACCATAATGAGCCTAGACTTACAACGCCAACCACTAAACATCCTCTTCTTACGCTTAATTCCACAAAGCAGCCTAAGTTGGCCATCCCTTTCAAGCAAACCAAATTCAAGTGGGATAATAAAGCTAACAGTTAGAAGTTTTACCCACTCAAATGAAGGATTAGATGACAACCTAGGTGGAGGAGTTTCCAACGGTCTTGACAAAGCACGTTCCACTCTCGTCCATCCTCTTCTAGAGGCGTCCACCACTTGACAAGGTGCTTCAAGCTCTACCTCTTGCCTAGCTTCCTCAAGTTCACATTCTTCTTCACAAAATTCCTTTATCTTTTCCCCATCACTCAAATCATAAATAGGAGGTTTAGTGAAGTCCACCTCATCATTAATTTCAAGCATAGTGGGGAAGGACTCATCATGCTCAAAAGGATCATATGTTGATGTGGAATCATCATAGATAGGAGGGCTTGTTGCTTGGAACACTTCTTCCAATTCTTCACTCACAATATGCTTTGGAGGTTGCACATTCTCCCCAACATTGCTTTCTAGTTCGATGAAAGAAGGCTCAATAAGATCATCAAGGGAATTGATCAATGTGGATAAAAAATCAATAGTGATGGAATCTACTTCTTGTTCAATTTCCCTCAACTCTCTATCCACTCCCTTAACATCACTCTCCTCTTTAACATCCCTTCCAAACTCCGTGGAAGAAGACTCTTCAACTTGAGATTCCCCTATGTGCTCAACATATCCTAAATACCCAACCACTACTTCCTCTTGTTCAATAATTTCTACCTCCTCCTCTTGTTGCACTTCTTGCTTTAGGTCCTCTTCTTCCCCTTGAAGCTCCAAATTTACTCCCTCGCTAAGCTCTTTGGGTGCTTCTCCACATTCAACAATGGGAGTACTTGGAATGCATGAGCTTAGATGGGAGGCTATGTGGTTAATGGCTTCTACCATGATAACCATCTTGGCTTCTAGCTCCTTAAACTCCTTTTCTGTCCCCTCTTGTTGCCTTTGGATATGAGAGTCAAGATCTCTTAGTTCTTACGTGAGGGCTTCATTGGGGGGCGGTGGTGGAAGAGAGGGTTCATTGTTTTAGGGAAAGGTATTGTAGTTGGAAGGTGGTTCATATTGGTGAAAGTCTTGAGGTGGTGTATGAGAAAATTGTGGTTCATAGGAGAATTGGTGTTGGAATGGTGGTGGCTCTAGATATGGTTCATATGGTCATTGGTATGGTGGGTATGGATTAGGATCATATGGAAGTGAATGGTGGTATGAGGCTTGTGAGTATGGTTGTTGAGGGCTATGTTGAGGGAAGGGATCATATGTATGTGGTGGTTGTGGTTGACAATCACAATAAGGGTCATCACATACATTAGATTGGTATGCATTAGGATTAGGATTATACCCATAAGAATCCGAAGAGTAGTCTTATTGGGGTGGCGCTTGAACGGCTTGGATGGAATAAAATGCCTTTTGGTCCTACGCATCTCCATGAGGAGAGTAGTCATATCCCCAAGCACTCTTGTCAAACTTGATTCAGAAGGAGGTTGTTGCCAAGAAGGTTGTCCATAAGCTTGGGGCTCCTCTCATCTTTGATTTCCAAATCCTTGATGGACATCCTCATTGAGGCTTCCATTTCCTATAACATAGTTTGGACCATACTCATAGCCAAAGTGATGAGAATTCATGGTGATAAGAGAAAACAAAAACAAATTCTAACAAGAAACAAAGAAAACCAAATCCTAAAACTAGCAAAAAACTAACAAAGAAGAAAAAGGCAAACATATTCACAATATTTACAATAGCCAATAACATAGCACCATTGCAATTCCCCGGCAACGGCGCCATTTTAATGCTCAGTTCTTGTACGGTTTAGAATTTCACAAATAAAATCTCGTTGCAAGTATAGTTCCAAACCAACAAAGAATCCTCACATGCAAAAATATTGGTTGTCACAAGTACAAACCCCAATGAAAATTAACCGAAGTATTGAACCTCGGGTCATCTCAAAAGGAATTCCAATGAAGTGGTTAATTATTGGCTATGAAGAGCAACGGGTTTGATTGATAAAAGGGCAAGAAATTAAATGGGCAAGGGAATAAATGACAAGAAAATAATCAAGCAAGTAACTAAAGAAAGCAAGTAATAAAGAGAGACATTCAAGGCAAGGTTTGAGAATATAGGCTTTCTATCCTAGTCATACAATGATTAATTCATCTTATTTAGTCAACTCCAACAAATGGAAGAAGGTATCATGTCATCTTCAAATAGGGAGAACGTCAAACAAGACTAGTTAATCATATCACAATAATAAACAAGAATTTGGCTTATTACGTCATCCCCGACGATGGAAGAAGGTATCCTGTTATCCTCACACTCGAAGAAAGTCTAATAAGACTAGACTAGCTAATCTTAATCCAAATATCCTAATCAACTCATTAAGTGAATTAGCAAGAGATTAGAGTTAATGGAAATAATACTAGCTAACAATTCTAGATCACCAATCTAAATTTGGTATTCATGACTCAAGATCACCTAATTACTCTTTCCAATCCAAGAATGCTCAAAGTCTACTCTAACATCCAACCAAGCATTTTGTCAAACACTTGGAAAGCATAAAAGGAAAGTATAATAAATGTGCAAGAATAATAAATCTACCAACTACAAATTGCAAGGAAAGTAAATTCACAACTCAAATCAACAATAAAAGAATATCAAACATTAAATATCATTAAAAGGGACTCAAATCCAACATGAGCATTCATAAACATAAAAGAGGCATAAAAGGAAAATTAACACTACAAAGCATGAGAATGAAAGTGTAGAAGCAAGAAATTGTAAAAGAAACAAGATAAAATCAAGAAATCATGCCTAGATCTAAGAAGGAAATATCCTAGAAACCCTAATTCTAGAGAGAAGAGGTGGCTTCTCTCTCTAGAAACTAAACTACATAATGCTAAGCTACAATTAAGTGCTCCCCCTTTGCTCAATCTTCAATTCTGCATGAAATACCTTCAGAAACGAGTTGGATTTGGGCTTGGACAGCTCAGAAATTGCCCCCAACGATTTCATTGTAAGTGAGTCACATGCCGAGCGTCACGCGTACACGTGGGTGACGCGTGCGCGTCGTTGGCCAAAACTCCTACTCATGCGTATGCGTGGATGACGCGTGCGCGTAGCCCTCAATTCTCCAAATGCTCAATTCTTCATGGGTTCTCCACTTTGCATGCTTTCCTCTTCACTTCTTCCATCTAATACTTTCCTTATGAACCTGAAATCACTCAACAAACACATCAAGGCATCAAATGAAATTAAAGTGAATTAAAATCACCAATTTAAGGGCCTAAAAGCATGTTTTTACACTTAAGCACAAATTAAGGGAGAATTGCAAAACCATGCTATTTCATTGAATAAATATGAGAAAAGGCGATAAAAACCCCCAAAATAAGCACAAGATAAACCACAAAATTGGGGTTTATCAGGCATGAGGTTTATGCTTGACCCTAGGTCACATAAAGCTTTCTCAAAGGTAATTGTCCCTATGCTGCAAGGAATTAGGAAATGTCCGGGGTCCGGCAGCTGTTGAGATAGTTTCTTCTGAACCAAGGCATTGAGTTCCTTGGTGAGCACTGGAGGTTCCTCCTCCAATGTCTCTGTTCCAAATAATTTGGCATTCAGCTTCATCAGAATTCCTAGGTACCGAGCTCTTCCCTAGTTTCTTCTTCTTCATCAGAGGAGGAGTATTCTTCAGAGTCCATAATCTGCAACAAGGCATTCAGGGGAACCTCTATAGTCTCCTCATGAGCCTTGGTTTCCTTCAGTTCTTCAACAAGGGGATCCTTAGTGGGCGTTGAATGCGTAGCTACTCCTGTTGTGGCATTCAAAGCCAGGACTTGTCCCTCTTTCGGCGTTGGACACCCAGCCTCTACTCCATTGCTGGCGTTCAATGCCAAATACTGCTCCTCCTTGGGAATTGAACGCCCAGCTACTCCCTTGCTGGCCTTCAACGCCAGCTTCTCCTCTTTAGTTTCGATCTCAACTTCTACAGTGATTGCCTTGGACTCTTCTCTTGGTTTTACTTCAGTGTTACTAGGAAGAGTGTTAGGAGGGGTCTCAGGGATTCTCTTACTCAGCTGACCTATCTGTACCTCCAGATTCCTAATGGAGGATCTTGTTTCAGTAATGAAACTATGAGTGGTCTGAGAGAGATTGGAGACTATAGTGGCGAAGTCAGAGAGGCTCTTCTTAGAAGTCTCCATATGTTGCTAAGAAAATGGGAATGGTTTATTAAACCTATTCTGGTTTCTTCCACCTTGATTGTTATTGAAGCTTTGTTGGGGCTTCTGTTGATCCATCCATGACAAGTTGTGATGATTCCTCCATGATGAGTTGTAGGTGTTTCCATAAGGTTCATTATTGGGATTTCCCAAATTGTTAACCTCATCCATCATGGGTTGATATGGATCCCAGGCATCTCCTTCATAGGAGGCCTCTTAAGTCCTGGCAGCTGCAGCTTGTGATCCAGTCAGATACTGAGAGATCATGTTGACCTGTTGGGTCAGGATTTTGTTCTGAGACAATATGGCATTCAGAGTATCAACCTCTAAGACTCTTTTCTTCTGAGCCACCCCATTGTTCACAGGGTTCCTCTCAGAAGTGTACATGAATTGGTTGTTAGCAACCATGTCAATGAGTTCTTGTGCCTCATCAGGCGTTTTCTTCAAATGGAGTGATCCACCAGCAGAGTAGTCTAAAGAGATCTTGGATAATTCATTCCACCCTAAGCTTGCTCAGCTTCTGAGGTGAAAAAAACTTGGTCAATAATGCATTAACCACTTTCTCCCAAGAGTTTAGGCTTTCCTTAGGTTGAGAATCCAGCCATAACCTAGCTCTGTCCCTTACAACAAAGGGGAAAAGCATAAGATTGTTAATCTTTGGATCTACTCCATTAGTCTTGACAGTATCACAGATCTATAAAAAATCAGAGATGAATCTGTTGGGATCTTCCTGTGGAAGTCCATGAAGCTGGCAGTTCTGTTGAACTAAAGTTACCAGTTGAGGCTTCAGCTCAAAATTGTTTGCAGTAATGGCAGGTATAGAGATGCTTCTTCCATAGAAGTCAGAAGTAGGTGCAGTAAAGTCACCTAGGACCTTCCTTGCGTCTCCTCTACCGTTAGGATTGGCAGCTATATCTGTATTTTTAGCTGCTTGTTCAAAAAGCTCTATCAGGTTTCCTCTAGAGTGTTATGCTCTAACTTGTTGTAAACGCCTCCTTAGAGTCCACTCAAGTTCAGGGTCAAGTTCAAAGAGAGGTTCTTTATCCCTGTTCCTGCTCATAAACAAAAATAAAGAATTCAAGAAGAGAAGAAGAAAAAGATTCTCTATGTCAGAGTATAGAGGTCTTTTGTTAGAGAGATAGGTCAAGGGGAAAAGAAAAGAAGATGTCCTTGAATAAAGATAGTTTTCAAAAATTAATAGAGAGAAAAGAAGAGATATTTTCAAAATTAGAGAGGGAAGGAAGAGATGAAGTTTTTGAAAAAGAAGAGAGAGAAAGTAGTTAGGAGGTTTTGAAAAAGAAGAAAGAGAAAGGAAATAGAAAGAGACTAAGGTAAAACAAGTAACTAACTAATAAACAAGAATTGAAAATAAAAAATTGATTTTGAAATTCAATTTTAAAAGAAGGTAAAGATTTGAAATTTAAAAGTTTTTAAATATTTTATTTTTTAAAACGAAAACAAGATAAGTAAGTTTTTAAAATTTAAAAAGAAAGATAAGATAAAGATTTAAAAAGATTAGAATTTAAAATTTAAAAGTAGAAAGATATAATAAAGATTTGAAAAAGATTTTGAATTTTGAAAAGATTTGATTTTGAAAATTGAAATTAAAATAGGATAAGATAAGATTTTGAAAAAGATTTGTAGAGATAAGATTTGAAATTTAAAATTTGAACTTTACTAATAAGAAAACACCAAACTTAAAATTTTTAAATCAAGATAAGAAAAGATAGTAAAGATTTTCAAAATTTTAAATAAAGATAAAAGAAAATATTTTGGATTTTCGAATTTTAAGGAAAGAGAAAAACAACTAAGAGACACCAAACATGAAATTTTAAGATCAAATGACACTAATTTCTCGAAAATTTGAAAGAAAAACTCAAGAAGACACCAAACTTGAAAATTTTAGGATCAAACAAAGAAATTAACAAGAATAATTCGAATACCAAGAAGAACAATTTCGAAAATTTAAAGGAAAGATGAAAACAAAAAGGGACAAACTTGAAAACTAACACAAGGCTGAAACAAAAGATAAAGATTACTAAAGAAAAGAAAAGGTTTTGAAAAAATTTTTGCAAAAGAAAACAAAAGACACAATTAAAAGAGTAACTAAACCTTAAAGAATACCTAATCTAAGCAACAAGATAGTCTGGTAGTTTGTCAAACTCGAACAATCCCTGGCAACGGCGCTAAAAACTTGGTGCGCGAAATTGAACTCCGCACAACTAAACCGGCAAGTGCACCGGGTTGTCCAAGTAATACCTCAGGTGAGTTAGGGTCGAATCCCACGGAGATTGTCGGATTGAGCAAGCAATGGCTATCTTGTAGATCTTAGTCAGGCGATTAAGAAAAGATGGTTGTTTGTTTGGAAGCATAAACTAAATAGTAAAGAACGAAATACCATATTAGTGTAAAAGCGATGATGGATATTCAGTTAAGCCTTTGGAGATGCGTATTCTTTTCAGATTAACATTTCTTACTGTCTACTTCAATAACAAATGATTCATCCAATGGCAGCCGCAATTGAATAACTCATGTAGCATCCTCATCAAGTTAGTCTCTTCTAAACCATAGCAGTCCACCATATCCGAGCAACTCATGTAGCATCCTCATCAAGTTAACTCATGGCTTTCCACTATAGCCGAAGTTAAGGACCTCAGCAATCTACTCCCCTTCATGATCCTACTCAAAATGCTACAGACAAGGTCGGATCTTCCGGATCAGGGAACGCTGCTTCTCAGACTCTAGCCTTAATGCAACGGAAACCTTAGTAACCCACGGTCAACAGGATTTTATGTCAAGTATCCAAAGTCACCCAGGCATGCTCTTGGAATCCGCAGTTCACTCTCTAGTTGTGGTTCAATGCTATCCGGGTCTAGTGAGGGTTCAATGCTTGATTCTATGTTCCCTACTTTCATGAGCAGTCTTCTTACAAGTTTACTTGTACTTTATTTTGTGATTTGAATTAGTGAAATCCAGTTCATGTTTGTTCTTAAAAGATTTATTTACTTTTAACCAAGTAGGAAAAAGCATTCTGCATGTAGTTGCATTCGCATAGATAGGTTGCATTTCATAAGTTTTACCATTCCTCTTAACTCTTTTATAGCTTCTCTTGAGCTTAGCATGAGGACATGCTAATGTTTAAGTGTGGGGAGATTTGATACACCACTATTCCATGGTACATCTTGTGCTTAATTGAGTGGATTTTATCTACTATTCTCACACTTATTCATAGAAATCGCAAGTTGTACATTTTCCTTCCTGATTTTGTGCTATGATTGAAAACATGTTTCTTTGGTCTTAATTTAGCTAATCTTAATCCTCTCTTATTACCATTCGATGCCTTGATATGTTTGTTAAGTGATTTCAGAGATTATGGGGCAGGAATGGCTTAGGGGATGGAAAGGAAGCATGCAAAAGGGGAAGGAATACAAGAAACTGAAGGAACTGCTAAAGCTGTCAAGCCTGACCTCTTGGTACTAAATCAACCATAACTTGAGCTACAGAGGTCCAAATGACACGGTTCTAATTGTGTTGAAAAGATAACATCCGGGGCTTCGCAACGATATACAATTTGCCATAGCTGCCAGGAAGATAGGTGACGCGCATGCGTGGATCACACGGATGCGTGACCTGGAAAAAATGAAATCCGCGCGAACGCGTGGACGACGCTAACGCTTGACTTTGCAGCGACTTGTACGTACCAGAAATTGCTGGGGCTGTTTTTGACCCAGTTCTCGGCCTAGAATACACAGATTAGAGGCTATAAAGTGGAAGAATCCGTCCATTCATAAAAACAACATAGACAACTTTCATATTCACAATTTTAGGTTTTAGATGTAGTTTTAGAGAGAGAGAGAGAGAGAGGCTCTCTCCTCTCTCTTAGGTTTTTAGGATTAGGATTCCTCTTAGTTTATGGTTATCTCTTCAATTCCAGGTTCAATATTCCTTTAATCTATGTTTCTCTTTTACTTTTAGTTACTCTAATGCTTTTATTTGTTAATTACTTATGTTGCCAAATTCGCTTATGAATCTTTCCATGTTAGATTTAAATATTCTATTTAATATAATTTGAGGTATTTCAGATTTATGATTGTTTTATTCTATTTATGATGGTTTCAATTTAATTTAGATTTTTCTCCTTTTGGTTTTGGTTAAGTAATTGGTAACACTTGAGTTATCAGATTCAGCAGTTGATTGAAAATTGGAATTCTCGCTGATTGATTTGGATCGCTCTAAAGCTAGTCTTTCCACAGGAGTTGACTAGGACTTGAGGATCAAATTGATTGGTCCACTTGACTTTCCTTTATTTAGTAAGGGTTAACTATGTGGGAGTGATAAACAATTCTCATCACACCTGATAAGGATAACTAGGATGGGATTTCCAGTTCTCATACCTTGGCAAGAGTTTTTATAATTATTAATTTATTTTCTTGCCAATTTATTTTTCTTTTTCCTTATTTCAAAAACCCCAAAAAGATACAATTTCATAATCAATAATAAATTATAATTCCCTGCAATTCCTTGAGAGACGACCCGAGGTCTAAATACTTCGGTTATCAATTTTATTAGGGGTTTGTTACTTGTGACAACCAAAACTTTTGTACGAAAGGATTCTCTGTTGGTTTAGAAATTATACTTACAACATGATTATTTTTATAAAATTCTTTACCGGCAGGAATTAGTTCGTCAATCGACCCTTACTCACGTAAGGTTTATTACTTGGACGACCCAGTGCACTTGCTGGTTAGTTGCACGGAGTTGTGAAAAGTGTGAATCACAATTTCGTGCAACAAGTTTTTGGCGCCGTTGCCGGGGATTGTTCGAGTTTGGACAACTGACGGTTCATTTTGTTGCTTAGATTAGGTAATTTTATTTTATGTTTAAGCTTTTTATTTTTATTTTTGAAAAAAACAAAAAAAAAATTAGTTTTCGAAAAATCCAAAAAAAATTTTCTTCAGAGTTTTTAAGAATGAATTCTAGAGTTTCATGAGATATGTTAAAGCCTGGCTGGCTATTAAGCCATGTCTAATCTTTTGGAGTGAGGCTTCCACTTATCATTGCAGGAGCCTTTGGATTCCTATCAATTTGGCTATTGTATGTAATGCTCTGCTAACGCTTGGCTGGCCATTTGGCCATGTCTAATTCTTTTGGACCGAAGCTTTAGACTAACATTGCACGAATCCTGAAATTCTTATTAAAAATTTTGAATTTCTTTATTTCCTTTTTCCAAAATAATTTCGAAAAATACGAAAAAATTAATAAAACCATAAAAACCAAAAATTTTGTGTTTCTTGTTTGAGTCTAGTGTCAAATTTTAAGTTTGGTGTTAATTGCATGTTTTAATTTTTCTTTAATTTTCGAAAATATATGCATTATGTTCTTCATAATCTTCAAGTTGTTCTTGATGATCTTCTTTGTTTAATCTTGTGATTTTCTTGTTTTGTGTCTTTTCTTGTTTTTCATATGCATTTTTGAATTCATTGTGTCTAAACATTAAAAATTTCTAAGTTTAGTTTCTTGCATGTCTTTCTTTTCTTAAAAATTTTAAAAAATATGTTCTTGGTGTTCATCTTGACATTCAAAGTGTTCTTGCATGCATTATTTGTTTTAATCTTAAATTCTTGTGTCTTGTGTTATTTTGTTGTTTTTCTCTCTCCTCATTAAAAATTCAAAAATAAAAAATAATATCTTTCCCTTATTTTACTCATAAATTTCGAAATTTTGGGTTGACTTAGTAAAAATTTTTCAAAATTTGGTTGTTTCTTGTTAGTCAAGTCAGAATTTCAATTTAAACATTCTATCTTTTCAAATCTTTTTCAAAAATCAAATCTTTTTCATTTTTCTTTCCTGTTTTTCGAAAATTCTTCAAAATAAATTTTTCAAAAATCTTTTTCTTAATTTTATTTCATATTCTTGAAAGCTTTTCTAACAATTACTGTTTTGATTCAAAAATTTCAAGTTTATTACTTTCTTGTTAAGAAAGGTTCAATATTTAAATTCTAGAATCATATCTTTTAGTTTCTTGTTAGTCAAGTCATCAATTTTAATTTTCAAAATCAAATCTTTTTAAATTTCTTTTTCAAATCTTTTTCAAAATAAATTTCAATCATATCTTTTTCAAAACTTAATTTCAAAATCTTTTTCTAACTTCTTATCTTTTCAAAATTTATTTTCAAATCTTTTTCAATTAACTACTTGACTTTTTGTTTGATTTTAAAAGTTTACTATTTCTTATCTTTTTTAAAACCACCTAACTACTTTTCTCTCTCTAATTTTTGAAAATCACTAACCACTTTTTCAAAATTCTTTTTAATTAACTAATTATTTTCAATTCTAATTTTATTTTATTTTCCTTCTTAAATTTTGAATTCTAACTCATAATTAAAATAAAAAAAATATTTTTCTTTTCTTTTAATTAAAAATTCGAATACACTCTCTCTTTCATCTCTTTCTATTTATTTATTTATTTACTAACACTTCTCTTCTACTTATAATTCCAACCCTCTCCCTCTCTCTATGTTCGAATTCTTCTTCTCTCCCTTCTTCATTCTATTCTTCTATTCTTCTACTCACATAAAGGAATCTCTATACTGTGACATAGAGGACTCCTCTTCTTTTCTGTTCTCTTCTTTTTCATATGAGCAAGAACAAAGATAAGAACATTCTTGTTGAAGCTGATCTGGAACCTAAAAGGACTCTGAAGAGGAAGCTAAGAGAAGCTAAAACACAACACTCTGGAGAGGACCTAACAGAAATTTTCGAAAAAAAAAGTAGAGATGGCAGCCGAAAATAACAACAATGGTGGAGATGCAAGGAAGGTGCTTGGTGACTTTACTGCACCAACTTCTGACTTCTATGGAAGAAGTATCTCAATTCTTGCAATTGGAGCAAACAACTTTGAGCTTAAGCCTCAATTAGTTTCTCTCATGCAGCAGAATTGCAAGTTTCATGGACTTTCATTGGAAGATCCTCATTAGTTCTTAGCTGAATTCTTGTAGATCTGTGATACTGTTAAGACCAATGGGGTTAATCTCGAGGTCTACAGACTTATACTTTTCCCTTTTGTTGTAAGAGATAGAGCTAGGATATGGTTGGACTCACAACCTAAAGAAATTCTGAACTCTTGGAAAAAGTTGGTCAATGCTTTCTTGGCCAAATTCTTTCCACCTCAATTTAGACAGAAGGAAGGTGAATCCCTCTATGAAGCTTGGGAAATATACAAGCAATTGATCAGAAGGTGTCTGACGATCGGAATTCTGCCAGTAAAGAATTTTATGAAAATAATCGCATTGTAAGTATAGTTTCTAAACCAACAAAGAATCCTTTCGTACAAAAAATTGTTTGTCACTAAAGCAAACCCAATAAAATTGATAACCGAAGTATTGAAACCTCGGGTTGTCTTCTCAAGGAATTGCAGGGAAGTATGATTTATTATTGGTTATAGAAAAGGTGTATTTTTGGGTTTTTGGAATAGAGAACAAGTAATTTAAATGGCAAGAAAAATAAATTAATAATTATAAAGAAAACTCTTGGCAAGGTATAAGAACTGAAAATTCTATCCTAACTATCCTTATCAGGTGTGATGAGAATTGGCTTTTGCTCCCACTTAGTTAACCCTTACTAAATAAAGGAAAGTCAAGTGGACTAATTAATTTGATCCTCAAATCCTAATCAACTCCTGTGGAAAGACTAGCTTTAGAGCGATCCAAATCAATCAGCAATTCCCAATTTTCAATCAACTGCTGAGTCTGATAACTCAAGTGTTACCAATTACTTAACCAAAGCAAAAAGGGAGAAAATCTACTCGAATAAAAATGCCTTCAGACTGGAAGCAGCAGTAACATAAATAAAAGAAAGAAATCTTAAATCTGAAATACCTCAAATTATATTAAATAAAGAAATCAACTCTAACATGAAGTTCATAAGCCAAATTGAAAAGATAAATAACAATTAAAGTAATAGAATAAATAAAAGTAGAAAATAAATTAAAGGAACATTGAACCCGGAATGAAGAAAAGTAGCCTAATCATAATAGAAATCCTAAATCCTAATCCTAATCCTAAATCCTAAGAGAGAGGAGAGAGCCTCTCTCTCTCTGTAAAACTACATCTAAAACCTAAAATTATGAATAATGAATGTTGTTTTCTGTTGTTGTTGTTGTGTCAATGAATGGATCAATTCTCCCACTTTATAGCCTCTAATCTGTGTTTTCTGGGCCGAGAACTGGGTCAGAAACAGCCCAGAAATCACTGGGAACGAAATCTACCATGTTGATTTTTCTGCAGAATGACGCATCCGCGTGATTCACGCGTGCACATTATTTTGATGTACGGACACTATAGTGAATTATATATCATTTCGAAGCCCCGAACGTTAGCTTTCCAACTCAACTGAAACCGCTTCATTTGGACCTTTGTAGCTCATGTTATGACCATTTGAGTGAGAAGAGGTCAGGTTGGACAGCTTAGCAATTTCTTCAACTTCTTGTATTCTTTCCACTTTTGCATGCTTCCTTTCCACCCTCTAAGCCATTCCTGCCCTGTAATCTCTGAAATCACTTAGCAAACATATAACGGCATCGAATGGTAATAAGAGAGAATTAAACATAGGAAATTTAAGGCCAAAGAAGCATGTTTTCAATCATAGCACAAAATCAGGAAGGAAAAATGTAAACTCATGCAATTACATGAATAAGTGAGTAAAGAATTGATATAAACCACTCAATTGAGCATAAGATAAACCATAAAATAGTGGTTTATCAGTGTCCCTCTGACATGCTTTCAGAATGGAGCATCTTATGTATATTCTATGATGGTCTGTCTGAATTGTCCAAGATGTCATTGGACCACTCTGCTGGTGGATCTTTTGATCTGAAGAAAAAGCCTACAGAAGCCCATGAACTCATTTAGATGGATGCAAATAACCAGTTCATGTATACTTCTGAAAGAAATCCTGTGAATAATGGGACGAATCAGAAGAAAGGAGTTCTTGAGATTGATACTCTGAATGCAATATTGGCTCAGAACAAAATATAGACTCAACAAGTCAACATGATTTCTCACAATCTGACTGGAATGCAAGCTACATCTGGCAGTACTAAAGAAGCCTCCTCTGAAGGAAAAGCTTATGACCCTGAGAATCCTAGAATGGAAGAAGTGAATTACATGGGAAAATCCTATGGAAACACTTACAATCCTTCATGGAGAAATCATCCAAATTTCTCATGGAAGGATCAACAGAAGCCTCAACAAGGCATTAATAATAATAATGGTGGGAAAATTCAGTTTGGCAATAGCAAGCCTTTTCCATCATCTTCTCAGCAACATACAGAGAATTCTAAGCAGAGCCTGTCTAATTAGCAACCATAGTCTCTGATCTATCTAAGACCACTCTCAATTTCATGACTGAAACAAGGTTCTCCATCAGAAATTTGGAGGCACAAGTGGGTCAGCTGAGTAAATGAGTTACTAAAACTCCTCCTAGTACTCTCCCAAGCAATACAGAAGAGAATCCAAAGAGAGAGTGCAAGGCCATCAATATGTCCAAAATGGCCGAACTTGTAAAGGAGGAAGAGGCAGTGATTTCCAGTGAGGAAGACCTCAATGGACATCCACTGACAACTAAGGAGTTCCCTAATGAGGAACCAAAGGAATCTGAGGCTCATACAGAGACCATAGAGATTCCACTCAACTTACTGTTGCAATTCATGAGCTCTGATGAGTATTCTTCCTCTGAAGAGGATGAAGATATTATTGAATAGCAAGTTGCTCAATATCTAGGAGCAATCATGAAGCTGAATGCCAAGTTATTTGGTAATGAAACTTGGGAGGATGAACCTCTATGGCTCATCAATGAATTGAATGCTTTGGTTCACTAGAATTGGCAGACAAATCAAGGAAACAGGCTTATGGACACTACTAGAAATAGGGTTTTTTCGGACGAATTTTGAGACGAAATTGAAATAAATTTCGAACAAATTACAGAAAAATTTTTTTTTCAAACAAAATTGGGACGAATTTTTTTTGTCCCAAAAAGCCTTGTTGCTAATTTACATTTTGTCTGAAATTTCGTCCGAAATTTTTTTCAGACGATTTTGTGACAGATTTCGAATAGGCATTTATCTGCTAGATTTCTAACTATTATGATGTATTTTAGACGAATTTTAGACGGATTAGCCAACATAAAGACAATGTATTTCAGACAAATTTCAAACGTAAAAATATTTCAATTTAGACAAATTTCAAACAAAAAATATAATTTATTTTAGACAAATTTCTAACGAATTTAGTCAAATATAACAAATTTTTTTCGAACAAATTTTAAACAAATCAAATCTTTCTTTTCAATTAAATTTCAGACAAATTTAATTTAAAAGAATTTACGTATTTGAAACAAATTTCATACAAAATAAAAAATTATTTTCGCAAATTTTCTACAAATTTCTATTTAATATATAAATATTTTAAAAAATAAATTGTATTCGATCTGCTCTCTATATTAAGACCATCATAATCATTTTTTCATATTACATCATCGAAATTATAAACACATAATAAAATCATGAAAAAAGTAATTACCATAAAAGAGTTAAAGTATTTATTATTAAAATACTTTTGTCCATAAATATAATCAAACTAAAATAAGAAAAAAATACTTAAACTAAAACAAAGAAAGCCTTTAAAAAGGTCAAATATCATTAATAAAATAAAATGTACTAACTAATTCACCTAAAAATTTCTTAATCTAAATCAGAAAAAACATATACTCCTAACATCAATCACTTATGTTATCATCCTTATCATCACTAGAGCCTGTCCCAAGCTCATCTTCTGCAGGATCAGACAAGGTTGAAGGAAGTGAAAGATTCAACTTTTTATACAAAGATGAATTGTCTTTTTAGTAGAACCAACTCTTTTCTGTTGAACCTTTAGTTGACGTCCTTGATCTTTTAACTTGTGATCAACATCATTCAACTTAACATTTTGCTCTAACCACTAAAGAATACATAAATCAAAACAAAATGTTAAATTCAAAGACATTGGCAAATGATAGAAAAAGAAAAGTGTTAATAGAGTTGAAGAAAAACTACTAACAGTGTTGATAGGATCAAGAGTTTGTATTGAATCAACAACCATAGCATGAGGGGAAAGAAGCTGAGCTTTCTTCAATATGTCCTGAAAACTAAATTAAATAAAAAAGCATATAAGTATCTAGACTTCAGCATACAGTTCTCGCAAGTTAAGGCTATTACATGAAATAATCGCTTAATAGGACCCAGACAATAACTTCAATAAAAATCCATGTATAAAACAGAAAATAATATAGCAAGAAGAATGCTAGCAGCAAAACTAATCAGAAGAAATCCAGATTTTCACCTCAATATCAGTACTTGAATATAAATATATATCTGATTTAATCCTAAGGCGTTCTGCTCTGTTACCAATTTACTCAAGGCTCTGTCACATGACACGAAACAAAATAAATGCAACCAAATTAGAGAAGGTTAACTGACTCTAAACCCAAAGCACAGTCACAAATCAAATGTTAAACTTCAGTGCCCACATCAGGGAAATCAAATATTATCCCAAACTACAATACCGGGATGCAGGAAAGAAGCCCAATAAAAGCTAACCTCTTCACCAGACACATATAAAACTCAAGACGCTTTGCCTTCACTGCAACCCTTTTATATCACATGGTGTACATATGATTCTCTGCTAGGCATTATCCAATAAATTTTGGTGAGGCTCACTAATGCATTTGAAAGAGAACAAAATACAAAATGCTAGATGAGTACAAATTAAACAAGATTCTTTAATTCCAGAGCAAACTATTCACCATTTCTTTCTTTCTATTTTCTCTATCCCACATGCTTTATATATACACATAGAAACTATGGTTACAAGCTTACATACATGGCAAACAACAACACTGGCACTTAAATTTAACTTGAAGATATTCTTGTTTTTAGCATAGTAATACAAGCACCAGCGGTTATTGGGGGAAAAAAGAGAAAAAGAAAAAAGAAGACAGTTGAATTTAGAGAGAAAGTTACGTTGTGATATATATTAATTGCTATTAATTAATTAATGGAAGTTACCAAAGTTTGCTTGTTCTTCCAATTCGATACCAACCTCAGCAAACCTTTTCTCTTTGTAAACGTACCACTTAACAGCAACAAAGTAAATGATAACATTGATAGCACTCAACAAACTCAATTATATTGAATCAATTATATTAGATTAGATTAGATAAACGAATACCTTGATAATACACAACAGCATAGGTAGCAAGCACAATTAAACTTGATAATACACAATCTGCAACACAGGAACAGATTCACAAGAAGCCAATTCTCTTAGTTATTTTTTTTCGGTAAAAATATTGGATCCTAACATATTCCTAAATTTAATATGCCAAAATTTAAACTTTCATTTCACATCTGCAACATAGGAACAGATTCACCCAGGGAACCAAAATATCATAAATTCAATTATCAGAAGTTAGAATGCAAAATGAAGAAACAATAACACAATACCCACCAAGTTAACAATGAAAGTAAGCACCAACCACAAACCTAGTCATAATCAAACTCTAAAAATTTAAAAAACTCATCAACAAAACATAACAAACAAATTATCAAACAGAGAATATGCATAATAATATTTTTTCATAAAGATATTTGTCCTCTTCTTCATTTTGGTTATGATGCACAACATACAAGACCAATCCTACAATAGCAGATAAGGCAAGGAGTACCCAGATCCAGCAAGAGAACCTTCACTAACCATGTGCTGAAAATTGGAAGCTCATCGTCGGATCTTTTGATAGCTGCACAACAGGTCCATCAAGCCCTAAAATCATTTATTCTCCAGCAATCAGAAGTATGCCTCAAGCCCCAATAGAATAAAAAAGGGGAAAACTGACCTGGAAAATAAGGGAAGTCAAGGGTTCATATTTCATAGCATGGTGGACAAAGTGAAGCCGCAGGGACAATGCGACGCGAACGGAGGCCGAAGGTGCAGGAACCGGCAGATGCAGACGAGCCAACGACGAGAAGAGAGAACGGCGTCGACGACAATACACGACACACGCACAGGACTTCCGGAGGCGACGATGCAGTGACGGAGACAAAGCAAAGTAGCCGATGATCGTGGCAGCAACCGTGCGGTGGCGGTGGCTGGTGGTTCTTTTGGGACTGTGAGATTGACAGTGTAAGGAGATGCGCCAACGCGATGAAGGCGAACCACGGACATAGGCGACGGCGCAGTGAAGGAGATGTACAGAAGACGACAAGACGATGCAAAGAAACCGGCGACGTGCGGTGGCGGTGACAAACTGACTGAGAGAATGAGATGCTGAGAGCTTTGCCTCTGTGACTTTTGAGTTGTTAGATTGAGTCAGAGAGAGTGAAGGGGAATGGGGCTCCGTTTAGGGTTTTTTTTCCAAAAAGAAGAGTGGGGGAACGGCGTCGTTTTCATGGGAGGGGTTTAAAAAAAATAAAAATCGAACCGATCCAGTTTTTTAAACTTGCCGGTTCAGCGGTTTTTCTAAGAACCAACTGGGTCAAACCGGTTCACACCGGTTTTTTCTTTGTTTGGTATATTTTTCTACTTGGACCGGTTCACCAGTTTTCTAGTCCAACCAGCCGAGTCGGTCCGGTTCTAACAACATTCGTTGAGAGTGAGATTGAGAGATGAAGACGGTAAGGCTTGAGAGATCAGGGATTTAGGTTTTTTTTTTATATATAAATCAGCAAAACGAACCGGCTAGCTATTTAAAACTGCCAGTTGACCGATTTTATCAAAATCGTCCAATCCAAACCAGTTATCACCGATTCTTTTCCTTCTTCGGTCAGACACTTCAACTGGATTGGCTACCTGACCGGTTCACCGATTTTTCAGTCGAATTAACCGGTTTGGTCCGGTTCTTAACAGTGATGAAGATGAAGGGCTCGGAGAGAGGACTGGGTGTGAGGGTTTTCATAGCAGTGATGAAGATGAAGGGCTGGGTGCCGAAAAGCTTTTGATGTATTCATTTGTATTTTTTTTAATTTTTAATATATCTTAATCTTATATGAAAAAAGTATATGATTTTTTTATTTTACGTGATTTTTTTATTCTTATTTATTATTTGTATTATTTTTTAAAAGATTGGATATAATTTATTTTTAAGTTTTTATATATGTGATTCTTTTAGATACACTTGTCTTAAATTTTGAATTATCATAACGTAAATAATTAAAAGAATAAATTAAAAAATAATAGACTAATTTAAAATATAAACAATATTTTTATACTAAATGTTAAAATTTTTCAATAAACATTTGAAATTCGTTTGAAAATTGATGCACTTTCAAACAAAATTTACAAATGATGTTATTTTCATCCCAATTTTGCGGGAAAAAATTTTAGCTACTTCGAAGGGTAAGCTATAGTAAAAGTATTTAAGACTAATTATAGACAAATTTGGGATAGAATTAACATTTTTTAAAATACGTCCCAAATCCGTCTGAAATTATTGCGCATATTCAGATGGAATACAGACGAATTATAGTTTTTGTCCGAAATATGTTGCTAATCTGTATGAAAATTTTGGCGCCATCCAAAAAAAATTTGGTGCCAAAATTTGGGACAAAATTTAGACAAATTTAGGACAGAATATATTATTCCAATGTCTCCACTAAAAGTTGTTCAACATTTGTCTCAAATTCGTCCGAAATGAAAAGTCATTCGGATGGAATAAATTTCGTTTGAAATTTTCGTCCGGAAAAGCTCTATTTCTAGTAGTGCGGACTTGTAGAGGATGTCTTAGTGAAGGTTGAAGACCTGTACATCCTTGTTGACTTCATAATCCTAGACACTGGGAAGGATGAAGATGAATCCATCATCCTTGGAAGACCCTTCCTAACCACAGCGAGAGCTGTGATTGATGTGGACAGAGGAGAGTTAGTCCTTCAATTGAATGAGGACTACCTTGTGTTCAAGACTCAAGGATCTTCTTCTGTAACCATGGAGAAGAAGCATGAAAAGCTTCTCTCAATACAGAGTCAAACAGAGCCCCCATACTCAACTTCTAAGTTTGGTGTTGGCAGGCCACCATTAAGCTCCGAGTCTCGGTGAAGCTCTCTAAGAGCTCACTATCAAGCTATTGACACTAAAGAAGCACTTATTGGGAGGCAACCTAATGTTATTTAATTATATTTATTTATAGACATTTGTTTTCCATTGTTATTTTATGTTTTCTTTAGGTTGATGATCATGTGAAGTCATAAAAATAGCTGTAAAATTAAAGCAAAATAAAAAACAGCATCAAAAATAGCACACCTTGGAGGACAGGCTTACTGGCGTTTAAACGCCAGTAAGGATAGCAGAATGGGCGTTTAACGCCCAGTCTGGCAGCATTCTGGGCGTTAAACGCCAGAATTGGCAGCCAGACTGGCGTTAAACGCCAGAAAAAGGGTGTCTGGTGTCTGGCTGGCGTTAAACGCCAGAATTAGCAGACAGACTGGCGTTTAACGCCAGAAAAGAGTGTCTGATGGGCGTTAAACGCCAGAAATGGGCATCAGCCTGGCGTTTAACGCTAGAAAAGGTAGCAGAGTTGCCGTTAAACGCCAGAAATGGCACACAGAGGGCGTTTAAATGCCATAATGGTGCAGGGAGCAGAATTCCTTAACACCTCAGGATTTGTGGACCCCACAGGATCCCTACCTACCCCAGCTCACTTTCTCTCCTCCTCACACCTTTCTATAACACTCTTCCCCAAATACCCTTGACCAATCCCATCAATACCTCTTTCCCAAATACCATTCACCTATCAAATCCTACCCTCTTTCCCACAACCTCTTCACCACTCACATCCATCCATCATAAAACCCCACCTACCTCACCATTCAAATTCTAAATATTTCCCTTCCAACTCAACCCCTCATACACGAATTCCACATCTCTCTTACCTTATAAATACCCCTCCTTATCACCTTCAATTTCACACTTCATAAACACTTAAAACCTCTTGGCCGAAACCAACACACTCCTCCATCTCCTCCATTTCTTCTTCTTCTACTCCTTTCTTTCTTCTTTTGCTCGAGGACAAGCAAAACTTTTAAGTTTGGTGTGGAAAAAAGCCCTGCTTTTTGTTTTTCCATAACCATTAATGGCACCTAAGGCCGAAGAAACCTCTAGAAAGAGGAAAAGAAAGGCAATTGCTTCCACCTCCGAGTCATGGGAGATGGAGAGATTCATCTTAAAGGTCCATAAACTTCTATGAAGTTGTGGCCAAGAAAAGGGTGATCCCCGAAGTCCCCTTCATGCTCAAAAAGAGTGAATATCCGGAGATCCGACGTGAGGTTCAGAGAAGAGGTTGGGAAGCTCTCACCAACCCCATCCAACAAGTCAGAATCTTAATGGTTCAAGAGTTCTATGCTAATGCATGGATCACTAAGAACCATGATCAAAGTGTGAATCCGAACCCAAAGAATTGGCTCACAATGGTTTGGGAGAATTACTTGGATTTCAGTCTGGAAAATGTGAGGTTGGCATTCAACTTGCCAATAATGCAAGGAGATCCTCACCCTTTCACTAGAAGGGTCAACTTTGATCAAAGGTTGGACCAAGTCCTCATGGACATCTGTGTGGAGGGAGCTCAATGGAAGAGAGACTCCAAAGGCAAGCCGGTTCCACTGAGAAGGCTTGACCTCAAACTCAAAGCTAGGGGATGGTTGGAGTTCATCCAATACTCTATCATTCCTACTAGCAACCGGTCTGAAGTTACAATAGACCGGGCTATCATGATCCATAGTATCATGAATGGAGAGGAAGTAGAAGTTCATGAGATCATACCTCTAGAACTCTACAAGGTGGCGGACAAGCCCTCTACTTTGGCAAGGTTAGCCTTCCCTCATCTCATCTGTAACCTATGCAATTCAGCTGGAATTGTCCTAGAGGAAGACATCCTCATTGAAGGAGACAAGCCCATCACTAAGAAGAGGATGGAGCAAACAAGAGAGCCCACTCATGGACCTCAACAAGAGCATGAAGAAATTCCTCATCAAGAAATCCCTGAGATGCCTCAAGGGATGCACTTTCCTCCACAGAACTATTGAGAGCAACTCAAAACCTCCTTAGGAGATTTGAGTTCTAACATGAGGCAACTAAGGATGGAGCACCAAGAGCACTCCATTATCCTTAATGAAATTAGAGAGGACCAAAAGGCCATGAGAGAGGAGCAACAAAGGCAAGGAAGAAACATAGAGGAGCTCAAGCACTCAATAAGATTTTCAAGAGGAAGAACTAGCCACCATCACTAAGGTGGACCCATTCTTTAATTTTCTTGTTTTTATTCTTCTGTTTTTCGAATTCTATGCTTTATGTTTTGTCTATGTTTGTGTCTTTATTACATGATCATTAGTGTTTAGTGTCTATGTCTTAAAGCTATGAATGTCCTATGAATCCTTCACCTTTTTTAAATGAAAAATATTTTTTTAAAAAAGAAAAAGAAGTACATGAATTTCGAATTCTATCTTGAAAATAGTTTAATTATTTTGATGTGGTGGCAATACTTTTTGTTTTCTGAATGAATGCTTGAACATTGCATATTTTTTATAGTGAAATTTATGAATGTTAAAATTGTTGGCTCTTGAAAGAATAATGAAAAAAGAGAAATGTTGTTGATAATCTGAAAAATCATAAAATTGATTCTTAAAGCAAGAAAAAGCAGCGAAAAACACAAAGCTTGCGAAAAAAAGGCAAAAAAAAATAAAGAAAAAAGAAAGAAAAAAAAAGCAAGCAGAAAAACCCAATAACCCTTTAAACCAAAAGGCAAGGGTAAAAAGGATCCAAGGCTTTGAGCATTAATGGATAGGAGGGCCCAAAGGAATAAAATCCTGGCCTAAGCGGCTAAAATCAAGTTGTCCCGAACCATGTGCTTGTGGCGTGAAGGTGTCAAGTGAAAAGCTTGAGACTGAGCGGTTAAAGTTGTAGTCCAAAGCAAAAAGAGTGTGCTTAAGAGCTCTGGGCACCTCTAACTGGGAACTCTAGCAAAGCTGAGTCACAATCTGAAAAGGTTCACCCAGTTATGTGTCTGTGGCATTTATGTATCCGGTGGTAATATTGGAAAATAAAATGCTTAGGGTCACGGCCAAGACTCATAAAGTAGCTATGTTCAAGAATCAACATACTGAACTAAGAGAATCAATAACACTATCTGAATTCTGAGTACCTATGGATGCCAATCATTCTAAACTTCAAAGGATAAAGTGAGATGCCAAAACTGTTCAGAAGCAAAAAGTTACTAGTCCCGCTCATCTAATTGAAACTAATTTTCATTGATATTTTTGGAATTTATTGTATTTTCTCTTCTTTTTATCCTATTTTGTTTTTAGTTGCTTAGGGACAAGCAACAATTTAAGTTTGGTGTTGTGATGAGCGGATAATTTATACCCTTTTTGGCATTGTTTTTACATAGTTTTTAGTATGTTTTAGTTACTTGTTATTATATTTTTATTAGTTTTTATGCAAAAATTACATTTCTGGACTTTACTATGAGTTTGTGTTTTTCTGTGATTTCAGGTATTTTCTGGCTGAAATTGAGGGACCTGAGCAAAAATCTGATTCAGAGGCTAAGAAAGGACTGCAGATGCTGTTGGATTCTGACCCTCCTGCACTCGAAATGGATTTTCTGGATTTACAGAAGCCCAATTGGTGCACTCTTAACTGCGTTGGAAGGTATACATCTTGGGCTTTCCTGCAATGTATAATAGTTTATACTTTGTCCGAGATTTGATGGCCCAAACTGGCGTCCAAACGCCCACCAAAGACCTTTTTCTGGAGTAAAACGCCAGAACTGGAGTTAAACGCCCAAACTGGCACCCAAGCTGGCGTTTAACTCCAAGAATGGCCTATGCACATGTAAATCTTCAATGCCCAGCCCAAGCACACACCAAGTGGGCCCCGGAAGTGGATTTCTGCACTTTCTGCACTTAGTTATTCATTTTCTGTAATCTCTAGTAATTAGTTTAGTATAAATAGTACTTTTTACTATTGTATTAGGGGATTATGAGATTGTTATCCTTGAACTTGGAGGCTGGCTACACGGCCATGCCTAGACTATTTTATCTTATGTATTTTCTACGGTGGAGTTTCTGCACCTCATAGATTAAGGTGTGGAGCTCTGTTGTTCTTCATGAATTATTGCAAGTACTATTGTTTCTGTTTCAATTCATGCCTACTTCTTCTCCAAGATATACCCTCGTACTTAATTCAGTTAAGTCAGAATGAAGGGGTGACCCGTGACAATCACCCACTATCTTCGTTACTCACTTAGCCAAGATCCGCGTGCCTGACAACCACAAGCGGTCTACATGATGTTCAACGTAGTCATTGGATAACAGCCGGAGTATATTCTCTTGGGTCTCTAATACACAGACCGAGTCCGTAAGATTAGGATCTTCGTGGTATAGGCTAGAACCATTGGCAGCATTCCTGAGATCCGAAAAGTCTAAACCTTGTCTATGGTATTCCGAGTAGTATCTGGGAAGGGATGACTGTGACGAGCTTCAAACATACGAATGTTGGGCATAGTGACAGTGTGCAAAAGGATAAGGTCCTATTCCGATGCTAGTGAGAACCGACAGATGATTAGCCGTGCGGTAGCTATACCTGGTGTTTTTCATCCGAGACGAGAAATCCGATAGTTGATTAGCCGTGCAGAGATCGTACATGGTATTTTTTATCAGAGAGGATCACACATCTTGCCATGGAAGGGAGCACGCATGGTTGGAAGAAGGAAATAGGAAAGCAGAGGTTCGAAGTAACAAAGCATCTCCAAATGCTTATCTGAAATTCCCACCAAAGGATTACATAAGTATTTTATTTTAATTTTATGTTTTATTTATCTTTTAATTATCAAAACCTCATAATCATTTGAATCCGCCTGACTAAGATTTACAAGATGACCATAGCTTGCTTCAAGCCAACAATCTCCGTGGGATCGACCATTACTCATGTAAGGTTTATTACTTGGACGATCCAGCGCACTTGCTGGTTAGTTGTGTGGAGTTGTGAAAAGTGTGAATCACAATTTCGTGCACCAGGTTCTAAATTGGGCGCCCTTTAGAATACACACACATTAGCATAAAAAGTTATGTCACAAGTACACAAAAGAAAGTATACACTTCACTCATTCTAGTGTGCTTGGGATGCTTTAAACTTGTAGGTTAAGACAACCCAACAAGCAATAAAGAAGCATGAAAGCATTCAAGCCAAAAGTCAAGAAATTGTGAAATGGATAAGGAATGGACATTGGTTGATGTGTAAGTAAACTTAGTGAACAAAATGGTATATAAAACTTACACAATAATCAATGACACGTATTGAAATTGTTGTAACACCTAAGTGATATAGAGGTGGAAGACATGGATGCTATGGAACTTAGAAAAAGAGATATCAGAGTTAAAATCAATCACATAGCAAGCATGGTCCACAAAACTTTACAAGCTCAAAAATATGTCACTAGGTAAGCGCTCGATCTAATTCCTCAACCGCACAATCTCAATGCATGAAAAAGGTGATGTAAATAAGGGTCAATCAGAAACAAACATCACTTAAAATAATTGCATTGATAATGTACAATTGCCTAATGATGGATGATTGTATGGTGGCCAAAACATGCAATTCAAAGAGTTAAGATGCATGAAGGCAATGTAACTTGTACTTGGTATTCAAAAAACATTAAGCATGAAAAGTTTCAAACCAAGTAACCAAATATAACCTCAACAAAGAATCCAACAATGATAATTAACAACAATGATGTTAAACTAACATCCTATTAATAATAAGCAGCAGTAAAGAGTAAACAAGATTAGTAATCCAGTACTTATAATGGAGAACAAAAATTAAACAAAAATTAAACTAACTAACTAACTAAAAGAAATGGTGTTATATGGTGTTTGGTATTATTGGATGATGTTTGAAGGGTGGAAAGAAAAGAAAAGAAGAGAGAAGAAGGAAAGAAATGGAAAGAAGATGAGAAAAGAAGTGTGTCAAAGAAGGGCATCCACGCATATGCGTGCTCGACGCGTGCGTGTGGGGATGGCGAATGGAGGCGACGCGCACGCGTGAGTCACGCATGTGCGTCGATGGGTTGTTTAGAGAGCAACGCGTACGCGTGAGGTACGCATACACATAGGTAGCCTTGCAATAAGGCATAGTGTTTGCGCGCTGTTCGCGCAACTCTCGCGAAAATGGCTTGGAGGTGAAATCTTTGAATCCACGCGTACGTGAGGATGACGCGTGCACATGGATGGTCAAAAATACTTGGGTCACGCGTACGCGTGGAGTGCGCGTACGCGTGGGTGGTGCTCTATTTTTCAAAGTTTTTCCATGTTCTTGCACCAAACCAAGCATTCCAAACCTCCAAACAGCTAACAAAATACCATAAAACCTTATTGAACATACTAGACTACCTAATATTTACAAAAGAGAAAATGAAAGGAGTTTACCATGGTGGGGTGTCTCCCACCTAGCACTTTTGTTTATTGTCCTAAAGTTGGACTAATGGGGAGCTCCTCATCAAGGTGGCTTGTGCTTGAATCCATCCTTGAACATCCACCAATGCTTGGACTTTCATTGTGCTTCATCATTGAAAGTTAATAACTCCAAGCTTTGATGGAGTCTTTCACAAACCATAGGCTCCCAAAGTTGATCCACACCTTGTAATCCGGGATCCCATACTTTATTTTCACACACTTCTTGAAGTCGATCGTGGTAATCCTCTCCGGGTGGTAGAGAAGCCGAATTCGCATGAAGGCACCAAACGATCCTCCTAGACCCATTCAATTGAGCACTACACCAATCCATGCTCCTTAATTTCGAGCTTCCAACCATAATGAGCCTAGACTTACAACGCCAACCACTAAACATCCTCCTCTTACACTTAATTCCACAAAGCACCCTAAGTTGGCCATCCCTTTCAAGCAAACCAAATTCAAGTGGGATAATAAAGCTAACAGTTAGAAGTTTTACCCACTCAAATGAAGGATTAGATGACAACCTAGGTGGAGGAGTTCCCAACGGTCTTGACAAAGCACGTTCCACTCCCGTCCATCCGCTTCTAGAGGCGTCCACCACTTGACAAGGTGCTTCAAGCTCTACCTCTTGCCAAGCTTCCTCAAGTTCACATTCTTCTTCACCAAATTCTTTTATCTCTTTCCCATCACTCAAATCATAAATAGGAGGTTTAGTGAAGTCCACCTCATCATTAATTTCAAGCATAGTGGGGAAGGACTCATCATGCTCAAAAGGATTATATGTTGATGTGGAATCATCATAGATAGGAGGGCTTGTTGCTTGGAACACTTCTTCCAATTCTTCACTCACAATATGCTTTGGAGGTTGCACATCCTCCCCAACATTGCTTTTTAGTTCGATGAAAGAAGGCTAAATAAGATCATCAAGGGAATTGATCAATGTGGATAAAAAATTACTAGTGATAGAATCTACTTCTTGATCAATTTCCCTCAACTCTCTATCCACTCCCTTAACATCACTCTCCTCTTTAACATCCCTTCCAAACTCCGTGGGAGAAGACTCTTTAACTTGAGATTCCCCTATGTGCTCAACATATCCTAAACACCCAACCACTACTTCCTCTTGTTCAATAATTTCTACCTCCTCCTCTTGTTGCACTTCTTGCTTTAGGTCATCTTCTTCCCCTTGAAGCTCCAAATTTACTCCCTTGCTAAACTCTTTGGGTGCTTCTCCACATTCAACAATGGGAGTACTTGGAATGCATGAGCTTAGATGGGAGGCTATGTGGTTAATGGCTTCTACCATGATGACCATCTTGGCTTCTAGCTCCTTAAACTCCTTTTTATCCCCTCTTATTGCCTTTGGATATGAGAGTCAATATCTCTTAGTTCTTACGTGAGGGCTTCATTGAGGGGTGGTGGTGGAAGAGAGGGTTCATTGTTTGAGGGAAAGGTATTGTAGTTGGAAGGTGGTTCATATTGGTAAAAGTCTTGAGGTGGTGTATGAGAAAATTGTGGTTCATGGGAGAATTGGTGTTGGAATGGTGGTGGCTCTAGATATGGTTCATATGGTGGTTGGTATGGTGGGTATGGGTTAGGATCATATGGAAGTAAATGGTGGTATGAGGCTTGTGAATATGGTTGTTGAGGGCTATGTTGAGGGAAGGGGTCATATGTATGTGGTGGTTGTGGTTGACAATCACAATAAGGGTCATCACATACATTAGATTGGTATGCATTAGGATTAGGATTATACCCATAAGAATCCGAAGAGTAGTCATGTTGGGATGGCACTTGAACGGCTTGGATGGAATAAAATGACTTTTGGTCCTACGCATCTCCATGAGGAGAGTAGTCATATCCCCAAGCACTCTTGTCAAACTTGATTCAGAAGGAGGTTGTTGCCAAGAAGGTTATCCATAAGTTTGGGGCTCCTCTCATCTTTGATTTCCAAATCCTTGATGCACATCCTCATTGAAGCTTCCATTTCCTACAACATAGTCTGGACCATACTCATAGCCAAAGTGATGAGAATTCATGGTGATAAGAGAAAACAAAAACAAATTCTAACAAGAAACAAAGAAAACCAAATCCTAAAACTAGCAAAAACTAACAAAGAAGAAAAAGGCAAACATATTCACAATATTTACAATAGCCAATAACATAGCACCATTGCAATTCCCTGGCAACGGCGCCATTTTGATGCTCAGTTCTTGTACGGTTTAGAATTTCACAAATAAAATCTCGTTGCAAGTATAGTTCCAAACCAACAAAGAATCTTCACATGCAAAAATATTGGTTGTCACAAGTACAAACCCCAATGAAAATTAACCGAAGTATTGAACCTCGGGTCATCTCAAAAGGAATTGCAATGAAGTGGTCAATTATTGGCTATGAAGAGCAACGGGTTTGATTGATAAAAGGGCAAGAAATTAAATGGGCAAGGGAATAAATGACAAGAAAAATAATCAAGCAAGTAACAAAAGAAAGCAAGTAATAAAGAGAGACATTCAAGGCAAGGTTTGAGAATATAGGCTTTCTATCCTAGTCATACAATGATTAATTCATCTTATTTAGTCACCTCCAACAAATGGAAGAAGGTATCATGTCATCTTCAAATAGGGAGAATGTCAAACAAGACTAGTTAATCCTATCACAAGAATAAACAAGAATTTGTCTTATTATGTCATCCCCGACGATGGAAGAAGGTATCCTGTTATCCTCACACTCGAAGAAAGTCTAATAAGACTAGACTAGCTAATCTTAATCCAAATGTCCTAATCAACTCATTAAGTGAATTAGAAAGAGATTAGAGTTAATGGAAATAATACTAGCTAACAATTCTAGATCACCAATCTAAATTGGGTATTCATGACTCAAGATCACCTAATTACTCTTTCCAATCCAAGAATGCTCAAAGTCTACTCTAACATCCAACCAAGCATTTTGTCAAACACTTGGAAAGCATAAAAGGAAAGCATAATAAATGTGCAAGAATAATAAATCTACCAACTACAAATTGCAAGGAAAGTAAATTCACAACTCAAATCAATAATAAAAGAACATCAAACATTAAATGTCATTAAAAGGGACTCAAATCCAACATGAGCATTCATAAACATAAAAGAGGCATAAAAGGAAAATTAACACTACAAAGCATGAGAATGAAAGTGTAGAAGCAAGAAATTGTAAAGGAAACAAGATAAAATCAAGAAATCATGCCTAGATCAAAGATGGAAATATCCTAGGAACCCTAATTCTAGAGAGAAGAGGTGGCTTCACTCTCTAGAAACTAAACTACAAATGCTAAGATATAACTAAGTGCTCCCCCTTTGCTCAATCTTCCATTCTGCATGAAATACCTTCAGAAACGAGTTGGATTTGGGTTTGGACAGCTCAGAAATCGCCCCCAACGATTTCACTTTAAGTGAGTTACATGCCGAGCGTCACGCGTAAGCGTGGGTGACGCGTGCGCGTCGTTGGCCAAAACTCCTACTCATGCGTACGCGTGAATGACGCGTGTGCGTGGCCCTCAATTCTCCAAATGCTCATTTCCTCATGGGTTCTCCACTTTGCATTCTTTTCTCTTCACTTCTTCCATCCAATACTTGCCTTATAAACCTGAAATCACTCAACAAACACATCAAGGCCTCGAATGAAATCAAAGTGAATTAAAATCACCAATTTAAGGGCCTAAAAGCATGTTTTTACACTTAAGCACAAATTAAGGGAGAATTGCAAAACCATGTTATTTCATTGAAATAATGTGAGAAAAGGCGATAAAAACCCTCAAAATAAGCACAAGATAAACCACAAAATTGGGGTTTATCAGGCATGAGGTTTATGCTTGACCCTAGGTCACATAAAGCTTTCTCAAAGGTAATAGTCCCTATGGTGCAAGGAATTAGGAAATGTCCGGGGTCCGGCAGCTGCTGAGATAGTTTCTTCTGAACCAAGGCATTGAGTTCCTTGGTGAGAACTGGAGGTTCCTCCTCCAATGTCTCTGTTCCAAATAATTTGGCATTCAGCTTCATCAGAATTCCTAGGTACCGAGCTCTTCCCTAATTTCTTCTTCCTCATCAGAGGAGAAGTATTCTTCAGAGTCCATAATCTACAACAAAGCATTCAGGGGAACCTCTATAGTCTCCTCATAGCCTTGGTTTCCTTCAGTTCTTCAACAAGGGGATCCTTAGTGGGCGTTGAATGCCTAGCTACTCCTGTTGTGGCGTTCAAAGCCAGGACTTGTCCCTCTTTCGGTGTTGGACACCCAGCCTCTACTCCATTACTGGCGTTCAATGCCAAATACTGCTCCTCCTTGGGAATTGAACGCCCAGCTACTCCCTTGCTAGCCTTCAATGCCAACTTCTCCTCTTCAGTTTCGATCTCAACTTCTACAGTGATTGCCTTGGACTCTTCTCTTGGTTTTACTTCAGTGTTACTAGGAAGAGTGTTAGAAGGGGTCTCAGGGATTCTCTTACTCAGCTGACCTATCTGTACCTCCAGATTCCTAATGGAGGATCTTGTTTCAATAATGAAACTATGAGTGGTCTGAGATAGATTGGAGACTATAGTGGCTAAGTCAGAGAGGCTCTTCTTAGAAGTCTCCATATATTGCTGAGAAAATGGGAATGGTTTATTAAACCTATTCTGGTTTCTTCCACCTTGATTGTTATTGAAGCTTTGTTGGGGCATCTGTTGATCCCTCCATGAAAAGTTGTGATGATTCCTCCATGATGAGTTGTAGGTGTTTCCATAAGGTTCATTATTAGGATTTTCCAAATAGTTAACCTCATCCATCATGGGTTGATATGGATCACAGGCATCTCCTTCATAGGAGGCCTCTTAAGTGCTGGCAGCTGCAGCTTGTGATCCAGTCAGATACTGAGAGATCATGTTGACCTGTTGGGTCAGGATCTTGTTCTGAGCCAATATGGCATTCAGAGTATCAACCTCTAAGACTCCTTTCTTCTGAGCCACCCCATTGTTCACAGGGTTCCTCTCAGAAGTGTACATGAATTGGTTTTTAGCAACCATGTCAATGAGTTCTTGTGTCTCTTCATGCGTTTTCTTCAAACGGAGTGATCCACCAGCAGAGTAGTCTAATTCATTCCACCCTAAGCTTGCTCAGCTTCTGAGGTGAAAAGAACTTGGTCAATAATGCATTAACCACCTTCTCCCAAGAGTTTAGGCTTTTCTTAGGCTGAGAATCCAGCCATAACCTAGCTCTGTCCCTTACAACAAAGAGGAAAAGCATAAGATTGTTAATCTTTGGATCTATTCCATTAGTCTTGACAGTATCACAGATCTATAAAAAATCAGAGATGAATCTGTTGGGATCTTCCTGTGGAAGTCCATGAAACTGGCAGTTCTGTTGAACTAAAGTGACCAGTTGAGGCTTCAGCTCAAAATTGTTTGCAGTAATGGCAGGTATAGAGATGTTTCTTCCATAGAAGTCAAAAGTGGGTGCTGTAAAGTCACCTAGGACCTTCCTTGCGTCTCCTCTACCGTTAGGATTGGTTGCTATATCTGTATTTTTAACTTCTTGTTCAAAAAGCTCTGTGAGGTTTCCTCTAGAGCGTTATGCTCTAACTTGTTGTAAACGCCTCCTTAGAGTCCACTCAGGTTCAGGGTCAAGTTCAAAGAGAGGTTCTTTATCCCTGTTCCTGCTCATAAACAAAAATAAAGAATTCAAGAAGAGAAGAAGAAAAGGATTCTCTATGTCAAAGTATAGAGGTCCTTTGTTAGAGAGATAGGTCAAGGGGAAAAGAAAAGAAGATGTCCTTGAATAAAGATAGTTTTCAAAAATCAATAGAGAGAAAAGAAGAGATATTTTCAAAAATAGAGAGGGAAGGAAGAGATGAAGTTTTCGAAAAAGAAGAGAGAGAAAGTAGTTAGGAGGTTTTGAAAAAGAAGAAAGAGAAAGGAAATAGAAAGAGACTAAGGTAAAACAAGTAACTAACTAATAAACAAGAATTGAAAATAAAAAATTTGATTTTGAAATTCAATTTTAAAAGAAGGTAAAGATTTAAAATTTAAAAGTTTTTAAATATTTTATTTTTTAAAACGAAAACAAGATAAGTAAGTTTTTAAAATTTAAAAAGAAAGATAAGATAAAGATTTAAAAAGATTAGAATTTAAAATTTAAAAGTAGAAAGATATGATAAAGATTTGAAAAAGATTTTGAATTTTGAAAAGAATTGATTTTGAAAATTGAAATTAAAATAGGATAAGATAAGATTTTGAAAAAGATTTGTAGAGATAAGATTTGAAATTTAAAATTTGAACTTTACTAACAAGAAAACACCAAACTTAAAATTTTTAAATCAAGATAAGAGAAAGAGAAAAAACAACTAAGAGAAAAAACAACTAAGAGACACCAAACTTGAAATTTTAAGATCAAATGACACTAATTTCTCGAAAATTTGAAAGAAAAACACAAGAGACACCAAACTTAAAAATTTTAAGATCAAACAAAGAAATTAACAAGAATAATTCGAATACCAAGAAGAACAATTTTGAAAATTTAAAGGAAAGATGAAAACAAAAAGGGACAAACTTAAAAACTAACACAAGGCTGAAACAAAAGATAAAGATTACTAAAGAAAAGAAAAGGTTTTGAAAAAATTTTTGCAAAAGAAAACAAAAGACACAATTAAAAGAGTAACTAAACCTTAAAGAATACCTAATCTAAGCAACAAGATAGTCTGGTAGTTTGTCAAACTCGAACAATCCCCGGCAACGGCGCTAAAAACTTGGTGCGCGAAATTGAACTCCGCACAACTAAACCGGCAAGTGCACCGGGTTGTCCAAGTAATACCTCAGGTGAGTGAGGGTCGAATCCCACAGAGATTGTCAAATTGAGCAAGCAATGGCTATCTTGTAGATCTTAGTCAGGCGATTAAGAAAAGATGGTTGTTTGTTTGGAAGCATAAACTAAATAGTAAAGAACGAAATACCATATTAGTGTAAAAGCGATGATGGATATTCAGTTAAGGCTTTGGAGATGTGTATTCTTTTTAGATTAACATTTCTTACTGTCTACTTCAATAACAAATTATTCATCCAATGGCAGCCGTAATTGAATAACTCATGTAGCATCCTCATCAAGTTAGTCTCTTTTAAACCATAACAGTCCACCATATCCGAGCAACTCATGTGGCATCCTCATCAAGTTAACTCATGGCTTCCCACTATAGCCGAAGTTAAGGAACTCAGCAATCTACTCCCCTTCGCGATCCTACTCAAAATGCCACAGACAAGGTCAGATCTTCCAGATCAGGGAACGCTGCTTCTCAGACTCTTGCTTTAATGCAACGGAAACCTTAGTAACCCACGGTCAACAGGATTTTATGTCAAGTATCCAAAGTCACCTAGGCATGCTCTTGGAATTCGCAGCTCACTCTCTAGTTGTGGTTCAATGCTATCCGGGTCAAGCTCACACGGAATCTATGTAGAACAAGGATGATTGTCATGGGTCATCCTCAATTCATGAGATGAAGAACGAAAATGTACAAGAGAATGGAGTCAAATGTGTATTGAAATAGAAACAGTAATATTATTAGTCCACGAGAATCAGCAGAGCTCCTAACCCTAACTTAGGAGGTTTAGTTGCTCAGGCTTTACAGAAAACAATGGTGAAATGTACGAATGGTAAAGATGAGGCAGAAGATCCTAAACATGGGTGATCTTTGCCTTTTTATGCTAATCTAATAACTAAAAAGTACAAAAAGTATGACAGACTAGACTAGAGGTGCAAAAATCCATCCTTGGGCCCACTTTGGTTGAGTACTTGTGCTGAGCTTGATGTCCAACTTTGAGGAATGGGCGTTGAACGCCCATTAGGTGGTGATTGGCGCTGCCTTGCTTCTTGGTGGGTGTTGAAACCCCCAAAGGGGGTGGTTATTGGGCGTTCAACGCTGGCTTCTCTCCTTGGGGCGTTGAACGCCAGCCAGGGGATAGCTCCTTGGCATTCAACATCCAATATGGGCATGCGCCTTCGAAGAAAAGTATAGAACATTATATATTTTTGGAAAGCTCTTGAAGTTAGCTTTTTAACGCTGTTAAGAACGCATCATTTAGACCTTTGTGACTCCAAAAATTCTTGTTTGAGTGCACGGAGGTCAGATTCTTACAGCATCTGCTACGCTTTCCTTGCCTCTGACTTAGTCTTTGCCAAAACTCCTCAATTTCAGCCAGAAATTACCTGAAATCATCAGAATACACAACAACTCAAAGTAGAATCTAAAAATGTGAATTTAGCACTAAAACCTATGAAAATATAATAAAACTTAAACAAAACATAACTAAAACAATATGAAAATGATGCCAAAAAGCGTATAAAATATCCGCTCATCAGGAAGTTAGGATCCCCTCCTTCGATCCTCTTGGGCATATGAGAATGTACTTCCTGGGTAGACGCAAGGGTTGTGATTTTGCCTCACTTGCTCCATGTTGGTTAGTATAAAGGCTCCCCGGGTAGATGCAAGGGTGTGGTTCGCCCCGCTTACTCCGGATTATGATGAATTTTGTATAAAAGTGAAAATATATGATGTATAAGTGATGTTATGGCTATAATGAATGATTATGAAATGATTATGAATGAATATGAATGAAATAAGGCTTATGCACTTATTTTATTTGAGATACGAGTTTTCCTGGGTAAGAGCAGTGGGTTGCCACCACGTGCTCCAGGTTGAGACTCAGTACTCTGTTGACCCTACGATGTAAGGATGACCGGGCACGTATAAATTCCTGGGAAGGATATCCCCCACTGAGATAAATTTATATATATGAATGGGAAAAAGCTATGCATATACTCTTGGGGATGCGCGTCGAGGGACAGTCTAGGGTTTGGCATCTAGACTTGTCAGGTTGGCTTGATAACCGACAGATGAGACTCATCAGCCATAGGACAGGCATGCATCATATGCATATTGTTTGAATTCCTTGTGTGTGCATTAATTGGGAATGCCTAAGTGAATTTACTATGTTAATTGTTATATTTTCTTTTTGCAGTACTTGTATTCTACCTGTGTTTGCCATTGTCTGCTTGTTTGTTTGTGCAGTTTCACCAGTGTTGGAGGATCGGAGGAAAGGCGGAGGAGTTAAGGATTTTAGTTAGGTTAAGATTTGGTTAAGTTAGGAATCCTTAGAGAACCACCTTGATTTATGGTTTCTGCTTTAGTTCTTTATGCTTTATAATCTAAGTGTAGGTGTTCTATGTAACACCCTAATTACCCTAAGCCTTACCTCTAGCCGTAAACTAAAGGTTAATCAGAGGTTATGATAGTCCTAAGGCTTATAAATATTTATATATAGAAGGGAATAATATATACTAGAATCCTGATGAAGGATTAAGCTCAAAAACAGAATTACAAAAGCATGAAACGTTTACATGAAGCTAACGCATACGATACAAGATATAGATATAAGAGAATAATTCATATACAAATATAAGGATATACTAATAATAGAGAACTAGATGCAGCTTGCGGAGTTTAAGCCGACTAGTTACAAATTGACAGATACAGAGTTTTAGAATTAAAACAGCTTATAGAACCTATCCCTCAAATAAGCCTCTAAGGCCATAAAGATAATTATACAAAAGGTGAGAGAGTACTATGACGAAGGTAAAACAGAAATAAACAAGGAACGAACCATACTCCGCTTTGTCACCATTGATGCACGGAAAACTTGTCTCGCAACAAATTTCCTTCGGCAAGTGTACCGAATTTGTCGTCAAGTAAAAACTCACAATAGAGAGAGGTCGAATCCCACAAGGATTGATTGATCAAGCAACTTTAATTAGAGGAATGTTCTAGTTGAGCGAATCAGAATTTGAGTTGAGAATTGCAGAAAATTAAATGGCGGGAAAGTAAATAACAGAAAAGTAAATGCTAGAAATAGAGCTGAATGTAAATGACGGAAAGTAAATTGCAAAATCTTAAATGGGGATGGGTAATTGCTCATAAAAATAAATGACAGAAATTAAAGAGAATGGGTAAGATCAGAAATGGGGAGTTCATTGGACTTAGGAGATGTTGCATTCTCCGGATCAATTTCATTTTCATCTCTTCCTCAATCAATGCACTCATTGATCTCCTTGGTAATCTTAAGTGATTGAATTACAATTTCTTATAATTCAATCTCTCAAATCTTGATCAATAGCCAATTCCTTGGTCAATTATTCATGAGAAGAGATGAAGTATGGTCACTGATTATACCACATGCATTTCCCAAATCAAGTGTTGAGAGGATTATAGTCACATATCCATCCAAACCCAATTTGGTCCAGCATGAGAAAGCATTTTTAGCATGATCTCTTCATTCCTCTTTCAAGGTTCAGAAGAGATCCAAGTATGAATAGCTTATTTTCCAAGATAACTACCCAATTGGATGAAGATCGAAAGCTTTCAAGTAAAATCAAGAGAAAAGATAGAAGAAGAATAATGAAAACTAGTATTGATCCATCAAATTACAACATAGCTCCCTAACCCAATGAAAGGGGTTTAGTTGTTCATAGCTCTGGAAAATGAAAACAAAGATGGAGAATACATGATGAAAATAGAAGTGCAGAGAAAGTAAATACAGAGAGTAATTCTATGCCCAGAGGCTCCCTATAATTTCCAACTCTCTTTTTAATTCAAAGCTACTCCTATATATACTACTCTTCTGTTCTTCTAGTTGGCTCTTCAAGTCTTGGGTATGGGCCTTTGGATCTTGAGTTTGAAGCAGTTCTCTTCTTCATTGGGCTTGGCTTTGCTTGCAGAGAGAAAGTGTGAAGTGGACAGAGACTTTAGCTCAGGACGTTAGGGGTGTTAACGTTAAGTGAAAATATGGGTTCGAGAACGTTAGTGACAATCACCTTTTTCACTAATGTTCCTCACTAAAGTAAGAGCCACGTTAACTTCAACGTTAGTGGCACAAACGTTGCCACTAACGTTGCCCCTTTATCCTTCGCACACGTTATTGGGACTCACCTTTCCCAATAACGTTGAGAAATCTCCCCCTTCCCTACGTTAGAGTCCATGTTAACTTAGTTAACGTGGCTCTTTTAACGTAGGCTTGCCAACCTTCGAGAACGTTAGTGACACTTACCATTGTCACTAACGTTCCAATGTGCCCCTATTTCTCACGTTAGAGTCCACGTTAACTAGGTTAACGTGGCTTCTAACGTGGCCATCCTAGCCATCTCCAACGTTAGTGACAAAGTTGAGTGTCACTAACGTTTGCTCATCATTCCCTTATCCACGTTAGCTTCCACGTTAACTAAGTTAACGTGGGAGTTAACGTGGCTCATGGTGGCATGTGTGGGCTCCTTCCAACGTTAGTGACAATGTTGGGTGTCACTAACGTTGGCGTCGCCTCCTTTCTTCACATTAACTTCCACGTTAACTAAGTTAACGTGGGAGTTAACGTGGCTTATTGGGGCTTGTGTGGGTTCCTTCCAACGTTAGTGACAATGTTTGGTGTCACTAACGTTGTCGACCACCTTGTTTCCTCACGTTAGCTTCCACGTTAACTAGGTTAACGTGGGAGTTAACATGGCTTAATGTGACTTGGCCAACGTTGGTGATAATGTTGAATGTCACTAACGTTGGCTTCCCCCCTTTCTTCTTAACGTTAGAGGTCACGTTAACTAAGTTAACGTGGTGACTAACGTGGCCACTTATGAGCTTGGTCCAACGTTAGTGATAATGTTAAGTGTCACTAACGTTGGCTCCATTTCCTTTCTTCCACGTTAGAGTTCACGTTAACTTAGTTAACGTGACTCTTAACGTGGGCAATGATGGCTTCGAGAGCGTTATTGGCAATTACTTTTCTCATTAACATTGCAAGTTACTCCCATTCCATGCTAGTGTTAACGTTAGTGTCACTAATGTAGCCACTAATGTGGTTCTTCTTTGCTTCCTTTGTCCTGAAATCAAGCAATAAATTGCATCAAAATTCTAGTCCAAGTCATGGGAAATGCAACATCCAATTTATCATTAAATTCATACAAAATCCTCATGAAATCATGTAAATTACACAATGCATGCTTGAATCAAGATGTAAGTGAATATCTACCCAAAACCAGCTTATTTCCTAAGGAAATGCATGAAACTACCCTAAAAACAGTAAAGAAAAGGTCAGTGAAACTGGCCAAAATGCCTTGGCATCACAGCATCAAACTTAAAGCTTGCTTGTCCCTGAGCAAGTACTGGAGCAAGAGAATGATGAATGGAATGCCAAGAGAAATAAGTCATTCTTGTGGAAGTCATGTCCCTGGTTTTATGGTGGTTTCATGCATAGCAACTTAGGTTCATTCCTGGCTTTCAGACCTTTATCATGTCCTAGAATACTCACTGTGATTGCATCCCATGAGACTTTTATTCATTGATCCTTTTTGTTGTCATTTCAGGGCTTATTTTTGTTCTTAAGCTAAGTGCTCTGTAAGGGGGCAACTCTTTAAAATAAGCTTTCAGCCAACACTCCCGAACCAGTTGGTTCAAGGTGCTAGGTGTTGAAGCACCCCTAAGGACTTACTTGCTCAAGTCTCTCCCCCATACATACACACCACAGGCACATAGCTTATTTATTTTCTTTTCTTGAGACCTTGGTGTCCAGCACCTCTTTGGGTTACTAAATGCTCTGTATTGAGGGTTACTCTTGATAGTGGACTTTCAGCTGATAATCCCGAGTTAGTTAACCCAAGTTACCAAGTGATAAGGCACCCCTAAGAGCTTATTCATCCAAGTAGATCCCTCACACAGGAGCACCACAGACACATGCCTCAAGCTTAAAAACCATTGGTGCCTAGCCTTATTGCTTGTTCTTTTTCTTTTATTCCTCAACTTTGATTGTTCTTTCCCCTTTTCTTATTAGGATCTTCTTATTTAGTTAGTCTCATGGGGTGTGTCTCAAGCATAGTATTCATGACAGATAGTTGTCCTCCCACCTTATGGTTGAACCAACTTAGCTAACTTATGACTATACCATAAACTCATGAACTTATTCCATAGTATGAACTCCTCTCTGGTCTTTTGTAAACACTCATTCTCTTTTTTATTTGATTCAAAGGGACAAGCATACAAGTAAGCAAAGTAAGGATGCGGTGACATAAAGACTAGCACACATAGACCTCTTCAACACAAAAACTTAAAAGACAGAATTTAAAAAAAGTTCCAACTACGAGTAACTATTAATCAAAAGTGCATTCGGACTTCCAATTTTCAACAATTTTGAGTATAATGGAATTAAGTAACAATGCAACCTTCGGGTGATGATTTCTAGTTGCCCTCTTTCTTTGTCATCATCCTAGTCCTTGCTACTTCACTTCCTTGGGTGAAGGTGCACCATTTCCTCATAAGATTCCTGCAAAGTTATTGAAAGTTGCTTGTTCCCAAAGCACTTGAGACATAGTTAGCTTGCATGTATGCTTGTGGCTTTTGAACTTAATTTGGTGTGTGAACACCAAACTTTGTTCCTTGCCCAGTACAAAACATTGCATATATGCAGAGAACCTCATATCTTATTGTTAACAAAACAATTATTACTAAAGTCTAACTACATCTAAGTGGTTTCCCTTGATTGGTTGGAGCTAGCAATGTGTTTTGGGAGTGGGGTGTAATTCTAACTAATGTCTTTGGTGGAACACCAAACTTAGAATCACACTTTCACTCTTAAATTGTTTTGGTGTGGAACACCAAACTTAGCTCCTCGCAATACAGGGGAAACAACTTGTGATCCTTATTGAAATAAAGATGAAAAGGAAACTACCTGAGGTTGGGTTGCCTCCTAACAGAGCTCTCTTTTATCGTCGCTAGCTCGATGGTTCCTCCTTTACTTGAGATGGTAATTTACTCTGGGGTTTTCCCTCATGTTGCCCAGATAATGCTTGAGTCTTTGTCCGTTCACTGTAAAAGTCCTCTCTGAACCTTCATCCATGATTTTGATGTGTCCATATGGCGAAACTTTTGTGACAAGAAAAGGTCCGGACCACCTTTGTTTGAGTTTTCCTGGGAATAGTCTCAATTTGGAATTGTAAAGGAGTACTTGCTGCCCCTTTTCGAAACTCCTGGGTGCAAGATGCAGGTCATGTCTTCTCTTTGCTTTCTCTTTATACATCTTGGTATTTTCATAGGCTTGTGACCTGAATTCCTCCATCTCTTGCAGCTGCAAGATCCTCTTTGCACCAGCAGCAATGCTGTCAAAATTTAGTATCTTGATAGCCCAGAGAGCTTTGTATTCCAGCTCCAGTGGTAAATGACAAGCTTTCCCATACACTAGTTGATATGGGGACATTCCAAGTGGTGTTTTGAATGCTGTTCTGTATGCCCAAAGAGCATCATCCAGCTTTTTTGACCAATCCTTTGTTGATGCACCCACAGTCTTTTCCAGAATCTTCTTTAGCTCTCTGTTGGATATCTCAGTTTGTCCACTTGTTTGGGGATGGTAAGGTGTGGCTACCTTGTGTTTTACCCCATATGGTAGGAGAAGAGCTTCTAGTGGTCTGTTACAAAAATGGCTCCCTCCATCACTAATGATTGCTCGTGGGACTCCAAACCGGCTAAAGATATTCTTCCTGAGGAAGTTCATGACTACCCTGTTATCATTCGTTGGGGTCGCAATAGCCTCTACCCACTTGGAAACATAATCCACTGCTACCAAGATGTACTTGTTTGCATATGAGGTTGGGAATGGTCCCATGAAATCGATTCCCCACACATCAAACAATTCCAGTTCCAAGATGAAATTTTGTGGCATCTCATTTCTTTTGGGCAAGTTTCCAAATCTTTGGCATTCATTGCAGCTCTTTACTAGTTCTTTGGCATCCTTGAAAAGGGTGGGCCAAAAGAATCTGCTTTGTAACACCTTAGCTGCAGTTCTATCCCCTTCAAAGTGGCCTCCATAGCATGAGCCGTGGCAATTCCATAGGACCTCTCGTCCTTCTTCTTCCGAAACACATCTTCTAAGGATTCCATCTGAACACTTCTTGAATAGATATGGCTCATCCCAGGCAAAGTACTTTGCATCATTCATGAGCTTCCTTTTTTGATGTTTATTGATTTCTGGAGGCAATGCCCTAGTTGCCTTGAAGTTGGCAATGTCTGCGAACCATGGTGCTTTGTGAACTATCATCAACTGCTCATCAGGGAAGAACTCATTTACACTTGTATCAGGTGTTCCATCTTTATCATGAGAAATCCTAGATAGGTGATCTGCTACCTTGTTCTCCACTCCTTTCTTGTCTCTGATTTCAATATTGAATTCCTGCAGCAATAAGATCCATCTTATTAGTCTTGGCTTTGATTCTTGCTTGGCAAACAAATATTTAAGTGCTGTGTGATCTGTAAAAACAATCACTTTAGAACCAATGAGGTACGATCTAAACTTGTCAAATACAAAAACTATTGCTAGCAACTCCTTTTCAGTAGTCGTATAATTTCTTTGAGTATCATTAAGGACTTTGCTCGCATAGTATATCACATGGACTAAGTTATCTTTCCTCTGTCCTAACACTGCCCCAACTGCAAAATCAGATGCGTTACACATTAATTCAAATGGTAAATTCCAATCAGGTGGGGAAATGATAGGAGCAGAGGATAACCTCATTTTCAGATTTTCAAAGGCTAACATGCATGTTTCATCAAAGATAAATGGTGTATCAGATACAAGGAGATTGCTTAAGGGTTTGGCTATCTTTGAAAAATCTTTAATAAACCTTCTGTAAAAACCAGCATGCCCTAAAAAGCTCCTAATTGCCCTGACATCACTGGGTGGAGGCAGTTTTTCAATAAGTTCTACTTTGGCTCTGTCAACCTCAATGCCTTGGTTAGAAACTTTGTGACCAAGGACTATTCCTCCTGTCACCATAAAGTGACATTTCTCCCAGTTCAACACCATATTGGTCTCTTGGCATCTTTTCAATACCAAGGCGAGGTGATGTAGGCAACTAGGAAAGGAATCTCCGAATACCGAAAAATCATCCATAAAACTTCAATGAATTTTTCTATCATATCTGAAAAGATAGAAAGCATGCAGCGTTGGAAAGTCGCAGGTGCATTACATAGCCCAAATGGCATGCGCCTGTAGGCAAACACTCCATATGGGCAAGTGAATGAGGTTTTCTCTTGATCTCTGGGATCAACCACTATTTGGTTATATCCTGAATAACCGTCGAGAAAACAATAATAAGCATGCCCTGCGAGTCTTTCCAACATCTGATCCATGAATGGAAGGGAGAAATGATCTTTTTGTGTAGCCTCATTGAGCTTCCTGTAGTCTATGCACATCCGCCATCCTGTGACTGTCTTTGTAGGAATTAGTTCGTTCTTCTCATTAGAAACCACGGTAATTCTTCCCTTTTTTGGGACAACATGCACGGGGCTAACCCAAGGGTTGTCTGAGATCGGGTAAATTACCCCTCCCTGCCATAACTTCATAACTTCTTTCTGTACCACTTCCTTCATGATTGGGTTCAACCTCCTTTGGGATTGAATGGATGGTTTGGCATCATCTTCCAGCAGTATCTTGTGCATACATATGGCCGAACTTATCCCCTTCAAGTCAGCAAGAGTCCAACCAATGGCATCTTTGTGGTTTCGCAGTACTTTGAGCAGTTCATCCTTTTGATCTTGGCTGAGGCATGAGCTTATAATTACTGGGTAATTTTCATCTTCTCCTAAGTATGCATATTTGAGAGAGGGTGGCAATGCTTTGAGTTCAAGTTTGGGTGCTTCTGACTTTTCGTTCTCTTCCTTTGGTGCACCTTGTATGCCAATTTCTGTTGTTGCAACCTCTTCACCTGATGTACACTCTTCTTCTATTATTCTTTCGGGTTCTTCAGACTCTTCTTCTTCAAAACTCTCCTGCACCTCCTCTTCAAGTGAGTCTAACCTCATACATTCCCCCAGTTGTTCTTGTGGGTAACTCATGGCCTTGAACACATTGATCGTCATCTTTTCATTGTGTAATCTCAGGGTGAGATCTCCTTTTTGTACATCAATGACAGCTCCAGCAGTGGCCAAGAATGGCCTTCCCAGGATGATGGAAGCCTTGGCTTCCTCCTGCATGTCCAGCACTACAAAGTCTGCTGGGAAGATAAATCTCCCACTTTCACCAGCAAATCTTCTACAACGCCATGCGGGAACTTGAACGATCGGTCTGCCAATTGTAAGGCCATCTTTGTTGGTTTAGCTTCCTCAATCTTCATCTTTCTTATCATAGCTACCGACATTAAATTGATGCTGGCTCCTAAGTCACAAAGAGCCTTTTCCACTGTGATTTCCCCTATAATACAACGGCGCCATAAACTTGATGCACGGAAAACTTGTCTCGCAACAAATTTCCTTCGGCAAGTGTACCGAATTTGTCGTCAAGTAAAAACTCACAATAGAGTGAGGTCGAATCCCACAAGGATTGATTGATCAAGCAACTTTAATTAGAGGAATGTTCTAGTTGAGCGAATCAGAATTTGAGTTGAGAATTGCAGAAAATTAAATGGCGGGAAAGTAAATAACAGAAAAGTAAATGCTAGAAATAGAGCTGAATGTAAATGACGGAAAGTAAATTGCAGAATCTTAAATGGGGATGGGTAATTGCTCATAAAAATAAATGACAGAAATTAAAGAGAATGGGTAAGATCAGAAATGGGGAGTTCATTAGGCTTAGGAGATGTTGCATTCTCCAGATCAATTTTATTTTCATCTCTTCCTCAATCAATGCACTCATTGATTTCCTTGGCAATCTTAAGTGATTGAATTACAATTTCTTGTAATTCAATCTCTCAAATCTTGATCAATAGCCAATTCCTTGGTCAATTGCTCATGAGAAGAGATGAAGTATGGTCACTGATTATACCGCATGCATTTCCCAAATCAAGTGTTGAGAGGATTATAGTCACATATCCATCCAAACCCAATTTGGTCCAGTATGAGAAAGCATTTCTAGCATGATCTCTTCATTCCTCTTTCAAGGTTCAGAAGAGATCCAAGTATGAATAGCTTCTTTTCCAAGATAACTGCCCAATTGGATGAAGATCGAAAGCTTTCAAGTAAAATTAAGAGAAAAGATAGAAGAAGAATAATGAAAACTAGTATTGATCCATCAAATTACAACAGAGCTCCCTAACCCAATGAAAGGGGTTTAGTTGTTCATAGCTCTGGAAAATAAAAACAAAGATGGAGAATACATGATGAAACTAGAAGTGCAGAGAAAGTAAATACAGAGAGTAATTCTATGCCCAGAGGCTCCCTATAATTTCCAACTCTCTTTTTAATTCAAAGCTACTCCTATATATACTACTCTTATGTTCTTCTAGTTGGCTCTTCAAGTCTTGGGTATGGGCCTTTGGATCTTGAGTTTGAAGCAGTTCTCTTCTTCATTGGGCTTAGCTTTGCTTGCAGAGAGAAAGTGTGAAGTGGGCAGAGACTTTAGCTCAGGACGTTAGGGGTGTTAACATTCAGTGAAAATATGGGTTCGAGAACGTTAGTGACAATCACTTTTTTCACTAACGTTCCTCACCAAAGTAAGAGCCACGTTAACTTCAACGTTAGTGGCACAAACGTTGCTATTAACGTTGCCCCTTTATCCTTCGCACACGTTATTGGGACTCACCACTATAAGAAAATGGAACATTTGTAACAAAAATTTTGTATCAAATTAAAAATTGTTACAAAAAACCCTTTTTTTGTATTAATAGTTGCTGATTGTTACAAAAAAGTATGTTTTGTAACAACATTACAAGTTGTTACAAAACATCCAGATATTTTGTAACAATACATTTTATTTTGTTACAAATGATGGTAGTTTTTGTAACGCGCCGGTGTTTTGTTACAAAATATTGTAATGTTTTGTAACAAAACATAAAGTAGTTGCAAAAATTCATAGTATTTTGTAACAAAATAGTTTTTTTGTTTCAAAAAATCAAATGTTTTGTAACAAAATATTTTTTTGTCTGAAAAACTTAAATTAATTTGTAACAAAAAATTAATTTTTCACGAAATTTAATATTGTTTGTAACAAGTTTTATTTTGTGTCACAAAATATGTGTATGATTTATACATTTTTTTTTCAAAATGTTAAAAACTTTAAGAATTAAAAAAATTGTCTTTATATTTTTTTAAAATAATTTTATTTTGTTTCAGAAATAAAAAAGTTTTTTTTATATAATTCTTTTAAAATATATTGTATAGATTATTTTTTACATATTCATTAATTTTTAAATGATGTAAATATTAATTTATATTCCTTTAGAAAATTAGTATATAATTTATAATAATCAGAATTTTAAGATAACTTAAAACTAATTTGTAAAATTTAAATTTTTTTATTAATTTATAAATATAAATAACAAAGAGTTAAAAATATTCCAAGAAAATGTAAAAAACTAAATGCAATGTTAAAAAAACTAAGGGCTAATAGCTAGTGAATGTAAAATGGTAAAAAAACCCTAAGGTTCCCCCATTCCCCCACCTCACTCGAAGCCTCACACTCCGTAACTCTCAACCCATGGCACCGTCAACAAACCCTATCTGCGAGGGAAAAAGGAGCTGCTTGCGGGAGAAAGAGTCACCGGCGTAGCCCCTCGGAGACGTCTCCGGTTGCGTCGTGGTCCTCAAGTCGCTGGTCGAATCTGGTTCGTGGGTGCCACTCCTCACCTCCGTCTCTGTCGGCGTGGCCGTCTTAGCTCCGCTGCCTTCCGCTTTCTCTGCCTCTGCGTCTAGCCTCTTCTGTTTCTGCTACCACCGTATCTGTGGTAGTCTTGGTGGGTGAGTCCTCTGCTGGATGTGCGCTGTTCCTGCCGAAGCTCTGCTCGTGCCGAAGCTCTGATCGTGCGGTCACATCTCCTCACCGGTGGCCTGCGTCTTCGACGGTGGAATGGCCCCAACCCATCGCTGAGAACTGAACTTGGATCTGCTTCTGCCATTCTTCAGTCTAGAGGTGATGATTTTTTCTAATATGTAGTTGTTGTAAATTAATTTTGTGGACGTAATTCTTTCTGTTTTATTGTAGGTTTAGAAGAGAAAAATTGATGCTAATTATGTAAAAATAAATGATTTAATATGTTGTTCTGTTTGTTCTTTTTCCTTTCTTGAGGGTTGTATACTAAAGTTGGAAAACCTGAGTTACATAATAAAGCAGAAGAAACCTCTATTAGCACTAAAAAGTTTGTCTTCTAGCTTGATAGTGAAATGATGAATTTTTAAAAAAGGGTCTTCTTCTGGTGTTGTGTTGCAGTCTTCAATTTCTTCTGATTCAGCCGTGTTTCGTTGGTCTGCTGGCGGTCTGCTCTGCTCGTCTCCTCTGCTGAAGGTAAGTCCAGTTAAAAGTAGTATTGAACTTTGATTCTGCTGATGTTGTGACTGAAAATATTAGGTTTTATATCTGTTTGACTATATTAGTGTTATTAGCTTATGCTTTCTTTTTATTCTGTTCCAATATTTTTTTTATACTTTTGTGTTTGTAAATTGAGTAAAGTAGGTAACTATTTGATCCTTAGTAACATAGAGATATTGTTTAAATTCTGTTAATAATTTTGTGTATTTTACATTGCATTAATCTAGGATAGTTTATGCTACTCTGCTCATCCGGCGTTGTCCTTTGCCTCTGCCGGTCTGATTCGGTTGTCCTTCTTCTCCGGCTGGTCGGGTCTGGTCCTATTACGTTTCTGCTAAAGGTAACTTCAGTTTATTTGAGTATTGTTAAATATGCTGTTAGTTGATAATCTTAGCTGAAATATTGAACCTTGATTCTGCTGTTATTGTGGTTGAAAATATTGTTAGTTGATTATGCTGATGTTGTTGTGGTTGAAAGTATTGGTGTGTAACATGGTTGATTATTTGATTTTTAGGTTATTTGGAGAGTTGATATGTTTGTTCTATTTTTTGTTTCTGGGTTTTATTATTTTGATTCTATTGTTTGAACTTTTTTTGGTGATTTTGAAAGTGATAGCCGCTGTGATGCTATGTTATGTCATGCCCCGCTTTTTGTTTTCACTCTTTACATCCTTCTATCCATTCTCGTCTACTGCAGAAATTAGTCCAATGGTCAATTACCAGAAATATTGGGTTAATTTTGATAGGCGTACTCCTGAGTTTAGGAAGTGCCTCGATGAATTATTTTTGGATATTGCCTTCTCTCAACCCGGTGTGAAAAATCAAATACGTTGTCCTTGTCCAAAATGCAACAATTTTATGTTCAAATTTAGAAATGAAGTTCATCATCATGTGCGCCAATGGGGGATAGTGACCTCTTATAAAACATGGGTGCATCATGGTGAGATACTTCAAGATACATCCACTATAGATGTGTCTGATCTAAATGAAATTGATTGTGAAAGGGAGAATGATTCTGCTACTTATGAGATGTTGTATAACATCTTTAGAGGAGAAACAATAGGGGAGACGCCGAGAGATTTCGCTACCAACGTAGATGAAAATATAGAAGAAGAACCTCATCAGGGGGCAAAGAGGTTCCAGAGGCTAATGAGGGATTATGAGCAAAGCCTTTATCCGGACAGTGGGATATCAAGGTTATCTTTCATTGTCAAGTTGTTTCAAATGAAATGTCGCTATGGATGGAGCAACAATTCAGTTGATGCTTTGTTGCTCTTTCTAAAAAGCATATTTCCAAAGGAAAATTCTTTTCCAACTTCATTTTAGGATGCTCGAAAAGTGATTCGAGATTTGGGATTAGATTACGAGAAGATAGATGCTTGTGTGAATGACTACATTTTGTTTCGGGGGCAAGCATACGCTGGTCTTGATGAATGTCCAAAGTGTAAGCAATCTAGATAGGTGAAGGGGAAGGGAAATGAAAAGGATAACCTACGGAAGAAGGTACCCCAGAAGATACTAAGATACTTTCCGTTAAAACCTAGGCTTCAAAGGATCTTCATGTGTGAAGAAACAGCGCTAGCAATAAGGTGGCACAAAGAGAAACGACTTGACGATGGAGTCTTAAAACACCCAGCAGATTCGATGGCGTGGAAGACATTTGATGAGGAGCACGAATGGTTTGCACGTGATGCTAGAAATATCAGGCTTGGAGTTGCTAGTGATGGATTCAATCCGTTTGGCAATATGAACATTTCCTATAGTACTTGGCCAGTTGTTCTCATTCCATATAACTATCCTCCTTGGATGGTTTTGAAACATTCAAATTGGATGTTATCTCTACTTATTCCAGGCCCTAAATCCCCTGGCAATTCTATTGATGTATACTTAGAACCGTTAATTGAAGAGTTGAAAGAATTGTGGGAAGGGGGTGTTAAAACATTTGATGTGGTTCAGAAACAGAACTTTAAGTTGTCTGCTGCAGTTTTATGGACAATAAATGATTATCCAGCCTATGCCATGTTATCAGGTTGGAGCACTAAAGGTGCACTTGCATGTGCGTTTTGCCACAGGAAAACTAGTTCTAAGAGGCTGAAACATGGACACAAGCATTGCTATATGAGTCATCGCCGCTATTTGCCACATGATCATCCATGGCAAAGAAATAAAAGTTCTTTCGACAATACCAGGGAACTTGGCGAAGCACCTAAGCCACTTTCTGGTTATGATGTCGTAGAAGAATTCAAGACTTTTGAACAAACGGAGTTTGGGAACAATAGTAAAAAAAGAAAGAAATCTGAGCATGACAAGGCGGCTGGAAATTGGAAAAAGAAAAGCATTTTTTTGAGTTGCCTTATTGGAAGACATTATTGTTACGTCATAATTTAGATGTAATGCATATAGAGAAGAACGTAAATGAAAAGGCACAAGGATCAATTTGTGACATGGTTTGAAAGGAAGGTAAATGAGTAAACTTTCATAGTTGTAGACTTGAAGAGTATCTTGGTAGTATTTAGTTTTAATTGCAATTCGTTAATGTAGATTTCAGATCTACACAAAATAGGGAGTGCACGGGTGAATAATCAACTGCTTTCTCTAGCAAGAGGTCCTGATCGACGTGCACATTTCTACAACACATGTGCTGTCAACGGTTTTACATTTCGAAGCAAAACCCATGAAGCATCTTTGAAGACTCAAAATAGTGGAGTAGTTGTGAAAGGAGATGAATTGACTGGGGGTGTGGATTGTTATGGCGTGTTGACTGATATTATTGAGTTAGATTATGTCGGAAATCATAAAGTGATCTTATTTAAGTGTGAGTGGTTTGATGTTCCTCCAATAGGACGAAATCAAAGTAGGGGATATTGTAAAGATGAGTATGGATTCATAAATGTGGATGTCACATGTGTTAGATATAAGGATGAGCCTTTCATTTTAGCATGTCAAGCTGAGCAAGTATACTATGTAAAGGCAATTAAAAGGCCTAATTGGTGTACTGTGGTCCGAGTTAAGCCTCGCAATACATATGATGTGCCTGAGCAAGATATCATGCCAGAAGAGGCATACCAACAAGCTGAAATGGGAAGCTTTAATCAAGTACCATCTTCGGGTGATATCAATTTGTTGATGGAATTGGGTAGAGGTGACATAAAGGGATCAAGTGTGGACGTGCCTAAGTGTATGGAAGAAGAAGAAGGAGAAGGAGAAGGAGAAGGAGAAGGAGGAGAAGGAGAAGGAGAAGGAGAAGGAGAAGGAGAAGGAGAAGGAGAAGGAGAAGGAGAAGAAGAAGAAGAAGGAGAAGAAGAAGAAGAAGAAGAAGAAGAAGAAGAAGAAGAAGAAGAAGAAGAAGAAGAAGAAGAAGAAGAAGAAGAAGATTCAAATGATAGTGATTGACTTCTTAGTATTTTTATTTTAGGGAATACAAGATATTTGCAATTGCTAAATTATCCATTTTTTGTATAGGATTGTGAATATACTTTATCCACTTTTTGTATAGGAATGGTGATTGCCTTTAAAGTAGTTAAACTTTATGAATTACATCATATTTGCATTTGCTAAGTTCTTCAATCTTTATTCCACTTGTTTAACTTTTTTGAAAACTATAATATATTTTGAATCAAGTACCAACTTTTATTGATGTGCTTTCCTTTGTGTAATTGTATATTAAACGATGTTGCTATTTTTTTATTTCATTTTTCTAATTTTATCTCTGTTAACTTTATTGTAGATTGCGTAACATAATGGCTACACGGAGATTGACAAGGGCTGCTGCATCTGGTTATACACCACGAGCACCTGCCACGGCCCCTGCAACGCGTGCCCCTGCCCCCGCCCCAGCCCCGGCAGCCCCTGCAGCACCTATCCCAGCCCCTGCAGCCCCTGTCCCAGCCCCGGCAGCCCCTGCAGCACCTATCCCAGCTCCTGCAGCCCCTGCAGCATCTGTCCCAGCCTCGGCAGCCCCTGCAGCCCCGGCAGACCCTGCCCCAGCCCTGGCAGCCCATGCAGCCCCTGCCCCAGCCCCAGCAGCATCTGTCCCAGCCCCGGCAGATACTACTTCAGCACCACCCACTGCCCCTGTTGATAGGTGTATTGGTAAAAGGGGACCTTCGCGTGGGATTGCAACAAATAGGGTTATCAAAACAAAGACAAATGGGAAATTGGAATTGCCGATCTCTTTGGAGAACTTAGCTCCTAATGGCATCCATGCTGATCTGTTTGCATCTGAAGTGGGTATCGTTACAAGACAAAATGCTCCTTTGGATGTAGAGAAATGGAGCCAAGTTGGAGATGATGTCAAGCAAAAAATATGCGACATCGTTTTGGTAATAGATATTTATATTTTTTGTTATTCAGTTTATTATAGAAGTTATTTCTGCTAACTAACTTTGACAAATCATTTGTAGGAAAAGTTTGATATAGCTGATACGCAAGTAATGCGCAATATGATTTTAGCTAAGGCTAACATATGTTATCGAAGTTGGCGCTCAAGATTGCGTGAGCACTATGAGTTGTATCAAACTGATGAGGAGCGCCTTCAAAATCCACCAAACAATGTTCTACCGGAGACATGGGAGACTTTGGTGTCCTACTTTGGAAGTCCTTCTTTTCAGGTTTAAAATTTTCATTGTGACAACCATTGAGGTTTTTTTTATGTTGTTTTGCTATTTTAGGTCAATGCAAATTATTATAGCTGACCTCCTTTTGTCTTTTGTGAGTTTGGTCTTCTATAGGAAAAAAGTTTAAGAAACAAAGATAATAGAAAGCATCATGTTGTACCCCATATTGTTGGTCGAAGGACATTTTAAGTTGTTAGACGTGATCGGGTAAATACTCTTAAAGTTTTAATTTGGTCTTCTATTTTTTGCTATGTCATGTTTGCACTTAACTACATGCTATATTTTACACTTCCAAAAAATTTGCAGCGCCATCCTAGAACCGGTGTCGAGCCTGACATTCAAGAATTATGGCAAATTACTCATCAAAAGAGTAATGGAGAATGGGTGAATGAAAAAGCTAAACAAATTGATGTAACATTCTTAAGCTTTTCCTCTTTTTGTTGCATGGAAGTTAAATATTATCTCCATTTTCAAATTACAAATTGGATTGTGTAGGATGACATTAGCACTATGCTTGATGACTCCTATGATTTGGAAAATCCTCTCACTCCAAATGAAGCTTTTCTAATTGTGAGAGGTGACAAAAGTGGTGCAAGTTATGGCATAAAGGCTTCAAAGTCTAAGTTAAGGATTCAAGCACAACTTCAAGAGGCAATGCAAGACCGTGAGGAGCTAACAAAGGAAATAGATGTGCTCAAAGAAAAACTTGAAGAGCAACGAACACGGCAAGAGGAAGAATTAGCTCAAATGAAAGCTCAATTGGAAGCTCAACAAGCTGTTGTCAACTCTCTCATAGCGCGCTTTGACAATGAAACAAACTAGACCCTAAAGGTACTCCTAAAGTTGCTTATGTTTTTAATATATTTTTGTAGATGATTCCCATTTTATATTAGTATACTTTAATTTGTATATGGATCTCTTTATCATATTTTACTTGTGTCATGGTTGAAAAATGACAAATGTCCTATTGATTGCTTTGATAAATTTGGTTGGGTATGGCTGAGTGATGAGCGGATAATTTATACGCTTTTTGACATTGTTTTTAGTATGTTTTTAGTAGGATCTAGTTACTTTTAGGGATGTTTTCAATAGATTTTATGTTAAATTCACATTTCTGGACTTTACTATGAGTTTGTGTGTTTTTCTGTGATTTCAGGTATTTTCTGGCTGAAATTGAGGGACTTGAGCAAAAATCAGATTCAGAGGTTGAAGAAGGACTGCTGATGCTGTTGGATTCTGACCTCCCTGCACTCAAAGTGGATTTTCTGGAGCTACAGAATTTGAAATGGCGCGCTTCCAATTGCGTTGGAAAGTAGACATCCAGGGCTTTCCAGCAATATATAATAGTCCATACTTTGGCCAAGAATAGATGACGTAAACTGGCGTTCAACGCCAGCTCTCTGCCCAAATCTGGCGTCCAGCGCCAGAAAAGGATCCAAAACCAGAGTTGAACGCCCAAACTGGCACAAAAACTGGCGTTCAACTCCACAAATGGCCTCTGCACGTGCTACACTTAAGCTCAGCCCAAACACACACCAAGTGGGCCCCGGAAGTGGATTTATGCATCAATTACTTACTCATGTAAACCCTAGTAGCTAGTTTATTATAAATAGGACCTATTACTATTGTATTAGGCATCTTTGGATTACCTTATGATCCTTTGATCACGTTTTAGGGGGCTGGCCATCTCGGCCATGCCTGGACCTTCACTTATGTATTTTCATACGGTAGAGTTTCTACACTCCATAGATTAAGGTGTGGAGCTCTGCTGTTCCTCAAAGATTAATGCAAAGTACTACTATTTTCTATTCAATTCTTCTTATTTCTCTTCTAAGATATCCATTCGCACCCAAGAACGTGATGAAGGTGATGATTATGTGTGACGCTCATCATCCTTCTCCCTTATGAACGCGTGCCTGACAAACACTTCTGTTCTACATGAAATAAGCTAGAATGAATATCTCTTAGATCTCCTAACCGGAATCTTCGTGGCGTAAGCTAGAATGATGGCGGCATTCAAGAGAATCCGAAAAGTCTAAACCTTGTCTGTGGTATTCCGAGTAGGATTCAATGATTGAATGACTGTGACGAGCTTCAAACTCGCGATTGTTGGGCGTTAGTGACAGACGCAAAAGGAGGGTGAATCCTATTCCAGCATGATCGGGAACCGACAGATGAATAGCCGTGCCGTGACAGGGTGCGTGAGCATATTATTCACTGAGATGAGGGGATGTAGCCACTGACAACGGTGATGCCCTTGCATAAAGCCAGCCATGGAAAGGAGTAAGACAGATTGGATGAAGATAGCAGGAAAGCAGAGGTTCAGAGGAACGAAAAGCATCTCCATTCGCTTATCTGAAATTCCTACCAATGATTTACATAAGTATCTCTATCTCTATTTTATTATATCATATTCGAAAACACCATTATCACTTTATATCTGCCTGACTGAGATTTACAAGGTGACCATAGCTTGCTTCATACCAACAATCTCCGTGGGATTCGACCCTTACTCACGTAAGGTATTACTTGGACGACCCAGTGCACTTGCTGGTTAGTTGTATCGAAGTTGTGACAATTATGAATTAAGATCAAAGCACCAAGCTTTGGAGCTATTACCAGGGATTGTTCGAGCCTGGACATCACAATTTCGTGCACCACTGAGACATAAGTTGCATATTGGTTGTGTTTGTTGGAACCGTGAACGGTGGAAATATCCAATTTTTAGGGGAGGTTCTGCCAAATTTTTTATAAACAGTTTGGATAAAACTTAGTGGAAAAATTATAGATAGTGTTATATCTTGTTTCTAACTTTTTGGTTTCGGTTATTCTTATTTACAGGAGTGCTGAAAGGGTGACCATATGCAACCTTGAGGGCTCAAGAATGTTTTGATGCATAGAGACACTAATCTATGTTAGAACTTTTATGTTTTGGTTGAACTTTTATGTTAGAATTTTTATGTTTTGGTTGAACTAATCCATGTACTCACTAGCTAATGTTATTTTGTTTCAAGACAATTTTAGCTAGAAGGATCTTGTTTGACTTATGTATGTTTTTGCATATTAAATAGATGTAAACTAGCTTATTAAAAGCGTTATTATATTAGTTAATTTAAAAACTAATTTACTAAATTATGCACGTCTTTTGTAATAAAAATAAAGTTGTTACAAAATAACTTATTCGCTTTCGTAACTGAAGAAAAAAAATGTTACCAAATCATGTTACATTTTGTAACAAATTTTTTTGATAGGAAAAAAATTTACTGTCACGAAAAATACTTTCAAGATCAAAATTTGTTACCAGTTTTGTAACGGCTTCTGGTTTTTTGTATCAGAAAAAATTGTTACAAAATATGGTATTGAATTGTAACAGTTCCATTTTTCGTTACAAAAACTTTTTTGTAATGGGACTTACTGCAATGGACACTTTTTTTGTTACAAAAAACTTTTGTGTCAAAATATCGACGTTTTGTAACAATATTTTTTGTTACAAATACACCTTTTTCTTGTAGTGCACCTTTCCCAATAATGTTGAGAAATCTCCCCATTCCCTACGTTAGAGTCCACGTTAACTTAGTTAACGTGGCTCTTTTAACGTAGGCTTGCCAACCTTCGAGAACGTTAGTGACACTTACCATTGTCACTAACGTTCCAATGTGCCCCTATTTCTCACGTTAGAGTCCACGTTAACTAGGTTAACGTTGGCTCATCATTCCCTTATCCACGTTAGCTTCCACGTTAACTAAGTTAACGTGGCTCATGGTGGCATGTGTGGGCTCCTTCCAACGTTAGTGACAATGTTGGGTGTCACTAACGTTGGCGTCGCCTCCCTTCTTCACGTTAACTTCCACGTTAACTAAGTTAACATGGGAGTTAATGTGGCTTATTGGGGCTTGTGTGGGTTCCTTCCAACGTTAGTGACAATGTTTGGTGTCACTAACATTGTCGACCACCTTGTTTCCTCACACTAGATTCCACGTTAACTAGGTTAACGTGGGAGTTAACGTGGCTTAATGTTGGCTTATTGGAGTGCCATTCTTGTTGGCTTGGCTTCCTCAATCTTCATCCTTCTCATCATGGTTAAGGACATGAGATTTATGCTAGCTCCCAAGTCACACAAAGCTTTCTCAATAGTGATATCCCCCATGATGCAGGGGATTTGGAAACTCCCTGGGTCCTTCAGCTTTTGAGGCAGCTTCTTTTGTATGATGGCGCTGCATTCCTTAGTTAATACTATAGTCTCTTTTGTCTCCCAGTTTCTCTTTCTTGTTATAAGCTCTTTCAAGAATTTGGCATAGAGTGGCATTTGTTCTAATGCCTCAGAAAATGGTATGTTGATTTGGAGCTTCTTGAAGATCTCTAGGAACTTAGAGAATTGGCCATCCTTTCCACCTTTTCCCAGCCTTTGTGAGTATGGTGCTTTTGTCACATAAGGCTTCAGGACTGGTTTTGATGAAGGTGGAGCAGGGGTCTCTTCTTCATTCTTATTTCCATGTTTTTCTGCAACTTTTTCTTTATGGTTGTCTTTGCTTGGGGTTCCTTCCTCCACAATTTTTCCACTTCTTAATGTAATGGCCTTGCATTCCCCTCTTGGGTTGGCCATGGTATCACTAGGAAATGTGTGTGTGGGCAGTGGGATTTGTTTGGATAGGATCCCTACTTGTGCTTCCAACTTTGAGATTGCTGCGCCTTGATTTTTCAGATATGACCTGTATTCTTCTTGATTGGCGTCTATCCTTCTTTCAGTCTGTGCTTGTCTCTCCAAATGGGTGGAGACTGCTCCTGTAATCTGTGATAACAGTTGTGCTATTGCAGCCTCCATCCTCTCAAAGTTGCTCTTGATTTCACATGGTTGCATAGTTGGGGGTGGTGTGTCTTGATTGAGGTTGTTGTGTATTGGTTGATTGCTATGGTATGATGTGTTTTGTGAGTTATGGTAGGGTCTATGGTTGCCTGTTTGATGGTTGGGGTTGTGAGTGGAGTGTTGATTTGATGGATAAGGTTTATTGTGATTTTGCTAGTTTCACCACCCAAAATTTGGGTGGTTCTTCCAACCTGGGTTGTATGTCTTAAAGTGTGGGTCATATGGTGGTCTGGATGAGTTGTTCACATAATTAGATTGTTTCCAGTCACCTTCAGATTCTGGTGCATTTCCTTCTTTTTGAGGAGTTTAGTCTTGAATGACTGAGGCTTGATTAGCCTCTATCCTCTTGGTTAAGGCTGTTATTTGTGCTGCAATTGTCTTGTTCTGAGCTAACAAAGCATCTACAGAGTTGAGTTCTAGCACTCCTTTCTTCAGAGTCCTTTCTGAAGCATAGAAATACTTGTTTTCAACTACAGTCTCGATGACATCTATGGCTTCTTCAATGGTTTTCTTCTTCTTGAGTGAGCCTCCTGAAGAATGATCCACGGCCTTCTTTGACTCATAGAACAGTCCCTCATAGAAGATATGTAGTTGTACCCACTTATTGAACATTTCTGGTGGGTATCTTCTTGTTAGATCTTTAAATCTCTCCCAGGCCTCATAGAGTGTTTCTCCATCTTGTTGTCTGAAAGTTTACACCTCAGCTCTCAGCCTGTTGATTCTTTGTGGAGGGTAAAATCTTGCAAGAAATCTATTCACGACCTCCTCCCACGTAGTTAGGCTATCCTTGGAAAATGATTCCAACCACTTTGCTGCCATATCTCTGAGTGAGAAAGGGAACAAGAGTAGTTTGTAGATGTCAGGGTGTATCCCATTAGACTTTACAGTGTCACATATCCTCAAGAATGTGTTGAGATATTGATTAGGGTCTTCTTGGGAACTTCCTCCATACGAGCAATTATTCTGAGCAAGTGTGATGAGCTGAGGCTTCAGCTCAAAATTATTAGCATGAATTGTTGGCTTTAGGATGCTACTACCACAATTTCCTGGATTTGGGTTGATGTAGGAGCCTAAGACTCTCCTTTCTTGCCCAGCATGATTGCAGCTTCCTCTTCAACATGGTTATGTGCTTCTTCTTCCATGGTGGTTTCTAGATTTTCCTCCACTAGTTCCTCTCCAACTATGTCTTTGCCTCTTGCTTCCCTCCTTCACCTAAGGAAGGTCCTCTCAATTTCACTATCGAAGGGAGATGAATTCTCTCCTCTTCTACCTGTCATACACTTGGCAAATAATTAGCAGAGAACAAGTGAAGTAAGAAAAATCTTGTTGAGATTAGTGGTTAGCTTTGTTGATACAATTAATCGAACAGTTAGAAGAGTGGAATATGGATGATGGGTAACTAAAATAATCAAAGAAGAAAGAAATAGAACTCAGAGTAGAGATGGAAGAAAAATAAAAAGTGCTAAATAAAAGAAAATAAAATAACAAGGAAATTAAATTGCTTAATCTAGATCTCCAATCAATTTAATCACTGTCCAATTTAAGCCAATCCCCGGCAACGGCGCCATAAAACTTGATGAGTCCAATTCACACCCCCATTCAAAAAATGGTAAATCAGTTTTTTTGGCAAGTTCACCAAAATTATCGTCAAGTAATAACCCACAGTGGAGTGGGATCGTATCCACAGAGATTGGCAAATTTAAGCAGTTTTAATCGATTGATGAATTAGTCAAACAGAACAAGTAGATTGTAATTTGCAGAATTATAAATGACAGAAATGTAAATGGCTAGAATATAAAGGAAAGCAATAAAGTATAGAAATGGAAATGGTAGAATGTAAAGTGCAGAATCATAAATGACTTGAATGTAAATGGGAGTGGGGATTGCTGAATGTAAAATTAAGCTATAAAGAAAGGGATAGGTAAGAATGGGAAAATTCATTGAGATCAGGAGATGTTGTCTCTTTGGATCAATTCTAGCTTATATCCTCTTCAATCATGTAACTCATTGACCTCTTGGCAATCATGATTGATTGAGCCCCAATCCCTTGGTGACTCAATCTCTTAGATCTTGATCAATAGCCAATTCCTTGGTCTAATTGCTCATGAAGAGAGATATGCTTAGTCCCTGATTATACCACAAACCATCATAGGTCCAAGTAGAGGGTGGATTATATGTCACCATATCCAAACACCAAAACCCAGATTCTACTCAAGTGTGAGAAGGGATTTCAAGCATGGTTTCATGTTTCCTTTCCCAAGGTTCCCATGAAACCCATTTTGCATTCAATATCTTTCGCAAGATAATTGAACACTAAGTATTAAGAACGAAATTCCTTCTAGCAAATCAAAGAAAAGATGAAGAGAAGAAGAATTTCACTATCATCAATCCATCAAGTACAACAGAGCTCCCTCTCTCAATGAGAGGGAATTTAGCTACTCATAGCTCAAAGAAAAGTACTCAAAAGTAAAGAAGATGATGAAGTGTAAATGTGAATCTAAAACTAATATCTCTATAACTGCTTAAGCCCCTTCTCAGTACTCCTTGGGGGTATTTATAATAATCCTAGTAAAAATAAAAGAATTACAAAAGTGAAAAAAAGAAAATTACATTTTGGAGGGAAAAGAAACTCAATAAGTGTGACTTCCCAGCTGGAGTGTTTCTTCATGAGCAATTAGACCAAGGAATTGGCTATTGATCAAGATCTGAGAGATTGAGTCACCAAGGGATTGGGGCTCAATCAATCATGATTGCCAAGAGGTCAATGAGTTGCATGATTGAAGAGGATATAAGCTAGAATTGATCCAAAGAGACAACATCTCCTGATCTCAATGAATTTCCCCATTCATACATATCCCTTTCTTTGTAGCTTAATTTTACATTCAACAATTTCCCACTCCCATTTACATTCAAGTCATTTATGATTCTGCACTTTATATTCTGCCACTTCCATTTCTGCACTTTATTGCTTTCCTTTATATTATAGTCATTTACATTTCTGTCATTTATAATTCTGTAAATTACAATCTACTTGTTCTGCTTGACTAATTCATCAATCGATTAAAACTGCTTGGATTTCCCAATCTCTGTGGATACGATCCCACTCCACTGTGGGTTATTACTTGACGATAATTTTGGTACGCTTGCCAAAAGAACTAATTCACCATTTTTTGAATGGGGGTGTGAATTGGATTCATCAATCGGTAACTTTAGCTGGAAAGTATTTTTCCAAGAATTCTCTCCTGACCATATCCCAGTTGGTAACAACTGCTTCAGGTTGAGTGTAGTACCTGAAGAGAGAACTTTTGCGTGGTCTAGAAATTTGCAGATAAATCCTCGTTGCAAGTATAGTTTCTAAACTTTCAAAAGTCCTTTCATACAAAAGTTGTGGTTGTCACAAGTAACAAACCCCTTAAAATTGATAATCGAGTATTTAAACCTCGGGTCGTCTTCTCAAGGAATTGCAGGGAGGTATGTTCTTATTATTGGTTATGAGTTTGTAAATTGGGGAAATTTGGAGTTTGGGCAATGGGCACAGGTATATTTTCAAAGCAATAAAAATAAATAAATAACTGTAAAGCAAACTTTTGGCAAGGTATGAGAAATTGGAAGTCCAGTCTAGTTATCCTTATCAATGATGATGAAAATTGAATCTTAATTCCACTTAGTTAACCTTTGTTATAACAAGGGAAGGTCAAGCGACTAGTTAGTTAGATCTTTGAATCCTAGTTAATTCCTAAGACCAATTAACAATTATGCTGTTGAATTGGATAACTCCTGAGTTACTGATTTCTTAACCAAAACCAAAAGGGAGAATATCTAAATTAAATTAAAAGCATTCATGTAAATAAAGCAATCAAACTACGTCTAAACATAAATTCAAGTCATAACATGGAAAGGTTCATAAGCCAATTGGGCGACATATCTAATACAAGCATTGAAGCATCTGAAAGTAAAAAGAGAAATATAAAGTAAAAAGAATGTTGAACCTGGGATTTAGAGGCACTCCTAAAACTAAGAGAAATCCTAAATCCTAATCCTAAGAGAGAGGAGAGAACCTCTCTCTCTAAAAATTACATCTACTCCTAAAATTGTGAATATGAGAGCCTCTTTTTGAATGGATGCAATCCCTCTATTTTATAGCCTCTAATCTGAGTTTTCTGGGCCGCAAACTGGGTCAGAAACAGCCCAGAATTCGCTGGTCTCGAATTCAACCACGCTGGATTTCCGTCACTGCGACGCGGCCGCATGGAGCACGCGGTCGCGTCACCTAGCGTCAGGGAAACTATAACATATTATATATCAAATCGAAGCCCCGGACGTTAGCTTTTCAACGCAACTGGAACCGTGTCGTTTGGACTTCTGTAGCTAAAGTTATAGCCATTTGAATGCGAAGAGGTCAGGCTGGACAGCTTAGCAACTTCTTCATCTTCTTGTATTCCTTCCACTTTTCCATGCTTCCTTTCCATCCTCCAAGTCATTCCTGCCCTATAATATCTGAAAACACTTAACATACATATCAAGGCATCTAATGGTGATAAGAGAGGATTAATAATAAGAAAATATAATATCAAAGAAGCATATTTTCAATCAAAGCACATAATTAGGAAGGCAAATGTAAAACCATGCAAATAGTATGAATAAGTGGGTAAAGAGTAGATAAAAACCACTCAATTGAGCACAAGATAAACCATAAAATAGTAGTTTATCAGTACCACTCCCTCTCCTTTCCCTTAAGAGAAAACGGGAAGGCGGTCAGCAGAATAGAAGTCTCATCTGCACCATGACGCCTAACAGTAGAACAGGCTATCTGAAAATCCCTTAGGTGCTTTATAGGCTCCTGAGCAGGTAAGCCATGAAACTTAGGTATTAAGTTGATTAGCGCTGTCTTCAGTTCAAATTCTGCAGCCAGATTTGGGTGACGCGCTTGATACGGTTGCAGTGTAAAGTCTGGAGCTCCAGCTTCTTGGAGAGTAATCCTCCTGGGATCCGCCATATTACCTGCACGTGAATCAACCGAATTAGTAGATGAGGAGCTTGTTTCTTCCTCAAATGGCGGTTCAGATTCGCCCTCATATGAGACTGGTGAATTGATAGTAACCACTTCATGATAAACCCCAATTTTGTGGTTTATCTTGTGCTTATTTTAGGGGATTTTATCACCTCTTTCCCACATTTATTCAATGAAATAGCATGGTTTTGTAATTCTCCCTTAATTTGTGCTTAAGTGTAAAAACATGCTTTTTAGGCCCTTAATTTAGTGATTTTAATTCACTTTAATTCCATTCGATGCCTTGATGTGTTTGTTGAGTGACTTCAGGTTCATAAGGCAAGTATTGGATGGAAGAAATGAAGAGGAAAGCATACAAAGTGGAGAATGCATGAAGAAACAAGGATTTGGAGTAAAATCAACCCACGCGCACGCATGGAAAGTGAAGTTGCATGGTGACGCGTACGCGCACATGACGCGTATACGTGGATGGAAATTTTGCCAAGTGATGCGCACGCGTGACCCACGCGTACGCGTCATTACTCGCACGTGACTCACTTAAAGGCAAAATGCTAGGGGGATTTCTGAACTGCCAGGCCCAAATCCAACTTGTTTCTGAGGGTATTTCATGCAGAATTGAAGCTAGAGCAAGGGGGAGCAATTATTTGTAACTTAGCATCATGTAGGTTAGTTTCTAGAGAGAGAAGCTCCCTCTTCTCTCTAGAATTAGGGTTCTTAGGACATTTCCATCTTAGATCTAGGCTTAATTCCATGTTCTCATCTTATTTCCTTTACAATTTCTTGTTCTACTACCCTATTCTCCTTAGTTCTCTTGTCAATTTTACTTTTATGTCTCTTTTATGTTTATGAATGCTTATGTTGGATTTTGTTTACATTTAATAAAATTTAATGTTTGATGTTCTTTTATTGATGATTTGAGTTGTGATCTTACTTTTCTTGCAATTGGTAGTTGGTAGATTTTATTGATTCTTGCAATTTATGATTTTTACTTCTATTGCACTCTAGATGTTTGATGAAATGTTTTCTTTAGTTTTTGATTAGTTCTCTTAACTCTTGGCCTAGGCTAAGGGAATTGAGTGACCTTGAGTCATTGGGTCTCATTGAATTGATGATTTGAGAACCCTTGGTGATCAATTTGATACACATTGACACTAACCCACTACTAAGTCAATTAGAAGCTAGGTTGGGACTTATGGGTTGTTATCAAATCTATTTGACGTACTTCAAGCTTAGGAGTAGACGTTACGTACTTAAGGCTTTTGGAGGTAGACTTAATAGGTTGGCCCCTCCTAATTATCAATATTTGGTTTGTCGACAAGGATGGTGATCTCAATTTCCCATGTCTTGGCCAAGAGTTCTTTATTTTGCTTTCTTTAATTGCTTGTTTGATTTACTTTTCTTACCATTCACTTTTCTTGTCCTATTATAAATCAAACCCCCTTGTCCTTCATAGCCAATAATTGCCCACTTTATTGCAATTCCTTGTGAGACGACCCGAAGTCTAAATACTTTGGTTAATTCTTATTTGGGGTTTGTTCTTTGTGACAGCTAAATTTTTTATTGGGAGGATTATTTGTTGGTGTAGAACTATACTTGCAACGAGAATTCATTCATTTGAGAAAATTCTATACCATCAAAGAATTCAATCATCACTTCACCACTCTCAGAGGCTAACTGATACCGAGCTCGCCTAATACGTGAGAGTCTTTTTGATTTCAGGATCAAATGTGGCTAAGCTTGGATCAAGCAGTGAACGCGTCATTCAACGAAAGAAACATACAGCTCATGGTAATAAAATAAATAAAATAAGCAAAAAGTAAAAATATGTACACCAACTAATAATTTAGCACACTATTGCAACTCCGCGGCAACGGCGCCAAAAATTGACGTGGTGGAAATTAGTCGATTAAGAAATTAATATAAGAAATACGTTGCAAGTACAGTTCTTAACCAGCAAAAATTCGCTTATCAATTTAGAAGGGTTGTCACAAATTTAGAATAAAAATACTGGGAGTAGGAATCCTAGGTCGTCTCCCAACGAGTTGACAAAAGAGTGCTATTTTATTAGTCAGGAGTTTTTCAAGAAATTTTAAGAGTTTAGAGAACAGAAAAATAAGTGATTGTAAACTAAAGCAATGAAAATTAATGAGAGAATTTATATAATCAAAATAAAAGCATTGACCGGGAGAAGATTAATTGGAAGTTCTATCCTTGTCGGATTTTCTCAAGTGTAATATTAAAAGGTTGTTGTTCTACTTAGTCATCCCTTACTGAATAAAGAAAAGTCAAGTAACTAACTAACCGACTATATTCTCAAGTCCTAATCCTCTCCTAAGGAAGGATTAGAGTTAGAGGCTAGAGAACCAGCCAACAACTTCCAATTAAAATTAACACTTGATTATTCCAACTCAAGGGTTTCCTCTTAATCAACTCGCAAGTCAAGTTGGGAGTTTACTCCATTGACATGAATATCACTTCCACAGGCATATAAAGGGAATAAGAAGAAGACATGTTAATTTAAATAATAACTGAAAATTAATTAAAAATAAAAATAGTACTTTGCATTAATAAATCCCAAAATGCAACATCCTTATCTGAACAGGGTTAATAAGTAATCAAAAGAGTAAGGGAATAAGAAAGCAAACTAGAATAATAGCGACTTCAACGGAGGTAATGACTCTTCTCAATATCCAAAGCAAAAGCATCAAAAGCATAAGAACTAGAAATCTATGAATGTGAAGGAAACCTAGAGGAAGTAGTAATTTCTCTCTAAGATTCTAAACTAAAACTAAAACTATGCGTAATGGGTCTCGAGTCTTTGCTTGTCCCCTGGCTCTAGTCTGTGTTTCTGGGCCGAAAACTGGGTCCAAACTCGGCCCAAAATTGCCCCCAGCGTTTTCTACGATTTTTGCAGGTAGCACATGTCACGCGTACGCGTCAATCACGAGTATGCGTCGCTGGTCATCTTCGCGTGTCACGCGTATGCGTCAGGCACGCGCACGCATGAGCCATGCGTGCGCATCACTTCTCGCTGGTTGTCTCCTTTATTTCTTGTGCTCCTTCCACTTTTGCAAGCTTCCTCTCCATCCTCTAAGCCATTCCTGCCCTATGTAGCCTGAAAACACTTAACACATAGATCATGACATCGAATGGTAGAAAGGAGAATTAAAATACTCAATTTAAAGGTCTAGGAAGCAAGTTTTCAATCATAAAACAAAATCTGGGAAGAAATTGTAAAATCATGAAAATTATATGAATAAGTGTGCAAAGACTTGATAAAAACCATTCAATTTAGTACAAGATAAACCATAAAATAGTGGTTTATAACTTGGATAAAAAATTTTGGTGACATTTGAAAGCTAGATTTTGGAGGGTTTCAAAATGCTACTAACTTATTTTGAATATGACCTATCTCATCTAATTTTTGCCATTTAACTAAAACTATTTGATCGTAAATTATATTTTTGTAAACTGATCTTTAATTCTAGCATTGCAAATTAAATTTTTATTTAATTTGTACATAAATTTAAAATTTTAATAATCAAAATATGCAGTCGATTTTTATATTAATTACTTATCTTTCTATTACATTAATTTTAAATGATTAATTTCTTTTCTTTAAAAAATTAATTTAAAACTACTTTTTATTTTGTTATAGTGGACTATAATTTAAAAGAATAGATATGTTATTGTCGGATTGAATTTCAAATTATGCTGGACGATTATAATTTTTTGTTTCTTTAAAGGCCATATAAAGATTTTTATTCTCTTCCATTTAATAACATTCAAGAAGCCTTAATTTATAATTTTATACTTTATTGGATTTTGTTTTATTTTTAAAAAATTCATCCTAAACGATGCTTATTTTTTATTTTAAGTTTATTTATAAATACAAATATAAAAAGATCTTATACTGAAGGAAAAATTATAATTACTGAAATTTTGCACTTGATAAAAAAACAATTTAAAATGTTGTTTTGAATTATTAAATTTTAGGTTTGTTTTTGAAATATATTTTGCTAATGTTTTGTCGATTTTTAGCAAATCGATGTGGTTCGATTCTAATGGTCTGGGAGCGAAACCACTCCTCTTTTACAAGTACCAGTTTTCTATAAGTGTATCAAAGATTCTCGAATTAGACAAGTATGAAGATAGGAAAAAAAGTTCAAAAAATGCAAAAGGATAAAGTGTAAAATAAAGGATTCGAAAGGTAAAATTGACTGAAATCAAAATGGCTTGCATTGAATTTTAAAGAAAGCAATTAAAATGCCTTCAATTGGATCAAAGGACTTTAGGCATAGAAATTAAAGGTACTGAAATGTAAATTGAACATGGAAATTAAACAATGCTTGAAAGATAAATTTTCTTGAAAAATAAAGTTTTGCAAGAATCATAAATGAAAAGTAAAGACAGTGGAAGGAACCCTACAGAAATCGAACTCGAACGCAGACTCAGGAATTCGCTGGGATATGAGTGTGCTTGAGTGTATTTCCGAAATGAAGTTCCAACCCCTATTTCCTAAAACTTACTAATATTTATAACCCACTTCCATAACCGACCATTAATTACACGACGCTGCCTTGTATGCGAATTCTTAAGTAACTATTTCCGCTCCTTTGCCCATGAGCGTTACCAGTAAATTCCTAACTCAGAGAAAGCCTTCGATTTCTCTACTCGTGTAACTGCTCGATTCACCTTTCGAAAAACTATTCGATTCTTCATTCGAGTAATTGTTCGATTTGTCAATGTATTGAAATTTAGTCAATGTCCAATAGTTTCCACTTGACGCTTGCACGTGCCTCTTTTCGGCCTCTACTTCCTTCCTGACCCTTCACCAGCATTTCGAATCAGCTTAGTCCTTTGAAAATAATTATTTCGAATGTTATATTCCCTAAATCTAAAACCTAAAATTGTGAATTATGAATGTTATATTCCCTTCTCTTGATTCCCCCATTCTCTGGCTTCTATTATGTGTTTCTTGAGTACAAGATGAATCATGAAATAGGGGTTTATCAGTCATCGATATACACTTCCGTGAATCTCCCAATATACTCATGGAATATGGCATTCATTGCTCACTGGTAAGTTACACCAACATTTTTCAAACCGAAAGGCATAACCACCCACCCATAAATGCCTAATGCCTCGGGACAATGGAAAGCCATTTTGGACACGTCATCTTCTACAATGAATATTTGGTTATAACCTGAGTAACCGTCCATAAAACTTAAAATTTCATTTTCCGCTTCGATCAACATATCTGCTATTGGCATGAAATACTCATCTTTCGGGGTGGCATTATTCAGATCCCTAAAATTAATGCACGCTCTAAATTTTCCATTTTTCTTCATTATGGGAACAATATTCGAAACCCATTCCACGTAACGTGCGGTTCGAATAAATTTTGCTTTAATCAACTGTTCAATTTCTTCCTTAATCTTTAGATTGATTTCTAGAGCAAAACGTCGGGGAGTTTGCTTCACAGGTCGAGCATTTGGTTTCAATGCTAATCGATGCTCTCCGAGAGAACGATCGAGACCAGGCATCTCATGATAATCCCAAGCAAAACAATCTTTAAATTCATGTAAAAGATAAAAAAGTTTAGTTCGAACAGGATCCGTAAGATGCTTACAGATATAAGTGATTCGAACATCATCAACAGATCCTAAATTAATTTCTTCTAAGGGATCTTGAGATTCAAACCCCGTTAAGTGATCATCATATTTTACTGGATATTTTTCAAAATCCAGAGGTTCTAAATCATATATGCAATCGAAAGAGAAATCAACAGATTCATTATGAGCAGAATGAACTTGATCATTTGCTTGGTTAACAATAGCTTCATTTTCAATACAATGGACTTCTGCTATTATATCAGCAGTTTGACCAATAATATCATTTGCATTACATAATAAAGAAAAACTTATACCATGACTAAATTCGATTGAAAACATCGAATTGTTACTACTAAAAGAAAATGTTACATCCCTAAATGATTCAACTTCATCAGAAGAATCAACTTTATTCTCTACTGAAGGGAAATTACTTATATAATTATTTAAAATTACCAGGTAATTTGAGACATCTTGAGCGTGTTCCATCGAATACCATCTCGAATCCATTCTAAGATGAACAATCCCAACTAGTTGGGGGCATATCTAGGTGTGGATAACGCAGCTTCACCGTCAGGCTTTCCAAAGAGAAATAGCAACCTTCACAGTTGAAAGAATTCAACACCCTGTCAACATTTAAAGGCTTCAATTTCGGACTATATACCCTAAAATCGACCTGTAGCTGTTGGACATACAAATTCGAATCAGCCTTGATAATTTCAGGTTTTCCATCTTTTGTCCAAAGGAGGACACTTTGATGCACAGTAGATGGCACAGCTCTAACTCCGTGAATCCAGTCTCGGCCCAATAAAGCATTATAACTTGCCCTTGATGGCACCACCACAAAAATGGTATTTCGCTCAGAAGATTCCACTTTCACCCCCAAAGTAACCAGACCTTTCGCAGGAGTCAGGAGTAGAAGTACCACTAAAGTCTGTCACAACAATGTTGGTGGGAACCAAATCATCAGGATGCTTACCAACTTTCATCAACATCCTCTCTGGTAAGAGACTTATTGCTGCTCCACCATCGATTAAAACTTTATTTACTTTAATTCCACTTAAAGTAGTAGTAATATGAAGTGGGTGAAGATGAGATTTTTGTTTTTCAAAAGGCCTCAGAAAACACCCTGGTTCATCCTCATATCGGATGAAAGAAAAAGCTTCTTCAACATCCATGTCATAATCTTCTTCAAGGTCGCCTTCATATTCACCTAAATATTCGATTGGAATAATTGAAATAGTTCCAACCATCTCATCATCTCCTTCCTCAAAATACTCCTCCTCCAAATCGGCATCCTTGTCTTTATCAGCTCCTGAAGTATGAGCTATCGCCTTGCCTTTCTCCAACTTCGCAGGGGAAGGAATACCCTTTGGGCATGTTTCTCCATCAAAGGGAAAAACTATTCAGGAGTGCACGGAAGGCGTTGCCCCCTTGCCTTTGTCAAACTAAGGGTTCTTATTTTGAGGTAAACTCCTTCTCCCTCTTCCCCTCCGGTATCCTTTGGCCCGACCACGTTGATAGGGATATTGGTTTCGAGGAGGCCTTCGATGTCTCCACCGTGGGTTTTACCGATATTGAGCATCTCGATTTTGGAATTCTTGACAATTCCGAATCCATTGAACTCCTATAGCCTGAGAACGGCTCATCGGTGCAATAGCATTCTGCAGAGGAGCCCTGGAACTTTATCCCTCTACTCGCCAAATTGGTTGTCTCTTATGAGCCTGCTCCTCTCTATGAGCCAATTATTTCTTCATCCTTTCTTTCTCAAAGATCGCTGCACCCTCAGTGTCAAATACAGCATTACATCGAGGACACAGAGATACGTCCCGATCTTTAATCTTTTGCTATATTAAAAAATCTAACAAACCATCCCCTGTTCGAGGATATACTGATCAGACTTGTGGCTCAAAATCACCTAGAGCCATATCAAAATCATAAGATATCCCAACTATATTTACTCCAAAATATGGTTCAACAAAACCAGCTTCAACATCAAAAGGATCAGCATCAACTTTCATTTCTTTTTTCCCATCATCAAACTTCAAACGTCCTTCCATAATAGCCTCCTGAATCAAGTCCTTGAAACGAACACAGCTGTTAGTCGAATGACTGGTTGCTTGGTGAAATTTACAATAAGGTTTTCCTTTTAAATCTTTCACCGAAAGTAAAGTTCTACCCTCAGGCAGAATTAATTATTTATCTCTAAGCAATACATCAAAAATCTGATCAGATTTTGAGATATCAAAACTATATTTCTTTCCACTCTTTAGTTTTGAATCATTCGACTTCTCATTACTAGGGAGCTTTTTAAGTAGAGAACAGACATATGGAGGACCTTTCTTAAGTTCAGCCAAATCAACCTCCGCTTCGAAATCGAACTCCTCATCCGAGGAATCCATGGCCACATAAGCAACCTTCTCCTTTCAAGTAAAAGGTTCATTCCTTAACTTCTGTTCATGCTTATATTTCTCCTTTTCCTTTTTCATAAGTTCGACCTGATGAACTCTTTCAGCCAAATGGGCTATGTCAGGTATATGCACATTAAGCAGTTTTCGACGCATATAGAATCCTAACCCTATAACTGCTATTTTCACTACTTCACTCTCAGGTAATGCACATAACACCTACTTCTAGCATTTTTGAAACGTATCATATAATCATCAATGGTTTCACCATCTTCTCGTTTCAAAGCAACTAGATCAGTAACTGCTACATTCAACTCCCCTCGGTAAAATTGGGCGTGAAAAGCAGTTTCCAACTGATTCCATGTCGTTATCGAATTTGGTCTGAGATTTGAAAACTAAGTAAACGCATTCTTCATTAACGAAGAAGGAAAAAACTTCATTTTTAAATTCTCGTCATTGGCTAGATTCACAATCTCGACCAAATATCGAGCGACATATTCAGTAGTTGACTCTCTGACTTCACCTATAAATTTTGTGATTATCTTTGGATTTTCACCCCTCTTGGCACTTCATCCATTTGAACAACTTGAGGGAAAGCAGACACAAAATGGGGCCGATTCATAAAACTAACGTTCAAACCAACTTGATTGAGTACTTCTTCCACAATTCTTGTAACTTGATAACGTTCGCCACCATGATTACCACGTAGTCGGGCTAGAACATCATCTGCATTTTGACCACAGAGAATTATCTGAGGATTCTCTCTGTTTAAAACATTATTTTCCTTTTGAAATATATTTTCGAATCCCTCATTATTCCCTGGTGCATGAAATTGTCATCACACTTTTCACAACTCCGCACAACTAACCAGCAAGTGCACTGGGTCGTCCAAGTAATACCTTACGTGAGTAAGGGTCGATCCCACGGAGATTGTTGGCTTGAAGCAAGCTATGGTTATCTTATAAATCTTAGTCAGGAAATTAATGATAAAAATGATTTTGTTTATGAAAAATAAATAACATGAAATAAATGGTACTTGTGATTCAGTAATGAGGAACAGGTTGTGGTTCCGGAAATGCTCTGTCGTCTGAATCTCTGCTTTCCTACTGTCTTCTTCTCTAAACATGCATGGCTCCCTTCAATGGCAAGGTGTATGTTGGTGGATCACCGTTGTCAATGGCTACCATCCGTCCTCTCAGATGAAAAATACCAGGCACGGTGTCTGCACGGCTAATCAACTGTCGGATCTCTCGTCTCGGATGAAAAATACTAGGTACAGCTACTGCACAGCTAATCATCTATCGGTTCTCACTAGTGTTAGAATAGGATCTCTCTATTCGTGAGTTTGAAGCTCGTCATAGTCATCAGCTCCCCAATCCTACTCGGAATACAACAGACAAGGTTTAGACTTTTCAGATCCCAGGAATGCTGCCAATTGGTTCTAGCCTCTACCATGAAGGTTCTGATCTCACGGACTTGGTCTGTGAATCAGAGACCCAAGAGATACGCACTCAAGTTGTCGCCCAATGACTACGTTGAGCTCAGATAGAACGGGAGTGGTTGTCAGGCACGCGTTCATAGATTTGAGGATAATGATGAGTGTCACAGATCATCATATTCTCTATATTGAAGTACGAGTGAGTATCTTAGAATAGAATCAAGCGTGATTGAATAGAAAACAGTGGTAATTGCATTAATCCATTGAAACACAGCAGAGCTCCTCACCCCCCACCTATGGGGTTTAGAGACTCATGCCGTAGAAAATACAATATGAGATGTAAAATGTCATGAGATACAAAATGAATCTCTAAAAGTAGTTTTTATACTAAACTAGTAACATAGGTTTACAGAAAATGAGTAACCAAGTGCAGATAGTGCAGAAATCCACTTCCGGGGTCCACTTGGTGTGTGCTTGGGCTGAGCATTGAAGCTTTCACGTGAATAGGCCATTATTGGAGTTAAACGCCAGCTTGGGTGCCAATTTGGGCGTTTAACTCCAGTTTTGGTGCCAGTTCTGGCGTTTTACTCCAGAAAAGGGTCTCTGTCTGACGTTTAACGCGAGTTTGGGCCATCAAATCTCGAAAAATGTATGAACTATTATATATTGCTAGAAAGCCCAAGATGTCTAATTTCCAACGCAATTGAGCGCGCCCCAATTGGGCTTTTGTAGCTCTAGAAAATCCACTTTGAGTGCAGGAGGGTCAGAATCCAACAGCATCTGCAGTCCTTTCTCAGCCTCTAAATCAGATTTTTGCTCAAGTCCCTCAATTTCAGCCAGAAAATACCTGAAATTACAGAAAAATACACAAACTCATAGTATTATCCAGAAATGTTATTTTTGCATAAAAACTAATAAAAATATAATAAAAAGTAACTAAAACATAGTAAAAACTACCTAAAAACAATGCCAAAAAGGGTATAATTATCCGCTCATCATTCCCCCTGACATCATGCCTTTCACCTTCATCATAATCAATGATTCGAGCAATCCGTTCAACTTGCCTTGTAAGACGTTCGAATTTCGATTCGTGATCAGCCATCATAAGGTTTAGAATTATAGTCATTTGTTGAGTTAATAAGTTGACTAAATCATGATGACTTTCCTCTACATGTTGTTAAAATACCGCCATGGAATTAAAGGCATTCGATGTAGAGCCCATATTATAATCACGAGAAAACTCAGAATACTATTGAGAATTTTGAGAATTATTTACTCTATTTACACATTCTCGAAACGAACAGGATGAACAAAACCACTCACCGGTAGAGTATAACCGGGAGGAAGGCCATATGGAGGCCAACCAGTGGTTACTGGAGGCTGTACTGGTGGTAAGTTACCACGTGAATGAAAATTACGTCCAATATTTTCAGTTTGTACGCTAGTAACCACCGTACTTTCACTCACAACCAAACCTTCCGAATGTGAACTAACGTCCGAAGATTGCACAGTTACTGGTATATTGTCGCTGGTGGACAAACTACCATTCACATTTGACACTTCATCAGCCATGTGAATAATCTTTCCACTTCTCAATTGCATACACCAAATGACACCAAAAAACTTTTGACACACTTCAATTTAAAATTGTTCCACCGGGCGTGCCAATTTGTTTTGTCGATTTTTAGCAAATCGATGGTTGTTCGATTCTAATGGTCTAGGAGCGAAACCAACTCCTCTCTTTGCAGGTACCAGTTTTTGATAAGTCCACCAAAGGTTCTCGAATTAGACAAGTATAAAGATAGGAAAAAAAAGTTCAAAAACTGCAAAAGGGTAAAGAAGTGTAAAATAAAGGATTTGATAGGTAAAATTGACTGAAATCGAAATGGCTTGCATTGAATTTTAAAGAAAGTAATTAAAATGCCTTCGATTGGATCAAAGGACTTTAGGCATAGAAATTAAAGGTACTGAAATGTAAATTGAACATGAAAACTAAACAATACTTGAAAGATAAATTTTCTTGAAAAATGAAGTTTTGCAAGAATCATAAATGAAAGTAAAGACAGTGGAAGGAACCTTACAGAAATCGAACTCGAACGCAAACTTAGGAATTTGCTGGGATATGAGTGTGCTTGAGTGTATTTTTCTGAAAAGAAGTTCCAACCCCTATTTCCTAAAACTTAGTAAAATTTATAACCCACTTTCATAACCGACTATTAATTACACGACGCTGCCTTGTATGCGAATTCTTAGGTAACTGTTCCCGCTCCTTTGCCCATGAGCGTTACTAGTAAATTCCTAACTCAGAGAAAGCCTTCGACTTCCCTACTCGTGTAACTGCTCGATTCTCCTTTCGAAAAACTATTCGATTCTTCATTCGAGTAATTGTTCGATTTGTCAAGATATTGAAATTGAGTCAATGTCCAATAGTTTCCACTTGACGCTTGCACGTGCCTCTTTTCGGCCTCTACTACCTTCCTGACCCTTCACAAGCATTTTGAATCAGTTTAATCCTTCGAAAATAATTATTTCGACTAATAGGTAACAACTTTTATCAATTGAAATTGGACTATAAAAGAAGCAACGAAGAATGGCTAAAAAAGTTTGTGGCGGTTGTGGCAAAACCGTCGCTAAAAACCGCAAAAGTTGCCAGCGGATGATTTTTTGCCGCACTGACCGCTGCAAAATGTCTTTCGTGGCAATTTTGATAGAACCACCACTAAATCTTCACAACATTGCAACTACACCTCATTTCACTGTGTAGCCGCCACTAAATTTCTTTTTAGCAGCGGTTTCGTCGAACCGCCGCAACATCTATCGCTATCTATCGAAATTGTTGTGGTGAGTAGTTTTTTCTACTTGAGTACTTGATACGTTCTTCTTTCCTTTAATCAGAAGTTAACAATTGAATGGTGTTCCGGATTTATTCAATAACTAAATTAATCTTTAAATTTTTAAACTAATTAAGTTGGCCTTTAATTTGAAATTGCGAATTAATTAGCTCATAGTTAGTTATCTAGTTAATAATGTTAACAAAAAATTGATGAAAAATATTAACTATGACGTGGCATGTTATTATTAGACAAGTTGGACGAAGCTAATATGCATGGAAAATGTGTTTCATTAATAAATTTGATTATATATAGTAGAATAATTAAAAAAATAGAGATCAATTTAATAATTATATTTATTTAGTAACTAATTTTAACAATTTTTTATATTATTAAATTTTAATATTATGTTGAGATAACTCATAATTAAAAAAATTGAATATTAGTTTTTCTTTTATGACATAAATGGTTATATATTTAAGTAGAGTCTATAGCGTCTATAATTATATATGGTAATTATATAAATATTGTTAAAATTAAAGTTATATTTTTTAATATTTTGATAATATTTTTTCTTTTATTTTTCAAATTAAAAATATTATTAAATAATAAAAATATATTATTTTAATTTTAACAATACCTTCGATTTTAAGGCACTATAATCACCATAACATACACCACTTACTCATTGCATATTAACTCATGTACATTTTTAGTTAAATATTATTTTATTTAAAATTTACAAAATTCTCATAATTGCTTGTATCTCTATTTTAGAAACAATTTTTTTCGTTAATATTTACAAAATAAAAAAATTTATAATTATTTAATTAATCTATAAGTTTAAGTCTCAGATTTTCTGGCTAACACTGTTGAAAACCCTACTTTTTGCATTGGATTTATTTGGATTAATTGATCAGAAAACAAACAAAAACAAAACTACAAAAGTACGTAGCCGCGTACACGGCAGGGGAAGAAGCAGACAATTTGAATGGCATGCTTAGTGCTTTGTTGAATGGGTGCACATGCCTATGTGCCCTAAACTATGCACAACGTAACACTTATTATTATTATTATGGACGTCCCTTCTTATTGTTTTGTGTCATTTTAAATTTGAGACCAAGAAATTAATTTGAGCTAGTCAACTAATTAATTAATTAATTTAAATAAATGTTAGAGATTTAAATTTTATCTTGTGTGTAATAATTTATTAATCAACTAATGATAAATTTTTAAATAAAATTTTAATTTATAATAAATTAATCATTGATCTATTGAGATATAGAGATTTTAGAAAATAAAAAAAAAATTGAGGCTGGGATGCAACATTATTTATTGGCTGATTTGTAAAGCATTACATGCATATCTAGTTATCCACCAATAATAAACATATAGTACATCAAAGCAATGCAACTCATTTTCTATGATTGACTATACTTTATCCGATCCATCCATGAATAAGTGTCTTTTAATTTTATAACTTTCGGCTGAATATGTCATATCAGCTTAGGATTTTAATATAATATTAATTAATTTTTTATTTTATTTATTCTTAGTTTAATAATCTCTTTCAAATTAAACTTATTTCATAAAATTGTATAATTTCAATAATTTGTTAATGTATATGCACAGAGGGAGAGGATTATATTAACCTGCTTTTTTTCGTATTGTCTGAATAAATGAATTTTTGGTTAATAGTCAAATTTGTCTCTGAAAGATTATTTATTTTTTAAATTAGTATTTAAAAGATTTTTTTAGTTCTATTAATCTTTGAAAGATAAAATGTAAGTCAAATTGGTCCTTTCGTTAATTAGATGATGACGTGTCACATTAAGTGCTACGTGGCATGATGACGTGTCAGGTCAGTGACACCTAACACGCCATGTGTCACTTGACATGTAAAAAGTTATTTATAATAAAAATAGTCCCTGAAAGTCCAGAGGTAAGTTATTTTTATCCCTAAAATTTTAAAAATTAATCAAATTAGTCCTTATATATATTTATTTTATTTTTTTCATAATATTAAATTTAAAATATTTTTTGGTAATACTAATTTTAATATTATCTTTTAGACCTTAATGAACAAAATTCTCTTTACATAAAATAATAAAAATAATTAAATTATTATAAAGTTATTTTGTTATTTGTATTTTAAAAATTTATAGTTTCAAATCGTAATTTTTTATAGTGAATTCTTTTTATTTAAACGAGTTTATCAAATTACTGTTGATTATATATTTAAAAATTTAATATTTTAAATCTCACTAAATAATATAGTAATTATTTTAAAATTATAATTTTTATCACTACAAGATTTCTGTTTATTTATGGCATTTTTTTGTGGAGGTTTTAGAAAATCTCCACAATATATTTTATTTATGGCAAAATATAAAACCTCCATTAATTAATACTAGTTTACATTTTTTAAGCCCAATTACCCAAACAAATAGCCTATCAGACTCTAACCTACTCTAATTAAACTCAACCACCCTGTCCAAAAAAAAAAACTCAACCAAATTTCACTATAAACAAAAATTTGTCCAAAAAAGTACAAAGAGAAAAAAGAGAGAACTGAAACCCTAGATCTACTCGCCGCCGCCACATTCATCTCTTCGCCATTGTCACCGTCAAGTCGACGTAGCGTCTGAGATCAGAGGGAGAGTCAGCTCGCCGCTGCTGCCATTCATGTCCTCGTCGTTGCCGCCATCAAGCTTCTACGTCAATGTCCTCATCTTTGAGGAGCTTTGAGATCTTGTTTTTGTTAACCGGTGCTTTAGATGTGGGAATTCTTTCGATGCCATAGAAAGCGTTGATGGTACACCATGACTGAATCGATCGGCGAAAAGTGTGGTTTGGAGTTAGATCGGAGAAATCAGAAGAAGAGAGTTGTTGCTTCGTTACGGAGCAGCTCTTGTTCTTGCCGAAGAAGAGCCATGTCTCGATGCTCTCTCTGTCGTAGGTGATGCCGGCGGAGACGGTTACAGGATCCTTCATGATTTCAAGCGAGATTGGGCAGAGAAAGAACGGAGGAACATCGATCTCATTATCCATACTCTAATGCTCTATGGTTACAGGCTTATAATATTATTATTATTATTATTTTCTCTCTCTATTTATGCAGTGAGAGAGATCTTGCTGCTAGAAGGTGTTTTATTAAGAAGAGTAGAGATAGAGAACGAAAAACGTTTGCTGAGAAGAGCTTCTCAACAAGCTCAAGTTTTTTAGATTAATTTATTTAAAAAAAATTGTGCAGGAACTAATATTCAAACAAACAAAGAGGTTGTGATTAAGCTTGGTGAGTACTCTGATGTACCTAAGTTAATGTTGAAAAATCTGCCTCTGTAGTTCATTATTATTAGCTATCTATCTAGTTGCATTAATGCTAATTACTAATTAGGTATAGGTATATCATAGTTGCAGGTACTTGTGGTGGAGGTAATTAATTTATATAGTGTTAGGAGGACCTTGACTAGTGAGTTGTCGATTACTACATCGTAATGCATTACATGTTGAGTGAAAACATATATTTGTTCTTTGTGATTCTATCTGTTGATTTAGTACTTTGTGATTGTTCTTAGGCATTCTTGGTGATAGTTCAAAATAAAAAACGAGTTGGTTACACATATGAGTTGACTTTAAAGGTCAAAGGTAAGTCACTATCAATCATTTTTGGTTCAGAACTTCAATCTAACTATTAATTTTTAGTGTGCATTTCAACTACTTGCCTTTTTTAAATCGCACACTGATTTGCGAAATTGAAATAGGGGAATTGAAATTGAGAGGAGAGAAGTTGGTTGGAGGCCATATAAATGTCCCAGAATTCTTGTTTGGTGAGTTGGATGACTTGCAGGTACTTGTTATGTTAATATTTATTTGAATACTTTTGAAGCACTGATAAAATTGAAAAAGGGCTTACTTCTATGTCTAGCTTTTAGCTTTGTTTTTTGTATCTATCATCCATATTGTAGTTTGTCTTTTTGTATTTGGTCAATGACTTGATAGTCTTCCTAGAACTAATTATTATGACATAGCAAATTGGACAGCAACACTTTCTCATGAGGTGCATTAGGAATTTCTCAATACACCGCATGTCTAATTGTTTTTGCATGCCTTAAAACTTTGCCAACTATTTTATTCTATAAATTAAAAGTAAAAGGCTCAAATGATAACAATTGGTGTGCTTAATAGTTTTGTGTTCAAATGATAACATGAGATATTTTGTTACTCCTTTCAGATATTTTCTTTTGTCGTTCTCTCCTTTATAAGAGAACCTCTGTTAGCAAGGGAAGCAAGTAAAGTAAGTAAAATGAGTAAGAATCTATTTATTGATTTTTTTAGCTACTTGCAAATCATATTCTACTGTTCATTAGAGTACTCAAAATTAGAAAAGAAAAACACATATGCATCAATCTTTATTAAGTCTTGACATAACTATTTCCCAAAATTTTTTTAGATCATTAATAAATAGAGATCAAACATAGGAACAAACTTAAAAGTTACCTTGCATAAAATTTAAGTTGGGCAAGTGACAGTAGCTGAAATTTGAATACTTATAATTTAGTTACTAAAAGTAGTGAATTTTATACCGAAAACGAGTCACTTAAACATCCTCATTCCAGCTTTTTGGTAACTTATGGTGAATATATACATTAGTATTGAATCCTGCTAGTAATGGGAACATTAATTTTGTTGGTTTATTAGAAAACTTACAACTGAAAAATTGGCCCTTCATTTTGTGAGCATAGTAAAGATAAGATTGATACTATCAAACAGAGGCTTGGATTTTGTTTATTCCAGTTCAATAAAGTTTTTTTTCTTATCCTCACTCTTATTCCTATTTTAGTGTCTTCTTCTATTGTTTAATTTAATTGATCATATTATCCTTCAATTTCTTGACAGATAATATGTTTTGGCTCCTTGAACTATTTTACTTGTTGAGGTTCTTATGTTTCTCTTTCTGTACATATAACACATCTATAGTTAGAAAATTCCAGTTTATAGATAAGGAGCTCTGATTTCAATTTTACTACTCCTAAAATTTTCTAATTTCACGCATTGCTTCCTAAGTAGCTTAGCAAAGAAGGAAATCGTGGGAGAGCTGGTTAGGTGAGGTGTTGACTCGGATCTACTCTCTTCCTGGCTCCTTCTGTGCTTCTTTCTTTCAACTGTGGAATAAAACATGAGAAGGGGAAAGATAGAGATAAAGAGGATAGAAAACACGACGACGAGGCAAGTGACGTTCTCAAAGAGAAGGAACGGACTCTTGAAGAAGACCAATGAGCTCTCTGTCCTCTGTGACGCCCAGATAGGACTCATCGCCTTCTCCAACACTGGCAAGCTCTTTCACTACTCCTCTCACCCCTACAGGTATAATCTTTTTATATTCCTTAGGACTTTCCTCAATTCTATCTACTTATCCTATCATATTTAAATATATATATGAACGTCAAATTAATATTTTGGTCAGGATGGATCAAATAATTGAAAATTACCAACGATCTACAGGACTCACATAATGCGCCATGGACATGCCCATGATCAGGTAGTTATATGAGACTAAGGTGCTCAATTTTCTTTCTAATCATATAGTATAATGAATGATTTGCATGTTGGTTTTTGTCATCAAATCATCCATTTCAAAAAATGAGATACATAAAAGTTATAATTTTAATAATATCATCAATTTTGTAGGAAGATTTATTGATTGAGATGGCAATGCTGAGGCATCAAAATCTGAGCCTTGAGATGGGGATTCAGCGCTACCTTGGAGAAGGCATAGCTTTTCTCCAATACGAAGAATTGACTAAGCTTGAAGGAGAACTTCAAAGCTCTGTTGCAAGGGTTCGAAAGCGTCAGGTATATATATATATATATATACACACACACACATGTGCATTTCGAAGTGTTTTTTTTTCTTCTTCACATAGTTTTTAGAAATTTGGTGACCTAAATGAGCAGATACACATACTAATGTCAAAGAAAATAAATAAATAAAGTGATAAGGAGGTTTTTTTGCAAAATGTTTACTGAAGATAATAAGGTATATATTGCGATATGCGTGCATTACATTTCAGACAAAATTAAATGTTTTCATCACTGATCAAATACTGATTATAATTTATATAATTAAGTCAACTAATGTCAGAAATTAGTTTATGTACTAATTTGCCCTGTTTTCCTTCTCCAGGAAAAAGATTCTATGCTCATCGAATTTGTTTAGTCAAGTCAGATATATTTCGAGCAAGGTTTAATGGTGGTTACAGGATAGGCCTCGAGTATCCTTGAAAAATTTTTATAAGTTATTTTCTTTTTCTTTTTAATTATGTATGAAGTGCAGATTAACTGTGATTAAGCTCCTTTTTTTCCTTGTAAATATTCAAATATAAACTTAATATGAAGTGCAAATTTATGGAAGATTATCATATAGTTATGATCCTAGGATAATGTTACCTTAGCTAGTGTAATATTATCTTGCTTTTGGTTGAACTGGTTTTGGTTTAATTTATACTAAGAATTTTGTGCTGGGATATCTTTGTTTTGTACTTGAAATTTTGTAAATCCACTACCAAGAATCATACTCTATCAATGTATTAATATTTCAATTATTTACTTATATTTGTATAGTTATGGTTAGTTAATATGATTAGTAATGTGACTTGCTAAGAACCTCTTTTTTGGCAGTGCTCAAAATTAGGAATAGCAGCCTGGTAGTGGTTTGTCGTTGTTCAGTTTGTGGCCTTTTTTTTTAAATTTGAAAATTAACTTTGTGGGGGTTTTAAACCGCCACAAAAATGACACAAAACAGCCAGAATCTATTAACTCAAAACCCCCACAGAACAGCAAAAAAACCGCCACTAAATAACGTCGTGGCGGTTTTCAAAAACTGCCACAAATAAGCTCGTGGCACCTCCAATTTTGGAGGTTTTAGAAACTGCCACAATTCGTTTTGTGGGGGTTTAAAACCGCCACAAAACACAAAAAAAATCGCCACAAAATGGCAAGAATCTTGTAATGTATTATTATTTAATTTATATAATAGAACTCAGTAATTCAAAAATCGATTTGTGAGATTACTTGTTGAATCTTAATATTATTTAAAATAACAAACACCCTAGAATGTACATATTTCTTGGAATGATTTTGGCTACTCTCATTGGTGGCTGGATCCCTTTTGATCATATGTTTATCCAAGTAAAGCTAGTAGTGATGTTAAGTTATGTTATGTTTGAGCTGTTGATAGACTTTTGAGATTGAAAGAGTTGATTATATTAATAATGAACTGAATTTATCAATGAAATGAGATATTTCAATTTAGTGTGTTTAATTCAACATATAATTTATCTATTGAACACACACAGACAATAATACACTTTGAAACTGAAGTAAGATGAGGATCTATCTTCTATTGTTCATAATAATGTTAATCAAATCAGTCAATTTATCCATTATGCCTAATGGGTTGCTAAAAAATGTAAATTCATATATTATAACACATTGTCTTCATTAATAAGCATAATCATTATCATAATATTGTCTCAGTAGATATATAGCACAGCAGGTATCAATGCATCCATAACATGACAGACCTAAACAAAAGTTCCATAACATAATATATAGACCTAAACAAAGGGCTAAAACATAATCCTTCCAAACAAAGGTTTCATAACAAAAGATAATCAACCACATTGTTTACATAACGCTGTATAAAGAAACATAGACAACAACCATGGAGTAAAACATATGATCCTAATCAAATGGCTTTATCTTTTTTTCTTGGATGCTTGAAGCTTGGAATTGGCACAAATATCATACAACTGTAGCTGGTTTGGGTGAGGCATTCATTACAATCAAGTCGGCATCCATGGCTAGTGGTACACGGAATCGTGATCTCAACACTTCTTCACAACTCCGCGTAACTGACCAGCAAGTACACTGGGTCGTCCAAGTAATAAACCTTACGTGAGTAAGGGTCGATCCCACAGAGATTGTCGGCTTGAAGCAAGCTATGGTCATCTTGTAAATCTCAGTTAGGCGGATTCAATTGATTATGAGGTTTTGATAATTAAAATATAAATAAAACATAAAATAAAATAAAGTTACTTATGTAATTCATTGGTGGGAATTTCAGATAAGCGTCTGAAGATGCTTTGTTGCTTCTGAACCTCTGCTTTCCTACTGCCTCCTTCCAACCATGCGTTACTTCCTTCCATGGCAAGCTGTAAGATCCTCTCAGTGAAAATGGTCCTCTACGGTTTCTGCACGGCTAATTAACTGTCGGATTTCTCGTCTTGGATGAAAAATACCAGGTACAGCTACCGCATGGCTAATCATCTGTTGGTTTCCACTAGCGTCGGAATAAAATCCATTGATCCTTTTGCACACTGTCACTTGCGCCCAACATTCGCAGGTTTGAAGCTCGTCACAGTCATCCCTTCCCAGATCCTACTCGGAATACCACAAACAAGGTTTAGACTTTTTGGATCCCAGGAATGGCTGCCAATAATTCTAGCCTATACCACGAAGATACTAATCTCACGGACTCGGTCTGTGTATTAGATATCCAAGAGAATATACTCCAGCTGTCGTCCAATGACTATGTTGAACATCATGTAGACCGCTTTGTGGTTGTCAGGCACGCGATCTTGGTTAAGCGAGTAACGAAGATTGGGTGATTGTCACGGGTCACTCCTTCATTCTGACTTAACTGAATTAAGTACGAGAGTATATCTTGGAGAAGAAGTAGGCGTGAATTGAATAAAAAACAGTAGTAACCATTAATTCATGAAGAACAGCAGAGCTCCACACCTTAATCTATGGGGTGTAGAAACTCCACCGTTGAAAATACATAAGTGAAAAAGGTCTAGGCATGGCCGTGAGGCCAGCCTCCAAATGTGTACAATGGTCTCTTAGAAAATAAGATTAACCAAAGATGAAAGGCTATAAAATACATCTCTAAAAGTAGTTTTTATACTAAACTAGTAGTCTAGGTTTAAAGAAATTGAGTAACTAAGTGTAGATAGTGCAGAAATCCACTTCTGGGGCCCACTTGGTGTGTGCTTGGGCTGAGCATTGAAGCATTTTCGTGCATAGGCTGTTCCTGGAGTTAAACGCCAGCTTTGGTGCCAGTTTGGGCGTTTAACTCTAATTCTGGTGTCAGTTTGGGCGTTTTATACCAAGATATTTTAGGCTGTCTTTGAATGCCAGTTTGGGCCATCAAATATTGAGCAAAGTATGGACTATTATATATTGCTGGAAAGCCCAGAATGTCTGCTTTCCAACGCAATTGAGAGCGCACAAATTGAGCTTCTATAGCTCCAGAAAATCCACTTCGAGTGTAGGAGGGTCAGAATCCAACAGCATCTGCAGTCCTTTTTCAGCATCTGAATCAGATTTTTGCTCAGGTCCCTCAATTTTAGCCAGAAAAAACCTGAAATCACAAAAAAAATACACAAACTCATAGTAAAGTCCAGAAATGTGGTTTTTGAATAAAAACTAATAAAAATATAATAAAAAGTAAACAAATCACACTAAAAACTATGTAAAAACAATGCCAAAAAGGGTATAAATTATCCGCTCATCACAACACCAAACTTAAATTGTTGCTTGTCCCCAAGCAACTGAAAACAAAATAGGATTAAAAGAAGAGAATATACAATGAATTCCAAACTTATCAAATGAATATTAGCTTCAATTAGATGAGCAGGACTTATAGCCTTTTTGCTTTTGAACAGTTTTGGCATCTCACTTTATTCTTTGAAGTTCAGAATGATTGGCATCTATAGAAACTCAGAATTCAGATAGTGTTATTGATTCTCATAGTTCAATATGTTGATTCTTGAACACAGCTACTTTATGAATCTTGGTCGTGACCCTAAGCATTTTATTTTCCAGTATTACCACCGGATACATAAATGCTACAGACACATAACTGGGTGAACCTTTTCAGATTGTAACTCAGCTTTGCTAGAGTCCCCAGTTAGAGGTGCCCAGAGCTTTAAGCACACTCTTTTTGCTTTGGACCACGACTTTAATTGCTCAGTCTCAAGCTTTTTGCTTGACACCTTCACGCCACAAGCACATGGTTAGGGACAGCTTGGTTTAGCCGCTTAGGCCAGGATTTTATTCCTGTAGGCCCTCTATCCATTAATGCTCAAAGCCTTGGATCCTTTTTACCCTTGCCTTTTGGTTTAAAGGGCTATTGGCTTTTTCTGCTTGCTTTTACCCTTTTTTTTCGCCATTTTTTTGCAAGCTTTTTCTATTCACTACTTTTTTTTGCTTCAACAATCAATTTTATGATTTTTTTTAGATTATCAATAACATTTCTCCTTTTTCATTATTCTTTTAAGAGCCAACAATTTTAACATTCATAAATAACAAATTCAAAAATATGCACTGTTCAAGCATTCATTCAGAAAATAAAAAGTATTGCCACCACATCAAAATAATTAAACTAATTTCAAGATAGAATTCGAAATCATGTACTTCTTGTTCTTTTGCAATTAAAAACATTTTTTATTTAAGAAAGGTAATGGATTCATAGGACATTCATAGCTTTAAGACATAGATACTAATGATCATGTAATAAAGGCACAAACATAGACAAGACATAAAGCATAATTTTCGAAAAATAGAAAAATAAAAACAAGAAAATTAAAGAACGGGTCTACCTTAGTGATGGTGGCTAGTTCTTTCTCTTGAAGATCTTATGGAGTGCTTGAGCTCCTCTATGTCTCTTCCTTGCCTTTGTTGCTCCTCCCTCATGGCTCTTTGGTCCTCTCTAATTTCATTGAGGATAATGGAGTGCTCTTGGTGCTCCATCCTTAGTTGCCCCATGTTGGAACTCAATTCTCTTAAGGAGGTGTTGATTTGCTCCCAATAGTTTTGTGGAGAAAAGGGCATCCCTTGAGGCATCTCAGGGATTTCTTGATGAGAAATTTCTTCATGCTCTTGTTGAGGTCTATGAGTAGGTTCTCTTGTTTGCTCCATCTTCTTCTTAGTGATGGGCTTGTCTCCTTCAATGAGGATGTCTCCCTCTATGGCAATTCCAGCTGAATTGCATAGGGTACAAATGAAATGAGGGAAGGCTAACCTTGCCAAAGTAGAGGGCTTGTCCGCCACCTTATAGAGTTCTAGGGATATGAACTCATGAACTTATACTTCCTCTCCAATCATGATGCTATGGATCATGATAGCCTGGTCTATTGTAACTTCAGACCAGTTGCTAGTAGGAATGATAGATCGTTGGATGAACTCCAACCATCCCCTAGCCACGGGCTTGAGGTCAAGCCTTCTTAGTTGAACCGGCTTGCCTCTTGAGTCTCTCTTCCATTGAGCTCCTTGCACACAAATGTCCCTAAGGACTTGGTCCAACCTTTGATCAAAGTTGACCCTTCTAGTGAAAGGGTGAGGATCTCCTTGCATCATTGGCAAGTTGAATGCCAACCTCATATTTTTTGGACTAAAATCCAAGTAATTCCCCCGAACCATTGTGAGCCAATTCTTTAGGTTCGGGTTCATACTTTGATCATGGTTCTTAGTGATCCATGCATTGGCATAGAACTCTTGAACCATTAAGATTCTGACTTGTTGAATGGGGTTGGTAATCGTTTTCCAACCTCTTCTTTGAATTTCATGTCGGATCTCCGGATATTCACTCTTTTTGAGCTTGAAGGGGACCTCAGGGATCACCTTTTTCTTGGCCACAACTTCATAGAAGTGGTCTTGATGGCCCTTTGAGATGAATCTCTCCATCTCCCATGACTTGGATGTGGAAGCAATTGCCTTCCCTTTCCTCTTTCTAGAGGTTTCTCCGGCCTTAGGTGCCACTGATGGTTATAGAAAAATAAAAAAAAAAGCTTAGCTTTTCCCACACCAAACTTAGAATTGTTGCTCGTCCTCGAGCAAAAGAAGAAAGAAAGGAGTAGAAGAAGAAGAAATGGAGGAGATGGAGGGTAGTGGTGGTTTTGGCCGAGGGGGGTAGTAGTGTGTATGATGTGTGAAATTGAAGGTAGTGAGGAGGGGTATTTATAGGGTAAAAGAGAGGGGGAATTCGGTCATGAAGGGGTGGGTTTGGGAGGGAAATGGTTTGAATTTGAATGGTGAGGTAGGTGGGGTTTATGATGGATGGATGTGAGTGGTGAAGAGAATATGGGGAAGAGGGTAGGATTTGATAGGTGAAGGGTATTTGGGGAAGAGTGTTATGGAAAGGTGTGAAGAGGGGAGAATAAGAGGTAGGGTAGGTGGGGATCTTGTGGGGTCCACAGATCCTGAGGTGTCAAGGAATTTTGCTCCCTGTACCATTCTGGCGTTCAAACGCCCATTGTGTGCCAATTCTGGTGTTTAACGCCAGCTCTGCTACCTTTCCTGGCATTAAATGCTAGCTCTGCTACCTTTCCTGGCGTTAAATACCAGTCTGCTACCCATTTCTGGCATTTAACGCCAGCCAAACACCAGACAGCCCTTTCTGGCATTAAACGCCCAGAGTGCTGCCCATTTTGGCGTTTAACGCCCAGAATGCTGCCAGGCTGGGCGTTAAACGCCCATTCTGCTATTCTTACTGGAGTTTAAATGCCAGTAAGCCTGTCCTCCAGGGTGTGCTGTTTTTGATGCTATTTTTCATTTTATTTTTTATTTTTCATTTCTTTTTGTGGCTTCACATGATCATCAACCTAAAGAAAACATAAAATAACAATGGAAAATAAATAAATATAATTAACTAACATTGGGTTGCCTCCCAACAAGCACTTCTTTAGTGTCAATAGCTTGACAGTGAGCTCTTAGAGAGCTTCACAGGGACTCAGAGTTTGATGTTGGCCTCCCAACACCAAACTTAGAAGTTGAGTGTGGGGGCTCTTCTTGACTCTGTATTGAGAGAAGCTTTTCATGCTTCCTCTCCATGGTTACAAAAGAAGATCCTTGAGCTTTAAACACAAGGTAGTCCTCATTCAATTGAAGGACTAACTCTCCTCTGTCCACATCAATCACAGCTCTTGCTGTGGCTAGGAAGGGTCTTCCAAAGATGATGGATTCATCTTCATCCTTCCCAGTGTCTAGGATTATGAAGTCAGCAGAGATGTAATAGCCTTCAACCTTCACTAAGACATCCTCTACAAGTCCATAAGCCTGTTTTCTTGAATTGTCTGCCATCTCTAGTGAGATTCTTGTAGCTTGTACCTCAAAGATCCCTAGTTTTTCCATTACAGAAAGTGGCATGAGATTTATACTTGAACCAAGGTCACACAGAGCCTTCTTAAAGGTCATGGTGCCTATGATGCAAGGTATTAAAAACTTTTTGGGATCCGGTTTCTTCTGAGGTAATTTCTATTGAACCAAGGTATTTAGTTCATTGATGAGCAAAATGGAGGTTCATCCTCCCAAGTCTCATCATCAAATAACTTGGCGTTCAGCTTCATGATTGCTCCTAGATACTGAGCAACTTGCTCTTCAATAATATCTTCATCCTCTTCAGAGGAAGAATACTCATCAGAGCTCATGAATGGCAACAGTAAATTCAGTGGAATCTCTATGGTCTCTGTATGAGCATCAGATTCCTTTGGTTCCTCAATAGGGAACTCCTTAGTGGCCAGTGGATGTCCACTGAGGTCTTCCTTAGTGGAAATCACTGCCTTACCCTCTACAGGTTCGGCCATGTTGGACGTGTTTATGGCCTTGCACTCTCTTTTTGGATTCTCCTCTGTATTGCTTGGGAGAGTACTAAGAGGGATTTCAGTAACTCTTTTACTCAGTTGACCCACTTGTGCCTCCAAATTTCTAATGGAGGACCTTGTTTCAGTCATGAAACTGTGAGTGGTCTTACTTAGATCAAAGATTATGGTTGCTAAGTCAGAGAGACCCTGCTTAGAATTCTCTATCTGTTGCTCAGAAGATGATGAAAAAGGCTTGCTATTGCGAAACCTATTTCTTCCACCATTATTATTATTATTGAAGCCTTGATTAGGCTTTTGTTGATCCTTCCATGAGAAATTAGGGTGATTTCTCCATGAAGGATTATAGGTGTTTCCATAGGATTCTCCCATGTAATTCACCTCTTCCATTGCAGGATTCTCAGGGTCATAAGCTTCTTCTTCAGAGGAAGCTTCCTTAGTACTGACGGATGCAGCTTGCATTCCAGTCAGACTCTGAGAAATCATATTGACTTGCTGAGTCAATATTTTATTCTGAGCTAATATGGCATTCAGATTATCAATCTCAAGAACTCCTTTCTTCTGAGTTGTCCCATTATTCACAGTATTTCTCTCAGAAGTGTACATGAACTGGTTATTTACAACTATTTCAATGAGTTCCTGGGCTTCTGTAGGCGTCTTCTTCAGATGAAGAGATCCACCAGCAAAGTGGTCCAATGACATCTTGGACAATTCAGACAGACCATCATAGAATATACATAAGATGCTCCATTCTGAAAGTATGTCAGAAGGACACCTTCTAATCAATTGCTTGTATCTTTCCCAAGCTTCATAGAGGGATTCACCTTCCTTCTGTCTGAAGGTTTGGACTTCCACTCTAAGCTTTCTCAACTTTTGAGGTGGAAAGAATTTGGCCAAGAAGGCATTGACCAGCTTTTTCCAAGAGTTCAGGCTTTCTTTAGGTTGTGAGTCCAACCATGTCCTAGCTTTGTCTCTTACAGCAAAGGGGAAAAGCATAAGTCTGTAGACCTCAGGATTAACCCCATTGGTCTTGACAGTGTCACAGATTTGTAAGAATTCAGCTAAGAACTAATGAGAATCTTCCAATGGAAGTCCATGAAACTTGCAATTCTGTTGTATTAGAGAAACTAATTGAGGCTTAAGCTCAAAGTTGTTTGCTCCAATTGCAGGAATTGAGATGCTTCTTCCATAGAAGTCAGAAGTGGGTACAGTAAAGTCACCAAGCATCTTCCTTGCATCTCCACCATTGTTGTTATTTTCGGCTGCCATGTCTTCTTCTTTTTCGAAAATTTCTATTAGGTCCTCTACAGAGTTTTTTTTAACTTCTCTTAGTTTCCTCTTTAGAGTCCTTTCAGGTTCAGGATCAGCTTCAACAAGAATGTTCTTATCCTTGTTCCTGCTCATATGAAAAAGAAGAGAACAGAAAAGAATAGGAATCCTCTATGTCACAGTATAGAGATTCTTTTATGTGAGTAGAAGAATAAAAAAAATAGAATGAAGAAGGGAGAAGAAGAATTCGAACACAGAGAGAGGGAGAGGGTTCGAATTATAAGAAGAAGAGAAGTGTTAGTAAATAAATAAATAAATAGAAAGAGATGAGAGAGAGAGAGTATTCGAATTTTAATTATAAGAAAAAAAAATATTTTTGTTTTTATTTTAATTATTAGTTAGAATTCGAATTTAAGAAGGAAAATAAAATTAAATTGAAATGTAAAACAATTATTTAATTAAAAGGAATTTTGAAAAAGGGGTTAGTCATTTTCGAAAATTGGAGAGAGAAAAGTAGTTAGGTGATTTTGACAAAGATAAGAAATAGTAAACCAATCAAAAAGTCAAGTAGTTAATTGAAAAAGATTTGAAAATCAATTTTGAAAAGATAAGAAGTTAGAAAAAGATTTCAAATTAAGTTTTGAAAAAGATATGATTGAAAGATATGATTGAAATTTATTTTGAAAAATATTTGAAAAGGAAATTAAAAAGATTTAATTTTTGAAAATAAAGTTGATTACTTGACTAACAAGAAACTAAAAGATATGATTCTAGAATTTAAAGACTGAACCTTTCTTAATAGGCAAGTAACAACTTGAAATTTTTGAATCAAAACATTAAATGTTAGTAATAAATTCGAAAATATGAAATAAAAATAAGAAAAAGATTTTAAAAATTAATTTTAAAATTTTCAAAAATATTAAGAAAAAATGAAAAGATTTGATTTTTGTAAAAAAATTTTGAAAAGATAGAATTTTTAAATTGAAATTTTGACTTGACTAACAAGAAACAACCAAATTTTGAAAATTTTTTACTAAATCAATTCAAAATTTCAAAAATGAAGAGTAAAATAAGGGAAAGATATTTTTTTGATTTTTGAATTTTTAATGAGGAGAGAGAAAAACACCAAAATGAAACAAAACATAAGAAATTAAAATCAAAACGACTAATGCATGCAAGAACACTTTGAATGTCAAGATGAACACCAAGAATACTTTGAAGATCAAGATGAACATCAAGAACATATTTTTGAAAATTTTTAAGAAAGGAAACATATGCAAGATACCAAACTTAGAAATTTTTAATATTTAGACACTAACAATTTGAAAATGCATATGAAAAACAAGATAAGACACAAAACAAGAAAAATTAAAGATCAAACAACAAAAATCATCAAGAACAACTTGAAGATCAAAGAAGAACACAATGACTATATTTTTTGAAAATTTAAGAAAAAGGAAAAACATGCAATTGACACCAAACTAAAAATTTGACACAAGACTTAAACAAGAAACACAAAATATTTTTGGTTTTATGATTTATTAAATTTTTTGAATTTTTCGAAAATTATTTGGAAAAAGAAAAATAAGAAATTCAAAATTTTTAATAAGAGTTGCAGGAATCATGCAATGCTAGTCTAAAGCTTCGGTCCAAAAATTTAGACATGGCTAAATAGCCAGCCAAGCTTTATGTGAAAGCTTCGGTCCAAAAGATTAGACATGGCCAAATGGCCAGCCAAGCTTTAGCAGAGTATTACATACAACAGCCAAATTGATGGGAACCAAAAGGCTCTTGCAAAGATAAGTCGAAACCTCGGTCCAAAAGATTAGACATGGCTTAACAGCCAGCCAGGCTTCAACATGTCTTCTGAAACTCTAGAATTCATTCTTAAAAATTCTGAAGAACAAATATATATATATATATATATATATATATATATATATATTTTTAATTTTTTTTCGAAAATAAAATTAAAAAGCTTAAACATAAAATAAAATTACCTAATCTAAGCAACAAGATGAACCGTCAGTTGTCCAAACTCGAAGAATCCCCGGCAACGGCGCCAAAAACTTGGTACACGGAATCGTGATCTCAACACTTCTTCACAACTCCGCGTAACTGACCAGCAAGTGCACTGGGTCGTCCAAGTAATAAACCTTACGTGAGTAAGGGTCGATCCCACGGAGATTATCGGCTTGAAGCAAGCTATGGTCATCTTGTAAATCTCAGTCAGGCGGATTCAATTGATTATGAGGTTTTGATAATTAAAATATAAATAAAACATAAAATAAAATAAAGTTACTTATATAATTCATTGGTGGGAATTTCAGATAAGTGTCTGAAGATGCTTTGTTGCTTCTGAACCTCTTCTTTCCTACTGCCTCCTTCCAACCATGCGTTACTTCCTTCCATGGCAAGCTGTAGGATCCTCTCAGTGAAAATGGTCCTCTACGATTTCTGCACTGCTAATCAACTATCAGATTTCTTGTCTCGGATGAAAAATACCAGGTACAGCTACCGCATGGCTAATCATCTGTTGGTTTCCACTAGCGTCGGAATAAAATCCATTGATCCTTTTGCACACTGTCACTTGCACCCAACATTCGCAGGTTTGAAGCTCGTCACAGTCATCCCTTCCCAGATCCTACTCGAAATACCACAGTCAAGGTTTAGATTTTCCAGATCCCAGGAATGGTTGCCAATAATTCTAGCCTATACCACGAAGATACTAATCTCACGGACTCGGTTTGTGTATTAGATATCCAAGAGAATATACTCCGGCTGTCGTCCAATGACTATGTTGAACATCATGTAGACCGCTTTGTGGTTGTCAGGCACGCGATCTTGGTTAAGCGAGTAACGAAGATTGGGTGATTGTCACGGGTCACCCCTTCATTCTGACTTAACTGAATTAAGTACGAGAGTATATTTTGGAGAAGAAGTAGGCATGAATTGAATAAAAAATAGTAGTAACCATTAATTCATGAAGAACAGTAGAGCTCCACACCTTAATCTATGGGGTGTAGAAACTCCACCGTTGAAAATACATAAGTGAAAAAGGTCTAGGCATGGCCGTGAGGCCAGCCTCCAAATGTGTACAATGGTCTCTTAGAAAATAAGATTAACCAAAGATGAAAATGCTATAAAATACATCTCTAAAAGTAGTTTTTATACTAAACTAGTAGCCTAGGTTTACAGAAATTGAGTAACTAAGTGCAGATAGTGCAAAAATCCACTTCCGGGGCCCACTTGGTGTGTGCTTGGGCTGAGCATTGAAGCGTTTTCGTACATAGGCTGTTCCTAGAGTTAAACGCTAGCTTTGGTGCCAGTTTGGGCGTTTAACTCCAATTCTGGTGTCAGTTTGGGCGTTTTATGCCAAGATGTTTTAGGCTGCCTTTGAACGCCAGTTTGGGCCATCAAATATTGAGCAAAGTATAGATTATTATATATTGCTGGAAAGCCCAGAATGTCTGCTTTCCAACGCAATTGAGAGCGCACAAATTGGGCTTCTATAGCTCCAGAAAATCCACTTCGAGTGCAAGAGGGTCAGAATCCAACAGCATCTACAGTCCTTTTTCAGCCTCTGAATCAGATTTTTGCTCAGGTCCCTCAATTTCAGCCAGAAAATACCTGAAATCACAAAAAATACACAAACTCATAGTAAAGTCCAGAAATGTGGTTTTTGAATAAAAACTAATAAAAATATAATAAAAAGTAAATAAATCATACTAAAAACTATGTAAAAACAATGCCAAAAAAGGTATAAATTATCCGCTCATCAGCTAGCCTCTTCAACCCTTTGTCAAGGAGAACACCGGGAGTCTTCTACAATTCTTGCACATTATAACCACTGTGTTATCTGACTCATAATATAGATATCCATTCTGATATCCTTTTTAAATTTTTTACCATGGTGAAATACAAAAATTATTGGAGGACTTTTCATCTACAAAAACAGAGTAATATCATAACATAAACCCACATCACACAACCTAGTCATAATCATAACAAAAATTAGTCTAACACCAAAATGAACATGCATCAACCCCATAAACCCACAATAAAATAACCCTGAAACTTGTCGTTCCATCTTCAAAAGAAAAATATTCTACCTAATATCATAACTTGATTAGCAACATCAACAGATAAATGTATTTCAAATTAAACTCCAAACCCTAGCCTAACTCAACAGTCCATATAAACTCAGCAAGATACAACGATACACACTAACAATGCAAAGCCACAAAAAATAACAACAAAAAAAATTAAAGCTTTAACCTTCACATTTACGATGCATTCCTCCACTGGTGTTCGGTCTCCAAGAATCCTCCAACTTTACACTTTGTTAGCGCGAACCCGTCCACAAATGTCGTTTGGCAGAATGATGAACTGAACAGGCAGGTTCAGTTCTTCGGCAAGTGTCTTAGGGCAGAGCTTCAGAGAGAAGAGAGAAAACGAGAGGTTTTGTAGCGCAACAGAGACATGGTTGTTATGAGAGGTGATGATGGAAAGAACGTTTGAATATCCATTATAGAGATCAATAAATGACGCCGTATTAGGGGTTGGGGTCAACACAAATAAAACTACGTCGTTTTGGAGTGTGCCATGTTGTCAGTTAACGTTTAACGCTAGCTAACGTTAGCCACATCAACCACTGAGATAACGGAAGGACGAACTTGACCAACACAGTTATTTTTAGGAAACTAATTTGATTAATTAATTTTATCTTTCAAAAAACAAAATAGAGATTAGATCATCTTTCAGGGACGAAATTAACTATTAACTCAATAAATTTCATATGGAATCCATCCAAGACATTATATATAGATATTTGATATAAATCATAATTTTGATATAGTGAACATTAAGTTTTAGGTATTATCATTTAATTAAAGTATTTCTTGTTTTTTTTTTTTTTGGCATGACGCATGGACGGCATGGTTTCAGTTTAGAACGGCGTGAAATTCGATCATATTTACTAAATAAGTAATTAATATATATATATATATATATATATATATATATATATATATATATAATAAGATAATATTGTAATTTTTTTGAGTATATATTAAAATAACTTCCTAAATTTTTGCATCAAATATTTTTATCTTTAAAAAAAATTATTACATTGAGATTTTTAAAATTTAAAAAAATAAAACATATAAATTTTTATTTTAGTCAAATCTATTATTTAAATAAGTACTCAAAAATGTGATAATATATATATATATATATATATATATATATATATATATATATATATATATATATATATATATATATATATTAAATAAGTACATTATAAATTTTAAGTATTTAGTTATGTCAAAGATATGGAAGTTAGTTGACCTACCCTTTAGAGCCCAAATTAAAAAAAAAAAAAAAAGAAAAATTTACACAAACACTTAACCTTTCTGCTCCAACAGACAATTGGGATGAAATGAATGCACATATGATATAATTATATAGTATATATAGTACTAGAATTTCAAAATAAAATACACTTTGTTTGGCAGATCGAGCAGAAATGTTTGATTCATTATCGTTGGTTTCAAATTTCGAAATCCGATCCCATTGCTATATATATATATATATATATATATATATATATATATAAATACAACAACGTACAGATTCCATTCAATACAATACTAGACGATAATTTTGACGCTGATTTTCACTCCTTTTTCTTTAGTTTATTTTATCATTGATTGTCTCCTATGATATTGTGTTAATAGATTGAATTTGTTCTTCTTACACATACTTAATTACTGCCAAAAAAATTATAGTTAATTATTAATTAATTTTAGTAATTGTAAAAACTTGCGTCCAAGACTTGCGTGCCCTTGTCAGATCGTCATGTTAGATTCTGTTTGAAGTTTGAACCAACTGAGAGAGGCACCGGTCAAAATCCTGCTCAAATTTCTCGTCATTTTGTGCGATATACCAAACAATCGGCTATTTTTTAGAAAATAGTAGGAGTTTAATTTTTCTACACTTAATACTTATATAATGTACTATCATGTAAAATTAATTATTTTTAATTTATTATGTAAATAATTATCTAAAAGAATAAAGTGAATGAATGTGTAAAATATTTAACGTTATTAGAGAATTTAAATTAAACTCAAATTTTAAACAAAAATATTTTATAAACACTAAACAATTAACAATCATATAAATTATCATATATTTTTGTATATATATATATATATATATATATTTATATATTTTTTAATAAAATAATAAATTATGGTAAATAAATAAATATTTTAAAATAGAATAATCGAATCAGTTATGATAAGATAATCAAATATATATTTTTATAATAATATAATCAGAATTTTTCTTTACAGCAAATGTATGTTTGTAATTTTTATACAATAGTTGATTAATGCATGACTAATTTTATATGTATATATGTAACATAATTATATTTTAAATAATCCACCATGTGCTCCCCCTTAAAAATCACTATTCATCTTTCTATGATCATAAAACACTGAATTAGTCCTTCTAAAATTGATAATCACATTTTATTATAATAAAATATATATAATAATGACGAGTCTTAAAAGAGTTAAAAAAAGAAAAAGCAAATAAAAATCTTGCATTGGGAAGATATGTAAAGATGATATTGTGAATTGTTATGCGATTTCAGTTAAACATATTAGATTATTTAACCGAATTTGCGAACTTTTAGATGAATATGGAAAAATTATGTCATTTGAGTTATAATTCATTGACAACGGTTTACAATATTATTTTTATATAAAAATGTATTCATATGAATAACCAACTTGATTATAAGTACGATGAAACGTTAAATCTAATCACGTGGTCTCTAGTGAGGCATAGACATAATTTTAAAATTCAGATCGGTTGGCCAATTTAACTAACAACTCGGTGAAGCAGATCTCAAATTGGTCTAGTCCAGTCCAAGGACCATTTCTGCTTGAAAACTGATGAGAATCGATCAATTCGAACAAAAACTGGTCAAATCTATCGGCGAAAACTAGTCCACCCAAACTGCTCGAGTAACTCACTACGGAGCTCCAATACATCTGCAAGTCCACAATACACTAGCGCGTGTTTGCAAGTCCATAATTCACTAGGGCATCCGAGCTCCACCATAATCCATAATCCAGTGTTAAAATTTTAAAATTGAGGAAAATATAGTTCAAACACAAGTCCTCATTGTTATGGCATACATATTAATGTTGCCACAAAGTTATATTGTCACTACAGGGGAGGCGCGAATTGGCGGCGGTTTTTTTCTTGATTAGCGGCCGCAAAATCCAATGCCGGCGGTTAACCGGACCGCCATGGATATGGACGCCGGGATTGTGTTTGGCGGCGGTTTCCAGCAACCGCTGGTATAACCGCCACTAAATCAAAATTTCACGGCACACCAATAGAAAACCGCCACCAAATGAGACTGACACGATTTGCTTCATATTTACTGGCGGTTTCCAAACCACCGCAATTTATCTCAATATGTCCAAGTTCCTGCATGTTTAGCGGTAGTTTTATACCGCCGCTAAGTTGTACTATAGTTTCGCTCAAATTTACCAGCGGTTGCAAACCGCTGCCAGATGTAATAGTTTTTATAATCTTTGAACCCAAATAGAGGCGGTTTAATACCGCCGCTAATTTAAGAAAAATTTAAAACAAAAAAAGAAATTTGGGTTTTTTCAAAAAAACACGCATAATTTATTTTAAATATTATTGAATTATTTTTTTAATATTTTAAGAGTGAATATTTTCAACCTTTGAATCTAAACTTGTAGCAAAAACAAAATTGAAATATAAGCAAAACAAAATAATATATCCATCAAAATATATATAAAATAAATCTCTTTCAAAGAGGTGCTCAGTCTAATTCAATAAAATATTTGCTTCAATGCAAAATATCTCCACTCCTAATATTCTATTTTTCACTCTATCATTCCACGAAACTCATCCCTGCAGCGATGTCTGGTGGCAGCTCCTCACCCTGCTGTTGAAACAGAAAAATCAGAGCACTCTCCATCACCTTCATCTTTTTCTTATCTGCTGTTGCCTCATCCTCCATCGCCTTTCTCTTCAACTTCTTGCCTTCCAGCTCTGCCTGCAGTTCAAACAGCTTCCTCTGGGTCTCTCCTCTAGCTGGACTCCGTTGCCCAGCGCATGTGAATTCGGACCGAAAAGTTGACTAGGAGTCGGTCCGAAACCCACACCACGCACTCTTCCCAGTTTCTCTTTTCCAAAAACCTGAGCAATAGAATCATTTTGAGACAACACTCTAGCAGAGGCATCCACTTGCTCAATCTTCTCAATTCTTTCCTACATTCACAAATTAGCAAATACAATCATGTTGTGGATAGGTCCATCTCATGTCAAGAACACGCCAAACAGGAACATTAATTATATCACTTTCATCACAGTAAAATAGACACAAATGTTACGATAAAAATTGGGGCGCAACAGATAACAACATAAAACAACTAAAATGGAGCATTTGTTTCATAGGACGCCAACCACTATAAAAAGAAATAAATGATAAGTGAAACTGAATCATTTAAATTCTACCCCAACTGTCTCTAAGTTACATCGAAGTTGAAAATGTCTAGAAACATAACAAGGTAAATCTGTAACAATAATTAAAAGTAAGGTGAATTGGAAATAGTAAAGTTCTTTTGGTCCATCTTGACATAGGGGAGTAAACCATTCAGTAAAAAAATGAAAAACAAAATAAAATAGAGAAGTAGACTATAACCCTATTTGAGATCATAACTTTATCAATCAATTATAATAAATAGTACTTACACCAATTGCTCTTGCTTCCTCATTGATATAGGAGCTATCCTTTTTTTTGTGCACTGTGTTCTATAACTCTCCTCTACCGACTCTTCTCCCTTGTTGTTCTGACGGTATCAACAAAGTTCAAGCCATCACCGTATTCCACACAACCAAGGTATCTTAAGTCATAGAAATTGTCCAACAAAGAGTGAATAAAAAAGTAATGTACATCTTCTTTCATCCGCCGTGCAAAGCTTTTTGATCCGCCAGTGTGGGTATATTGTTGTTTTGATCAATTAATCGCATTTTTCCTGCACTTCTCTGATGCACCACTATTTCGTGGTACATTTTGTGCTTAAATTAGTGGATTTTATCAACTTCTTTCACACTTATTCACATAAAATACATAGTTTTGTGTCTCCTTCCTAATTTCACTTAATGGTTGAAAACATGCTTTTTAGTCCCTAAATAGGCTATATTTTAATGTCTCTCTATTGCCATTCGATTCCGTGATCTCTTTGTTAAGTGATTTCAGAGTTTATAGGGGCAAGAATGGTCTAGAAGAGGGAAAGGAAGCATGCATAAATGGAAGGAGCATGAAAAATTGAGCTTTGGAGCATTGGCATTGACGCGCACGCATGGCCGACGCGCACGCGTGTGAGCTTCGATCTGGGATAGGCGTGCAAAAGTGGACGCATACGCATGGCTAGGCAGAATTCTCATCGACGCGTATGCGTGCTTGACGCATACGCGTGAATCGCAAAAACCCAAACGATGCGTACGCGTGACCCACGCGTACACGTGATGCTCGGAACGTGACTTCATTAATGAAATCGTGATTGATGATTTCTGAGGAGCTTCAGGCCTAGTTTGATCTGAATTCTGGAGGGAAAAGACCCAAGGGATCAAGGATTGAAGGGGGGATTCACACATTACACATTTTTTTAGCTAGTTTTTGCAGTTTATGTTTCTAGAGAGAGAAACTCCAACTTCTCTCTAGGTTTTGGCTTTCTCAATTTTAATTTCACTTGGATCCTTTGGTTAGATATGAATTTAATTCAATTTTACATTGTTCTAATTTGTAGATTTCATTCTTCTACTCTCATTTTAGTGTTCTTGTTACTCTAGCATTGTAAATCTTGGATTTAGATCTTGTTACTTTGACTTCTATTAATACATTGAGGAATTTCATGTTCATTATTGTTAATTGCTTGATTGTTGTTAATTGTTTGTAGTAGATAGCTTCAATTCAAATTCTCTTCTCAATTTCATGATGTCTTTCATTATTGTTCACCAAGTGCTTGAGAAAATGACAACTATAACTATGGAGTAGATCTTCACTCTTGACTTGGGGGTTGGGTAATTGGAGACACTTAAATTGTTAATGCCTTTTGTTGATTGAGAATTGGAAATTACTAATTGATTTGAATGACATTAACTCTAGTCTTTCCTTGGGATTTGACTAGGACTTGTGGACTCAAATTGATTATCTCCACTTGACTTTTCTTCATAGTTAGAGGTTGACTAAGTGGAGTAATAACCAATTATTGTCACAATTGTTAGAGGCAATGAGGATAGGAATTCCAATTCCCACCCCTAGCCAAGGATTTTATATTGATTGATTGTCATTCACCTTTGCTTGATTTGAATTCTTGTGTCCCTTAGTCTTATTGTTACTTGTTCATTGTTTTAATTCAAGTCTATTTATATTTCTCGTATTCAATCTCAAAACACCAAGACAATTCCTAACCAATTATGTGCATCTTAAGGCAACTCCTAGGGAGAATGACTTGGGACTAATACTCTCGGTTATTGATTTAAATTGTGGACACACATTTTCTATGTTTGATGCGTTATAGCTTATTGGTTTAGACTATACTCACGACGGAATTTATTGGTAAAATTCTATACCGAAAAAATATCGCGCATCAAAATGGCGCCATTGTCGGGGAGTTGCATATGTGTGCCATGTTGTTGGTTGGTGTAAATATGTTGATATGTGAATACTTGCATTTTCCTTGATTGTTTGTTAGTTCAATTGTTAGTTAGGTTAATATTTGTTTAGTGCATTTTGTTGTCATGAGCTCTATGCTTCTTTCATTGAATGATGCGTTCATTACCGGATCCAAGCTTAGCTACTTTTGATCCCGAAATTGAGAGGACTTTACTCCATATTAGACAAGCTCGGCGTCGGTTGGCCTTTGGAGGTGGTAAAAGGGTTCCTACCAATTCACCAACATTATCCGAGGTTGAATCGGAAGCGTCATTCGAAGAAGGGACTATCTACTCTTCCATTGATACTACTAATACCGCTTCCATTGATCTAGGTACCGATACTATGGCCGCCCCAAGAAGAGTCACTATTAAGGAGGCCGGTGCTCCGGACTTTGTTCTTCAACCGCTTCAAGTGCGTCATCCGGAGTTGAATGCTAATTTTGAGCTTAAGACTGCTTTGATTAATTTTCTACCCAAGTTTTATGGACTCTCCGCTCAAAATCCTATTAGACACCTTAGAGACTTTCAAGGTGTATGTTCAACAACTAAGCGGGAGGGTTCCAATGAGGTTGCTATTTGGTTGTCTGCCTTCCCATTCTCACTTGAGGGAAGAGCCAAATAGTAGTTCTACACTTTGCCTGATAAGATTGTTAGTGATTTAAACTTGCTTAGAAGGAAGTTTTTAGATAAATTCTTTCCTCCAGAAGTGACAGATAGGTCAAGGAAAGAGATTTTGTGCATTGTCCAAGGTGAAATGGAAACTCTATACAAGTAATGGGAAAGGTTTCGGAGGCTTCTTGACTCATGCCCTCACCATATGATTGACACTCTAGTGTTTATTAGCTACTTTTGGCAAGGAATGAAACCACAAGACAAGATCCTCTTGGATGCCTCAAGCAGTGGTTCCTTGACAAAGTATAGAACGGCAGAGGAAGCATGGCAACTAATCACCGATTTGGCTGAGTCCACCCAACATGCTAGACAAAGAAACAACCATCCAAGAGCTATTAATGAAGTTTCTTCTAGTGGTGAGACCGCCGCCCTTACCAAGACCTTGGGGGAAATGACTAACATCCTCAAGCAACTCTAACTTAATCAACAACAACCTCCACCTCCTCAACAACAACAAAGTCAATAGTTGGTTCCTCAACGAGTGTACGAAATTTGCTCTTGTTACTCCTATTACACCGATGAATGCCCAAATCTCCAAGAGGATAATACCTTGGCAGCCACTAATGCCTACTACAACCGTCCAAACCAAGGGTATCACCAACAAGGAGGCAACTATAATCAAGGGGGTAATTTTAATCAAGGTTGGCAAGATAGCTCCAACCAAGGATGGAGGGACAACTATAATCAAGGAGGAAGGGACAATGGCGGGAACCAAAGGTGGAATAACAACCACCAACAAAATCGATACCAATAAAACCCTCCATATCAACACCAAAACCAAGGCAAACCATACCAAACCTACCAAGCACCTCATCAAAGACAAGCACCTCAACTCAACCAACCACAAGCCCCCCAAATCACTTATCCCTCTTCTTTCTCCAACCAAGATGAGACACTCAGCTCCATTCTCCAAGGACAAAAGGAGCTTCAAACTACACTTGTCTCAAGCCTTACCGGTCTTACCTCTACCATCCAAGCCCTTCTTTCCCGTATGGAACCGCCCTCTACCTCTACCACCCAACCCTTAAGCTCTAGTGCACTACCTTCTCAACCCTTACCCAACCCCAAGGGTGGCATCAATGCCATCACATTGAGGTCCAGCACCAAATTGCAAGAGAGGAGTCCCAATGAGCCAAGTCCAATAGAGGGCACTCAAGATGAGGATGTAGTTGAGATAGAAGAAGTCGAAGAGGAGAATGAGGTACTAGAGGAAGTTGAAAAAGTGATTGCTCAACCAAGGGGCAGAATTCCTAAGGATGGGGATGTCTTGCAAGAAGCTACTCCAATTCCATTTCCCACATTGGCAAGGAAGACCAAGAAGCAAGTTGAGTTGGATCCTAAAATGGTGGAGATATTCAAGAAAGTTGAGGTAACCATTCCTCTCTTTGATGATATCCACCAAGTCCCCAAATATGCCAAGTTTCTAAAGGACTTATGCATGAACATAGAGAAAATTCATGATTTAGAAACTATTCCATTGGGAAGCTCAAGTTTCGCTTTAATGGGTGATATACCAGAGAAGTGTAGTGACCCCGGTCCTTGCCTAGTCACTTGCACCATAGATGGGATACAATTTGTTGACTGCATGTGTGATCTAGGTGCTTGTGTGAGCATCATGCCTTTGTCTGTCTATGAGGTCTTAAAGCTTCCACCGTTGAAATGGTCGGCCGCCCAGTTTATGTTGGCGGATAAAAGCATAATTTCTGTGGTTAGTATCGCGGAGGATGTTCTAGTGAGTATAAAGGGGTTGGTCTTCCCAATTGATTTTTATATTCTTAAGATGCCCCCTAGTGACTCCGGAAGGACATCGTCTATCTTGCTTGGAAGACCGTTCTTAAAGACCTCCGGGTTCAAATTGGATGCATTTTCGGATACTTACTCGTTTGAGATCGATGGAAGAGAAGTGAGCTTTAATCTTGATGAAGCCATGAGACACCCACCGGAGGATCATTCTATCTTCTGGTGTGATTTGATTGATAATGTTGTGGCCGAAGTTCACCAAAATGATTTTGATGTAAAGAGTATGATTCAAGACTCAAGTGTGGGGAGTTCCCATGTATGTGAAGAAAACACCTTACAACCTCCGGTGCTTGATGAGGGAAAAACGATTCCACACAAACTCACCGGCAAGTGTACCGGGTCGCATCAAGTAGTAATAACTCACAAGAGTGAGGTCGATCCCTGATTTAAACGAATTGTCGTGTCGGTATAGAATTTCACACAAAAAGAATTTTCGTTGCAAGTATAGTTCTACACCAACAAACAATCCTCCCATTAAAAAATTTGGTTGTCACAAGTAACAAACCCCAAATAAGAATTAACCGAAGTATTTAGACTCCGGGTCGTCTCACAAGGAATTGCAATGAAGTGCTCAATTATTGGATATAAAGAGGTAAGGGGTTTTGATTTTTGTGTTTTGGCAAGAAAATAAATGGCAAGAAAAGTAAATGAACAATGAACTAACAAAAGAAATGGAAAAGAACTCTTGTCTAGACATAGGTAATTGAGATCACCATCCTTGTCTACATACCAAATATTGATAATTATGAGAGGCCAACCTATTAAGTCTACTTCTAAAAGCTTTAAGTACGTAATATCTACTCCTAAGCTTGAAGTACGTCAAATAGGCTTGATCACATCAACCCATAAGTCCCAACCTACCCACTAATTAGATTAGTAGTGGGTTGGTGTCAATGAGTATCAAATTGATCACCAAGGGTTCTCAAATCACCAAATCATTGAGATCCAATGACTTAAGGTCACTCAATTCCCTTAGCCTAGGCCAAGAGTAAAGAAAACTACTCAAAAACTAAAAGAAACATTTTATCAAACACTTAGTATGCAAGGAAAGTAAACATAACAAAATACAAGAATTAAAGGAAACCCATAACTATCAATAGCAAGAAATCAATAATAGTAAGCAAGATCAACATAAAAGAACATGGAAACATAAAATTGCATTAAAGAAAATTAAGATCCAACAATTGTTCATAAACATAAAAATGGCAAAATAAAGGAAATGACAAGTAAAACTAGAAGAATAGAGATGTAATAACAAGAAATTAAAAGGAAGAACTAAATCAAAACAAGAATTATAACTTGGATCCAAGAAGAATTAACTAAAACTACCCTAAAATCTAGAGAGAGGAGAGAACCTCTCTCTCTAGAATTCTAACACTAAAACATGATGAAAACTAAACTATGACTACTTGGTTCATTCCCCCCTCAATTCTTGGGTTCAATAGCATCAGAAATGAGTTGGATTGGGCCCAAAATGAGCTACAAATTGTTGGCCACATTTCATTTTTAATGGGCCATGTGCAGCATCGGCGTACACGCGTACATGGCACATGCGCGCCCTTGAACACAAAGCAACATATGGCAAATTTTATATTATTTTGAAGCCCCAGATGTTAGCTTTCCAACGCAACTGGAACCGCCTCATTTGGACATCTGTAGCTCAATTTATGGTCGATTGAGTGCGAAGAGGTCAGGCTTGATAGCTTTACAGTTCCTTCATTTCTTCATGAGTTCTCCCACTTTGCATGCTTTTCTCCTCACTTCTTCCATCCAATACTTGCCTTATGAACCTGAAATCGCTTAACAAACATATCAAGGCATCAAATGGAATTAAAGTGAATTAAATTTAGCTATTTTAAGGCCTAAAAAGCATGTTTTCACATTTAAGCACAAATCAGGGGAGAATTGCAAAACCATACTATTTCATTGAATAAATGTGAGAAAAATTGATAAAATCTCCCAAAATAAGCACAAGATAAATCACAAAATTGGGTTTTATCAAATCTCCCCACACTTAAACCAAGCACGTCCTCATGCTAAGAATAAAGAAAGACAAGAAAAGGGTATGAACATTTATTCAATGCAAAGAAACTATATAAACCTATCTACATGCATGCAACTAAATGCAATATGATTCTACCTACTTGGTTAAAAGCAAATCAATCTCCAAGAACACATATGAATAAATAAGGCTAAGTAGTATGATGATCCATGAATCCTACCAATTCAAATATCAAAATGAAGTTCAAATAGACTTGCAAGAAGAAAGCTCATAAAAGCCGGGAACAAGGAATTGAGCATCGAACCCTCACCAGAAGTGTATCCGCTCTAGTCGCTCAAGTGTATAGGGTCGATTCGCTCAATTCTCTTCTACTCATGCTTTCCATGATTTATTTTTCATCTAACAATCAATAATTATTCAATGCATGCATACATTCATCATGAGGACTTATTCATAGGTTGTAATGGGGCTAGGGTCAAGGTAGGGATGTATATGGTCAAGTGAGCTTAAAATTTGCATCTTTGATTAGCCTAAGCTCTCACCTAACACATATGACAACCTATACAATTCTAATACACAACCTAGCTACCCATGATTCTCACTTTTTCACATACTCATGCATTCTCTTTAATTCACATTCCATATGCATTGATTTTTTTTATTGAACTTTACTTTGGGGCATTTTTGTCCCCTTTTTATTTCTTTTTCTTTTTTTTTATATTTTTTTGATATATATATTTTCTTTTTCTTTTTCTTTATCATTTTTTTAAAGTATATACAAATGTATCAATGCATATGGTTTTACATATAGTGCATGAATATGTACTCAATTCCCAATAATTTCAACAAAAATAAAATTTACACTGTTACCTCAACCAATGTCCCAAGTTTCCCATACCCAAATGATACACACCTTCACTAGCCTAAGCTAATCAAAGATCCAAATTAAGGACATTTATTGTTTTTCGCTTATGGGTAGTTATGTGCTAAAATTAAGAACAAAAGGGATTAAACAGGCTCAAAATTGGCTAACAATGGTTGACGAAAGGTAGGCTATTTGGGTAAGTGAGCTAAATAAAATGATGGCCTCAATCATATAAATGCATGTATACATGGAATAATGGACATATAGAATTAAACAAATCAAATATCACAATCATAGAAAGAGAACAATGCACACAAGAATGGAAAATAAGTGGTTATAAGATGTAACCACACAATTTGGCTCAAAATTCACATGCTTGTGTTCTTAGCTCAAAAACCATGTTCCAAAATAAATTCTTCAAGCATGTTCAACAAGGAAGAAATTTTCAAATTGGTAGGGTGCCCTAAAAACAGTTTCTTGGAAAAGAGATCATCACCCTAACCAAGTGGTCCCAACATAAAAAGAAGTGATAGAATATATACAAATTACAACTAACATGCAACCTATTATGCAATGCAACAACTAACTAGCAAAGAAGATCAATAATTGGTGTTGAAAGAAAGAAATTGTTACCCATGGAGATCGGTCGGACGACCTCCCCACACTTAGAAATTTGCACCGTCCTCGGTGCATGCAAAGAAAAGCAAGATGGACGGGTAGCTACAATTGATGAGCTCCTTCAAAAGGTTGTGCGGGTGAGCTTTTTTGTTGCCCCATTTAGAAGCTTTCCATTCCTTTCCTTCTTGGTGGCCAACCTAAAAGGAAAGAAAAAGAAAGAAAATTAAGCCTACAACAAAGATAGCAAAGCAAGTAGAACATAGGCGGGGCTAATACCAAATAAGAATAGGGTCCTCACTACACGGTAGCTACAACATGTGAGTGAAAAAATAATTCAAGAAAAGGCATATTAACTGATACTTGATGCAAGAACAAGTTAAAGCATGAGTACATGACATGAAGAGCATGTTGCATCAAGCTTAATCAACAATTGACACAAACAAGATTAGTGATAAGCATGAGAGTATTTGGTCCATCCTAACTCAATGATGATGAGGTAAAAAAACAAGGGATTATAAGTCAGGACGGACTAAAGCACTAATCTTGTGTGTAGAGCGAATATTACAATTAATGCCAAACAAGTCACAAAGCACCAAGATTAACCAAGAAATTCTCAACAACTGAATATAAGAATCCAACACCATTATTAAAATAAGAAAATTAGAAAATAGAAGGGAAAATAAGTTACAAAAATAAAATTAAAATGCAATGAATGAAAACAAGCAAATGCAATAAAAGAGGATGGAAGAAAAGAAAAAAAATTTATTATTTTTTTCTATTTTTTTCTTTTATTTATTTATTTTTTATTTAAAAGAAAAAAAAATTTTCAAGAGAGGAAGAAGAAGAAAAAGAAAAAAAAAGTAGAAAGAAAGAAGAAGAATGAAGGAGAAAGGAGAAAGGAGAAAGGAGAAAAACAGGGTGCAAATCCGTACATATGCGCCATGCGTGCTTATGCACAGATGCAGCAGGTACAATTCGCGCGCGCGCCATACCTGCTCACGCGCGGATGAGGCAGGTACAATCCGCGCGCGCGCGCGCGCGCCATGCGTGCTCACGCACGGATGTGGCAAGGACAATCGGCGCGTGCGCCATGCGTGCTTACGCGCGGATCGCCTGGCACAAAGTAGGCATAAATTAGGCACAACTCTCGGGTTTTAATACTAGGAGTTGTGAAACCACATCGGCGCGCACGCGCACAGCGTGCTTGAGCGCTGATGCCCGTTTTTTTTTTTTTTCAAAAACAGGGCACTCTCCTAATCTACAAGCATTCTAAAACAATCAAAAATCAAATTTAACAACAAATCTTTTTAGTTTTTTGAAAAATTTTCAAATACACTAAAAACAAAACTTATACTACAAGCAAAACACTACTCAACAACAACTAAGCTATAACTTAAGGCACAAATCTAATCAAACAAACCAACAACCAAAATATTAAAACAAGAGTATGCAAAGAAGAAAACTACCTAACAATGGCAACCTAATTCATCCATTGATTATATTTACAAGAGAATGGAAAGACTTTACCATGGTGGGGTGTCTCCCACCTAGCACTTTTAGTTTAAGTCCTTAAGTTGGACATTTGGGAAGCTCCTTGTCATGGTGGCTTATGCTTGAACTCATCTTGAAACTTCCACCAATGCTTGGACTTCAAGTAAGCTTCAAAGTTCAATATCAATGGCACCAAGCTTTGATGAATGATGAGCGGATAATTTATACGCTTTTTGACATTGTTTTTAGTATGTTTTTAGTAGAATCTAGTTACTTTTAGGGATGTTTTCATTAGTTTTTATGTTAAATTCACATTTCTGGACTTTACTATGAGTTTGTGTATTTTTCTGTGATTTCAGGTATTTTCTGACTGAAATTGAGGGACTTGAGCAAAAATCAAATTCAGAGGTTGAAGAAGGACTGCTGATGCTGTTCGATTCTGACCTCCCTGCACTCAAAGTGGATTTTCTGGAGCTACAGAACTCGAAATGGCGCGCTTCCAATTGCGTTGGAAAGTAGACATCCAGAGATTTCCAGAAATATATAATAGTCCATACTTTGGCCAAGAATAGACGACGACAACTGGCGTTCAACGCCAGCTCTCTGCCTAATTCTGGCGTCCAGCGCCAGAAAAGGATCCAAAACCAGAGTTGAACGCCCAAACTGGCACAAATGCTGGCGTTCAACTCCAAGAAGGACCTCTACACGTGCAACACTCAAGCTCAGCCCAAGCACACACCAAGTGGGCCCCAGAAGTGGATTTATGCATCAATTACTTACTTCTGTAAACCCTAGTAGCTAGTTTATTATAAATAGGACCTTTTACTATTGTATTAGACATCTTTGAATCTTTGATCAGTTGTATGCTATCTTAGATCACGTTTGAGGGCTGGCCTCTCGGCCATGCCTGGACTATCACTTATGTATTTTCAACGGTAGAGTTTCTACACTCCATAGATTAAGGTGTGGAGCTCTACTGTTCCTCAAGGATTAATGCAAAGTACTACTGTTTTCTATTCAATTCATCTTGTTTCGCTTCTAAGATATTCATTCGTACTTCAATCTGAATGTGATGAACGTGAAAATCATCATCATTCCCTATGAACGCGTGCCTGACAACCACTTCCGTTCTACCTTCGACTGAATGAGTATCTCTTAGATCTCTAAATCAGAATCTTCGTGGTGTAAGCTAGAATGATGGCGGCATTCAAGAGAATCCGGAAAGTCTAAACCTTGTCTGTGGTATTCTGAGTAGGATTCAATGAATGAATGATTGTGACGAGCTCCAAACTCGCGATTGCTGGGCGTTAGTGACAGACGCAAAAGGATAGTAAATCCTATTCCAGCATGATCGAGAACCGACAGATGAATAGCCGTGCCGTGACAGGGTGCGTTGATCATTTTCACTGAGAGGATAAGATGAAGACATTGACAAGGGTGATGCCTCCAGATGATTAGCCGTGTCGTGACAGGGCATTTGGATCATTTTCCCGAGAGAAGACCGAAAGTAGCCATTGACAGTGGTGATGTATCACATAAAGCCAGCTATGGAAAGGAGTAAGACTGATTGGATGAAGATAGTAGGAAAGCAGAGGTTCAGAGGAACGAAAGCATCTCTATTCGCTTATCTGAAATTCTACCCAATGAACTACATAAGTATTTCTATCCCTATTTTATTATATTATTTTCGAAAACCATATTACTGTTTTATATCCGCCTGACTGAGATTTACAAGGTGACCATAGCTTGCTTCATACCAACAATCTCCGTGGGATTCGACCCTTACTCACGTAAGGTATTACTTGGACGACCCAGTGCACTTGCTGGTTAGTTATGCGAAGTTGTGAGGATATGTTTAGACCATGGTTCTGTGCATCCGTTTTTGGTGCCATTGCTAGGGAATCAATTTCGAACAACAATTCACAACCTGAGTATCAATTTCGCATACCAAGTTTTTGGCGCCGTTGCCGGGGATTGTTCGAGTTTGGACAACTAACAGTTCATCTTGTTGCTCAGATTAGGTAAATTTTCTTTTTGTTTTCTTTTCAAAAAATTTTTCAAAAATCTTTCAAATATTTCTCCTTTGTTTTCGAAAAAAAAAAAAGTGTTTTCAAAAAATATATTTTTCTTCAAAATTTTTAAGAATGAATTCTAGTGTTTCATATAACATGTTTTAGCTTGGCTGGCTATTAAGCCATGTCTAATTCCCAGGATTTTGATTGAGGACTATGAATTCATTACTTCCTTTTTCCCAAATATTTTCGAAAAAATTAAAAGAAAAATACAAAAAACCATAAAACCATAAAAATCAATAATATTTTTTGTGTTTCTTGTTTGAGTCTTGAGTCATGTTATAAGTTTGGTGTCAATTGCATGTGCATCTTGCATTTTTCGAAAAAATCATGCATTCATAGTGTTCTTCATGATCTTCTAGTTGTTCTTGGTAAGTCTTCTTGTTTGATCTTTGCATTTGCATGTTTTGTGTCTTTTCTTGTTTCTCATATGCATTCTCGGATTCTTAGTGTCCAAGCATTAAAGAATTCTAAGTTTGGTGTCTTGCATGTTTTCTTTGTATTAAAAATTTTTCAAAAATGTGTTCTTGATGTTCATCATGATCTTCATAGTGTTCTTGGTGTTCATCTTGACATTCATATCATTCTTGCATGCATTCATTGTTTTGATCCATAACTTTCATGCATTGCATCATTTTTCTTGTTTTTCTCTCTCATCATAAAAATTCAAAAAAATAAAAAAAATATCTTTCCCTTTTTCTCTCATCAAATTCGAAAATTGAGTTGACTTCTTCAAAAAATTTTAAAAATCAAGTTGTTTCTTATGAGTCAAATCAAATTTTCAATTTGAAAATCTTATCTTTTTCAAAATCTTTTTCAAAAAACTAATTTCTATCATATCTTTTCAAAAATATCTTCTCATCCTATCTTTTTCAAAAAAAATTGATTTCAAAATATCTTTTCTAACTTCCTAACTTCTTATCTTTTCAAAAATTGATTTTCAAAATTTGTTTCAACTAACTAACTAACTTTTTGTTTGTTTCTTACCTTTTTCAAAACCACCTAACTAACTCTCTCTCTCTAATTTTTGAAAATATCTTCCCTCTTTTTCAAAATTTCTTTTTAATTAACTAATTATTTTAATTTTTTATTTTAAATTTTCGAAAAATTACTAACTTTTTTTCAAAAACCATTTTCAAAAATCACTAACTCTTTTTCAAAAATAATTTTTGAAAATTCACCTTCTTCCTCATCTCCTTCTATTTATTTATCTACTAACATCTCCTCATCTCACATCTCTGCTATCCTTACCCTTGTGTTTGGATTCTTCATTCTTCTTCACCCCTCTTCCTTTTCTTCTTCTACTAACAATAAGGAACCTCTTTACTGTGACATAGAGGATTCCTCTTCTTTTCTTTTTCTCTTCTCTTTCTTATAAGCAGGGACAAAGAAAAAGGCATTCTTGTTGAAGCTGATCCAGAACCTGAAAGGACTCTGAAGAGGAAACTAAGAGAAGCTAAATTACAACAATCCAGAGAAAACCTTATTGAAAATTTCGAACAAGTAAAGGAGATGGCAGCCGAACCCAACAACAATAATGCAAGGAGAATGCTTGGTGACTTTACTGCACCTAATTCCAATTTACATGGAAGAAGCATCTCCATTCCTGCCATTGGAGCAAACAACTTTGAGCTGAAACCTCAATTAGTTTCTCTAATGCAGCAGAACTGCAAGTTTCATGGACTTCCATCTGAAGATCCTTTTCAGTTCTTAACTGAATTCTTACAGATATGTGATACTGTTAAGACTAATGGAGTAGATCCTGAAGTCTACAGGCTCTTGCTTTTCCCTTTTGCTGTAAGAGACAGAGCTAGAATATGGTTGGACTCTCAACCTAAAGACAGCCTGAACTCTTGGGATAAGCTGGTCACGGCTTTCTTAGCCAAGTTCTTTCCTCCTCAAAAGCTGAGCAAACTTAGAGTGGATGTTCAAACCTTCAAACAAAAAGATGGTGAATCCCTCTATGAAGCTTGGGAAAGATACAAACAGTTGACCAAAAAGTGTCCTTCTGACATGCTTTCAGAATGGACCATCCTGGATATATTCTATGATGGTTTATCTGAGCTATCAAAGATGTCATTGGACACTTCTGCAGGTGGATCCATTCACCTAAAGAAAACACCTGCAGAAGCTCAAGAACTCATTGACATGGTTGCTAATAACCAGTTCATGTACACTTCTGAGAGGAATCCTGTGAGTAATGGGACGCCTATGAAGAAGGGAGTTCTTGAAATTGATACTCTGAATGCCATACTGGCTCAAAATAAAATATTGACTCAGCAAGTCAATATGATTTCTCAGAGTCTGAATGGAATGCAAGCTGCATCTAACAGTACTCAAGAGGCTTCTCCTAAAGAAGAAGCTTATGATCCTGAGAACCCTGCAATAGCAGAGGTAAATTACATGGGTGAACCTTATGGAAACCCCTATAATCCATCATAGAGAAATCATCCAAATTTCTCATGGAAGGATCAAAAGCCTCAACAAGGCTTTAATAATGGTGGAAGAAACAGGTTTAGCAATAGTAAGCCTTTTCCATCATCCACTCAGCAACAGACATAGAATTCTGAGCAGAATCCAACTAGCTTAGCAAATTTAGTCTCTGATCTATCTAAGGCCACTGTGAGTTTCATGAATGAAACAAAGTCTTCCATTAGAAATTTGGAAGCACAAGTGGGCCAGCTGAGTAAAAGGATAACTGAAATCCCTCCTAGTACTCTCCCAAGCAATACAGAAGAGAATCCAAAAGAGAGAGTGCAAGGCCATTGATATTACCAAAATGGCCGAACCCAAAGAGGGAAAGGAGGACGTGAATCCCAGTGAGGAAGACCTCCTGGGACGTCCAGTGATCAATAAGGAGTTTCCCTCTGAGGAACCAAAGGAATCTGAGGCTCATCTAGAGACCATTGAGATTCCATTGAACCTCCTTATGCCCTTCATGAGCTCTGATGAGTATTCCTCTTCTGAAGAGAATGAGGATGTCACTGAAGAGCAAGCTGCCAAGTTCCTTGGTGCAATCATGAAGCTGAATGCCAAATTATTTGGCATTGAAACTTGGGAAGATGAACCTCCCTTGTTCACCAATGAACTAAGTGATCTGGATCAACTGACATTGCTTCAGAAGAGACAGGATCCCGAAAAGTTCATAATACCTTATACCATAGGCACTATGATCTTTAGGGCTCTTTGTGACCTTGGTTCAGGGATAAACCTCATGCCCCTCTCTGTAATAGAGAAACTGGGAATCTATGGGGTGCAAGCTGCTAAAATCTCATTAGAAATGGCAGACAATTCAAGAAAACAGGCATATGGACAAGTAGAGGACGTGTTAGTAAAGGTTAAAGGCCTTTACATTCATGCTGATTTCATAGTCCTGGATACTGGAAAGGAAGAGGATGAATCCATCATCCTAGGAAGACCTTTCCTGGCCACAGTAAGAGCTGTGATTGATGTGGACAGAGGAGAATTGATCCTTCAAGTAAATGAGGACAACCTTGTGTTTACAACTCAAGGATCTCTCTCTGCATCCATGGAGAGGAAGCATAAAAAGCTTCTCTCAAAGCAGAGTCAAACAAAGCCCCCACAGTCAAACTCTAAGTTTGGTGTTGGGAGGCCACAACCAAACTCTAAGTTTGGTGTCAAACCCCATATCCAAACTCTAAGTTTGGTGTTGGGAGGTCTCAACAAAGCAATGCACAATTGTGAGGCTCCATGAGAGCCCACTGTCAAGCTATTGACATTAAAGAAGCGCTTGTTGGGAGGCAACCCAATGTTTATTTATCTAATTTTGTCTTTGTTTTTCATGTTTTCTTAGGTTCATGATCATGTGGAGTCACAAAATAAATGAAAAATTTAGAAACGGAATCAAAAACAGCAGAAGAAAAATCACACCCTAGAGGAAGCACCTGTCTGGCGTTCAACGCCAGAACAGAGCATGGTTCTCGCGCTGAACGCCCAAAATGGGCAGTGTCTGGGCGCTGAACGCCCAAAATGGGCATCATCTGGGCGCTGAACGCCAGAATGGCACCCTGGAGAAGAGCTGGCGCTGAACGCCCAGAACAAGCATGGTTCTGGCGTTCAATGCCAGAAATGGCCAACAAATGGGCGCAAAATGGGCACCAACCTGGCGCTGAACGCCCAGAAGTTGTGTGCAAGGGCATTTTACATGCCTAATTTGGTGCAATGTTATAAATCCTTGAACACCTCAGGATCTGTGGACCCCACAGGATCATCTCAGGATCTGTGGACCCCACAGGATCACCTCAGGATCTGTGGACCCCACAGGATCCCCACCTACCTCACCCTCTCTCTCCATTCATGATCATCCCTTCTGTTTTCCATTCACCACTCACATCCATACATCCCACTTACCTACAAAATTCAATATCTCTTTCCTACCCAATCCCACCCATATGGCCGAATACACACATCCCCCCATCTCCTCCATATCTTCTTCTTCTTCCTCTATTCTTTCTTCTTTTGCTCGAGGGCGAGCAACATTCTAAGTTTGGTGTGGTAAAAACATAGCTTTTTGTTTTTCCATAACCATCAATGGCACCTAAGGCCAGAGAAACCTCAAGAAAGAGGAAAGGGAAGGCAATTGCTTCCACTTCTGAGCCATGGGAGATGGAAAGATTCATCTCACTAGCCCATCACTAAGAAAAAGATGGAGCAAACAAGAGAGCACATTCATGGATCTCAACAGGCACATGAAGAAGCTCATCATCAAGAGATCCCTGAGATACCTCAAGGGATGCACTTTCCTCCACAGAACTATTGGGAGCACATCAACACCTCCCTAGAAGAATTAAGTTCCAACATGGGACAACTAAGGGTGGAACATCAAGAGCACTCCATCATCCTTCATGAAATAAGAGAAAATCAAAAAGCAATGAGGGAGGAGCAACAAAGACAAGGAAGAGACATAGAAGAGCTCAAGGACATCATTGGTTCCTCAAGAAGGAAACGCCACCATCACTAAGGTGGATTCATTCCTTGCTCTTATTTCTTCTATTTTTCGTTTTCTATGTTAAGTGCTTATCTATGTTTGTGTCTTCATTACATGATCATTAGTAGTTAGTAACTCTGTCTTAAAGTTATGAATGTCCTATGAATCCATCACCTCTCTTAAATGAAAAATGTTTTAATTCAAAAGAACAAGAAGTACATGAGTTTCGAATTTATCCTTGAACTTAGTTTAATTATATTGATGTGGTGACAATGCTTCTTATTTTCTGAATGTATGCTTGAACAGTGCATATGTCTTTTGAAGTTGTTGTTCATGAATGTTAAATATGTTGGCTCTTGAAAGAATGATGACTAGGAGACATGTTATTTGATAATCTGAAAAATCATAAAAATGATTCTTGAAGCAAGAAAAAGCAGCAAAGAACAAAGCTTGCAGAAAAAAAAATAGGCGAAAAAAATATAGAAAGAAAAAGAAAAAGCAAGTAGAAAAAGCCAAAGCTCTTAAAACCAAGAGGCAAGAGTAAAAAGCCAATAACCCTTAAAACCAAAAGGCAAGGGCAAATAAAAAGGATCCCAAGGCTTTGAGCATCAGTGGATAGGAGGGCCTAAAGGAATAAAATCCTGGTCTAAGCGGCTAAACCAAGCTGTCCCTAACCATGTGCTTGTGGCGTGAAGGTGTCAAGTGAAAACTTGAGACTGAGCGGTTAAAGTCAAGGTCCAAAGCAAAAGAAGAGTGTGCTTAAGAACCCTGGACACCTCTAATTGGGGACTTTAGCAAAACTGAGTCACAATCTGAAAAGGTTCACCCAATTATGTGTCTGTGGCATTTATGTATCCGGTGGTAATACTGGAAAACAAAGTGCTTAGGGCCACGACCAAGACTCATAAAGAAGTTGTGTTCAAGAATCATCATACTGAACTAGGAGAGTCAATAACACTATCTGAACTCTGAGTTCCTATAGATGCCAATCATTCTGAACCTCAATGGATAAAGTGAGATGCCAAAACTATTCAAGAGGCAAAAAGCTATAAGTCTCGCTCATATGATTGGAGCCATGTTTCATTGGTAGTTTGGAATTTATAGTATATTCTCTTCTTTTTATCCTATTTGATTTTCAGTTGCTTGGGGACAAGCAACAATTTAAGTTTGGTGTTGTGATGAGCGGATAATTTATACGCTTTTTGACATTGTTTTTAGTATGTTTTTAGTATCATCTAGTTACTTTTAGGGATGTTTTCATTAGTTTTTATGTTAAATTCACATTTCTAGACTTTACTATGAGTTTGTGTGTTTTTCTATGATTTCAGGTATTTTTTGACTGAAATTGAGGGACTTGAGCAAAAATCAGATTCAGAGGTTGAAGAAGGATTGCTGATGCTGTTGGATTCTGACCTCCCTGCACTCAAAGTGGATTTTCTGGAGCTACAGAACTCGAAATGGCGCGCTTCCAATTGCGTTGGAAAGTAGACATCCAGAGATTTCCAGAAATATATAATAGTCCATACTTTGGCCAAGAATAGACGACGACAACTGGCGTTCAACGCCAGCTCTCTGCCTAATTCTGGCGTCCAGCGCCAGAAAAGGATCCAAAACCAGAGTTGAACGCCCAAACTGGCACAAATGCTGGCGTTCAACTCCAAGAAGGACCTCTACACGTGCAACACTCAAGCTCAGCCCAAGCACACACCAAGTGGGCCCCAGAAGTGGATTTATGCATCAATTACTTACTTCTGTAAACCCTAGTAGCTAGTTTATTATAAATAGGACCTTTTACTATTGTATTAGACATCTTTGAATCTTTGATCAGTTGTATGCTATCTTAGATCACGTTTGAGGGCTGGCCTCTCGGCCATGCCTGGACTATCACTTATGTATTTTCAACGGTAGAGTTTCTACACTCCATAGATTAAGGTGTGGAGCTCTACTGTTCCTCAAGGATTAATGCAAAGTACTACTGTTTTCTATTCAATTCATCTTGTTTCGCTTCTAAGATATTCATTCGTACTTCAATCTGAATGTGATGAACGTGAAAATCATCATCATTCCCTATGAACGCGTGCCTGACAACCACTTCCGTTCTACCTTCGACTGAATGAGTATCTCTTAGATCTCTAAATCAGAATCTTCGTGGTGTAAGCTAGAATGATGGCGGCATTCAAGAGAATCCGGAAAGTCTAAACCTTGTCTGTGGTATTCTGAGTAGGATTCAATGAATGAATGATTGTGACGAGCTCCAAACTCGCGATTGCTGGGCGTTAGTGACAGACGCAAAAGGATAGTAAATCCTATTCCAGCATGATCGAGAACCGACAGATGAATAGCCGTGCCGTGACAGGGTGCGTTGATCATTTTCACTGAGAGGATAAGATGAAGACATTGACAAGGGTGATGCCTCCAGATGATTAGCCGTGTCGTGACAGGGCATTTGGATCATTTTCCCGAGAGAAGACCGAAAGTAGCCATTGACAGTGGTGATGTATCACATAAAGCCAGCTATGGAAAGGAGTAAGACTGATTGGATGAAGATAGTAGGAAAGCAGAGGTTCAGAGGAACGAAAGCATCTCTATTCGCTTATCTGAAATTCTACCCAATGAACTACATAAGTATTTCTATCCCTATTTTATTATATTATTTTCGAAAACCATATTACTGTTTTATATCCGCCTGACTGAGATTTACAAGGTGACCATAGCTTGCTTCATACCAACAATCTCCGTGGGATTCGACCCTTACTCACGTAAGGTATTACTTGGACGACCCAGTGCACTTGCTGGTTAGTTATGCGAAGTTGTGAGGATATGTTTAGACCATGGTTCTGTGCATCCGTTTTTGGTGCCATTGCTAGGGAATCAATTTCGAACAACAATTCACAACCTGAGTATCAATTTCGCATACCAAGTTTTTGGCGCCGTTGCCGGGGATTGTTCGAGTTTGGACAACTAACAGTTCATCTTGTTGCTCAGATTAGGTAAATTTTCTTTTTGTTTTCTTTTCAAAAAATTTTTCAAAAATCTTTCAAATATTTCTCCTTTGTTTTCGAAAAAAAAAAAAGTGTTTTCAAAAAATATATTTTTCTTCAAAATTTTTAAGAATGAATTCTAGTGTTTCATATAACATGTTTTAGCTTGGCTGGCTATTAAGCCATGTCTAATTCCCAGGATTTTGATTGAGGACTATGAATTCATTACTTCCTTTTTCCCAAATATTTTCGAAAAAATTAAAAGAAAAATACAAAAAACCATAAAACCATAAAAATCAATAATATTTTTTGTGTTTCTTGTTTGAGTCTTGAGTCATGTTATAAGTTTGGTGTCAATTGCATGTGCATCTTGCATTTTTCGAAAAAATCATGCATTCATAGTGTTCTTCATGATCTTCTAGTTGTTCTTGGTAAGTCTTCTTGTTTGATCTTTGCATTTGCATGTTTTGTGTCTTTTCTTGTTTCTCATATGCATTCTCGGATTCTTAGTGTCCAAGCATTAAAGAATTCTAAGTTTGGTGTCTTGCATGTTTTCTTTGTATTAAAAATTTTTCAAAAATGTGTTCTTGATGTTCATCATGATCTTCATAGTGTTCTTGGTGTTCATCTTGACATTCATATCATTCTTGCATGCATTCATTGTTTTGATCCATAACTTTCATGCATTGCATCATTTTTCTTGTTTTTCTCTCTCATCATAAAAATTCAAAAAAATAAAAAAAAATATCTTTCCCTTTTTCTCTCATCAAATTCGAAAATTGAGTTGACTTCTTCAAAAAATTTTAAAAATCAAGTTGTTTCTTATGAGTCAAATCAAATTTTCAATTTGAAAATCTTATCTTTTTCAAAATCTTTTTCAAAAAACTAATTTCTATCATATCTTTTCAAAAATATCTTCTCATCCTATCTTTTTCAAAAAAAATTGATTTCAAAATATCTTTTCTAACTTCCTAACTTCTTATCTTTTCAAAAATTGATTTTCAAAATTTGTTTCAACTAACTAACTAACTTTTTGTTTGTTTCTTACCTTTTTCAAAACCACCTAACTAACTCTCTCTCTCTAATTTTTGAAAATATCTTCCCTCTTTTTCAAAATTTCTTTTTAATTAACTAATTATTTTAATTTTTTATTTTAAATTTTCGAAAAATTACTAACTTTTTTTCAAAAACCATTTTCAAAAATCACTAACTCTTTTTCAAAAATAATTTTTGAAAATTCACCTTCTTCCTCATCTCCTTCTATTTATTTATCTACTAACATCTCCTCATCTCACATCTCTGCTATCCTTACCCTTGTGTTTGGATTCTTCATTCTTCTTCACCCCTCTTCCTTTTCTTCTTCTACTAACAATAAGGAACCTCTTTACTGTGACATAGAGGATTCCTCTTCTTTTCTTTTTCTCTTCTCTTTCTTATAAGCAGGGACAAAGAAAAAGGCATTCTTGTTGAAGCTGATCCAGAACCTGAAAGGACTCTGAAGAGGAAACTAAGAGAAGCTAAATTACAACAATCCAGAGAAAACCTTATTGAAAATTTCGAACAAGTAAAGGAGATGGCAGCCGAACCCAACAACAATAATGCAAGGAGAATGCTTGGTGACTTTACTGCACCTAATTCCAATTTACATGGAAGAAGCATCTCCATTCCTGCCATTGGAGCAAACAACTTTGAGCTGAAACCTCAATTAGTTTCTCTAATGCAGCAGAACTGCAAGTTTCATGGACTTCCATCTGAAGATCCTTTTCAGTTCTTAACTGAATTCTTACAGATATGTGATACTGTTAAGACTAATGGAGTAGATCCTGAAGTCTACAGGCTCTTGCTTTTCCCTTTTGCTGTAAGAGACAGAGCTAGAATATGGTTGGACTCTCAACCTAAAGACAGCCTGAACTCTTGGGATAAGCTGGTCACGGCTTTCTTAGCCAAGTTCTTTCCTCCTCAAAAGCTGAGCAAACTTAGAGTGGATGTTCAAACCTTCAAACAAAAAGATGGTGAATCCCTCTATGAAGCTTGGGAAAGATACAAACAGTTGACCAAAAAGTGTCCTTCTGACATGCTTTCAGAATGGACCATCCTGGATATATTCTATGATGGTTTATCTGAGCTATCAAAGATGTCATTGGACACTTCTGCAGGTGGATCCATTCACCTAAAGAAAACACCTGCAGAAGCTCAAGAACTCATTGACATGGTTGCTAATAACCAGTTCATGTACACTTCTGAGAGGAATCCTGTGAGTAATGGGACGCCTATGAAGAAGGGAGTTCTTGAAATTGATACTCTGAATGCCATACTGGCTCAAAATAAAATATTGACTCAGCAAGTCAATATGATTTCTCAGAGTCTGAATGGAATGCAAGCTGCATCTAACAGTACTCAAGAGGCTTCTCCTAAAGAAGAAGCTTATGATCCTGAGAACCCTGCAATAGCAGAGGTAAATTACATGGGTGAACCTTATGGAAACCCCTATAATCCATCATAGAGAAATCATCCAAATTTCTCATGGAAGGATCAAAAGCCTCAACAAGGCTTTAATAATGGTGGAAGAAACAGGTTTAGCAATAGTAAGCCTTTTCCATCATCCACTCAGCAACAGACATAGAATTCTGAGCAGAATCCAACTAGCTTAGCAAATTTAGTCTCTGATCTATCTAAGGCCACTGTGAGTTTCATGAATGAAACAAAGTCTTCCATTAGAAATTTGGAAGCACAAGTGGGCCAGCTGAGTAAAAGGATAACTGAAATCCCTCCTAGTACTCTCCCAAGCAATACAGAAGAGAATCCAAAAGAGAGAGTGCAAGGCCATTGATATTACCAAAATGGCCGAACCCAAAGAGGGAAAGGAGGACGTGAATCCCAGTGAGGAAGACCTCCTGGGACGTCCAGTGATCAATAAGGAGTTTCCCTCTGAGGAACCAAAGGAATCTGAGGCTCATCTAGAGACCATTGAGATTCCATTGAACCTCCTTATGCCCTTCATGAGCTCTGATGAGTATTCCTCTTCTGAAGAGAATGAGGATGTCACTGAAGAGCAAGCTGCCAAGTTCCTTGGTGCAATCATGAAGCTGAATGCCAAATTATTTGGCATTGAAACTTGGGAAGATGAACCTCCCTTGTTCACCAATGAACTAAGTGATCTGGATCAACTGACATTGCTTCAGAAGAGACAGGATCCCGAAAAGTTCATAATACCTTATACCATAGGCACTATGATCTTTAGGGCTCTTTGTGACCTTGGTTCAGGGATAAACCTCATGCCCCTCTCTGTAATAGAGAAACTGGGAATCTATGGGGTGCAAGCTGCTAAAATCTCATTAGAAATGGCAGACAATTCAAGAAAACAGGCATATGGACAAGTAGAGGACGTGTTAGTAAAGGTTAAAGGCCTTTACATTCATGCTGATTTCATAGTCCTGGATACTGGAAAGGAAGAGGATGAATCCATCATCCTAGGAAGACCTTTCCTGGCCACAGTAAGAGCTGTGATTGATGTGGACAGAGGAGAATTGATCCTTCAAGTAAATGAGGACAACCTTGTGTTTACAACTCAAGGATCTCTCTCTGCATCCATGGAGAGGAAGCATAAAAAGCTTCTCTCAAAGCAGAGTCAAACAAAGCCCCCACAGTCAAACTCTAAGTTTGGTGTTGGGAGGCCACAACCAAACTCTAAGTTTGGTGTCAAACCCCCATATCCAAACTCTAAGTTTGGTGTTGGGAGGTCTCAACAAAGCAATGCACAATTGTGAGGCTCCATGAGAGCCCACTGTCAAGCTATTGACATTAAAGAAGCGCTTGTTGGGAGGCAACCCAATGTTTATTTATCTAATTTTGTCTTTGTTTTTCATGTTTTCTTAGGTTCATGATCATGTGGAGTCACAAAATAAATGAAAAATTTAGAAACGGAATCAAAAACAGCAGAAGAAAAATCACACCCTAGAGGAAGCACCTGTCTGGCGTTCAACGCCAGAACAGAGCATGGTTCTCGCGCTGAACGCCCAAAATGGGCAGTGTCTGGGCGCTGAACGCCCAAAATGGGCATCATCTGGGCGCTGAACGCCAGAATGGCACCCTGGAGAAGAGCTGGCGCTGAACGCCCAGAACAAGCATGGTTCTGGCGTTCAATGCCAGAAATGGCCAACAAATGGGCGCAAAATGGGCACCAACCTGGCGCTGAACGCCCAGAAGTTATGTGCAAGGGCATTTTACATGCCTAATTTGGTGCAATGTTATAAATCCTTGAACACCTCAGGATCTGTGGACCCCACAGGATCATCTCAGGATCTGTGGACCCCACAGGATCACCTCAGGATCTGTGGACCCCACAGGATCCCCACCTACCTCACCCTCTCTCTCCATTCATGATCATCCCTTCTGTTTTCCATTCACCACTCACATCCATACATCCCACTTACCTACAAAATTCAATATCTCTTTCCTACCCAATCCCACCCATATGGCCGAATACACACATCCCCCCATCTCCTCCATATCTTCTTCTTCTTCCTCTATTCTTTCTTCTTTTGCTCGAGGGCGAGCAACATTCTAAGTTTGGTGTGGTAAAAACATAGCTTTTTGTTTTTCCATAACCATCAATGGCACCTAAGGCCAGAGAAACCTCAAGAAAGAGGAAAGGGAAGGCAATTGCTTCCACTTCTGAGCCATGGGAGATGGAAAGATTCATCTCACTAGCCCATCACTAAGAAAAAGATGGAGCAAACAAGAGAGCACATTCATGGATCTCAACAGGCACATGAAGAAGCTCATCATCAAGAGATCCCTGAGATACCTCAAGGGATGCACTTTCCTCCACAGAACTATTGGGAGCACATCAACACCTCCCTAGAAGAATTAAGTTCCAACATGGGACAACTAAGGGTGGAACATCAAGAGCACTCCATCATCCTTCATGAAATAAGAGAAAATCAAAAAGCAATGAGGGAGGAGCAACAAAGACAAGGAAGAGACATAGAAGAGCTCAAGGACATCATTGGTTCCTCAAGAAGGAAACGCCACCATCACTAAGGTGGATTCATTCCTTGCTCTTATTTCTTCTATTTTTCGTTTTCTATGTTAAGTGCTTATCTATGTTTGTGTCTTCATTACATGATCATTAGTAGTTAGTAACTCTGTCTTAAAGTTATGAATGTCCTATGAATCCATCACCTCTCTTAAATGAAAAATGTTTTAATTCAAAAGAACAAGAAGTACATGAGTTTCGAATTTATCCTTGAACTTAGTTTAATTATATTGATGTGGTGACAATGCTTCTTATTTTCTGAATGTATGCTTGAACAGTGCATATGTCTTTTGAAGTTGTTGTTCATGAATGTTAAATATGTTGGCTCTTGAAAGAATGATGACTAGGAGACATGTTATTTGATAATCTGAAAAATCATAAAAATGATTCTTGAAGCAAGAAAAAGCAGCAAAGAACAAAGCTTGCAGAAAAAAAAATAGGCGAAAAAAATATAGAAAGAAAAAGAAAAAGCAAGTAGAAAAAGCCAAAGCTCTTAAAACCAAGAGGCAAGAGTAAAAAGCCAATAACCCTTAAAACCAAAAGGCAAGGGCAAATAAAAAGGATCCCAAGGCTTTGAGCATCAGTGGATAGGAGGGCCTAAAGGAATAAAATCCTGGTCTAAGCGGCTAAACCAAGCTGTCCCTAACCATGTGCTTGTGGCGTGAAGGTGTCAAGTGAAAACTTGAGACTGAGCGGTTAAAGTCAAGGTCCAAAGCAAAAGAAGAGTGTGCTTAAGAACCCTGGACACCTCTAATTGGGGACTTTAGCAAAACTGAGTCACAATCTGAAAAGGTTCACCCAATTATGTGTCTGTGGCATTTATGTATCCGGTGGTAATACTGGAAAACAAAGTGCTTAGGGCCACGACCAAGACTCATAAAGAAGTTGTGTTCAAGAATCATCATACTGAACTAGGAGAGTCAATAACACTATCTGAACTCTGAGTTCCTATAGATGCCAATCATTCTGAACCTCAATGGATAAAGTGAGATGCCAAAACTATTCAAGAGGCAAAAAGCTATAAGTCTCGCTCATATGATTGGAGCCATGTTTCATTGGTAGTTTGGAATTTATAGTATATTCTCTTCTTTTTATCCTATTTGATTTTCAGTTGCTTGGGGACAAGCAACAATTTAAGTTTGGTGTTGTGATGAGCGGATAATTTATACGCTTTTTGACATTGTTTTTAGTATGTTTTTAGTATCATCTAGTTACTTTTAGGGATGTTTTCATTAGTTTTTATGTTAAATTCACATTTCTAGACTTTACTATGAGTTTGTGTGTTTTTCTATGATTTCAGGTATTTTTTGACTGAAATTGAGGGACTTGAGCAAAAATCAGATTCAGAGGTTGAAGAAGGATTGCTGATGCTGTTGGATTCTGACCTCCCTGCACTCAAAGTGGATTTTCTGGAGCTACAGAACTCGAAATGGCGCGCTTCCAATTGCGTTGGAAAGTAGACATCCAGAGCGTTTCAGCAATATATAATAGTCCATACTTTGGCCAAGAATAGACGACGAAAACTGGCGTTCAACGCCAGCTCTCTGCCCAATTCTGGCGTCCAACGCCAGAAAAGGATCCAAAACCAGAGTTGAACGCCCAAACTGGCACAAATGCTGGCGTTCAACTCCAAGAAGGACCTCTACACGTGCAACACTCAAGCGCAGCCCAAGCACACACCAAGTGGGCCCCGGAAGTGGATTTATGCATTAATTACTTACTTCTGTAAACCCTAGTAGCTAGTTTATTATAAATAGGACCTTTTACTATTGTATTAGACATCTTTGAATCTTTGATCAGTTGTATGCTATCTTAGATCACGTTTGAGGGCTGGCCTCTCGGCCATGCCTGGACTATCACTTATGTATTTTCAACGGTAGAGTTTCTACACTCCATAGATTAAGGTGTGGAGCTCTGCTGTTCCTCAAGGATTAATGTAAAGTACTACTGTTTTCTATTCTATTCATCTTGTTTCGCTTCTAAGATATTCATTCGTACTTCAATCTGAATGTGATGAACGTGACAATCATCATCATTCCCTATGAACGCGTGCCTGACAACCACTTCCGTTCTACCTTCGACTGAATGAGTATCTCTTAGATCTCTAAATCAGAATCTTCGTGGTGTAAGCTAGAATGATGGCGGCATTCAAGAGAATCCGGAAAGTCTAAACCTTTTCTGTGGTATTCTGAGTAGGATTCAATGAATGAATGACTGTGACGAGCTCCAAACTCGCGATTGCTAGGCGTTAGTGACAGACGCAAAAGGATAGTAAATCCTATTCCAGCATGATCGAGAACCGACAGATGAATAGCCGTGCCGTGACAGGGTGCGTTGATCATTTTTTCTGAGAGGATAAGATGAAGCCATTGACAAGGGTGATGCCTCCAGATGATTAGCCGTGCCGTGACAGGGCATTTGGATCATTTTCCCGAGAGAAGACCGAAAGTAGCCATTGACAGTGGTGATGTATCACATAAAGCCAGCCATGGAAAGGAGTAAGACTGATTGGATGAAGATAGCAGGAAAGCAGAGGTTCAGAGGAACGAAAGCATATTACTGTTTTATATCCGCCTGACTGAGATTTACAAGGTGACCATAGCTTGCTTCATACCAACAATCTCCGTGGGATTCGACCCTTACTCACGTAAGGTATTACTTGGACGACCCAGTGCACTTGCTGGTTAGTTATGCGAAGTTGTGAAGATATGTTTAGACCATGGTTCTGTGCATCCATTTTTGGTGCCATTGCCAGGGAATCAATTTCGAACAACAATTCACAACCTGAGTAGCAATTTCGCATACCATTGAAGTTCCACATAAGCTAAGGGCTTCCAAAATTGGTCTTCATATATTCCCGGATCCCAAATCTTGTTTCTACACCCATCTTCAAGTTGATCATCACAATTCCAATTAGGTGAGAAGTGATCCGAATTCTCAAATAAACACCAACGCATCTTTCTAGACCCCTTTAGTTAAGAACTATACCAATCATTGCACTTAGACTTTGAGTTTCCAACCATAAGGAACCTTGATTAGCATTTCCACCTACTAATAAATTCGCTTTTGCTCTTAACCCCACAAAGAGCTCTAAGTTGCCCATCCGTCTTAATCAAACCATATTCAAGTGGGAAAGTAAAGATTAGAGATAAGAATTTTACCCACTTGAATGTTATGTTGGATGGTGACTTAGGAAGGGACTTCTCCAATGGTCTTGTAAGTTTCATTCCCTTGTGCTCTTCTTTGAATACCTCTACCTCCTTACAACTTTCCTCAACTTCAACCCCTTTCTCTTGGTGGCTCTCTTCCAATTCAATCTCTTCTTCATTGCTCACCAAGGGCATGGGAGGTTGTGCATCTTCTTCTTTGATCTCAATTTCAAGCACAATGGGAGAGAATTCAATTGTAGATAAGAAATTCTCAATGATTGAATCCATATCTTGATCAACTTCTTCCAATCTTTCATCATTCGTACTATGCCTTGGAGGTTGCGCATTATCCTCCTCAACACCAAATTCAAGCTCATTGGAAGAAGGTTCAACAACTTCCACAAGATCATCGACAATATCACTTGGAGTGGAAGTGTTCTCAAGCTTGAAATCCACCTCTTGTTCAACTTCCTCTAGCTCTTCAACCACTTCTTCTTCATTAACAATCTCCTCACTCTCCACTTGTTGCAAGACATACCCAATCTCCTTGTCCTCATGTTGAGATTCTAAAATCTCCTTCATGATCCTTTCTTTGGTTGATTCTTCACATTCATCCGTTGAGGTGCTTTGCTTGTTGCATGAGTCCCGTGAGTCCAAGGCAGCTTTAATTTTGGCAAGGTTATCCTCGATAGCTTCATAATTCTTTTGGACTTTCTCTTGCTCCTTTTGATGGATTATTGCTTGAAGTCGATCCATTGCTTCTTTGAGATGATCCATTGGCTCTTGGATGGATGGATATGGCTGTTCTTCAATGGAGAGTTGTGGTGGAAAGGGAAATTCATTTTGTGGTTGAAAGTTATCATGTATGGGAGGTGATTCATCTTGGTGATAATATGGAGGTGGTGGTTCTTGAGGGTATTGGTGGTAGAATTGGGGTGGTTCTTCATATGGTTCATATGGTTCACAAGGTGGTTGGTAGGGTGGATATGGGTTGGGGTCATATGGAGGTGTTTGGTGAAAAGGGGCTTGTGAGTAAGGTGATGCAAAATTATGTTGAGGAGGTGGTTCATAGGCATATGGTGGTGGTTGTTGACAATCATAATAAGGGTCACCACATCCATTAGATTGATATGCATTAGGATGAGAATTATACCCATAAGAAACCGGAGGGGGTTGTTGCCAAGAAGGGTGATCAATCCTTTGAGGCTCCTCCCACCTTTGATTGTTCCATCCTTGATGCATATTGTCATTGTAGCTTCCATTTCCTACAACATAATTTGAACCAAACTCATAGCCAAAGTGGTGAGAATTCATAATAGCAAGAGAAAATAAAAACAAAACTAGTAAGAACTAATAAAAACTAACTCCTAAAACAAGAAAAACTAGCAAAGAAGCATATTAACATATATACAATAGCCAATAATATAACACCATTGCAACTCCCCGGCAACGGCGCCATTTTGATTTAAGAAGATTTGTCGTGTCGGTATAGAATTTCACACAAAATGAATTTTCGTTGCAAGTATAGTTCTACACCAACAAATAATCCTCCCAATCAAAAATTTGGTTGTCACAAGTAACAAACCCCAAATAAGAATTAACCGAAGTATTTAGACTCCGGGTCATCTCACAAGGAATTGCAATGAAGTGCGCAATTATTGGCTATAAAGGGGTAAGGGGTTTTGATTTTTGTGTTTTGGCAAGAAAATAAATGGCAAGAAAAGTAAATGAACAATAAACTAACAAAATAAATGGAAAAGAACTCTTGTCTAGACATAGGTAATTGAGATCACCATCCTTGTCTATATACCAAATATTGATAATTATGGGAGGCCAACCTATTAAGTTTACTTCCAAAAGCTTTAAGTACGTAATATCTACTCCTAAGCTTGAAGTACGTCAAATAGGCTTGATCACATCAACCCATAAGTCTCAACCTACCTACTAATTAGATTAGTAGTGGGTTGGTGTCAATGAGTATCAAATTGATCACCAAGGGTTCTCAAATCACCAAATCATTGAGACCCAATGACTCAAGGTCACTCAATTCCCTTAGCCTAGGCCAAGAGTAAAGAAAACTACTCAAAAACTAGAAGAAACATTTTATCAAACACTTAGTATGCAAGGAAAGTAAACATAACAAAATGCAAGAATTAAAGGAAACCCATAACTATCAATAGCAAGAAATCAATAATAGTAAGCAAGATCAACATAAAAGAACATGGAAACATAAAATTGCATTAAAGAAAATTAAGATCCAACAATTGTTCATAAACATAAAAATGGAAAAATAAAGTAAATGACAAGTAAAACTAGAAGAATAGAGATGTAATAACAAGAAATTAAAAGGAAGAAAAAAATCAAAACAAGAATTATAACTTGGATCCAAGAAGAATTAACTAAAACTACCCTAAAATCTAGAGAGAGGAGAGAGCCTCTCTCCCTTGAATTCTAACCCTAAAACATGATGAAAACTAAACTATGACTACTTGGTTCATTCCCCCTTCAATCCTTGGGTTCAATAGCATCAGAAATGAGTTGGATTGGGCCCAAAGTGAGCTACAAATTGCTGGCCACGATTTCACTTTTAATGGGCCATGTGCAGCATCGGTGCGCACGCGTACATGACGCGTGCGTGCCCTTGAACGCGAAGCAACATATGGCAAATTTTTTTATCATTTTGAAGCCCCGGATGTTAGCTTTCCAACGCAGCTGGAACTGCCTCATTTGGACATCTGTAGCTCAAGTTATGGTCGATTGAGTGCGAAGAGGTCAGGCTTGATAGCTTTACGCTTCCTTCATTTCTTCATGAGTTCTCCCACTTTGCATGCTTTTCTCCTCACTTCTTCCATCCAATACTTGACTTATGAACCTGAAATCTCTTAACAAACATATTAAGGCATCAAATGGAATTAAAGTGAATTAAATTTAGCTATTTTAAGGCTTAAAAAGCATGTTTTCACATTTAAGCACAAATCAAGGGAGAATTACAAAACCATGCTATTTCATTGAATAAATGTGAGAAAAGTTGATAAAATTCCCCAAAATAAGCACAAGATAAACCACAAAATTGGGGTTTATCAATCCCATAGGGATTTATGGATTGAGCAACTTTAGTATGGTGATGAATTTAGTTAAGCGAATATTTGATGATTTGAGTGAGACTTTGAATAACAGAAAGTGAATTGCAGAAAGTTAAAGTGCAGAAAGTAAATTGGCAAAAAAGTAAAGTGCAGAAGAGGTAAATTGCAGAAATTTAAAGTGCAAGAAATTAAAAGAGCTGAAACTTAAATTGCAAGAAAAGTAAATAACTGAAACTTTAAGTGCAAGTAATGTAAATTGTTGAATCTAAACTACTGGGAGACTTAAATTGCATGAATAGTAAAGGGATTTGGGTATTGGGATTCAAATTGAACTAGAAAATAGAAGTGCAGTGGATTAAAGAAGTATGAGATGAAGAGAAATTGCAGAAGAACCAAAACAGAAATGAAAAGTTGCAGAAGAATCAAAACAGCAAGAAAGCTCAGCTCAATTATGGAATCTTGAAAGAGAAATTGACAATTGCAGAAGAGTAACAAGAACAGAAAGTAGATCTAGATCTCAATTACTCTCTTGACCAAACAGAAAAGAAGAAATTGCAGAAGAAGTAAAATGAAAATAGAAAAGAAGATTGAGATCCAATTTTGCAATTCATAGAACTATAAAAAGGAAAAGTAAAAGATAATTCTCAGATGAAGAGTTTCGGTGGAGTTCTTCAGTCTGAATTCAAAACCCCAAAACAAAAAATAGAAGTTGCAGAAAAAAAGACAAATGAACACAGAAAGAAAACTTAGATCTAATCCCAATTCCCCAAATTCTAAAAATTCTAGAAAGGAAAAATAAAATGAGCTCCAAAGTTTTTTTCTCAAATCAAACTTGCTCCTTGAACGATTAGATTTCTGTCAGTAAAGAATTTTTATAAAAATAATCGCGTTGTAAGTATAGTTTTTAAACCAACAGAGAATCCTTTCGTACAAAAGTTTGGTTGTCACAAGTAACAAAACCCAATAAAATTTATAACCGAAGTATTTAAACCTCGGGTAGTCTCTCAAGGAATTACAGGGAAGTATGATTTATTATTGGTTATGACATTGTATATTTTTGAGTTTTTTAAATAGAGAACAAATAATTTAAATGGCAGGAAAAAATAAATTAACAATTATAAAGAAAACTCTTGGCGAGGTATAAGAATTGGAAATTCCATCCTAGTTATCCTTATCAGGTGTGATGAGAATTGTTATTGCTTCCACTTAGTTAATCCTTACTAAACAAAGGAAAGTCAAGTGGACCAATTAACTTGATTCCTCAAGTCCTAGTCAACTCTTGTGGAAAGACTAGCTTTAGAGGGATCCAAATCAATCAGCAATTTCCAACTTTCAATCAATTGCTGAGTTTGACAACTCAAGTGTCACCAATTACTTAACCAAAACCAAAAGGAGAAAAATCTAAATTAAATTGAAAGCATCAAAAATAGAATAAAACAATCATAAATCTGAAATACCTCAAATTATATTAAATAGAATATTCAAATCTAACATGGAAAGATTCATAAGCCAATTTGGCAACATAAGTAATTAACAAATAAAAGCATTAGAGTAACTAAAAGTAGAAGAGAATATAAAGTTAAAAGAATATTGAACCTGGAATGAAGTAATAACCATAAAGCAAAAGAAATCCTAATTCTAAAACCTAAGAGAGAAGAGAGAACCTCTCTCTCTAAAAACTACATCTAAAACCTAATAATTGTCAATTATGAATGTTGTCCCTGTTGTCCCTTTTGATTCCCCTATTCTCTGGCTTTTATTCTGTGTTTCTGGGCTTGGATTTGGGGCGAAAAAGAGTCCAGAAATCACTGGGGTCGACTTCTGCAATTTTCTGCACGTGGCGTCCATCACACGTGCGCGTGGGTCACGCGCTCGCGTCATTTGGAATTTTTCCTTGTCACGCGTGCGCGTCAGTCACGCGTACGTGTCAGTTGTATTCTGCTCTAGGCACGCGTCCGCGTCATCCACGCGTTCGCGTCAAGTCATTTCGCGCTAGACACGCGTCCGCGTCGTCCACGCGTGCGCGCCGCTGTCTTTTTCTTCAAAACTCCATTTTAGTTCTTTCCTTCCATTTTTGTATATTTTTTTCTGTCCTCTAAGCCATTCCTGCCCTATGAATCCTGAAAATACTTAACACACATATCACGGCATCGAATGGTAATAAAGGATAATTAAAATAATTATTTTTAAGGCATAGGAAACATGTTTTCACATATATCATAAAATAAGGAAGGAATAGTAAAACCATGCAATTTATATGAATAAGTGGGTGAAGAATTGATAAAAACACTTAATTGAGCACAAGATGAATCATAAAATAGGGGTTTATCAACCTCCTCACACTTAAACATTAGCATGTCCTCATGCTAAATCCAAGAGAAAAGAATGAGGTAGAATGGTGGAATCATATGCAATGCAATCTATTTTAAATGCAAGCTACCTAAATGAATCATGCAATTCTAATTATCATCCACTTATATATATAAAGTTTAGATGTGGTTAAATTGATTCATATTTTCAAGGAATCATATATGTACAACTAAGGCCAGACCATATTAAAACACATTCACAATTGAGTTGAGTTAAAAGAATTTACAAACTTGCAAGACAATTAATAATTAAACATGGATATATGGAAATGAGCTATTGAACCCTCACTGGATTTGTGTTTACTCTCTAATCACTTAGTGTTTGGGGTTAATCACTCTATTCTTTTCTAGTCATGCTTTCTAAAACCTTGTTCTTCATCTAACCAATCAACAAATATATAATGTATACATGCAAACATCATGAGGTCTTTTCAAGGTTGTAATGGGGCCAAGGTAAAGGTGAGGGTATATATATGGCTAAGTGAGCTATAAATTAAATCCTTGATTAGTCTAAGATCTCACCTAACATATGCGTACTCTATACATTTTTAAAATTTGCCTAGCTTCCCATAATTTTCCCACTTTCTTATCACGTACTCATGTACCAATTTTATTTTTGATTTTTATCCCATGTGCATTGATTTTTCTATTAAACTTAATAGTGGGGTGATGTTTTCCCCTTATTTATTTATTTAATTAAAAGGTTTTTTTTAACATAAACACAACATATATCAATGCACATGGTATTTTAATTTAATTTGGGTTCACATGAGCATGCTCCCAAATTTCTGATTATTTTATTAATTTAATCCTTTCCTATCAACCTATGTTCCCATGTTTTCCCACACTCAGTGGTTACACAATCTCTATCTTAAGCTAACCAAGGATTCAACTTGGGATTTATAATTTGTTTTTCTGCTTAAGGCTAGTAGTGTGGTTATAGAATAGAATAAATAGGGATAAAAAGGCTCAAGGAGGCTAACAAGGGTGATGTAAAAGGAAGGCTTATTTGGGATAAGTGAGCAAAATAAGCAATGGCCTCAATCATATGCAAGTATGTAAATACATTCTATATTGGACATATAGACTGAAACAAAGTAAAGATTGGAAGCATAGAAAAGAAGGGCGAAACACACAGGAATGAAATTTATGGTTAAATATAACCATACAATTAAGCTCAAAAACTCACGGGCTATGTGTTCTTTGGCTCAAAAACCATATATCACTTATGTATATCATGCAAGTAGAAATTAAGAGTTTCCATTCAACTCAATGTGAATCTTTGAATGGATTTTATAAAAATAAGTATTTTCTTTGAAAAATGTTGTCAATTAACCAACATTTATTGCTATATATATACAGTGCGTGGATTGTTGTGATTCTGAAAAACTAAAATTTCTATTTTACTCTTTTTATTCTTAATTAAACCAAATTATCATATGCTAAAAGGGTAAACTAAACTAATTAATCCATATATCCTATATCACAACTAATAAGCTAAAAGTGCAAATTAAACTAAACGTCTAAGATATATACAAACCAAAGTGCAAAATGCAGAAATAAATTAGAGATACAGCAAAAGAAAAATTGTGCAAATACTGAAAGACAAATAAGATAGGATAAAATAAAAATAAAATAAAAATACATAAAATAAACAAAATAGGATAAAAAGAGTCTGAAAGTAGTTCTCCAAAAATAAAGTTTGCTAGAGATGGCGACCTCCCCACACTTAAATAATAGCATCGTCCTCGATGCTCTATCAAGTTGGGTGTGAAGAAGTGGCATCTCCGGAAGGATGTGCTGCTGGTGTCTCTGTGGTGGCTTGATGGTCTACAGTCTGTATGAGTTTCGGAGGATCTGCCTGCTAAAGCGGAGGCTTTGTCTATAGAGGGACCTCTGGATCTGCTGGCTGTATCTGATGGGGCTCCTCATGACGTGGCACAGCCTGCTCAGGTCCTGCCTGCTCAGCCTCTGCACGTGCCTCCTCCTCATGATCATCTGCCTCCACCTCAGATGGCTCAGAAGGGGTGTTAGGCTCAGAGGGGGTGTCATGGTAGCCAGATCGGATCATCAACTTTAAATGCTCATATCACCGCTGGTTGTGGCGCTCCATCTGATCCAACCTGTCAAATAGGCGATGCACGAGGTGGTAGATAGGCTCTGAAGCAGGTGGAGGTGCTGTGGTGGTGGCTGATGTGGCAGATGCTGAAGGGGCAGCAGAAGATGTGGCTGACTCAGCAGAGGCAGTGAGAAAGGGAGGTCTGTAGCCCAAAGCCTGAAACTTCCTACTGTGTGGGATAATCTTCTTGCATTCAGCGGCAGGTGGTTTCTCATCAGCAATCTCCCAGGTCACCTCAGCTTGGCGTCCCATCTGAGTAATCAAATATGGAAGGGGCAGAGTACCTCGGACATGGACCCTAGACATATGATACCGGATGAATCTGGGAAGGTACAGGTCCTTGCCCTCCATCACACACCAAATGAGGGTAATCATGGCAGCTGGCACCTCAGTCTCATGAGTGCTTGGCATCACATAGTTACTCAGAATCTGTTGCCAAAGCCGAGCCTCATCATTCAAATAGATAAGCTTGATTCCTTTTGGGGCCACTGTGGACTTGCCCATGACCCATGGGACAGTAGGATCAAGAGCTTTGGTCCGCTTCACTGCGTCCCAGTCAAATCTCATAAATCTCATATCCTCTTCAGCCTGCTGATAACCATCCGGTTTATCTGATTTAGGTAGGAGCTGGAGGATATCTTCAATTGCTTCCTCAGTAACCAGAATCTGCTTCCCCCCGAGTTGCATTGCATCCAGGGTCATTTTGAAGTAGTTACAGTGGAATTCTCTGACCCAGAATGAATTGACCTCAGTCAAGTTCCTCTCCAGAAAGAATCAGCCTCTCTGTTTAATTTGTTCTGAGGTGTATGGTTGTAGTTCTTCTGGAATTTTGAGGGTCTTTTCCAGGTATAAATTTCTTAAAGTCTGAAAGACCAGATACTTGAGTTCACAATATCTGTTGGCAAACTTGACTGGGTCTATGGCAGGCAGAAGCTGATCAGCCTTTTCCTGCGGGGTAAAATTCTCTTCCCGCCAGGAATCATCATTGAGGATATCTAAGATGGTGGTAGAGGATTCGCCTCTTTTCCTTTTGCCTGTGGTTGCCTTGCCCTTTCCTTTGCTTTTGGGTTCAGACATCCTGAAAATCAGAAGTTCCAAGATACAGTTTAAGAAACTAAAGCAAGAAAATAGGTAAGCAGATAGGATTTAAACGATGTAAGCACAGAGGGGCAAAAGAGGAATAAAAGAGAAATATAAGCTTGGAGTGAGTTAAATAGATGTAAAATGTTGGATTGTATGCAAGTTAAAAGTTGGAGAATAAAAATTACAATCCAGAATCTATGATATGCTGAATTTTTGTTAATTAGGAACAACAGTATTCATGCCTTGAAATGGTTTGAAAGTTGTTAGGTAAAAACCGAAAGAGAAATTAGAAAGTTAAAGTAGTTCGGAGTTAAAAAGTAAGGTTAAAGTAAGTGGCATGGTGTTGTGGTTCTTAATTAATAAAAAATTTCACAAACGTGAATAACAAGTAACTCACATTCAAGTAGAGATTGTAGTTTATTGATGACAAATTATATAAATAAAAGAGTTGCAAAATGAAATCGAAATCATCAATAATGCGATTTAATTAATAAGGGAATCGGAAAGAATAAGAAAGCTAGCCCATTCATCCATGAATTGGCTTGGTTGAGACCAATTAGAGAAAAACTTGAATGTACCAAAACCAATTTATGAATGGTAGTTTAGTGAAACAATTTGGAAAAAATCGGGCAGCATTCCGGCTAAAAATTGGATGTTCCTGGGTAATAAACAGCAACGAAAATCAGTTCATATGACATTAAGGCAGTGCAGAAAAGAGTAACAATTATCAAGTCTCATGAATTCAGAATAAACAGACTTAAGCTTCAGAAAGAATTGCAATTGAAATCAAGACAACAATAAACAGTAATGAATTGCGAAATAAATAAAGCAAGCAACAAGAACGGCGCAATTATCAGGCCTAAATCTACTAACCACATCCTAGCTACCTAACCACCTAAAATCCACTACGATCATGCATCTCTAACTATCCTAATTTGAATAAAATTCGAAAAAAATATGCAACTAACTAACTAACTGAAAAAGAAATCGTTGTTCGGAAGAACCTGATGGGCAGAGGAACAGAAATTGGACTCAGAGAGATGATGGTGGGTCGGGTGGTTGAAATGGCGGCACTGGGGGTTTTGCGGTGGTGGAAGGGCTGCGCGGCGACGGTCCTTGGCGACGGTAGGGGTTGACAGAGGGAGAGGGGAGAAGAGAAGAAGGGGGCAAGGAGGGTGAGGGTTGTGGGGGTCATGGTCACCGGCGGTTCTGGGTGAGGCAGCGAGGTGGTGGTTCGGTGATGGGGGGAGGGCAGTGGAGGGAGAAGAAGAAGGAGGGGAGAAGAAGAGAAGGGATGAGGAGGATTCGGTGAGGGCGGCGCAATAGTTGGTGCGCGGCGAGGCGGGGTGGTGTGGTTGGTCGGCGGTGGTGGTTGCAGAGGGGAAGAGAGAGTGGAGGCTGGGAGGGAGGAGAGGGGGGAAATGTTGATGCGGGGGGGAGGGGGGAGGCTAGGGTTTCGCGTGGATTGGGTTAAGTGAATTCAAATCCACGCGGATGCGTGGGTCACGCGATAGCGTGGTTGAGGCGGAACTGCAATGATGCGGACGCGTCATTGACGTGATCGCGCGAATGAGGGATGATGAAAGTGACGCGTACGCGTGGGGCACGCGTACGCGTCACTCAGAATTGTGCTAAACGCACAATTCCAGCGTCGTTTTGGCGCAACTCTCTGCTTCAATTGAGGGGGCAATAATTTCCATGCGACGCGTACGCATCGCCCACGCTTTCGCGTGGTGTGTGTGAAGTGAAAGTGACGCGAGCGCGTGGCCTAAATTGTGCGTAACGCATAATAGCCGCACGATTCCAGGCCAACTTTCTGGGCGTTGGATGTTGACGCCGATTTGCAATCGACGCCCACACGTGGCCCATGCGCACGCTTGGGGTGCACCATTTTTTTTATATATGTAGTATGCAGAATGAAATGCTGATGCGGATGTTATGAATAAATCCAGGTACAATAAAAATAAAATAAAATAAAATGAAAAACAAACAAAATGAAATAAAGTTAAAACTGAAAAGGGAACGATCATACCATGGTGGGTTGTCTCCCACCTAGCACTTTTGGTTAAAGTCCTTATGTTGGACATTTGATGAACTTCCTTCTATGGTGGCTGGTGCTTAAACTCATCGAAAAATCTCCACCAACGTTTGCAATTCCAGTAGCCTCTGGGGTCCCATACTAGGTAAGTAAAGCCTTTGAGCAAGTTAAAGCAGGTTTTCAGACTCCAGGAGTATTGACTATCAAGATAAATTCCAAGATCCCAAACCTTACTTCTGTACCCATCCTTGTCTTGATCTACATTTTTCCAGCCGGGTAGTACGGAATATGAACTCTCACTAAGATGACCAAACATCTTCTGAGACCCATTCAATCGAACTCGAAACCAATCCTTGTACCTCAAATTGAAGCATGGAGCTTTATTGAATCTGGCATACCAGCTCTGAGTGCCAGCCACTTCCCTCTTACTCTTAAAGCCGCAAAGAGCTCTAAGCTGGCCATCTGTTTCAAGCAAACCATATTCAAGTGGAAAAGTAAAGATAAAGGCTAAGGATTTTACCCACTTGAAGTTTGTATTGGGTGGTAATGGCCTTGGGATACGTGTTTCCAGTGGTTTTTCAAGCTCTACTCCCTTGTATTCTTCTGTGAATTCCTCCACTTCTTTGCAAACTACTTCAACTGCAACCACGTCTTGATCAAAGTCTTCGATATCTTCTTCATCACTCAAGTCATAAATTGGGGGTTGAGAAAAGTCTACCTCCGCATCATCCTCGTATTTACTTGGGGAAGATTCTTCAATCTCAAGGAATTTACTTGCGGATGCAAGTTCATTACTAGGAGAGCTTAATTCATGATGATCATTACCAAGGAAACTTGCTTCTTGAGTTGTTCCGTCCAATTCTTCATAAGATATATGCTTCTGGGGTTGTGCACTATCCTCCTTAGCATTAATTGAAAACTACTCGGCGGAATTTTCCATAATTCTTGATTCCCATAGAGGTTCAGCATCTCCTAAGTCTTCAACCAATTCTTCTTCTTTGATAATTACAGCTTCCTCCACTTGTTCCAGTATAAAGTCATGCTCCATACTATCCACTGGAGTTTCGAGTATCTCCTTCATGCTACGTTCTTCATTAGATTGTCCACATGAAGCCATGGGGGTTCCTTGAGTGTCCGAACGTCGGGAAGCTAATCGATTGATCGCTTAATCCAATTGGTGAAGGGTTGCATGAAATTTATTCACTATTTTCTTGACACGTTCCTGTGATTCTCGGGTTGATGGATATGGACATGGTGCATATGGAAGTGGTGGTTCTTGGGGGTAATTGGATTGGAATTGGGGTGGGTAAGGGTTAGGGTCATATGGAGGTGAATGGTTGTGGGTGGCTTGTGAGTGTGGTGGTTCATAGCTATGTTGAGGAGGTAGTTCATAGGTATATGATGGGGCTTGTTGGTAACTATAAGGGGGTCCACCATATCTATTATCTTGGTACGCACCTCGGAATGGCTTTTGACCATAGTAATTTGGTGGGTGTTGGTTGTCACGAAGGGGTCCACCATATCTAATGTCTGGGCATGCATTGTAGCATGGTCGTTGTCTATGGTATCTTGGAAGATGTTGTTGCCAAAAGGGTTGATCAGATCCTCGTGGCTCCTTCCAACTTTGATTGTTCCGACCTTGATGCATGTTCCTGTTATAACTTCCATTCCTTCCAACAATATTAGAACCAAACTCAAAGCGACTGGGGTGAGAACTCATAGTAACTAAAAAAAATTAAAAACAAAAATAAAAACAAATAAACAAGCAGAATAAAATATTTACAATAACCAATAATGAGGCACACAGTTGCCATTCCTCGGCAACGGTGCCATTTTGAACGATTAGATTTTTGTCAGTAAAGAATTTTTATAAAAATAATCGCGTTGTAAGTATAGTTTCTAAACCAACAGAGATTCCTTTCGTACAAAAGTTTGGTTGTCACAAGTAACAAAACCTAATAAAATTTATAACCGAAGTATTTAAACCTCGGGTCGTCTCTCAAGGAATTACAGGGAAGTATGATTTATTATTGGTTATGAAATTGTATATTTTTGGGTTTTTTAAATAGAGAACAAATAATTTAAATGGCAGGAAAAAATAAATTAACAATTATAAAGAAAACTCTTGGCGAGGTATAAGAACTGGAAATCCCATCCTAGTTATCCTTATCAGGTGTGATGAGAATTGTTATTGCTCCCACTTAGTTAGCCCTTACTAAATAAAGGAAAGTCAAGTGGACCAATTAACTTGATTCTTCAAGTCCTAGTCAATTCCTGTGGAAAGACTAGTTTTAGAGGGATCCAAATCAATCAGCAATTTCCAACTTTCAATCAACTGCTGAGTTTGACAACTCAAGTGTCACCAATTACTTAACCAAAACCAAAAGGAGAAAAATCTAAATTAAATTGAAAGCATTATAAATAGAATAAAACAATCATAAATCTGAAATATCTCAAATTATGTTAAATAAAATATTCAAATCTAACATGGAAAGATTCATAAGCCGATTTGGCAACATAAGTAATTAACAAATAAAAGCATTAGAGTAACTAAGAATAGAAGAGAATATAAAATTAAAAGAATATTGAACCTGGAATGAAGTAATAACTATAAAGCAAAAGAAATCCTAACTCTAAAACCTAAGAGAGAGGAGAGAACCTCTCTCTCTAAAAACTACATCTAAAACCTAATAATTGTCAATTATGAATGTTGTCTCTGTTGTCCCTTTTGATTCCCCCTTTCTCTGGCTTCTATTTTTTGTTTCTGGGCTTGAATTTGGGCCAAAAAAGAGTCTAGAAATCGTTGGGGGCGACTTCTGCAATTTCTGCATGTGGCGTCCGTCACGCGTGCGCGTGGGTCACGCGCTCGCGTCATTTGGAGTTTTTCCTTGTCACGCGTGCGTGTCAGTCACGCATACGCGTCAGTTGTGTTCTGCTCTAGGCACGCGTCCGCGTCATCCACACGTTCGCGTCACTTCCATTTCGCGCTAGACACGTGTCCGCGTCGTCCACGCGTGCGCGTCGCTGTCTTTTTCTTCAAAACTCAATTTTTGTGCTTTCCTTCCATTTTTTTATGTTTCCTTTCTGTCCTCTAAGCCATTCATGCCCTATGATGCCTGGAAATACTTAACACACAGATCACGGCATCGAATGGTAATAAAGGATAATTAAAATAATTATTTTTAAGGCATAGGAAACATGTTTTCACATATATCATAAAATAAGGAAGGAATAGTAAAACCATGCAATTCATATGAATAAGTGGGTGCAGAATTGATAAAAAGAATCATAAAATAGGGGTTTATCACTCCTATTTATACACTTTCTATTTCCATCATTAAGAAATTACAATGGGCTTTTGGGTTGGCCTTGAATGAAAGTGGGTTTGAGGTGCTTGGTGGCTTGGGTCAGGGTGCTTAGTTGCTCCCTCCAGTGGAACGCTCAGTTCACTAAATGAGCATTGCGCTCACTCTCCTTTGGTGCGCCAATTGGTTCGCTTGTTGCCCACTACTAGCGCTCCCTTATTGAGCGCTGCGCTAGCTATTTGAGCGCTACCCTTTGCTGAGCGCTGCCTTCATTGAGCGCTACGCTCACTTGTTTGAGCGCTGCATTAGTGAGCGCTACGCTCTAATTTTGAGCACCACGCTCACTTTGAAAGTGAACGCTAACCTTGTTTGCTATTGAGCGTGGCGCTTCCCTTTTGAATGCAACGCTTCCCTGATTGCTTCCCCTTTCTCTTCATTTCTTCACCTACAAGCAATCAAAGTCTCACCAAAATTATAAGATCTTTGCATCATTCATAAAATCAATTAATTTTATCATAAACCTTATGATTTTGTGTAAAATAAATGATGATTGATTGATCCAAGATAATCATGAAAATCCACTCCAATTACTTACTTATTGTGCAAGAAAGTGCATAAAACATAATAAAAAAAGTGAAAAATGCTTGTAAAACTAGCATAAGATGACTTGTCATCACAACACCAAACTTAAATCTTGCTTGTTCCCAAGAAAGCACTAAACAAGAGAAGAAATTAAACAAAACAGAGAAGTATATATGTCCTTATTTAGCAGGTAATAGAATTCGGGCTATCGGGTTTTATGCAGACAAGATGCGGCTCAATTATTCTTAGCTGACAGATATGAAATGTCTCTTTGAGGATTCACTAGAGTGCTGCTATAATACCTTGTTCTTTTATTGATCCCTGTTAGCTTTTTCCTTCTTTCTTTTTCTTAGAAACTTATTTCTTGCTGATAGCTCAGTGTCAAGTGTTGCAGCAGCCTTTTGGCTCAATTTTTCTCAACACCTCTTCACTATAGACACTTAGCTCACAATTCTTCTTAGGAACATTGATGCCCAGCACCTCTTTGGGTCACTAAATGCTTTGTAACGTGGTTGCTCTTGATAGTAGAATTTCGGTTGGTAATCCGGGATTAGTTAATCCAAGTTACCAAGTTTTAAAAGACTCCTTAGAACCTAATTGTCCAAGCATATCCTAGTACAAGAAATACCACAGGCATATGTCCTAAGGTCCAAGCTATTGGTGTCTAGCCTTATTATTTGTTTCTTTCATTCTTATTGCCACTCCTTGGCTTTTCTTTTCTTTTTCTTTCTTACTTTTCTTTATTTTCCAAGGATCTTCATTAATTGGAGGTTTTATAACAGCTACTTAGTTCATACTACAAAAGACATTCTATTCTGCAGCTTTTTTTTTTTGAGCTTATCATCTAATCAAGCAATTACCACCACTGAATTTCATTCTAATTCCTACCACATTGGACAATTACTTTCTATTTCAAACATTTTCTCTTATTGATGCATAAGGGAAACAAGACAGAATTTAATGCAGATGAAGATGATAAACAAGCATAATGCAGATCCTTATAAGAAATCTACTCAAGATATGAAAGTGCATTATATAAAATATTTGGAGGCATATCATATTTCAGATATGCTTCATCCTTATTTAATTAAAACTATAAAAGGGACTCCACCACCTCTAGTTGTTGTGCTCTTTTCCTCTGCTGGATTCTCCTTTCTTCTTTGACTCCTGCTTCTGCTTCTTGTTTGTTTCTTGGGGTTCCTCAACAGGGCATCTACGATCCCAAATGTGGTCTACCTGATCCCAGAGCCTAGCATCCTTCAATCCTTTTTGCATGTGTGCTGAATTTTTCTTGGCTTTTGCTCTCTGATGGTTTACCAATTCTTGGCATTGAACATATGGCTTGATATCTTGGTTCAATATTGGCATGCCACTGACTACATAGTCTAACTCTGCTTGAGTTTCTATATCATACTCCATCCTGTCCAAGTTCCTATCTCCTCTCTACGGTTATTCTTCTCATGATGGGGTATTCTCCATCTTTCAATATGAAACCCATCTCTGGAATGATTTCTTTTGATTCCATTAACCTGTGATATCTTGATTCATGAAATTGAAACTTAAATCTCTTGGTATCATAGGTTGGTGGTTCGGCTTCAGCTGGTTCCTTTTCTTTTCTTCTTTTGGAACTTGATGAAGCCATGAATTAGGAAAGAAGAAAGGATAATGAACCTTTGTTTAGGATATGGCTCAAGACGAAAGGAAGAAGAAGTTGGGTACTGTGTGATGTATTTGGGTATGAGAGGAATGATGTAAATATTATGGAAGACTTATATGAAGAAAGCACAAGTACTTGGACTCAGGAGGTGTTGTTGCCAATTTATACACGGGAAGGCATTGTTGGAGAAAGGCATTGGTGGTTCGGTTATGTAGCAATAAAGGGTGAGGATTGAGCATGCCTTTATTGAAAATTCACGGCATGGACGACTTACATGTAAAGATGAATGAAGACAAGGATTGCTCCTTCATTGGGCACATGGTTCGGCCTCCTAGGTGCTAATTCCTACAGTGTTATGCTTTCCAAACATGCACATGTGACTTGCTTTTCTCCTTGGGGCAACCGTACATGCATGAGTTTTGTCCTTTTCTCAAAATTCATCATTCCTATCCACGTGAATCAAGGCAATAGTGAGCTTAAACTTTAAATTCAATACGGTGGTGGTTATCAAGTGAAGAGTAATAAAGAAAAACAAAATTTGCTATATGTTCCTTATTTATGAAAAACCAACTATGCCCCTTAGGAATTGAACAAAATTTTGGTGAACACCAAACTTGTTTTCTGCTAAGTGATTCATGTGAAACCTAATGAATGTCTGTCATAATTAGTATATTCATTATAAGGAATATTTTATTTTCTACCATACTACCATAAACTTATAAAATGTTGCAATGTATCGTTTATCTATTCATGAATTTGGAGCTTTGAGCAAAGGTGATTTTCTTGAAATTCATAGCATATGTAGACACCAAACTTAATGTTTGGCTATATACTTCATTGGAATGAATGAGTATATATCCTAAAATGGTTTTATGATCAGCATGCTTGAAAAGCTATTTTAAAGTGCCTTTAGGCACACCAAACTTAGGAATCAAACATATGCTTCAAAATGATGTCTGCAGTTATCAAATCTGCTCATGAGAGCCCAAATTTATGCTAGAAAAACCATTAATTATTGAAATTAAAACAAAAGCAGGAATATTAAATCATGGGCGGCCTCCCATGGAGCGCTCTTTTATTGTCACTAGTTTGACATTGGGTCCTTGTTAGGGTGGCTGATGATTATGGTGCCTCAGCTTGTCCCCTCTCACTGTGAGCCTTCTTTCTGTTCGTTGATGATCAATCTCCATATGCTCCAGTGAGAGTATCTTATTGACGATGTAATAATCGTCAGTTTGTGGATCTGCCTCCAACTGCTGGTAGATCAATCTTACTCTGTCCCCTTTTGAGAATCCTTCAGTTGGTACCCTTTTGTTCTTCCATCCTTTTGGAACCTTTTTCTTGCTCTTTTTTTCTGTCTTCAATGGCCCTTCTTTCTTGGCAGCAGGCTTTATGTCAGGGACTTCCTTCCCAATGATCAAATCTTCAATCTCTTCCTACCTTCTCTTCTTAGCCTTCACATGTTCCTTACCCTCTTTTTCTTCTCCACTGTCCATTTCTTGCTTCACAGGTGAGCTGATGAGTGCCTCCTTGGCTTTTTCCTTCCAGTTTGAGTTTTCCTTTTCAACTCTCATGCAGCTGTTCTCTTCAGCAGTATGTTGTATTTCCTTGAAAACATTCAGAATGATCTCCTCATCATGTGCTCTCAAAGTCATTTTTCCCTTTTCTACATCAATGATGGCTCTTGCTGTGGCTAGGAAAGGCCTTTCTAGTATGATAGAGTCACCTCCCTCTTCATCCAAATCCAAAATAACAAAATCAGCTGAGAAAATGAACTTATCCACCTTGACCAAGAGATTTTCGACCACTCCATTAGAAGTTACCATGGATCTGTAAGCAAGTTGCAAGGTCATTCTTATAGGTTTCACCTCTTCTGTGGACAACTTTCTCATCATAGATAAGGGCATTAGATTGATACTGGATCCTAAATCACACAACGCCTTATCAATTAATATGTTGCCAATGGTGCTATGCAAGAAGAAGCTCCTAGGGTCTTTGAGTTATGGTGGAAGACCTCTTTGGATGATAGCACTGCATTCTTGGGTCAAGATTACTGTCTCTTTCTCATTCCAGCTCCTCTTCTTATTGATAAGCTCCTTTAGAAATTTTGCATACAGAGGCATCTGCTCCAATGCTTCAGCAAGGGGAATATTAATTTCCAGCTTCTTAAAGACTTCTAGGAACATGGGAAATTATTGGTCTTTAATCTCCTTGTGAAATCTTTGAGGATATGGCAGAGGAGGGGTGTAAGTCTTCACTCACTTCCTCTGTTCTTGTGATTGCTCCTCCATGATTTTCTTTCCCTTCTTTGAAGCTTGTGGCTGTTCCTCTTTCTCCTTGAGCTTTTCTTGGTCCTTCTCCTTAAGTGTCACTTCTTCCTTACTGCTGGCCTCATCATTCTCAACTAGCCTCTTGTGAGTTTCTTTGTCATTTTCCAAGGTTCTTCCACTCCTTAATTAGATTGCTTTGCATTCTTCTTTGGGATTGGGAATGGTGTCACTTGGTAATGCATTGGGTGCTCTTTCAGCCACTATTTGCTTGGACAACTGGCCAATTTGCCTTTCCAAGTTCCTCAGTGAAGCTTCATGGTTTTTGTTGGCAAATTCTTAATGCTTGATTATCTTTTCCATCATTATATCCAAGTTGGAGATCCTTTGAGATTCTTGGGGTGGTTGTGATTGATTATGGGATGTTGAGGGTGGATGATAGTTATTTTGGTTAGTGGATGGGTTGTTGGGGGGATAGTAGTTGGGTTGGGGTTGATTGTTTTGTACTTTTCTGTATTGGTTTTGGTTAGTGTTTTGATGGTTTTGATGATTTGTGTTTCTTGAATTGTTTTGGTTTGAGTTTCTCTGCCAAGGCTGCTGGTTCTAGTTCTCTCCCCATTTCAGATTGGGGTGGTTTCTCCAAGATGAGTTGTAAGTGTCTCCATGGAAATCATTTGGTCCAAAACCTTAATTGTGCATGTAGTTAACTTGCTCTTGCTGCTACTCTTCATAGTTTTCCTCATGCTGTCCCCACACTACTGGTGGTTGGTTAGTCATGCTCACTGCTGTAAGTTGTAGCCCATCCATCCTCTTTGTCATTTATTCAATTTTCTGTTGGAGCTGCTAGTGCATGAGTTTGTTCTGAGCTAATGTGGTATCAACTCCTTCAAGTTCAAACACACCTTTCTTTGGAGCTACTTGCCTTTCAGAGGAGTAGAAGTACTCATTGATGGCCACCATGTCTATAAGATCATGTGCCTCTTGAGCAGTTTTCATCATTTGCAAAGATCCTCCTGATGAATAATCCAAAGCTTTCCTAGAGGGAAGGATAAAACTTCATAGAAATTCTGCAACTCCACCCATTCACTGAACATTCCTTCTGGATACCTTCTTATCAGAGCTTTATACCTTTCCCAAGCTTCATACAATGATTCTCCTTCTTGCTGTCTGAAGGTTTGCACATCAGTTTTTAGCTTAATGACTATTTGGGGTGGATAGAATTTGGCTAGAAATTTGTTAACCAAATCATCCCAATTGGTGATGCTCTCTTTAGGGAAGGTTTCTAACCAATGTGTGGCTTTGTCTCTTAGTGAAAATGGGAATAACAAGAGTTTATAGATGTCAGGGTGGACTCCATTGGTTTTGACAGTGTCACAGATTCTCAAAAATACAGAGAGGTGTTGGTTTGGATCTTCAGCAGCACTTCCTCCATACTGACAATTATTCTGAACCAGGGTAATCAATTGAGGTTTGAGTTTGAAGTTATTGGCATGGACGTTGGGTGTTAGGATACTGCTCCCATAATTCCTTAGGTTGGGGATAGTGTAGGAGGCTAAAACTCTTCTCTGAGGCTGGCCATTGTTGTTGGCCACATCATCAGGTGGATTTGGTGCATTCCCTTCTATTTCTTGAGTTTCTTCCTCTGATTCCTCTTTTCCAACAACTCCTTTCTCTCTTGCTTCTCTTCTCAATCTCAAGAGTGTCCTCTCTGGCTCAGGATCAAAAGATGTAGATTCACCTCTTCTTCCTCCTGACATAAAACACAAACGAAACCAGAAAACTAAAATAAAACACTCTACTGATAGAGTGTGGTTAAGGTTAGTTGAGACAAAATCTCAAATAGTTAAAATGCTAAACAAAAACAAAGAAAAAGTGCTTAATCTAGATTATCACCTACTTAATCATTGTCAATCTAAATCAATCCTCGGCAACGGCGCCAAAAACTTGATGAGGGAAAAACGATTCCACACAAACTCACCGGCAAGTGTACCGGGTCGCATCAAGTAGTAATAACTCACAAGAGTGAGGTCGATCCCATAGGGATTGATGGATTGAGCAACTTTAGTATGGTGATGAATTTAGTTAAGCGAATATTTGGTGATTTGAGTGAAACTTTGATTAAAAGAAAGTGAATTGCAGAAAGTTAAAGTGTAGAAAGTAAATTGGCAGAAAAGTAAAGTGCAGTAGAGGTAAATTACAGAAACTTAAAGTGCAAGAAATTAAAAGAGCTGAAACTTAAATTGTAAGAAAAGTAAATAACTGAAACTTTAAGTGCAAGTAATGTAAATTGCTGAATCTAAACTACTGGGAGACTTAAATTGTATGAATAGTAAAAGGATTTGGGTATTGGGATTCAAATTGAACTAGAAAATAGAAGTGCAGTGGATTAAAGAAATATGAGATGAAGAAAAATTGCAGAAGAACCTTAACAGAAATGAAAAATTGCAGAAGAATCAAAACAACAAGAAAGCTCAGCTCAATTATGGAATCTTGAAAGAGAAATTGACAATTGTAGAAGAGTAACAAGAACAGAAAGCAGATTTAGATCTCAATTACTCTCTTGACCAAACAGAAAAGAAGAAATTGCAGAAGAAGTAAAATGAAAACAGAAAAGAAGATTGAGATCCAATTTCCAATTCTTTGAACTATAAAAAGGAAAAGTAAAAGATGATTCTCAGATGAAGAATTTTGGTGGAGTTCTTCAGTCTGAATTCAAAACCCCAAAATAGAAAATAGAAGTTGCAGAAGAAAAAAAATAAACACAGAAAGCAAACTTAGATCTGATCCTAATTCCACAAATTCTAAAAATTCTAGAAAGGAAAAATAAAATGAGCTCCAAAGTTTTTTTCTCAAATCAAACTTGCTCCTATTTATACACTTTCTATTTCCATCATTAAAAATTAGAATGGGCTTTTGGGTTGGCCTTGAATGAAAGTAGGTTTGAGGTGCTTGGTGGCTTGGGTTAGGGTGGTTGGTTGCTCCCTCCAGTGGAACGCTCAGTTCACTAAATGAGCGATGCGCTCACTCTTCTTTGGTGCGCCAATTGGTGCGCATGTTGCCCCTACTAGCGCTCCCTTATTGAGCGCTGCGCTAGCTATTTGAGAGCTACCCTTTGTTGAGCGCTGCCTTCATTGAGCACTATGCTCACTTGTTTGAGCGCTGCATTAGTGAGCGCTACACTCTAATTTTGAGCGCGCCTTAGTGAGGATGGCACAAGGCTTGCCTCCCAACTTGAAAACCCACGAAAAAGGTGACTTAGTGAGTGCCACGCTCACTTTAAAAGTGAACGCTAGCCTTGTTTGCTATTGAGAGTGGCGCTTCCTTTTTGAATGCAACACTTCACTGATTGCTTCCCCTTTCTCTTCATTTCTTCACCTACAAGCAAACAAACAAGAAATCAAAGTCTCACCAAAATTATAAGATCTTTGCTTCGTTCATAAAATCAATTAATTCTAGCATAAACCTTATGATTTTGTGTAAAATAAATGATGTTTGATTGATCCAAGATAATCATGAAAATCCACTCTAATCACTTACTTATTGTGCAATAAAGTGCATAAAACCTAATGAAACAAGTGAAAAATGCTTGTAAAACTAGCATAAGATGACTTGTCATCAGTGCTACTGGAAGATCAAGTGCCTAACCATGAACCAAGTGCGGACTTGAAGCCACTCCCAACCCACCTAAAATATGCCTTTCTTGAAGAGAACCAAAAGTTCCCGGTGATAATTGCAAGGGAGCTTACCTCCTAACAAGAAGAGAAGTTGCTTAATGTCTTGAGGAGGAACAAGAAGGCCATTGGGTGGAGCTTGGCGGACTTAGTTGGCATTAGCCCCCTGATGATCGGATTTTTGACGGTATAGAACTTCACAAATGAAATCACGTAGAAGTATACTTTCTAAACCAACAAGAATCCTTTCATGCAAAAATTTTGTTTGTCACAAGTACAAACCCTAATGAATCTAATGACCGAAGTATTTAAACCTCGGGTCGTCTCTCAACGGAATTGCAGGGTAGTATTTTTGTTATTGGCTATGGACATGTATATTTTGAGGTTTTGGATAAGAAATAAGAAAAGTAAATGGTGAAGTAAATCAAATGACAAAAAGGTCTTGGCAAGGTTTAGTGGTCAAGGATCTCTATCCTTATTACTAACCACAATATGACAATTGCAAAGGATTGATCCCATTAAGTCATCCTCTAACAAGTCAAGGAAAGTCAAATGAGCTATATCAATCCAAGTCCATAAGTCCTAGCTATTCACTAATTAGATTAATGAGAGATAGAGTCTATGGCTACTAACTATCAATCACTTGGACATTAGTAACTCAAGAATTCCTAAGTTACCTTCTCAAGCCAAGAGTATAAAATTCTACTCTAACATCTTCTCAAGCATTTTGACAAACATTTGGAAGGTATAAAAGGAAAGCATAGTAATTTGACAACAAGAATGAAATCTAACAACTACTTATTGCAAAGAATCAACAACAACAATAAAAAAGAACATTATTGATATGAATTACCTCAAATTGCATTGAAAGAAAGTAAAAGGAGCAAGAGTGGCTCTACAACATAGTATAGAAACAACATAGAAGAAATTACAACAAAAGAATGGAGGAACAAAAAGTAACAACAAAGAATTGAAGAATAGAAGTAGATGAAAGCATGAATTAAAACCTAGATCTAAGATTATTGACCTAAACCTAATCCTAATTCTAGAGAGAAGTGAGAGCTTCTCTCTCTAAAACTAACTAATCCTAATCCTAATGTGTGTAAAAATGATGGAATATCCCTTTGCTCTTCAATCCTTGGTCCTTTAAAGCATTTTGGCGCCAAAGTTGGTTACAAACTGGGCCCCGCAGCCTCTGTGAATTCGCTGGGTACGTTTTCACTTAAAAATCACGTGCCAGCACCGACGCGTATGTGTACGGCACGCGTGCGTGTCCCTGAGATTTTGTGATCTACGTGTGTGCGTACATTGCGTGTGCGCGTGGATGGGTGCATCCAAATCTTTGGCTTTTTCCATGTGTTCTCCACTTTGCATGCTTTCCTCTTTACTCCTTTGATCCATTCCTAGCATTTTCAACCTGAAATCACTTAACAAACAAATCAAGGCATCTAGTGGAATCAAAGGAAGATTAAAATCACCAAATTAAGGGTCTAAAAGATTGTTTTCACATTTAAGCACAAATTAGAGGAGAATCACAAAACTATGCTATTTCATTGAATAAATGTGAGAAAAGGTTAATAAAATTCTCTAAATTCAACACAAGATAAACCCTAAAAATGGGATTTATCAACCTCCCCACACTTAAACCTTAGCATGTCCTCATGCTAAACCAAGAATGAAGTAAAGGGTATGGCATTTATTCAATGCAACTAAACTATATGCATCTTATCTAAATGCAACTACCTATATAAATGCAAAAACTTAGTCAAAACAAATCAACTTCCAAGAGAATATAGGTAGGCATAAGGGCTAAAGCAATAGGAATCAAATCCAACCCACAATTGTATTGAATTATCAAAAAGATCTACAAACTTGCATGAATAAGAATGATTATGGTGAAAACATGTAATTGAGCAATCGAACCCTCATCGGATGTGTATCAGCTTTAGTCACTCAAGTGTTTAGGGGTTGATTCACTCAATTCTCCTCTATTTCATGCTTTCCAAAATTTGTTCTTCATCTAACAATCAACAATTATCCAATGCATGCATACAATTATCATGAGGGCTTTCTCAAAGGTTGTAATGGGGCTAGGGTCAAGGTAGGGTCATATATGGTTAAGTGGACTAGAATTTGAATCTTTGATTAACCTAAACTTTCCCACCTAGCCTATGATAACCTATACAATTAAGTTCTAACCTAACTGCACATTCTTCACTTTTTCACATACTCATGCACTTTTTTTTTATTTCACAACACTTATGCATTGATTATTATTGACTATACTTTAGGGCATTTTTGTCCCCTTTTTATTGCTTTTCTCTCTTTTTTTCTTTCTTTTTCTATATTTTCTTTTTCTTTTTTTTTCTTTTCTTTTCATTTTTCTTTTTCTTTTGTTTTTCTTTTTTTTGTTTCTTTCAAGCTATATACAAGAACATCAATGCATAAGGTCTAACATTTGATTAATACATGAGCATGCACCCAATTCCCAAATATAAAAATACAAAGCACCCTTTTATCCCAACCAATGTTCTCAAATCTCCCCAATCTTGAATAATGAACACTCTCACTAGCCTAAGCCAATCAAAGATCTAAACAAGGGAATTTAATTATTTTTCGCTTTAGGCTTGTAATGTGCTAAAATAAAGAATGGGGTTAAGCGTAGGCTCAAAATTGGCTAACAATGGAAGGTAAAAGGTAGGTTATTTGGGTAAGTGAGCTTTATGAAATGATGGCCTCAATTATATAAATGCATGAATACAAGGAATAATGGACATAAAGAATTAAACAAATCAAGGATTACAATCATAGAAAGAGAACAATTGCACACAAGAAGGAAAATAAGTGGTTATAAGATATAACCACATCATTAGGCTCAAATCTCACATGCTTGTGTTCTTAGCTCAAAAATATACTTCACAAAATATATGATTCAAGCAAGTTCCATAAAATTTTTTTCAATCAATTGGGGTTGTGCCCTATAGATAAATTCTTTGGAAAATTTCATTGTTTGACTAAGCTTATTCTAAATGCAATGTTGTGATTTAGAAATTGTAAAATTTCCTTAGTTTATCCCCCTTTTTCAAACCAAATTTCTTATGTGAAAAGGGTAAACCAAGCTCCAATAATCCATAATTTTCAAATCACAACCACTAAACTAAAGCAACTACATATATATACACTATCAACTACAAATGCAAATCTAACTAAAAGTATAAAATATCTAAAATGCAAGGTGCAAAATGCAACAAACTAAAACAAAAGTATCTCAAAATAACAAATATATACAATAATCCTAAAAAGTAGTAAAAATAAAGTGCAGGGTACTAGAAATAACGCAAAATAAAAGATAAATGTCCGAACTTATCATCCAAAATAGCAATCCACCAACGGCGACGACGGTGACCTCCCCACACTTAAAATGAAGCATCGTCCTCGATGCTACTGCTCGGGCTCAGGGTGAGGGTCAAGTGTCACAACTGGCTGGGCCTCAGGCTGTGGCTCCTCAGGGGGCTGCTACGCCTCTGTGGTAGCCTGTGTCTGTGGGGGTGCCTCTGGTTGAGCCGGCTCCTCCTCATGTTCCTCCTCCTCTGAGGAAGGGTCGGAAAGAGGGGGCAACTCAACGCCCAGTGCTACAAACATCTGATCCACTCTGTCAAGACGTCACATGATGCAGCGCACGCTACGCTCCATGAAGCGAAACATAGGCTGTACCAAGATATATGTCAGCTGAGGTGCTGGTGGTAGTGGTGCTATGGGTGCTGCTGGTGCTGAAGGGCCTTCTGCAGCCGAGGAAGATGAGGCTCCAGGTGTCGCGGCTGCTTTGGCTCTGGCTCTAGAGCGACACCGAGATGGGGATTTCTCGTTCACCCATGTCCCCCACGGAATCACATCCTCCATTCCGTGGACTGGGGGTGGGGTCTCGTCATCCACCTCCCATGGTGCACCGGCCACGGACATGTGCTTGCCACATGAATCTCCTGATCAACCGGGAAAAGTATACTTCCTTCCCCTCCATAATACATCCGATCAGGACGAGCATATCCACCGGAATCTCAGTAAAGTGGGTGGTCAGCATGACATAGTGCGCAAGGATCTGCTGCCATGTCCGAGCCTCCCTCGATAGATGAGCAAACAACATCCCCTTGGGCTTCCTATTATCAGCATCCATCTCCCAAAGGGCATCCGGGGTAGCAATAACACTCCTCAAAGCATCATAATCAAAAGTCATACAATGTATCGCCACTTCCACCTGCTCATAAGCGTCTGTGTCACCGGTCTTAGGCAGACAGTGGAGTGTATCCTCAATGGCAGCCTCTGTAACCAATATCTGACTACCTCGTAGGTGGACTGTATCAAGGGTATGTCTGAAGAAGTTACATTAAAATTTCTTGACCCATGATGAGTTCACCCTGCCTAGCTCCCTATCAATAAAACCTAGGCCCATCCCCTGAATATGTGTCTTAATGGACTGCCTCAAGTCGGTGGGAATGGCCAGTTTCTTCTCTATATTCAGATTCTTCTTCCGGTATGTCGGGAAGCGGAGCTTGCATTATAGGTTAGGGAACCTATATGCATCAGTAGACGGCAGTTGCTGGTCTTTGTCATTTTCATTGAGAGGGTTCTTGGCATAGTCATAGAAAAGAGAAAGGGTAGAGCCTAAGGTTTCTTGCTCTTTCTTGAAGTAACCTTAGCTTTACCTCTATCAGACATCCTGAAAAATAGAGACACAGGATATAAACACTTAAGCCACGTAGAGGAAAACAAAGCAAGGCATGACATATGCGTGGAAATAAGAGGATTGACATGTAATCATGAAGTGAGTTAAGAGAGAAGAATTCTTGGAATGCAAGAAACATAATTCAGAAATCAAACAAAGCCACAAACCAAGAATTCAAGCCATATTTGTACAATGCCTATTTATTAAGCCCAAGAAGCATCATACCCAAAAGAATGGTTAAAGGGTTAGTTTGAAAGCAAAAAGAAAAGTTAGTTGGTTAATTAAGTTAGAAGTTAGAGAGCCGGTTCAAAGATTAGTGGTATGACGGTTATTGACTCAATCAAGATAAATGCACAAAGTAATGATAACAAGCACACTCACATTCATGAGGAAGATGCAGTCATTGATGATTAAATATGAATTTGCATAAAGCATATAATGAAAAACAAGTCATCAACAATGTCATGGTCACTAAGTTTGGAATAATCGGTGTAGAAAAAGTGAAATATGCACTATGTGTAATGAAAAGCAAGTTGGAAACAGTTTTGAATCAAAAGGATCACACTAGTGAAATGTACCAATTATGGCAAATGAATGAACCTTAATCAAAAGAAACAAGTTTAAATCAAATGACAAACTCATGGACGTAAGCTTCGTTGCTTAAGTGGGGTGAAACTTGCACTTGAACCAAGAAGACAAAAGGCATTTGATTTAAACGGGTACTAGCGAAAACATAACCTGGTTCATGTTGACGCAGCTAACCAAGGTTCTATTTGACACAGCAATCCAACAAATAGTTCCTTGGTTTTGTCAATCAACAATGCACACATAAGGAAATGGAAATAAAAATGGAAATACTAGCCAATTTAGCATATGAACTGAACTTGGCATAGGTTGAAACATGTTCAATGATCAAAAGATGCCAAATCCATTCATAACTGCAAATTAACACTAGGTAGTTTTAAAAAATTTTGGGCAGCATTCCGGTAGTAATTTGGATGTTCCCGGATAGTAAACAGTAGGGAAATATAAGCATATGAATCCAAAAATTGCAACAAACATGAGAAGAGCATGGATTACATATGTTCAGGCAGCATCAAACACAATCATACAATTGAAGCTTAGCAAAGCAGCAGGTAAGCAATACATAGGAACCAAAGACTCAACACATCAATAACAAGAAAGTATAAAACAGCTACAACAACCACCATTCAACAAATCAATCTCAATTCAGCCAATTCGGATAAGCAAGAACGGAGCACTTATCAGGCCTAGAATCCTCTAACCACAACCTATCTACCTAAGAGCATGTATCTCTATCTATCCTAACTAACAGAATTCAAATAGCTAATCTAATCTAACATTAACCAACAAAATTAATAAAAGAAAGAAAATAACAGAGTAGAAGGCAGGGGAAAACCTGGCAGGGTAGCAGAAGCAGAATTGGAAATGGAAGGGGGAAAGAACGAACGGAAGGAATACAGAACCACCAAGGACGACGGCGGCCTGGGTCGTGGCGGCGTAGGTGGCAGCGCGGGCAGGGCAGGGGGGTAGTGAAGCAATAAGGGAGGGAATGGCTGAGGAAGAAGAAGAAGGTTAGTGGTGGTGGTTGGTTCACCGGCGGCGACGCGGCAAGCAGAGAGAGAAAAGCGGTGAGAGGGGGAAAAGAGAGAGGCAGAGACGAGAAGAGAAAAGGGAAGAGAGAGGGAAGGTGGAAGGAGTGGTTGCGGTGGTTCGGCGGCGGGGTTGAGCTCGCCGGACGGTGGTTGTTGGCGATGGGTGGAAGGTGGTTATGGAGGGAAGGAAAAAAAAGAAACATTGGAAGGGAGAAGGGTTAGGGCATGCGAATGGCAAGGGTTCCTTGCGTGGATGGGGTATTAGGGATTTCGAATCCACACGTGCGCGTCCTGTGCGCGTTCGCGTGGGTGGATGAAAAAGGAATGGACGCGCAAGCGCCATGTACGCTTAGGCGTGGATGGAGGGATTGCGCGTTGATGCGTACGCGTGATGTAAGCGTCCGCGTGGGCTGAGGTTTGTGCCACACGCTTAATGAGCACACAAAAGTTGTGCAACTCTCGGGAGTATGAATGGTATATGTGTGGATGCATCGACGCGTACGCGTCATGTACGCGTATGCGTGCATTTGATTATGCCCCACGCTCAATGTTTGTGCCACATTCGCCTAACTCTCTGGGATATGTATGGATCCGTATTCCCTCATCGACGCGTGCGCATACAGCGTGCGCACGCGTCCCTGCTCCTTTTTTTTTCAGAAATACTAAAACAGCTAAAAATCTCCCTAACACTACCTACAACCCAAAACCAATTACCAATACAAAATTAACAAAAACTCTTTTTGGCTTTTGAAGGATTTTTCCAACTACTAACAAGCATAACTTGCATGTTAAGAAACTAACAATCAAATTATTGAAACAAGCCTATATGAAGAGAAAAACTACATACAATGGTAACTTAAATCACTTATTAATCAAAGCTACAAGAGAGTGGAAAGAGTTTACCATGGTGGGGTGTCTCCCACCTAGCACTTTTTTTTAAAGTCCTTAAGTTAGACATTTGGGAAGCTCTTTGCATGGTGGCTTGTGTTTGTACTCATCCTTGAATCTCCAAGGATCTTTGCTCCTCAATTGGTTGACAGAAATTCCAACCATCTTCACCAAGCTTGGGTGAAGTTCCGCCCAAGATATGAGGTCCCAAAGTTGGTCTTCATGCTTTGATCCAGGATCCCATATCTTATTTTTTCACCCTTCTTCAAGTTGATTGTCATGGTTCTTCCATCCAGGTGTTTGACACATAGAATTCTCTTTAGAAAGCCAAAGTCTCCTCCTAGACCCACACAAAGTAGCGTTCATCCAATCATGGTCCCTATGCCTTGAAGGTTCGACCTTAGTGAGTTAATACCAAACTTCCAACCACTACACAATTTACTCTTATTATTAACTCCACAAAGAGCTCTAAGTTGTCCATCCATTTCAATCAAGCCATATTCAAGTGAGAAAGTGAAGCTTAAGGGTAAGCATTTTACCCACTTGCATATTGTGTTGGATGGTGACTTAAGATGGGAAACCTCCCCACACTTAGACAATGCAAGGTCTACTCCCTTAGGCTCTTCCTTAGTCATTTCCACCTCTTGACAACTTCTTTCAATTTCTTCTTGCTTGTCAATATCACTTGGCTTGAAGTTGTCTTCAATAACTTCAATTTCTCGTCCCATGGGAGGTGATTCAATTTTGGATAGAAAGTCATTGATGATTGAATCCATCTCTTGATCAACCTCTTCATGTTCTTCAATTTTGATATGCTCCGGAGGTTGTTGAGACTCCCATGGTGGTTCCGCATCTCCTAAATCTTCAACCACGTCTTCCTTTTTGTCAATGATCGTAGGTTCCTCCAATTGGTCCAATATACAACCCAACTCCTCCTTCTCCACCAAATTTTTCAATCTCTCCTCCATGCTTTGCTCTTCTTTTGATCCTTCACATGTGGCTATGGAAGCACCTTGAGTGTTCAAGCATTGGTAGGCTAAAGTATGCACTACCTTGGTCAAGTTAGTCACAAACTCTAGGGTGTTCCTTTGTATATCTGCTTGCCCTTGAAGTAGCAAAGTGAAAACTCATCTATTGGGGCTTGGGGTGGATAAGGGGGTTCATCGCTTTGGAAGAAGGGTTCATAATAGGGATGTGGTCCTTCTTGGTAGTGGTATGGAGATGGTATAAGTTGAGGTGGTTCTTGATAGCAATTGTATTGGAATTGTGGTGGTTCTAAAGGTTCTTGCTCATAATGGCCACAAGGATATGACATGGATGATTGGTCATATGATGTATATGGATCATAAGAAGGTGTTTGGTAGAGAGAGGCTTGTGAGTATGGTTGAGGTTCATGTTGAGGATGAGATTCATAGGCATATGATGGTGGTTGTTGATTGTCACAAAAAGATTCACCATAGCCATCGAATTGACATGCATTAGGATGGTGATTATACCTATGAGTATCCGGAGGTTATTGCCAATAGGAGTGATCAATTCCTTGAGGCTCCTCCCATCTTTGTTGGTTCCATCCTTGAGACATGTGGTCATTGAAGTTCACATTTCCTACAATACCATTAGAACTAAACTCATAGCCAAAGTGAAAATTCATGGTGGAAACAAAAGCAAAGCTAACTAAGTTTTAAGGCTTACAACAACTAAAAAACAAGTAAAAGACAAACATATTCACAATATTCACATATATACAATAACCAATAACAAGAAACACAATTGCAAGTCCCCGGCAACGGCGCCATTTTGATGATCAGATTTTTGACGGTATAGAATTTCACAAATGAAATCTCGTCGAAGTATAGTTTCTAAACCAACAAGAATCCTTTCATGCAAAAATTTTGTTTGTCACAAGTACAAACCCTAATGAATCTAATGACCGAAGTATTTAAACCTCGGGTCGTCTCTCAACAGAATTGCAGGGTAGTGTTTTTGTTATTGGCTATGGACATGTATATTTTGGGGTTTTGGATAAGAAATAACAAAAGTAAATGGTGAAGTAAATCAAATGACAAAAAGGTCTTGGCAAGGTTTGGTGGTCAAGGATCTCTATCCTTATTACTAACCACAATATGACAATTGCAAAGGATTGATCCCATTAAGTCATCCTCTAACAAATAAAGGAAAGTCAAATGAGCTATATCAATCCAAGTCCATAAGTCCTAGCTATTCACTAATTGGATTAATGAGAGATAGAGTCTATGGCTACTAACTATCAATCATTTGGATATTAGTAACTCAAGAATTCCTACGTTACCTTTCCAAGCCAAGAGTATAAAATTCTACTCTAACATCTTCTCAAGCATTTTGACAAACATTTAGAAGGTATAAAAGGAAAGCATAGTAATTTGACAACAAGAATGAAATCTAACAACTACTTATTGCAAAGAATCAACAACAACAATAAAAAAGAATATTATTGATATGAATTACCTCAAATTGCATTGAAAGAAAGTAAAAGGAGCAAGAGTGGATCTACAACATAGTATAGAAGCAACATAGAAGAAATTACGACAAAAGAATGGAGGAACAAAATGTAACAACAAAGAATTGAAGAATAGAAGTAGATGAAAGCATGAATTAAAACCTAGATCTAAGATTATTGACCTAAACCTAATCCTAATTCTAGAGAGAAGTGAGAGCTTCTCTCTCTAAAACTAACTAATCCTAATCCTAATGTGTGTAAAAATGATGGAATCTCCCTTTGCTCTTCAGTCCTTGGTCCTTTAAAGCATTTTGGCGCCAAAGTTGGTTACAAACTGGGCCCTGCAGCCTCTGTGAATTTGCTGGGCATGTTTTCACTTAAAAATCACGTGCCAGCATCGACGCGTACGCGTACGGCACGCGTGCGCGTCCCTGAGATTTTTGCGATCTACGCGTGTGCGTACATTGCGCGTGCGCGTGGATGGGTGCATCCAAATCTTTGGCTTTTTCCATGTGTTCTCCACTTTGCATGCTTTTCTCTTCACTTCTTTGATCCATTCCTAGCCTTTTCAACCTGAAATCACTTAACAAACAAATCAAGGCATATAGTGGAATCAAAGGAAGATTAAAATCACCAAATTAAGGGTCTAAAAGCATGTTTTCACATTTAAGCACAAATTAGAGGAGAATCACAAAACCATGCTATTTCATTGAATAAATGTGAGAAAAGGTTAATAAAATGCTCTAAATTCAACACAAGATAAACCATAAAAACGGGATTTATCACCCCCAAGTATGTGAACACCGAATTTTCCTAGATGAAGGAGCCAAACCAATTAGGCAACCTGAAAGGCATCTCAATCCTACCATTCTAGAGGTTGTGAAGAAGGAGGTCTCTCGGTTGTTGGAAGCTGACATTATTTATCCGATTTCGGATGGTGAGTGAGTGAGCCCCGTGCAAGTGGTTCCAAAGAAATCCGGTGTTACTACAATCAAGAATGAAAATGGGGAGCTTATAGCCACAAGAGTTCAAAATTCATGGATGGTCTGTATAGACTATCGGCGCTTGAACTTGGCCACTAGGAATGATCACTTTCCGTTGCCCTTCATCGATCAAATGCTTGATCGCTTGTGCGGTAAATCTCATTATTATTTCTTAGATAGCTATTCTGGTTATTTTCAAATCCACATTGCTCCAGAAGACCAAGAAAAAACCACCTTCACATGCCCTTTCAGAACGTATGCATATAAGAGAATGCCATTTGGCTTGTGCAACGCACTAGCTACGTTCTAAAGGTGTATGATGAGTATATTTGCAGATCTTCTAGAGCATTGCATAGAGGTGTTTATGGACGATTTTAGTGTTTATGGGGACTCCTTTGACCTTTGCTTAGACAATCTTGCAAAGGTATTAGAGAGGTGTACCAAATCAAACCTTGTGCTAAATTTTGAGAAATGCCATTTTATGGTAAGACAAGGTATTGCTTTAGGGCACATTGTCTCTAATGATGGTATTTCTGTGGATCCGGCAAAGGTCAATGTTATTTCTAGTTTTCCTTACCCCTCTTTTGTGAGGAAAGTCTGTGCGTTTCTTGGTCATGCAGGTTTTTACCGGTGTTTTATTAAGGACTTTAGTAAGGTGGCGTTACCTCTCTCTCGATTGTTGCAAAAGGATGTGGAATTTGATTTGAGTGAAGAGTGCATGGAAGCATTTGACAAGATCAAAATTGCTTTGACCCAAGCTCCCATTGTGAGAGGGCCAGACTGGAGTAGGCCATTCGAAATCATGTGTGATTTATCAAACTATGCGGTGGGAGTGGCGCTAACTCAACGTGAGGGTAAAAATCCTTATGTCATTGGCTATGTCTTTAAGACTTTAGATGGAGCCCAGTCCAACTATACTACTACCGAGAAGGAATTGTTAGCAATTGTCTTTGCCTTGGATAAATTTCGGGCTTATTTACTTGGCTGTAAGGTAGTAGTATATTCGGACCATGCGGCGTTGAAATATTTGTTGGCCAAAAAAGAATCCAAACCGAGGTTGATTCGATGGGTATTGTTTTTACAAGAATTTGACCTAGAGATCAAAGATAGGAGTGGTTCTATAAATTTAGTGGCGGACCACTTGAGTCACCTAGAGCACACAAAGGGCGATTCCACTCCTATCAATGATACATTCCCTCTTGAGGAGGCTTGCTAGCAATATCCGAAGTGAACCCTTGGTATGCACCTATTGCCAATTACTTGGTTGCTCACACCTTTACTCCCGATTTCTCTCAACATCAAAAGGATAAGCTCAAAAGTGAATCCAAATACTATGTTTGGGATGACCCATACTTGTGGAGATGTAGTGCCAATCAAATAGTTAGGAGGTGTATAACACAATTCGAGCATCCATCTATTTTGGAGGCTTGCCACTCTTCCGAGGGTGGTGCCACGTTGGTCCTCAAAGAACGACTCGGAAGGTCTTAGATTGCGGATTTTGGTGGCTACACTTTTCAAAGATGCATCTCTCTTTTGTAGCTCTTGTCCACAATGCCTTAGATTTGGAAACATCTCTAAGAAGAATGAGATACCCCAACAAACAATATTGTTTTGTGAAATTTTTGATGTTTGGGGTATTGACTTCATGGGGCCTTTTTCAAACTCTAATGGTTTCATGTATATTCTGCTAGCTGTTGACTATGTTTCCAAGTGGGTGGAGGCGATTCTCACCCGAACTGATGATGCTAATGTAGTTCTTTCTTTTGTTCGAAATAATATCATTTGCCGCTTTAGATCATCACAAGAAATCGTGAGTGATCAAGGTTCGCATTTTGTAACAAAAGGATGCAGGTTTAATGAAGAAGTACGACATCATTCATAAGGTGGCCACCGCATACCACCCTCAAACAAATAGCCAAGCCGAAGTTTCCAACCGAGAAATCAAGCGCATATTGGAAAAAATTGTGAAGCCTCATAGGAAGGATTGGAGTTCTAAACTCGGAGATGCGCTTTGGGCTTACCGGACGGCTTATAAGACACCAATTGGTATGAGCCCATTCTGGTTAGTCTATGGGAAGGCTTGCCATCTCCCGGTGAAGGGTAAAGCATAAGGCGTATTAGGCCGTAAAAGAATGCAACACATGTTTTGGGGTTGGAGTCGAAAGGAAGTTACAGTTGGTGGAGCTTGAGTGCCTTCGATTGGAAGCCTATAAGAATTCAAGGCTCTACAAGGAGAGGATGAAGGTGGTGCATGATGAAAACATAATAAGGAGAGAGTTTAGAGCTGGAGAGCTAGTCCTCCTCTACAACTCTAGGTTGAGATTGATGCCTGGCAAGTTGAGGTGGGAAGGCCCTTATAGAGTGGAGAAAGCTGAGTCATATGGGGTCTACCACCTGCGTCACCCTTCAAGCCCCAACATATTCAAAGTTAATGACCATCGTCTGAAGCTATACCATGGAGAGAAGATGAAAAGCAACAAAGAGGTTAAGGTGTTCCTTCTTGAGGACGCACCTGAAGGCGAGGAGATTTGAGCTCATGACCGTCCAACTTAAGGACGTTAAAGAAAAGTGCTAGGTGGGAGACACCCTACCACGGTATGATCTTCCTTTGTATATAGTTTCTTGCATATAGTTTTTGAGTCTTTGTGCTTTTGTGATTGCTTGATTTCTATGTTTGTTCATAGTATGGTTGATGTTGTTGGATTTTTTTTGTTGAAATTGCTCATGAGGAGTGCATTGATAATGGTTTGATTGAATTGAGATGTTGAAAAAATGCTTAAGGTTGAGTGTTACATAGGATTTTTGATGTTTTTGACCCCTTTAGCATGCATTACTACCAATTTGTGCTATAATTTCTCCTCCTCATGTGTGAAAAAAAAGGGGCATCCACGCGCAAGCGTGTTGTATGCGTACGCATTGACGCGGTTTCACAACTCCTGGTACTAAAACCATAGAGTTGTGCCTACTTTGTGCCAGCAGCACAACCGCGACCCACGCGTAAGCGTGGGTGACGCTTACGCGTCCCTTGTCATTTCACACACCAGAGAGTTGTGCCTACTTTGTGTCCAAGGCACAACTCTGGGTGCGTCACCTGACGCGTACACGTCCCCTCACTTTTCTGTAACCCATGCATATGTGTGGGGTACGCCTACGCGTCACTTTCCTTCTCCATCCATCCACGCGTACGCGCACGCATGCGTCGCGCCCCTGACGCACTTGAATGGCAGCGCGCCTCGCTTTGAATCATTTCTTCAACTCTCTTCTTTCATTACTTCCTCCCTTCTTCTCCCATCTTCCACCACCCTATCTCCGGCCACAACCACCACCACCGGCGACCACCATCTCCGACGGTCCCATATTTTCTGTCTCTTCTCTTTCCTTTCCCTCTCCTCTCATATTTTCCACCTACACTCCACCTTGCTTTCTTCTTCTTCTCAAGGTTTACTCCTACTTCTTCCTCCTTCTTAGTTGCATTTTTATTGATTGGTTCTTGCTTGTTTGCTTTCTTTCTTTTCATATTTTTCCATGGGTATTGAACTTTGAGTTTCATCTTGCTTTGATGGATCATTTTAATGTCTCTTGATTCCTTTATGACTTTGTGGTGTTGTGTTGTTGTTTGGTATTCCATTTGGGGTTTTACATGGTTGAATTCTTTATACTTGCTTATTGTTTGAATATTGCACACCAAGTGTTTGTTGAAAGGCATCTATACCATTTTGGTTCACTTTGACTTTATGCTCTCAACTTGGTGCTTCATCTTCAAACACTTGTTCTTCTTTGGTGCATTGAGCCTATTTTGCTTCATGTTTACTATTCTTATGCTCATTTCCCATGACTTGCTTTTTCATTATTATTGATGCTTGAGTTTATCCTTCTCGTGCCTTATTGCATGCTTCACCCACTCTTGCATCCCATGCTAAATGTTATGACCCATGATTTAATTATTGTCTTGTTCACATGTTACAGCTGTCATGTCCTCAAGACGCACTATTCTTTTTGGGCATTACTTTTCACTTGCATGTTATTTCCAAATGTTGATTAATTGGGTTTAATGTTCCTCTTTTCCTTCCTTTTTTAGGATGGCCACTGATGAGTCAATATTTGATGGTATATTTTGACTCAATTTGGATAGATTCTAGCACATGAACTCACACTTAAGTACCAAAATAGCATACTTTTGTGTTTTGTCCCTAATTTGTTCCTAAATATGAAAACATGCAATTTTGTGCTTGAAATGAGCAATTTAATTCCACTCTTACTACATTTGATGCCATGACAGGTTTGTTGAGTGATTTCAGGCCTTTGAGGTAAGAATGGATGGCCAAAAGTGGAAGAAAGCATGTGCAAGGGAGAAAATATGAAGAAAACAAGGAAAAGCACACACAGCGAAGTGTGCGTGTGCACGAGCACTTGTGCGTACGCACAGGTCAACATTCAGCCAAGTGTGCGGACGCACGCGTCCGCACAGGTCCCAACACATTATTTCATTAATGATGCACATGCTTCTTGAATTCTGAGGCCTTTTAGGCCATTTTGGAAGGCTTGGATGCTGATTTTGAAGTGCTATATGAGGGGTGAATCAACACATATGAAGATATTAGGACTTAGATTATTTTTTTCCAGAGTTTTTCACAGTAATTAGGAGTAGGAGTAGGAGTAGTGTAGCATTGCTCTCTTAGTGTTTCATTTTCATATCAATTTCCATTGTAGCATTTTATAGCAAGCTTTGATTTTGGATTTTGCTTCTTTAATTGTAAGTACTCTCAATTTCATCTTTAATTATAACACTTTTACTTTCACTTTCCTTTAGTTCAAGTTACTTTGTTCATATTTGCAATTTTGTGTTTTTTGAAGTTTTGATCAATGAATTTTATATTTCTTGCTTCCTTTATGTTTGATTGCTTGTTTATATTTGGTTTTGTTGATAGTTGGTTATAGTTTTCCATTTTACTTTGCAATTTTTCATGTTTTACTTTCATGCACACAAGGTGTTTGTGAAAATGCCAACTTTAAATTTTGAGTAGATTTTCACACCTTGGCTTGTGGGTTGAGTTCCTAGGATACTAGAGTCATAATGTTCAACATTTAGTGGTAATTCTTGGGTAGTTAGTTGACTCTTGTTTCCATTGACGCTAGCCTTTTATCAACTAGTTTGGTAAGTTGGTTAGGACTTATGAATTAAGATCAATTATGCTTGCGTGACTTACTCCTCAATGTTTGGGGTTAACTAGGCAAGATTGGCTCATCATAATTACTATAGTTGTGGTTATGGCAATGATAGGATTCTTAGACTCTGATTCCCAAGTCAAGGCTTTTATTGCATTTATAGCATTTTCACTAGTTTTGATCTCATTTCCTTGTTGCTTGCATTACTTACAATTTTGCTCATCTCTTAGTTCTTTCATTGTTTAAGTTCTTTTAATCTTTCATCTCTTGAATTCAAGACCCCTCTCTGTCCTCACAACCGAAAGTGTAACATTTCATTTGCATTCCTAGGGAGAACGACCCGAGGTTTAATTACTCTCGGTTTATATGTTTTGCATTGAAATTAACATTTGATTTGAGCATTACTTGTTGGCATGGAACTATACTTACAACACCAATCAAATATTTTCGAGCCTACGGTTTTGTTCAACATCAAATTTGGCGCCGTTGCCGGGGACATGCAAACGATGTTATATCATTTGGTTGTTGTGAATATGTTAATAGTGTAAATAGCACTTTTTAGTTGTTTGTTTGCTTTTGTTAGTAAGTTTTTGTTTATATTTATCTTTCTAACTTTTTCAAACCATTACCATAATGCACCCCAATGGAACCCTGAACACTTACCTTTCTAGTCACCAATTCTATACACCATCACCTCACTACATACAGAACCCTTATCCTTATGAGTTTGATTGTCAACCTTCATCACCTCAATCTTCATCTTCACACATGGATCAAGACACACAAGAGGTACTTTTCATGCTCATTCAAGAACAACAAGAGTTCTGGAAGAAGCAAGAGCAAGTCATGTCTACAATAGTAGAAACTCTTGACCGGTTAGCTTCATTGCGTTTATGCCATGACCAAGAATTTCTAGTGGACGAATGTGTAGAACCAAGTGAAAAGTGTGGAGTGTGCAAAGAATTGCAAAATTAAGTGGAAGATATCAAGTCACAACATGAAGCACAAGAGAAGATAAATGAAGAGTTGGTAGGACGTGATCAAGAGGATTCCATCATTCAAGATTTTTTGTCCAACTTGGTCAACCCCACCAATGACCTTCATGAGCCTCCCTTATTGGATTTAGAAGGAGATGTTGATGTGGACTTCACACAACCTCCAATTTTTGACTTGAGTGATGATGAGGAAGATTCAAAGGAGGTTGAGAAAGATTTTATTCACCAAGAAGTAAAGATAGTTATGCAAGAATGAGTTGAGTGGGTGAAGACTTCTCCAACAAGCTTTCTAGACCCACATCAATATGCCATCTTGGAAACGGATTGTCAATTTTAAACCCTTCTTGGAGTAGTGAATGATGGAGAGAAGAGTGTCAATTGGCAAGGAAATGGAAAGTTCATCAAAGGAGCCAACTTAACATTTGGAGCTCAATTTTGGTGCAAGAGTCAATTTAGTGGATTTCGGGGAGTGCACCAGCATGTCAATGGTAATAGAGGAACTCAAGTACGGGATCCGGGTATTAATTTCAAGAATCAACATTTATGGATCCTAGGTACTAGCTTAAAGTCTCTTAAGAGTTTGATGCAATTTATTTGGGACCCCGGAGGTCAAATCAAGAGCAAACTTGGTTGGAGATTCAAGGCGGAGTGGAAACATAAGCCACCCTAACAAGGATCTCCTCACCAAGTCCAACTTAAGGACTTTAAACCAAAGTGCTAGGTAGGAGACACCCCACCATGGTAATATCCTCCTAACCTTCTCTCCTTTAGCTTTTGTTTATGAATAAATTGGTTATTTTTTTTGGTTGGTTAGCTTTACTTTGAAGTTGTTAGGTAATTTTAGTGAAATAATGTGTTTTTGAGAGTTTTATGATGTTTTGGAACTTGAAAAACTGTTGTGGATATCAAGTTTGGTACCTTGGAGCCAAAATTTTTGTTGCAAGAATAGAGTCCTGTGCATTCGCACAGCCTTGTGCGCCCGCACAGTTCCCCTGTTTTTCCGTCCCTGTGCGTCTGCACAGCAGTGTGCGCACGCACACCCCTAAACACTTCCTCTGTTCACGGCACGCGCACGGCTTGTGCTTATGCAAACCACCCTTCCCTCTTTCTGCGATTGCACACCTTGCGTGTGTCCGCACGTGTCACCCTGATCATCCTTTCAAAAAAAAAAAAACGCTTGTGCGAGTGCACAGCTCTGTGTGCCCGCACAGACCTTAGCAACCCCTCGGGTCACGGCGGACGCATCCTTTCTGCGTCTGAACGCAACCCCTTCTTTCCTTCTATGCGCCCGCACTACCCCTTATGCGTCCGCACAGGCTGCGGAAAGCCCCCCTCTCTTCCTTGCGTGCATCCGCTGATAAACCAATATTTTATGGTTTATATTGTGCTCAATTGTGCGGTTTTATCAAATCTTTACCCACTTATTCATATGATTAGCATGCATTTATCATTCCTTCCTAAAAATACTTCATGGTTGAAAACTTGCTTTCTAGAGACATTTAATTTTGTATTTTAATTCTCTTTTATTCCATTCGATGCCGTCATCTGTGTGTTAAGTGTTTCAGGCTTTATAGGGCATGAATGACTAGGAGATTAGAAAGGAAGCTTGCAAAAATGGAAGGAACACAAGAAATTGAGGAGATGATCAGCGAGAAGTGACGCGGACGCATGGCTCACGCGACCGCGTGACATAAAGGAAATTACAGTGACACGGACGCATGGCTCACGCGACCGCGCAGATTGGAAACTGCACAAGTGACGCGAAGGCATGGACGACGCGCACGCGTGGCAAGGCAAAACGCTGGATGACGCGAATGCCTGGATGACGTGATCGCGTGACGTGCGCGATCTGCAGAATCTGCAAAATTTGCTGGGGGCGATTTTGGGCCCTGTTTTGACCCAGTTTTCGGCCCAGAAAAGCATATGAGAGCCAGGGAACATGCAGAGACCAGAGAACAAGATTCATTCCGCATAATTTTAGTTTTAGATATGATTTTACTCCTCCTCTAGGTTTTCTCTCTACACATTCATAGTTCTTAGGATTTTGATTTTGTTGTTTTTGGATTGGGATACTGAGAAGAGTTATTACCTCCGTCAAGACTTCGTCATTCTAGTTTGTTTCCTTACCTGCACTTACTCTTCCATGTCCTTTATTTACTCAGAATTATTATTAGATTATTTCTAGAATTTATTTATACAAGAACTATTTTTATTTTTAATTGATCCTTTTGATTATTATTTATCATGTCTTTCAATATTTCCTTTTCTTATTTCGTGAATTTTACAATCATAATGAGCGAGTAGTTCCATAACTTGATTGGGAGTTGATTGACAGGAAGACATTGAGTTGGATGCTCAAGAGTAAAATTATAGTTGGATTTCGTGTTGGGTCGCCCTCTAATCACTGACACTAGTCCTTCCCAATGGAGAGGATTAGAACTTGTGAATAGAAATTGACTTCCAACTTGCTTAACTTTCCTTTACCTGGTAAAGGATAACTAAGCAAGCAACCTTTAATTATCACTTTTATCTTGAGAGAACTCCATCAAGGATAGGGCTTCCAACTAAGCTACTCCCGGTCAAGGTTTTTATTTAATTTACATAAATTCTCTAATTTAATTTCTTGTGTATCAACTCAAACCATTTTTAGAAAAGATCTGATTAATAAAATAGCACATCTTTTTGCAACTCGTTGGGAGACGACCTGGGATTCATACTCCCAGTATTTTAATTTTAAATTTTGTGACAACCCCTTCTAAATTGATAAGTGGATTTTCGGTTGGTTAAGAACTGTACTTGCAACGTATCTCTTATAACAATTTCTTAACTCGCCAATTTCCGCCACGTCAATTTTTCAACCTCCCCACACTTAGTCATTAGCATGTCCTCATGCTTAGTTGAAGGAGATAAAATAAATGAGTAGGAACATGTAAAACTCATGCAATACAATGCAACCTATATATGTGAATGCAACTATATGATTCTTGTCCACTTGGTCAAAAGTAAATAAGCTCTTCAAGACAATCACAGATCAAATTCCACTAATTCGATTCTTATACAGTAAGAACAGATAAAAAAAATGCAAGAAGGTAGCTCATGAAAGCAGGGAACATAAAACTTAAGCATTGAACCCTCACTGATGATGTATGTATGCTCTAATCTCTCTAATGTATAGGGTAATCACTCTATCCTTCTCTAATCATGCTTTCTAATTTTTGTTCTTCACCTAACCAATCCACAATATTTAATATACCAATGCAAACATCATAAGGTCTTTTCAAGATTGTAATGGGGCCAAGGTATGGGTAAGGGTGTATATATGGCTAAGTAAGCTTATAAATTGAATCTTTAATTAACCCAAGCTTTCACCTAATCACACATATATATTCCTTATAACTTAAATTTCACACCTAGCTACCCAAAATTTTCCTTTCACATTCCTTACTCATGTATCAACTTTTATTTTGATTTTATCATATATGCATTGACCTTTGAATTCTTAACTTAACATTGGGGTAATTTTGTCCCTTTATTTATTTATTGAATTATTTTTGGATTTTTTTTAAATAAGAATAAACATAGCTTATCAATTTATATAGAATTTTAATTTTTCTTTTATAGTTTCACATGAGTAGGTACCCAAATTCCCAATATATTATCATGACACATTCCCTTATTATCCTTTGTTCCCACAACCTTCCCATACTCAATTAACACACAATTCTATCTTAAGCTAACCAAAGATTCAATTGGGATATAAAATTATTTTTCTGCTTAAGGCTAGTGATGTGGTAAAATAAAGAACAAATGGGATTTAAAAGCTCAAAGTGGCTAACAAAGGTAATTGAAAGGGTAGGCTCAATTTGGGTAAGTGAGCTAAACAATTAATGGCCTCAATCTTATGCAAGCATATAGATATATTAAACATTGGACATATAGGATGAAACAAAATATAAATTACAATCATAGAGAAGTAAACACACAAGAATAAAATAATTATGGTTAAATAATGTAACCATGTATAAAGGCTCAAATCTCACAGGTTGTGTGTTCTTTAGCTCAAAAACCATGTTCCAAATACAACTTCAAGCAGATTTAACATAAAAGTTTAGATTAAAATTAGTGAAATTTTATTCTAAAAATAGGGTCTTAGAAGAAACTTATTGTCTTTTCAATCAAGTAGAACACGCATGCAACTAATCTATTATTATGCAATCTATCTTATTCTACAAAAGAAAAACTAACTAAATATCCTATTTTATTGGTGTTAGGGAAGAGAATTTACCTCCGAAAGTCAGGTATTGACCGACCTTCCCACACTTAAGGCTTTGCATCGTCCTCGGTGCCATCTGTCAGGAACAAGGGTGGGCTGGTAGCAGTATCTCCACAATCGGGACCATCATGGTACCCTGTGCTGGTAAAGGAAGTAGAGTCTGGGGTGTCTGAGTCTCCGTATTTTCCCTTAAATAGCTCCTTGAGGTATGTGAATCGGTGCTTATTACGGCGCTCTCTTAGCTTTGCTTTGTGTTCCTGCCAATTCAACCTTTCAAGTATCTGATGGAGCAGTTGATTGGTTGTAGGTGCTTGTGGTGGTGAAGGAGGAATGTCTTCAGCCGGTTCAGTAGGCTGGCTTGTAGTGGTTGCTGAAGGTCTGATATATTTCCCGTTAGGGACATATTGATCATCCCGTGGAAGCATGGTTTTGGTGTCCCCAGCTCTGTAGGAGACTCCGGCTGCTAAGACAAGATTTGAGACCAAAACGGGAAAAGGTAAGTTACCCGCGATTTGTATGTGTCCCATAGCATTCCGGATGTGTCTTGGTAGGTTCAGAGGTTGATCTGTAAGGATGCACCATAGTAGAACGGCCATGTCTGCAGTGAAGGAGGACTTGTGAGTGCTCGGAAATACGTAATGGGACATAATCTGTGCCCATACGCGAGCCTCCAAGGTAAGTGCGGAAGCCAATATTCCCTTAGGACGGGAACGATGGTATCCGTAGATCCATCTGCTGCCAGGTAGCGCGATGACTCTGAGAACAACGTCCCAGTCAAATTGGTACATCTGGCACTTGAGTGCGGCTTCTTGAAATGCGTCCAGTCCTTCTGGAGTAGGGGGAAGATCTAAAGCTCGTTGAATGGCCTCTTCTGTAATGGGGACTTGCTTCTGTCGGACATAGATAGACTGCAGGGTTGGCAGGTGGAAATTGGAGTAGAACTCTACTACCCAAAAAAGATTAACCTGCCGTGGTTGTCTTTGTAGGAAACCCCATTGTCTTCGTTCAATTTGCGGCTCAACAAATTCAGCAATACGGGTCGGGAGGATAAGAAGGTATTCGATGTTGTAACTCCTTTCTGCCAGGATGGGGAACATCTGCTTACAGAAGCGATTAGGAAATCGCGCAGTGTCCTTTGCTGGGAAGGCTTTCTACTTTTCATCAACCTTTATAATCCTCTTAATTCTTTTTATTGAGGGCTGTACTGCAGTTGAAGATGGCTCTGCCACTAATGCTCTCTTTGTTCCTCTTCTTGCTGGTGGTTTGGGAGTAGCTTTCTCCTTACCTTTCTTGGTGGCCATCCTAAAAGGGAAAAAGAGAAAGTATGTCAAAATGTCATGGGATAGAGCAAGGAAGAGAGTGGGTAAGGTGGTAATCAATGCACATTAAAAGATGAATGAAGATAACACATGGTCATGACTACATGTGAAAAATCATAAATAGAAATATAGCAGGTGCATATGATGACAATTAAATGCAAGGTGTTTATTGGCATACAGGCAAAGGCATGCATAGCATAGATCAAGCATTTAATGTCCCATTGAGATTACCAAGCCTTTCAAACTAATAATTTGTTGGTAATAACAATTATATTAAATTAATAAGAAATAAAAAGGGTTTTGTGAAAAGCAAGTATTTAGAGTAGTAGAATAAAAGAAATCTAAAAATAGTGCACAATGGATAATGCAAGGAAAAAGAAAAAAAAAAGAAAAGAAAAAGATAACATAAAAATAGAAAAGTAAGAAGGGAAGAAGAAAAGAAAAACTTTGATAATGGTGGTGAGAGAGAGAAAAAGTAAAGAGTGAGAAAGAAGGAAGAAGGGAGAAGGAAGAAATAAGGAGGGAAAAGAAAAAATAGGAATTGGGGAAGAGAAAGATAAGATATTTTGGCAAATTAGGTTAAACTGTGTGGCGCAAGCGACGTAGACGCGTGGGGTACGCGTTTGCGCGGATGGTGCTTAGATGAGTCGACGCTGTCACGTCAGTCACGCGGACGCGTGACTCGTTTTGTGCTACTGGCGTGAGGGCAGCCTCGCGCTCGCAAAACTTTCTGTTCAAAACTCATGATTGCCAAATTCCAGGGTGACGCGGTCGTGTGGTCGATGCGATCGCGTGGGTGGCCAATATTGGGAGATGACGCAGACGCGTGGGGCACGCGTTCGCGTGGTAGGGACTGTGCGTCCAGTGCCAGTCCAGCACCACTCTAGCACATCTTTCTGCCATACACCCTCTTTTACGTCGATTTTCAGGTCACGCGTCCGCGTGGGTGACGCGGACGCATGGAAGGCATTTCTCCCATATGACGCGGACGCGTCAGCGACGCAGTCGCGTGGGATGATTTGTGCCATAGGTACGCCTCCAGCCACACTCTCGCGTGACTTTCTGTTCGATTTCTTATTCTTTTTGAGCTACCTGCGACGCGGACGCGTCGGCGACGTTGTCGCGTGGCGTGCTCTCCCTCTTTTTTTTTTTTAAATAAAAATATGAAAATGCATATGCAAACTAAATGTGCTGATAAAGAGAAGAGTTATTGAAAAAGAAAACTAAGAATAAAGAAAGGAACGATTATACCATGGTGGGTTGTCTCCCACCCAGCACTTTGCTTTAACGTCCTTAAGTTGGACGCTCCACTAGCTCAGTCTTCTGCTGTGGGTGGATCTTCCAAGAGGAAGATCTCTAGCTCCCTAGGTTTCGCCTTCGTACCATGATATAGCTTCAGGCGATGTCCGTTAACTTTGATGAATTCAGAGCTTAAAGGATGACTCAGGTGGAAAACTCCGTATGGATTAACCTTCTCCACTCTATATGGACCTTCCCATCTTGATCTTAACTTGCCTGGCATGAGTCTCAGTCTAGAGTTGTAAAGGAGAACAAAGTCCCCAGGTTGGAACTCTCTCCTCTTGATGTGCTTATCATGCACAGCCTTCATCTTTTCCTTGTATAGTCTTGAGTTCTCATAAGCTTCTAGGCGTAGGCTCTCTAATTCTTGCAGTTGCAACTTTCTCTCAGTTTCAGCCTTCTCAAATTTCATATTGCACTCTTTTACTGCCCAAAAGGCTTTGTGCTCTACCTCTACTAGGAGGTGACAGGCCTTTCCATAAACTAAGCAGAAGGGACTCATCCCAATGGGTGTCTTATATGCAGTTCTGTATGCCCAGAGTGCATATTATAGCCTGGTGCTCCAGTCTCTTCTATTAGGTTTGACTATCTTCTGCAATATACTCTTTATCTCTCTGTTAGACACCTCAGCTTGCCCATTAGTCTGGGGATGGTAGGATGTTGCCACTTTATGAGCTATCCCATGCTTCTTCAGTAATCCAATTAGTCTCCTGTTACAGAAATGGGTGCCTTGATCGTTCACGATTGCTCGTGGTGATCCAAAGCGACAAATAATGTGGTTTCTCACAAAGGAAACAACATTGTTAGCATCATCAGTGCGGGTAGGAATTGCTTCCACCCATTTAGAAATGTAATCTACAGCTAACAGTATATAAAAATAACCATTAGAATTTGGAAATGGACCCATGAAGTCAATGCCCCAAACATAAAAAATTTCACAGAAAAGCATAGTCTGTTGAGGCATCTCATCCCTCTTGGATATATTACCAAACCTTTGGCATGGGGAACAAGATTTACAAAATTCAGCAGCGTCTTTAAAAAGGATAGGCCACCAGAATCCACAGTCTAAAATTTTTCTAGCTGTTGTTTGAGGGCCAAAATGTCCTCCACTCTCAGATGAGTGACAGGCCTCTAAAATGGACTGAAATTCTGATAGAGGCACACACCGCCTAACTACCTGGTCAGCGCCACATCTCCATAAATATGGGTCATCCCATATATAATATTTGGACTCGCTTTTCAGCTTGTCCCTTTGATGCTTCGTAAAGTTTGAAGGAAAGGTGTGGCTAACTAGATAATTAGCTACAGGTGCATACCAAGGGATTACTTCAGATACTGCTTGTAAGTCATCAAATAGGAAATTATCATTTATAGGAGTGGCGGTATCCTTAATGTGCTCAAGACGACTTAAGTGGTCTGCCACTAGATTCTGGTTACCACTCCTATCCTTAATTAATAAAACAAATTCTTGTAGTAGCAGTATCCAACGTATAAGCCTTGGTTTAGACTCCTTTTTAGCTAATAAATACTTTAGAGCTGCATGGTCTGAGTACACTACTACTTTAGTACCAAGTAAATAGGCTCGGAATTTATCCAGAGCAAAAACAATAGCAAGAAGCTCTTTCTCAGTAGTAGTGTAATTAGACTGAGCTGTGTCTAGAGTATTAGACGCATAAGCAATTACAAAAGGATCCTTACCTTCACGCTGAGCCAGCGCTGCTCCTACTGCATGGTTGGAAGCATCGCACATGATTTCAAATGGCTGGCTCCAGTCAGGTCCTCTCACAATTGGAGCTTGAGTCAGGGCAGTCTTCAGCTTATCAAACGCTTGTTTGCAATCCTCACTGAACTCGAACTCAATATCTTTCTGTAGTAATCTGGATAAGGGAAGTGCTACCTTACTAAAGTCCTTAATGAATCTCCGGTAAAAACCTGCATGGCCAAGGAACGAACGGACTTCCCTCACAGAGGAGGGGTAAGGTAAACTAGAAATAACATTTACCTTTGCTGGATCTACAGAAATGCCAGTATTAGACACAACATGTCCTAGTAGAATCCCTTGTTTAACCATAAAGTGACATTTTTCCAAATTCAATACAAGGTTTGTACGGACACATCTATCTAATACTCTAGATAAACTATCCAAGCAAAGGCTAAATGAATCACCATAAACGCTAAAATCATCCATAAAAACCTCCATACAGTCCTCAATAAGGTCCGAGAAAAGACTCATCATGCACCTTTGGAAAGTAGCTGGTGCATTGCACAAGCCAAAGGGCATTCTCTTATAAGCATAAGTGCCAAAAGGACAAGTAAAAGTAGTCTTTTCCTGATCTTCAAGAGCTATATGGATTTGAAAATAGCCTGTATAACCATCTAAAAAGAAATAATGGGATTTACCTGACAGGCGATCAAGCATCTGATCAATAAATGGCAAGGGGTAATGATCCTTGCGAGTGGCTTGGTTAAGACGCCTATAGTCAATGCAAACTCTCCATGAATTCTGCACTCTAGTTGTCAGAAGCTCTCCTTGCTCATTTCTTACTGTTGTGATTCCAGAATTCTTGGGCTCCACTTGTACTGGACTGACCCATTTGCTATCTGAGATCGGGTAAATGATATTTGCTTCAAGTAGCCTGGTCACTTCTTTCTTGACAACTTCTAAGATGGTGGGATTCAGTCTTTTCTGAGGTTGACGGACAGGCTTTTCTCCCTCTTCTAGGAATATTTTGTGCTCACAAACTTAAGGGATGATGCCTACTATATCCGCCAGGCTCCATCCAATTGCTTTCTTGTATTTCCTCAGCACATTGAGTAGTTGTTCTTCTTGTTGGGAAGTGAGTTCCCTTGCAATGATAACTGGAAACTTCTACTTGTCCTCAAGGTAAGCATACTTGAGGTGTGGAGGGAGGGGCTTTAATTCCAATTTCTGCTCATGGTCAGGCTCTGGATTATCTGGGGCTGGTGATAATGGTGAAGTGCCCTCATTATCTTCCAAGAGTGTTCCCACACTTGGACCTTGTCCTGTGTACTTCTCTTCTAACTCCTCCTGGTGAACTTCAGCCACGGTTACATCTATGATGTCACACTGGGAGATAGAAAGGTCATCTGGAGGGTGCTTCATAGCTCCATTTAAACTGAATTTCACTATTCTGCCATCTATTTCAAAGGAATAAGTTCCGGAAAATACGTCCAACTTGAACTTTGAAGTCTTCAGGAATGGTCTTCCAAGTAGGATTGATGATGGCCTTCCTGAGTCATTAGGGGGTATTTCCATAATATAGAAGTCAATAGGAAATGTGAGTCCCTTAATGCTCATTAATACATCTTCAGCAACTCCAACCACTGTAATAATGCTTTTATCTGCTAACACAAAATGAGCTGCTGACCTTTTTAAGGGAGGGAGCCTCAAAGTATCATATATAGACAAAGGCATTATACTAACACATGCACCTAGATCACACATGCAGTCAGAAAATATCACACCACCAATAGTACAATTAACCATACATGGACCTGGATCACTATACTTTTTAGGTATACCTCCCATTAAAGCAGATATAGAACTACCTAAAGGAATAGTTTCTAATTCATTAATTTTGTCTTTATGTATGCATAAATCTTTTAGAAATTTTGCGTATTTAGGTACCTGCTGAATAACATCAAAAAGGGGAATAGTTACCTCAACCTTTTTGAATATTTCTACCATTTTGGGATCAAGTTCCATCTGCTTCCTGGGCTTCCTTGCAATTTGTGGAAATGGAATAGGGAGGGTGTTTTCTGCAGGGTCTTCCTCCTTGGGTGCTTCTTTCTGTGGTTGAGCCTCTACTTCTTCACCCATGTCTTGTATCGCCTCTTCCTCTTCAACATCCTCTACTTCTACCACCTCTTCAGCTGAGGCATGTTCTGATGGGATTGGCTCCTCCTGATTCCTCTATTTCAGTGTGGTTCTAGACCTTAGGGTGATGGCATTGATGCCACCCTTTGGATTGGGTAAGGTTTGAGAAGGAATTCCACTGGAGCTTGCATGTTGAGTGTTTGAAGTGTTGGGTGGTGCCAGCTGAGAGATGAGAGCTTGTATAGCGGATGCTAGGCCATTAAGTGAACTTTCCATGTTCCTTTGTCCTTGTGCAATGGATTGAAGAGCCTCGTCACTTGGAGAGGAATTAGATTGAGTGATCTGCGGAACTTGTTGTTGGTTGTGCTGTGGTACTTGGGACTGCCTCAGGTGAGGTACTCTGTAAGGCTGGTTCTGCTGCCCGTTGTTGTTATTATTTCACTTCTGATATCCTTGATTGTCTCTGCCTCCTCTGTTATTGTTGTCCCTCCAATTCTGGTTAGAATTATCTCTCCAACCTTGGTTAGAACTGTCCTGCCATCCATGGTTGTAACTACCACCTTGTTTGTACCCTTGGTTGGGTCAGTCATAGAAGTTATGAGTGGCTGCCACAGTGTTGTCTTCCTGCTGGAGCTGCGGACATTCATCAGTATAAGGGCTGTAATCAGCACAGATCCCACACACTCTCTGTGGAACTAACTGTTGGCTCTGCTGCGCTTGTTATTGACTCAATGATAAACCACTATTTTATGGTTTATATTGTGCTAAATTGAGTGGTTTTTCATCCATTATTCTCACGCTTATTCATAGAAATCGCATGCTTTATGTTTTCCTTCCTGATTTTGTGCTATGATTGAAAACATGCTTCTTTGACCTTAATTTTATTAATATTAATTCTCCCTTTATACCACTCGATGCCTTGATATGTGTGTTAAGTATTTTCAGATATTATAGGGCAGGAATGGCTTAGAGGATGGAAAGGAAGCATGCAAAACTGGAAGGAATACAAGAAGTTGAAGGAACTGCAAAGCTGTCAGCCTGACCCTCTCGCACTAAAACAGTCATAACTTGAGATAGAGAGGTCCAAATGATGCGGTTCTAGTTGCATTGGAAAGCTAACGTCCAAGGCTTCGATTTGATAAATAATATGCCATAGTTGCTCTGACGCTAGGCAACGCGAATGCATGCTCCATGTGGACGCGTCGCAGTGACGAAAATCAGCGTGTTTGAATTCGCAACCAGCGAATTCTGGGCTATTCTGACCCAGTTCTCAGCCCAAAAAACACAGATTAGAGGCTATAAAGTGGGGGAATGCATCCATTCATAAACTTGCCTTCAATTATTCACTTTTCATAGTTTAGATGTAGTTTTAGAGAGAGAGGTTCTCTCCTCTCTCTTAGGATTAGGATTAGGATTCCTCTTAAAGGATTTAGGATTTGTTCTTCTCAAAGACTTCTCAATTTCCAGGTTTAAATGTTCCTTTTATTGCTTTAATTTATGAATCTTTATGTCAGATTTGATATCTTTATTAATTCAATTTGAGATATTTCATATTTATGATTGCTTTCTTCAATTTATGTTATGATATGGTGTAATGGCATTCATGTTAGTAGAGTAGGCTCCCAACTTGGTTTTGGAGTTGATTAGTATTAGGAGACCCTTGAGTTGGAATACTCAAGAGTTCAATTGTAATTGGTTTGTTGTTGGTTGGCTTGTTAGTCACTAACTCTAATCCTTCCCAAGGGAGAGGATTAGGACTTGTGAATAGAAGTTGACTTTTAACTTGACTTTCCTTCATTCGTTGAGGGATAACTAAGTAGAAACAACTACTAATTATTAATTGATCTTGAGAAAATTCCAACAAGGATAGAACTTCCGATTAATCTTCTCCTGGTCAAGGCATTTTTATTCAAATAGATTTTCTCCAATTAATTTATTTTCTTTGCAATTTTCTCTTCTTACTTCTCAATCCAAAACCACGATTTACACAACTCATAACCAATAATAAGAACACCTCCCTGCAATTCCTTGAGAAGACGACCCGATGTTTAAATACTTCGGTTATCAATTTTAAAGGGGTTTGTTACTTGTGACAACCAAAACGTTTGTAAGAAAGGTTGTTTGCTTGGTTTAAAAACTATACTTACAACGAGAATTTATTATAACTTCTAAACCGTAAATCTTCAGTTCTTCAAAATGGCGCCGTTGCCGTGGAATTGCAAACATGTGCCTTATTATTGGTTATTGTAAATATTTGCTTTTTGCTTGTTTATTTGTTTTTATTTTATTATTTTTGTTTTTTCGTAAATTAAGAGGTTATTGGTTTTTATTTAGTTATTAAAAAAATTTTCAAAAATTTGTTCTTGGTGTTCATCTTGATCTTCAAGTTGTTCTTCGTGTTCATCTTGACCTTCAAGTTGTTCTTAGTTGTTTTCTTCGTTTTGATCTAAAAATCTTAAGTTTGGTGTCATTTTACTATTTTTCTCTTTCCTCATTAAAATATCTTTTCTCTTTATTTTAATTGAATTTTCGAAATTTGCATTCAAAAAAAAAATTTCAGATTTTTATCTTAAAATTTTTTATCTTATCTTATCTTAGTTTTAAATTTCAAAATTCAAATATTTTTCAAAAATCATATCTTTTTCAAAATCTTATCTTATCTTATTTCAAAAATCAAAATTCAAATTTCAAATATTTAAATTTTAAAATTCAAAATTCAAAAATTTAAAATTTTAAAATCAAATCTTTTCAAAATTTAAATCTTTTTTAAATCTTTATCTTATATTGTTGACTTTTTCAAAATTTAAAATTGAAAAGTCAAAATTTCAAAATTTAAATTTCAATAACCTTTTAATTTAAATTTGTTTTTATTTTCGTTTTAATTTTTATTTGCTATTATGAGATCTCACCTCTCTCGCTTTGAGTTTGGTCCCAATGTTGTTGTAAGGAATGGAAATTATAACAAGAACATGCATCAAGGTCAAAACAATCAGAGATGGAGGGAGCCACGAGGATCTGATCAACCCTTTAGGCAACAACCCCCTCCAAGATACCATGGACCACGACCATTCAACAATGCATGTCAAGACAATAGTTATGGTGGATCCTTCCGTGACAACCAACCTCCACCAAATTACTATGGTCAAGAGCCATTACAGGGAGTGTACCAAGATGATGAATATGGTGGACCCCCTTGTAATTACCAACAAGGCCCACCATATGATTATGAACCCCCTCCACAACATGACTTTGGACCACCATACTCACAAGCCCCTTTCCACCATTCACCTCCATATGACCCTAACTCTTATCTACCATACCAACCACCATATGAACCACACCCAGAACCACCACTTCAATATTCACCATCTCCATATCCTTATCAAGAAGAACCACCTTCCTATTATGAACCCTTTCTCCAAAATAATGAACCCTCCTATCCACCCCAACCTCCAGTGAATGACAAACTTCGTGTCCTTCTTTAAGGGCAAGTGAAGATGCAAAGGAGCGTACTGAAACTCACTACTGCCTTAACCGAGGTAGTAAATATAATAGCTTCCCGACATCTGAGCACTCAGAGTACTCCCATGGCTACATGTGGAGAATCAAAAGAAGAGCGTAGCATGAAGGAGACACTAGAAACTTCGGTGGATAATGAGGAACATGGCTTGGTATTGGAACAAGTGGAGGAAGCCATAAAAGTTGCAGAGGAAGAAGTGGTTGAAGACTTGGGAGATGCTGAACCTCCATGGGAAAGTCAAGACATAGAGCCTCTTTCCAAGACGGTTACATTTGATGTTGAGGAGGGTGTACAACCTCCAAGGTATGTCATGGTTAAGGACTTGGAAAAGGTCGATCAAGAGATGGAGATTCAAGAAGCAAAAGCACAGCCTCCCATGCCCTTAGAAAGCAATGAAGAAGAGATTAAATTGGAGGAAAGCTACCAAGAGGACGAGGTTAAAACTGAAGAAGCTTGCAAAGAGGTGGAAGTTGTCAAGAAAGAACACAAGGGAGTAAAGCCTATAACTACCTTGCCAAAGTTGTTGAAAACCCCTCCTCCTAAGTTGCCATCATCCTTCACAACATTCAAGTGGGTAAAATTCATATCCCTTAGCTTTCTAATTCCACTTGAATATGGGCTACTGGAGACGGATGGTCAACTTAGAGCTCTTTGTGGCATTAAGAGTAAGAAGAAGATGGTCAGTGGTAAGAATTGTCCTACAAGGTTCAGTATGGTTGGAAGCTTTAAGTCTAAATACAAAGGTTGGTGTAAAGCTCAACTGAATGGGTCTAGGAAGTTGTTTGGCCGCTTTAGTGAGAATTCAGATTGCTTGCCACCCGGATAGAATCATGATGATCAATGAGAAGACGGGTGCAAAAGCAAGGTTTGGGACCCCGGAATTCATTCTGGAAATCAACACTCTTGGGGCCTTGTCACTTGCTTTAATATGCTTGAAGGCTTTCTGCGCCTAGTTTGGGATATCGGAGGACATTGGAATTACAAACATTGGTGGAGATTCCTGGATGAGTTCAAGCACAAGCCACCATAACAGGGAGCTCACTAAGTGTCCAACTTAAGGACTTTAACTAAAAGTGCTAGGTGGGAGATAACCCGCCATGGTATAATCATTCCTTTTTCAATTTTATTTCGTTTTATTTTATTTTATTCTATTTTATTTTCATGGAACCTGAAATTATCCATAGCATCTACATTAGCATTGCATATTGCATACTGCATAATTGCATTAAAAAAAAAGAAGCACGCACGCGACGCAGTAGCGTCGCTAACGCATCCGTGTCACCAGTGCATTGGGAAGAAAAGAGAATTGAACAGAGAGTCACGTGAAAGTGTGGTTGGAGGCGTGCCTTTGGCACAAATTGATCCACGCGTCCGCGTCATGTGCAAAATAGCCTCCCACGCATCCGCGTAACCCACGCGAACGCGTGGCTCTATGGAAAAAAACGTAAATGGGTGTATGGCAGTAAGTTGGGCTGGAATGAGGCTGGACTCGTGCTGGAAGCCTAAGCCCTACCACGCGAACGCATGCCCCACGCGTCCGCGTCATTTTTCAAAGTATGGCCATTCACGCGATCGCGTCAACCACGCTACCACGTCACCCAGATTTTTGGCAAAATGCATTTAAAACAGAGAGTTGCGCGACCGCGAGGCTGCCCTCGCGCTAATGGCACAAATCACTCCACGCGAACGCATGACCCACGCGTCCGCGTCACTTCATAGAAGCGCTATCCGCGCGACCGCGTCACTCACGCATCCGCGTCACCTCCGCCGCACAGCTTATCCAAATCAGCACCAAAAATCTTATCTTTTCTTACCCAATCCTAATTTTTCCTCCCTCCTTTCTTACTTACTTCTTCTTCCCTTCTTTCCCTTCTCATTCTTCTTATCTTTCATTTTATTTTATTTTAATTCATTTGCATACTTTCATTCATTGCATTATTTTCATTGGTGTTTGAGATTTATTTGGGTCATTAATTAATATATTTTACTTGTGAATTATTAAGGAATTATTTGACAATTATATATTCCTTTTAAGGGTTGCTTGCATGTTCAAATTTAATTCTTTCAACAACTTCCTTACTATGCATGCTAAGTGTTTGTGAAAATGCCCGTATGGCATTACGCATTATTTTATTCTACTACTCTAATGCCTGCTTTTCACAAAACCCCTTTTAAATTTTATTGATTAAATATAATTGTCAATACAAACAGGTTGTTAGTTTGAAAGGCTTGGTAATCTAACTTGGACATTGAATGCTTGATCTATGCTACTCATGCCTTTGCCAGCATGCCAATAAACATCTTGCATTTAAATGTCATTACATGCACTTGCTATATTTCCATTGATGAACTTTTCACATGTAGTCATGACCATGTGTTAACATCATTCTTCTTTATTGTGCATTGATTACCACATTTTCCGCTCTCTTCCTTGCTCTAACCCTTAGTTTTAAAAGTTACTTTCTTTTTCCCTTTTCAGGATGGCCACCAAGAAGGGTAAAGAGAAAGCTACTCCCAAACCACCGGCAAGGAAAGGAACAAAAAGAGCCCCAGCTGAGGAACCACAACCCCCATCCACTTGCACATCTTAGCATGCACCGAGGACAGTGCAATCTTTAAGTGTGGGGAGGTCGATATCGACTTCCAGGGGTTAGTTACCTTCTTTTCAACACCAATACTCTATTTTCTTTGTTTGTTCATTGTTGCATTTGCATATTTGATTACATGTTTGTTTGATTTTATGCATTTAGTTACTACTTGGTTGAAGTAATATTTTCTTTTTCAAGAAATTTTTATAGTATTTCACTAATTCAAAAAAAAATTTGTGTTAAACTTGTTTGGAAGTTGTATTTGGAACATGGTTTTTGAGCCATAGAAGACATAACCTGTGAGATTTTGAGCTTATTTATATGGTTACATTATTTAACCATAAATTTTTATTCTTGTGTGTTTTCTTCTCTATAATTGCAATCTTTACTTTGTTCCACTCTATATGTCCATTATTTAGTGTATTTACATACTTGCATATGATTGAGGCCATCATTTGAATTTTTTCTCACTTATCCCAAATTAGCCTACCTTTTACATCACCCTTGTTAGCCCCCTTGAGCTTTTTAATTCCCTCTTGTTCTATAAACCACATTACTAGCCTTAAGCAGAAAAACAAATTAAAAATCCCAAGTTGAATCCTTGGTTAGATTAAGATAGAAATTATGTACAATTTAAGTGTGGAGAATTTTATGGGAACATGGGATGATAGAAACAAAGTAGGAATTTAAAAAGAATAAGTTATTTCAAAAACAAAAATTTGGGAAGCATGCTCATGTGAAATCAAAATAATTAATTTACCATGTGTAAAAAAAACAAATTGGTATTTAAATAAAGGGGATACACAAAAATTCCCCAAACTACAAAAATCAATGCACATGGAACAAAAAGTTCAAAATTAAAATTAATGCATGAGCTTGTAATCCAAAGTGGGAAAATTTGGGTAAATAGGTAAAGAAACTTTAAATTATGTAAAGTATGTATGCTAGGTGAAATCTTAGACTAATCAAGGATTCACTTATTAGCTCACTCAGCCTTATACATATACCTTGGCCCCATTACAACCCTGAAAAGACCTCATGATGTTTGCATTAATACATTAAATATTTATTGATTGGTTAGATGAAGAACAAAGTTTAGAAAGCATGATTAGAGAAGAGTAGAGTGATTAACCCTAGACACTTGAGAGATTAGAATGCACATACACTACCAGTGAGGGTTCAATGCTTGATTCTATGTTCCCTGCTTTCATGAGCTATCTTCTTTCAAGTTTACTTGTCTTTTATTGTATAATTTGAATTAGTGAAATATGATTTATGTTTGTCTTGAAAAGCTTATTTACTTTTAACCAAGTAGGTAGAAACATTTTTGCATGTAGTTACATTCATAGGTTGCATTTCATACATTCTACCATCCCTCTTCACTTTTATAGCTTCTCTTGAGCTTAGCATGAGGATATGCTAATGTTTAAATATGGGGAGGTTGATAAACCACTATTTTATGGTTTATATTGTGCTAAATTGAGTGGTTTTTCATCCATTATTCTCACGCTTATTCATAGAAATCGCATGCTTTATGTTTTCCTTCCTGATTTTGTGCTATGATTGAAAACATGCTTCTTTGACCTTAATTTTATTAATATTAATTCTCCCTTTATACCACTCGATGCCTTGATATGTGTGTTAAGTATTTTCAGATATTATAGGGCAGGAATGGCTTAGAGGATGGAAAGGAAGCATGCAAAACTGGAAGGAATACAAGAAGTTGAAGGAACTGCAAAGCTGTCAGCCTGACCCTCTCGCACTAAAACAGTCATAACTTGAGATAGAGAGGTCCAAATGATGCGGTTCTAGTTGCATTGGAAAGCTAACGTCCAGGGCTTTGATTTGATAAATAATATGCCATAGTTGCCCTGACGCTAGGCAACGCGAATGCATGCTCCATGTGGACGAGTCGCAGTGACGAAAATCAGCGTGTTTGAATTCGCAACCAGCAAATTCTGGGCTATTCTGACCCAGTTCTCAGCCCAAAAAACACATATTAGAGGCTATAAAGTGGGGGAATACATCCATTCATAAACTTGCCTTCAATTATTCACTTTTCATAGTTTAGATGTAGTTTTAGAGAGAGAGGTTCTCTCCTCTCTCTTAGGATTAGGATTAGGATTCCTCTTAAAGGATTTAGGATTTGTTCTTCTCAAAGACTTCTCAATTTCCAGGTTTAAATGTTCCTTTTATTGTTTTAATTTATGAATCCTTATGTCAGATTTGATATCTTTATTAATTCAATTTGAGATATTTCATATTTATGATTGCTTTCTTCAATTTATGTTATGATATGGTGTAATGGCATTCATGTTAGTAGAGTAGGCTCCCAACTTGGTTTTGGAGTTGATTAATATTAGGAGACCCTTGAGTTGGAATACTCAAGAGTTCAATTGTAATTGGTTTGTTGTTGGTTGGCTTGTTAGTCACTAACTCTAATCCTTCCCAAGGGAGAGGATTAGGACTTGTGAATAGAAGTTGACTTTTAACTTGACTTTCCTTCATTCGTTGAGGGATAACTAAGTAGAAACAACTACTAATTATTAATTGATCTTGAGAAAATTCCAACAAGGATAGAACTTCCGATTAATCTTCTCCTGGTCAAGGCATTTTTATTCAAATAGATTTTCTCCAATTAATTTATTTTCTTTGCAATTTTCTCTTCTTATTTCTCAATCCAAAACCCCGATTTACACAACTCATAACCAATAATAAGAACACCTCCCTGCAATTCCTTGAGAAGATGACCCGAGGTTTAAATACTTCGGTTATCAATTTTAAAGGAGTTTGTTACTTGTGACAACCAAAACGTTTGTAAGAAAGGTTGATTGCTTGGTTTAGAAACTATACTTTCAACGAGAATTTATTATAACTTCTAAACCGTCAATATTCAGTTCTTCACTCAACTGCATCTGCTTCAGTAGGTTGGTCATCTCACATATACTCTGAGTTAGAGCAGTAGTTTCTTTGCTAGAAGATACCTCTGCAACAGCCTTTGACCGGCCTTGTTTCTGCCTATGATTCCTTGTAGACTCAGCCAAGTCGCTGATCAATTGCCATGCCTCATCAGTGGTCTTGTACTTTTTCATAGACCCATTGCTAGCACTTTCCAATGTGGTCTTATCTTGGGGCCTCATGCCCTGTGTGACGTAGCCGAGTAGCACTATCTTGTCAATCATATGGTGGGGACATGCTTCCAGAAGATTGTTGAAGCGCTCCCAATATTCATAGAGAGTCTCGGATTCGTCCTGAAAAATCATGGAAATGTCCTTCCTCAGTTTATCAGTAACTTCAGCTGAGAAGAATTTTTCCAAAAATTCTCTTCTAAGCGTATCCCAGTCAGAAACAGTTGCTGCGGGTTGAGTGTAGTACCACTCTCTCGCCTTTCCCTCAAGATAGAATGGGAAAGCTTTTAACAAAATAGAAGTTTCATCTGCACCGTCGCGCCTGACAGTAGAACAGGCTACTTGGAAATCCCTAAGGTGCTTGATAGGCTCTTGAGCGGGTAAGCCATGAAACTTAGTCATCAAGTTGAGTAGTGCAGTCTTTATTTCAAAGTCTGTAGCCACCGCTGAGTGATGCGCTTGAAACGGTTGCATTGTGAAATCAGGGGCTCCACCCTCCTGGATAGTAACTCTCCTAGGTGCTGCCATGTCACCTGCGCGTAAATCAACCGAATCAGTAGAATGGGGGCTTGTTTCTTCCTCAAGTGACGTTCCAGATCCGCCCTCAGAGAGGACTAACCGACGCTGAGCTTGCCTTTTACGTGAAATAGTTCTTTCAATCTCAGGATCAAATACTGGCAAGCTTGGATCAGGAAGTGAACGCGTCATTTAATGAAAGAAACATGCAGCTCATAGTAACAAAATAAAATAAAATGCAAATAAATAAATTCCAATCAATAACTTAGCACTCTATTTCAACTTCCCGGCAACGGCGCTAAAAATTGACGTGGCGGAAATTGGCGAGTTAAGAAATTGTTATAAGAGATACGTTGCAAGTACAGTTCTTAACCAACCGAAAATCCACTTATCAATTTAGAAGGGGTTGTCACAAAATTTAAAATTAAAATACTGGAGTATGAATCCTAGGTCGTCTCCCAATGAGTTGCAGAAAGATGTGCTATTTTATTAATTAGATCTTTTCTAAAAATGGTTTGAGTTGATAAACAACAAATTAAATCAGAGAATTTATGTAAATTAAATAAAAACCTTGACCAGGAGTAGCTTAGTTGGAAGCCCTACCCTTGATGGAGTTCTCTCAAGATAAAAGTGATAATTAAAGGTTGCCTGCTCAGTTATCCTTTACTAGGTAAAGGAAAGTTAAGCAAGTTGGAAGTCAATTTCTATTCACAAGTTCTAATCCTCTCCCTTGAGAAGGACTAGTGTCAGTGATTAGAGGGCGACCCAACGCGAAACCCAACTATAATTTTACTCTTGAGCATCCAACTCAAGGTCTTCCTGTCAATCAACTCCCAATCAAGTTATGGAACTACTCGCTCATTATGATTGTAAAATTCACGAAATAAGAAAAGGAAATATTAAAAGACATGATAGATAATAATCAAAAGGATCAATTAAAAATAAAAATAGTTCTTGTATAAATAAATTCTAGAAATAATCCAATAATAATTCTGAGTAAATAAAGGACATGGAAGAGTAAGTGACGGGTAAGGAAACAAACTAGAATGACGAAGTCTTGACGGAGGTAATAACTCTTCTTAGTATCCCAATCCAAAAACAACAAAATCAAAATCCTAAGAACTATGAATGTGTAGAGAGAAAACCTAGAGGAGGAGTAAAATCAGATCTAAAACTAAAATTATGCAGAATGAATCTTGTTCTCTGGTCTCTGCATGTTCCCTGGCTCTAATATGCTTTTTTTGGGCCGAAAACTGGGTCAAAACAGGGCCCAAAATGGCCCCAGCGAATACTGCAGATTCTGCAGATCGCGCACGTCACGCGATCGCGTCATCCAGGCGTTCGCGTCATCCAGCGTTTTGCCTTGCCACGCGTGCGCGTCATCCACGCCTTCGCGTCACTTGTGCAGTTTCCAATCCGCGCAGTCGCGTGAGCCATGCTTCCGCGTCACTGCAATTTCCTCTATGTCGCGCGGTTGCGTGAGCCATGCGTCCGCGTCACTTCTCGCTGGTCATCTCCTCAATTTCTTGTGTTCCTTCCATTTTTGCAAGCTTCCTTTCTAATCTCCTAGTCATTCATGCCATATAAAGCCTGAAACACTTAACACACAGATCACGGCATCGAATAGAATAAAGGAGAATTAAAATACAAAATTAAAAGTCTCTAGGAAGCAAGTTTTCAACCATGAAGTATAAATGCATGCTAATCATATGAAGAAGTGGGTAAAGATTTGATAAAACCGCACAATTGAGCACAATATAAACCATAAAATATTGGTTTATCATCCGCACACGACCTTGTGCGTCCGCCCAGGTCACTTTTCGAACGTTATTTCGAAAAGGGACTCGCGCTTCAGTTCCCCAAACCCCTCAAACCCTTTCCTTTCTCCTCTCCTCTTGGAAGAAACTCAACCCTTCTCAACCCACCACCTCCGTCCACCTTGTGTCACCACCGGCGGCCACACCACCATCGCCGACCTTCCCCCTCTCTTCTCCTTCCTCTCTTTCTTCTCCATTTCCTCATTTCCCTCTCCTTTCCTTCCCTATCTCTGTACCGCGCCCACCAACCCTAGTTCGCGCTTCCAGCCCGGCGACCAGCCACCAGCGGCGGCGAGTTTCTGTGCCGCCGTGACAGCACCACCACCCTCACCTCCCCATCTCTTCTTCTTCCTTTTGCATTCCAGGTTCCATTTCCTCTCCTACTCCCTACCCCTGTTCCACTTCTTACTGCTTTATTTTACTTGCTTTCTTTATTCTGCTTTCAATTTCGTTTTAGTAACTAGGTGTCATTAGGTTAGTTGATTTCTAGTTTTCTGGCTTGAATGTTTGAGGTTGATTGATGACTATTGAGTTTTCTGGGTTGGATGTCTGTAATACGTGAACTATGAATGCTCTTTGTATATGTTGCACATAAGATGCCTGATGAAATGCCTGAATGGAGTTTTTGATTCAACTTCTGTGTCTGATCAGCATAGCTTTTGAACTTTCTCCCCATTTGGCATTGTTAATTTATACCCTTGCAATTTTCTATTGATTTTGAATGCTTCCTGAGATAGAATTGTGTATGCACTCTGTATTATATATGCTTAAACACCAATTTGAGCCTGAAATTTATACCTGTGTTTCCTTTGTTTGGTGTTAGTTGCTCCTATGCATATCATACTTAGTGGATAAATTTTTAGTTAAGCAATTAGTTATTCATTCTACTTAAACACCATTTTGAACTTGAAATCTGCAGCTGTGTAGAATACCAAGCTGAAATCATCTTGTTTGATGCATTTGCAAGAGCATAGGATGCTGATTTGCTGCATTATGTACTGACTGTCCTTCTCTTTTTGCTCAAACACCAAACTAGTCTTGGACTTGTACATTTTGAAATCTGCTTGGTGCCGTTGGCAGCAGTACATACATTTCTCTCTGCATGAATTGAATGAGTGCTTATTCATATGTCTTTAACATCAATGACCATATACATAGCCACTTGTTCTTTTTTTTTTTTTTGAGCAATGCAATTCGTTCCTCAATCGGGTATTGCTTTGGACAAGAGATTATGTATATGTGATCATTCCTTACCTCTCAACATGAATATGTGCATGCTTTCACTACGGCTTTGATTTTTGCCTTTTGTGCCAATTTTTTCAAACTCTTTCAATTTCCAAGGCACAATTGCAACAATTAATTTCTTTTAATTCAATTCACTTACATCGCACACCTAAGTAATATATATGCTTTACTTACTGTTCATTCTCTTTTATGTTACTTAGGTTACTTGATTGTGGGAGAATACACTCTTTTTTGAGCAGCTGGCTGTTTTATACATGTTCTTCCTCAATTGAGTGTTTGTTTATCTTCTTGGCTCTTACTTGAATTGTTTGATTATATCCTTCTTCTTTCTGTGATTTTTATCTGTTTCTCCTGAGTTATACTCTATTTTTGTCTTTTTAATGATGGCCTACAAAGGAAAGGAGAAAGCCAATCCTTTGGCTCGTCCTCCTCCTGTGCCTTCTAGTGACCAACCGGACACATTCATTAATGTTGAAGCCCGAGAACAATATAAGAAAATAGAAAAGCTGAACTTGTCCGAGAAATATGCGGATCAGGTCCTTAACAGATTAAACTTTTACCATTGGAAATTCATAGAATTCGACCCAGTGGAAGTCAATGACCGCCAGGTCAAGGAATCCTACGAAAATTTCCTAAAGAGGGATGCCCCAACTGTTTTTCTAAGAGGTGTCACACTGGACACCTCTGATACTGCTTTAGAGCCCCTCTTAGATATTCTACATATTCCTCCGGCTCGTGACGTCTATCCTCAAATAGTGAAGGACGTGACAACGGGCAAGCTTTCTTTGGATGTGGTCCTGAAAAAGATTGGCCTACATGAGGCCAGATGGGAGTATAGCAAAGGTAAGGATGCAGCTCCATTGAGCATCACGTGCACTGACCTCAATCTTGAGGCAAGGATCTGGCAGCAGATCATTGCCGACTACATTCTTCCGAGCACGCATGCCACGCATATTAGAGTCCGTGTGGCAGTTTTGCTGTGGGCTATTCTGGAGGGGAAAAGGATCTCTATTCTTCCCCTTATTAGAGAGTCGATGTGGAAGGTGAACCAACAACAGAAATACAACATTCTCTTACCATCATTGATCACCAAATTAGCCACTTTATCTGGAGTGGAAAGACGCCCAACAGACCAGACATCTGTCTACATCAGTAAACAGCCATTCCTACCATACGACGACTGTGATGGACCGTCGCAGAAGAAGAGGAAGACCACTGAGCCTCCATCATCAGCAGCAGAGCCTTCAGCACCTCTTATAGCCCCCGCACCCACACCCCGACCCTAGACACCCTATGAGTTGTGCCGAGAGATCCTTCAGGCCGTCCACCGCTACGAGCGCCACAACGCCCGCCGCTTCTAGTGGATAGTGGCAAAGTTTGAGGGTAGAGACCCTGGGCCACCTCCTCCAGATACACTAGAGCCTGAGACAGAGGAGCCTGCATCTGAGGAGCCATCAGCTGAAGCTGGCCAGGCAGTCGAGCCCCCTGAGCAGAGATTGGCGGAGCCCATGGTTGAGGAGGCAGTTGTCAGCGAGTTGAGGAGCCGGCAGCTGGAGACGAGCCGACAGTAGAGATGGCAGTAGAGCTAACTCACCAGGTAGTTGAGGAGCTGGCAGCTGAGACCACCCCAGTGACATCCCGAGCCATCATCGTGTATCACCATCATCACCACCAGCCACCATTTGACGGTGGAGCTTCTCATGGTTGATCCCCCTGATTAATTCTTTTGGCACGGAGGACCGAGCTTGATTTAAGTGTGGGAGAGGATCTACGATATTTTAGGTGTAAATATTCTCTCCTTAACACTTGTCATTTAGTTTATTTTCAGTTTTATTATGCTTTTATGGATATTTAGATACTTTGACTTATGCACTACTGTTTAGTACTTTTGTGTATATATATATAAAGCTTGCTTCTAGTTATCCTTAGTATTGCATTTTAATTATGGTATATATATATATATATATATATATATATATATATATATGTTTTGAGCTTGTTCTGCTTAGTATATAGTATAGATATGGATTGTGATTGGATGATGTGAATAGCATATGCCTAGTTTATCTTGATCCTAATTGTTCATGTTACTTTTTGCTTGTTGAAAATTAGGGAAGAACTAGGAAATTTTGAAAAATTTGCATCCATCACAACATACATACATATAGGAAATAAGTTTTGGTGAAAAACAACAAATTTTTCAAGAATTTTGTTTCAAGGGCATTCTATTGAATTGATTGAGAAAACTATTTTAAAACTTGCTTGAAAGATTTCTTTTTGGAACATAGAAGAGTAAAGAAAAAATACCTTGTGATTTTTTGAGCTATATTGAGTGGTTACACATTTTAACCACTAATTTTGTTCATTGTGCGATATATCTCTTCTATGATTGTAATCTTGGTTTTGCTTGATTCTCTATTTCCAATGATTGATGTTTTGAATTGTATTGAGCATCATTGAGGCCCTCTTTGATAAAAGTTTACTTTGCCCATATAGCCTACCCTTTGCATCTACCATTGTTAACCCCTTTTGAGCCTTATTTACCCCCTTATTTTTTACATTAGCACATCACAACTTTAAGCAAAAAATCATAATTGACCTTGGATTGTATCCTTGATTAGCTTAGGTTGAAGGATTATGTTTCATTTAAGTGTGGGAGAATTTTGGGAAACATTGGTAGTAAATGAAATTGTGCATTTTTGGGTATTTCATTGAAAATTTTGGAAAATGGGAACAATCATGTATGAACTACTAAAACCATATGCATTTTACTTTCAAAAAAAAAAAACATCATCATCATAAAAAGGGGGTGAAAGTTATCCCAAAGAAAAATAAAATGAACAAGAAATGCATATGTGATGTGAATGATAAGTCATACATGAGTGTTTGTAAAAAAGAAAAAGAATTGATGGAAGGTTAGGATTGTATATTGTTTTGATTTGGTTGATATAGGTTGAGTTGGATACTTAAACTAATCAAGGATTCAATCATTTTAGTCCACTTAGTCATATCTATCCCGCCTTTACCCTAACCCCATTACAACCATATGAAGTCCTCATGATAATTGCGTTCATGCATCACTTGTTTGTTGACTGTTAGATGAAAAGCAACTCCTTGAAAACATGATTAGAGGAGACTTGAGTGATTGAAACCCCAAACACCGAGTGATTAGAGTATACACACACCTAGTGAGGGTTCAATTACTCGACTCTATGTTTCCATACCTCTTATCATGTATTCTTGCAAGTTGCTTCATTTTGATGAGTTGAATCAATTCTTTAGATTTTGGTTGCATTGGAGTATTTCCTTGCTTAGCCCTATTTGTCTATACTTGCTTGGGAATTTTGGTTGTTTGTTTTCACCAATTTAATATAGATACTATAGAGAGATATATAGGTATAGATAGTATGTACATACTTGCATGCATATAGGTAGTTGCATTTAATAAGTTGATTACCCCTTTTGATCATTCTCCTTGTTGGTTTAGCATGAGGACATGCTATTGTTTAAGTGTGGGGGAATTGATGAGTCCATATTTGATGGTATATTTGACTCAATTTGGATGAATTCTAGCACATGAACTCACACTTAAGCACCAAAATAGCATACTTTTGTGTTTTGTCCCCAATTTGATCCTAAATGTGAAAACATGCAATTTTGTGCTTGAAATGAGCAATTTAATTCCATTTTTATTCCATTTGATGCCATGACAGGTTTGTTGAGTGATTTCAGGCCTTTGAGGCAAGAATGGATGGCCAAAAGTGAAAGAAAGCATGTGCAAGGGAAAAAATATGAAGAAAATAAGGAAAAGCACACACAGCGAAGTGTGCGTGCGCACGAGCACCTGTGCGTACGCATAGGTCAACATTCAGCCAAGTGTGCAGACGCACACATCTGTGCGTCCGTACAGGTCCCAACACGTGATTTCATTAATGATGCACGTGCTTCTGGAATTCTGAGGCCTTTTGGGCCATTTTGGAAGGCTTGGATGCTGATTTTGAAGTGCTATATGAGGGGAGAATCAACACATATGAAGATATTAGCACTTAGATTATTTTTTCTAGAGTTTTTCATAGTAATTAGGAGTAGAAGTAGGAGTAGTGTAACATTTCTCTCTTAGGGTTTCATTTTAATATCAATTTCCATTGTAGCATTTTATAGCAAGCTTTGATTTTGGATTTTGCTTCTTTAATTGTAAGTTTTGTCAATTTCATCTTTAATTATAGCACTTTTACTTTCACTTTCCTTTAGTTTAGGTTACTTTGTTCATATTTGCAATTTTGTGTTTCTTGAAGTTTTGATCAATGAATTTTATGTTTCTTGCTTCCTTTTTGTTTGATTGCTTGTTTATATTTGGTTTTGTTGATAGTTGGTTATAGTTTTCCATTTTACTTTGCAATTTTCCATGTTTTACTTTCATGCACACAAGGTGTTTGTGAAAATGCCAACTTTAGATTTTGAGTAGATTTTCACACCTTGGCTTGTGGGTTGAGTTCCTAGGATACTAGAGTCATAATGTCCGACATTTAGTGGTAATTCTTGGGTAGTTAGTTGACTCTTGTTTCCATTGACGCTAGCCTTTTATCAACTAGTTTGGTAAGTTAGTTACGACTTATGGATTAAGGTCAATTATGCTTGTTTGACTTACTCCTCGATGTTTGGGGTTAACTAGGCAAGATTGACTCATCATAATTACCATAGTTGTGGTTATGGCAATGATAGAATTCTTAAACTCTCATTCCCAAGTCAAGGCTTTTACTGCATTTATAGCATTTTCAATAGTTTTGATCTCATTTCCTTGTTGCTTGCATTACTTACAATTTTGCTCATCTCTTAGTTCTTTCATTGCTTAAGTTCTTTTAATCTTTCATCTTTTGAATTCAAAACCCCTCTTTGTTCTCACAACCGAAAGCGTAACATTTTGCATTCCTAGGGAGAACGACCCGAGGTTTAATTACTCTCGGTTTATATGTTTTGCATTGAAATTAACATTTGATTTAAGCATTACTTGTTGGCTTGGAACTATACTTACAACGCCAATCAAAGATTTTCTAGCCTACGGTTTTGTTCAACATCAACTTTGGCGCCGTTGCCAGGGACATGCAAACGGTGTTATATCTTTTGGTTGTTGTGAATATGTTAATAGTGTAAATAGCACTTTTTAGTTGTTTGTTTGCTTTTGTTAGTAAGTTTTTGTTTATGTTTATCTTTATGACTTTTTCAAACCATTACCCTAATGTACCCCAATGGAACCCTGAACACTTACCTTTCTAGTCACCAATTCTATACACCATCACCTCACTACATACAGAACCCTTACCCTCATGAGTTTGATTGTCAACCTTCATCACCTCAATCTTCATCATCACACATGGATCAAGACACACAAGAAGTATTTTCATGCTCATTCAAGAACAACAAGAGTTCTGGAAGAAGCAAGAGCAAGTCATGTCTACAGTAGCGGAAACTCTTGACCGGTTAGCTTCATTACGTTTATGCCATGACCAAGAATTTCTAGTGGATGAATGTGTAGAACCAAGTGAAAAGTGTAGAGTGAGCGAAGAATTGCAAAATCAAGTGGAAGATATCAAGTCACAACATGAAGCACAAGAGGAGATAAATGAAGTGTTGGTAGGAAGTGATCAAGAGGATTCCATCATTCAAGATTTTTTGTCCAACTTGGTCAACCCCGCTAATGACCTTCATGAGCCTCCCTTATTGGATTTGGAAGGAGATGTTGATGTGGACTTCACACAACCTCCAATTTTTGACTTGAGTGATGATGAGGAAGATTCAAAGGAGGTTAAGGAATATTTTATTCACCAAGAAGTAAAGATAGTTATGCAAGAACGAGTTGAGTGGGTGAAGAATTCTCCAACAAGCTTTCTAGACCCACATCAATATGCCGTCTTAGAAATGGATTGTCAACTTCAAACCCTTCTTGGAGTAGTGAATGGTGAAGAGAACAACTTCAAATGGATGATGGAGGTGGTGACCTCGATTCTACTTTGCGTATCACCAGTCGCACGGAGGACCGCGCAAACTTTTAAGTGTGGGGAGGTTGGTTACCGACTTCCGTAGGTAACATCCCTTTTCTTTTCAACACCCATGATTTATATTTTTTCTTTCTTTAGTTAGGATAGATTGCATGACTAGTTTTTGTATTTGAATACTTTTTTTTGCAAGTTAGGATTACTTGGTTAGGGTGGTAACTTCTTTTCCAAGAAATCTTCTATAGGACACCCTACCAATTTGAAAATTATTTTTTTTTGTGTTAATCCTGCTTGAAGAATTTATTTTGGAATATGGTTTTTGAGCTAAGAACACAAGCTTGTGAGTTTTGATCCTAATTGCGTGGTTACATCTTATAGCCACTCATCTCCATTCTTGTGTGCATTATTCTCTTTCTATGATTGTGATCTTTGATTTGTTTGATTCTTTATGTCCATTATTCCATGTATATATGCATTTATATGATTGAGGCCATCATTTTATTTATCCCACATACCCAAATAGCCTACCTTTCATCAACCATTGTTAGCCAACTTTGAACCTATTTTAACCCCTTTATTCTTAATTGTAGCACATTACAAGCCTTAAAGTGAAAAACAATAAATGTCCTTTATTTGGATGCTTGATTAGCTTAGGCTAGTGAGTGTGTATCATTCAAGTGTGGAAAAACTTGGGATATTGGTTGAGGTAAAAGGGTGTTTTGTATTTTCATTGAAAATCATGGGAATTGGATACATACCATGTATTAATTATGTTTAGACCGTATGCATTGATATGTTTGTATATTCTTTATTGCAAAAAAAAAAAGAAAAAAAATATATATATATATATATATAGAGAAAAAGAAAAGCAATAAAGAGGGGACAAAAATGCCCCAAGGTAAAGTAATAATAACAATGCAAATGGATTGTGAATTAAAGAGAATGCATGAGTATGTAAAAAAAGTGGGAATCATGGGTAGCTAGGCATTGTATTAGAATTATATAGGTTGTTATATGTGCTTGGTGAGAGTTTAGGCTAATCAAAGATTCAAATTTCAAGCTCACTTGACCATATGCATCTTACCTTGACCCTAGCCCCATTACAACCTAAGAAAAGACCTAATGATATGTGTATGCATGCATTGAATAAGTGTTAATTGTTAGATGAAAAACAAATCTTAGAAAGCATGATTAGAAGGTAATTGAGTGAATCAACCCTAAACACTTGAGCGACTAGAGTGCAAACACTTCCGGTGAGGGTTTGATGCTCAATTCTTTGTTCCCAGTTTTCATGAGCTTTCTTCATGCATGAAATATACACTTCTCTTTGATGTTTAAATTGGTAGAGTTATGAATTATTTGTCATTTTGGCCCTATGTGCTCATACATATATATTCTTGGAAGTTGATTCATATTTGACCAAGTAGGTAGATACATTTGCATTAGTTGCATGCATATAGGTAAATTGCACATCAATAAACTCCTCCTATGTTCTTTGGTCTTTTAATCTATAGCATGAGAACATGTTTGGTTTAAGTGTGGTGAGATTTGATGCACCACTATTTCGTGGTACATTTTGTGCTTAAATTAGTGGATTTTATCAACTTCTTTCACACTTATTCACATAAAATGCATAGTTTTGTGTCTCCTTCCTAATTTTGCTTAATAGTTGAAAACATGCTTTTTAGGCCCTAAATAGGCTATATTTTAATCTCTCTCTATTACCATTCGATGCCGTGATCTGTTTGTTAAGTGATTTAAGAGTTTATAGGGGCAAGAATGGTCTAGAAGAGGGAAAGGAAGCATGCATAAATGGAAGGAGTGATAAACCACTATTTTGTGGTTTATCTTGTGCTCATTTGAGTAGTTTTTATCAATCCCTTTGCTCACTTATTCGTATAATTTGCATGGTTTTACAATTCCTTCTTAATTATGTGATATAGTTGAAAACATGTCTCCTAGGCCTTAAAACTGCAAATTTTAATTATCCTTTATTACCATTCGATGCTGTGATCTGTGTGTTAAGTATTTTCAGGCTTTATAGGGCAGGAATAGCTTAGAGGACAAAAAGGAAACATGCAAAAATGGAAGGAACGCGAGAAAATAAATTTCTGAGAAACTGACAGTGACGCGCACGCATGGACGACGCAGACGCGTGCCTAGTGTAGAATACGAGCGACGCGTACGCGTGATTGACGGGTACGCGTGACAAGGAAAATCGCCAAATGACATGCACGCGTGACCTACGCATATGCGTGACAGACGCCACGTGCAGAAAGTTGCAGAAAGCGCTGGGGGCGATTTCTGGGCTCCTTTTCGGGCCAATTCCAAGGCCGGGAACACAAAATAGAGGCTGCAAAATAGGGGAATCATAGACTATTCATTCATTATTCACAATTGGAGGTTTATATGTAGTTTCCAAAGAGGGAGGCTCTCTCCTCTCTCTAGGTTTTAGGATTTAGGATTTCTCTTAGTTTTAGGATTACTTCTTCTCAATTCCAGGTTCAATGTTCCTTTAATTTAATTTCTCTTCTACTTTTATTTGCTTTAGCTTTCTAGTTTATTTATTTTCCTTGTTGATTACTTTATGTTGACAATTTGGTTTATGAACTCCATGTTAGATTGAATTTCTTATTCAATGCAATTTGAGGTATTTCATATTTATGATTTTAATTTAGCTTTATACATTCTTGGCTTGAATTGATTAATTGGAGACAGTTGAGTTATCAAACTCCTTTGTTGATTGTTAATTGAAAATTGCTGGTTGATTTGGATACTTCTAAAGCTAGTCTTTCCATAGGAGTTGACTAGGACTTGAGGAATCAGATTGATTAGTCCATTTGACTTTCCTTTATTTAGTAAGGGTTAACTAAGTGGGGGCAGTGGACAATTCTCATCACAATTGATAAAGATAACTAGGATAGGACGTCTAGTTTTCATATATTACCAAGAGTTTTTTCTTAGTTATTAATTTAATTTCTTGCCATTTACATTCCTTGTTCAACCTTTCAAAACCCCAAAAAGATACAATCTCATAACCAATAATAAATACACCTCCCTGCAATTCCTTGAGAGACGACCCGAGGTTTAAATACTTCGGTTATTATTTATTGGGTTTGCTTAGTGACAAACAAGTTTTTATACGAAAGGATTCATTGTTGGTTTAGAAACTATACTAGCAATGAGAACTTATTTGTGAAATTCTTTACTGACAGAAATCCGATCGTCAAAATGGCACCGTTACCGGGGAGTTGCAAACGTGTGCCTTATTATTGGTTATTGTAAATATTTGCTTTCGCTTGTTTATTTGTTTTTGTTTTTAATTTTTTTTATTAGCTACTATGAACTCTCACCCCTTTCGCTATGAGTTTGGTTCCAATGTTTGTTGTAAGGAATGGAAGCTATAATGAGAACAGGCATCAAGGTTGAAACAATCAAAGATGGGAGGAGCCACCAGGATTTGATCAACCCTCTTGGCAACAACCCCTCCAATGCGCTATAACCAACAACCACCCTATGATGCATACTAAGACAATAGTTATGGTGGACCTCTTCGTGACAACCAACCTCCACCAAATTACTATGGTCAAGAGCCATTCCAGGATGCGTACCAAGATGATGGTTTTGGTGGACCTCCTTGTAGTTACCAACAAGCCCCACCATATGCTTATGAACCATCTCTTCAACATAGATTTGAACCACCATACTCACAAGCACCTTACCACCAAACACCCCATTCCAACACAATTACTCCCAAGAACCACCACCTCAATATACACCATCTCCTTATCCATATCAAGAAGAACCACCTTCCTATCATGAACCATTCTTCCCATGCGATGAACCCTTCCAACCACCCCAATCCCCAATGAATGAAACCCTTGGTATACTTCTTCAAGGGCAAGATAGGATGACTAAGAAGGTACTAGAAACTCCCAATGGCTTGACCGAGGTAGTAAATCGATTAGCCTCCCAATGGTTGGACACTCAAGGAACTCCCATGGCTACATGTGCAGAATCTAATGAAGAATGTAGCATGAAGGAGACACTAGAAACTCCAATGAACAATGAGGAACATGACTTTGTATTGGGACAATTAGAGGAAGCTATAATCATCGATGAAAAAGAAGTGGTTGAAGACCTAGGAGATGCTGAACCTCCTTGGGAATCAAGAGTTGTAGAGAATTCCACCAAGAGTTTTAAATTGATGCTCAGGAGGATAGTGCACAACCTCCGCGGCATATGCCTTATGAAGAATTGGACGTAACAGATAAAGAAGCAAGTTCCCTTGACAATGATGATCATGAATCAAGCTCTCCTAGTGATAAACTTGCATCCGCAATTGAACTCCTTGAGCTTGAAGAACCTTCCCCAATTGAATACGAAGATGATGTGGAGGTGGACTTTTCTCAACCTCCAACTTATGACTTGAGTGATGGAGAAAAAGTCGAAGACTTTAACCAAGATGCGGTTGCAGTTGAAGAGGTTTACAAGGAGGTGGAAAAATTCACAGAAGAGTACAAAGGAGCGGAGCTTGAAAGGCCACTGGAAACACCTCTCCCAAAGCCATTACCATCCAATACAAACTTCAAGTGGGTAAAATCCTTAACCTTTATCTTTACTTTCCCACTTGAATGTGGTTTGCTTGAAACAGATGGCCAGCTTAGAGCTCTTTGTGGCTTTAAGAGTAAGAGGGAGATGGTTAGTAATAGGAGTTGGTATGCAAGGTTAAATATGGTTCCACGCTCTAAATTGAAGTGCAAGGATTGGTATAGAGCTCGATTGAATGGGTCTCGAAAGATGTTTGGGTATCTCAGTGAAAATTCAGATTGCGTACCGCCCGGTTGGAACAATATAGATCAAAGCGAAGACGGGTACAAAAGCAAGGTTTGGGATCCTGGAATTCATTCTGATAATCAACACTCCCGGAGCTTGGTCACTTGCTTTAACTTGCTCGAAGGCTTTATGTGCCTAGTTTGGGACCCCGGAGGCCATTGGAATTGCAAACGTTGGTGGGGATTTCTGGATGAATTCAAGCATAAGCCACCATGATGGGAAGCTCACCAGATGTCCAACTTAAGGACTTTAACTAAAAGTGCTAGGTGGGAGACAACTTACCATGGTATGATCGTTCTTTTTCAATCTTAGTTTTATCTTGTTTTGCTTTATTCTTAGTTTTATTTCAATCTATTCTTTTTAATGGTCATTCTTAATGTCTGCATCAGCATCTGTATTTTGCATTCTGCATATTACATATTAAAAAAAAAGGGGCACACCACACGTGCGTGTAGGCCACACGTGGGCGTCGTTCCCAAATCGGCGTCTCCATCCAATAACCAGAAAGTTGGGCTGGAATCGTGCGGCTGGTGTGCTATAGGTACAAATTGGCCCACGCGTACGCGTCCATGATGCGTTCGCGTCAATTCCATTCTAGCACATCACGCGTGGGCGTGAGCGACGCGCTCGCGTCGCATGCAAAATTTTGCCCCCTCAAATGGAACAGAGAGTTGCGCTAAAATGACGCTGGACTCGTGCGTTTAGCACAATTCTAGTCAACGCATACCCGTGTCTCCTGCGTACGCGTTATGTTCATTATTCCCCTCTCACGCATTTGCGTCCATGACGCGTACGCGTTGTTGGATTTTTGCCTCCCCACGCTCACGCGTGATCCACGCGTATGTGTGGATTCAATTTTATAACCACCCTGACACGAGAACCCTAGCCTCCCTCGTGTGTTTTCTCACTCTCTCTTCCTCAACGGCCCAACTCCCCAAACCTCCAAACCCCAACTCGCTGCCACCAACCTCCCACTGCTGCCACCGTCGACGATCCCTGACCGCCACCGTTCACCACTTCCCTGTCTCCCCTTCCTCTTCTCTTCTTTCCCCTATTCCCCCTCCCATCCCTCCGCCGTCCAAGGTCACCGCGGGCAGCACCAGAGTCGCCGTCTGCTCCCACCCCACCGCCATACCACCCCCTTCCCACTTTAATTCTATTTTTATCACCACCTACCCAGGTTTCGCTACTTTCTTCTCTGCGTTTTCCACTCTTTTCTATTCAAGTTAATCAGTTAGCATAATTTCAATTTAGGATAGTTAGATATGCATGCTTCGTAGTAGATTCTAGGTGGTTAGGTAGCTAGGTTGTGGTTAGAGGATTTAGGTCTGATAATTGCTCCGTTCCTGCTGTTTGAATTATCTGATTTTTACACTTGCCTTGCTGTCTGAATTGGTTGCCCATTCTATTGGCTATGCTGGTAATGCTGTGCCCTGTGCTGAATTATTGCTGATGCTATGTCATTCTTCATTGTTTACTTTTGTGATAAACCGGTTTCTTGTTATTTCTAAGTGTTATCTGCAATTGCTGAGCTCCTATTTGAGTCGATTTCATTCATTGGTATTGGATTCTTCATGACTGATTTTAGTAAAATTCAAATCTGGGTTATTATTGCTATTGAATTCTTGTTGCAAGTTGATCTTCATTGTTGATTCAGTGAATTCACTCCTTTGCATCCATACCCCTTATTATTGCTTGCTTTCTGAATTTAATGAGGTCGGCTAATTACATATAACTCTCAATTGCTGTTTTGGATTGGCTCAATTGCTACATTTTTCTACATTTACATATGGTTTTGATCTTGTAATGGTCACTGCTTTCATAAGAAATCCAAACTGATAAACTGAGTTTAGGCCTAGCCTGCTACTTTCTTCTGCTTTATAATGTCTGAGTCACATGAACTACCCTATTCTTCATGCTGTTGCTATATATTGTACTTCATGTGCTGATTGAAATTACTGACTTATTGCATGATTCTTGTTGCTGCCTTTCTGAAATTTCCTTTCCTTCATCAAGTGCTCCATTCCAATTTTTCCGTTTTATTCCGCACTTGTATCTTAAAACTCAACCGTGCTTGATTGTTGCTTACCTTAGTGTTCTGCTGCCGCTTTTGCTGGTAATCTACTCTGAGTTTATATTGATTCAAATTTCTGCTCACTACCATATTACTTGCTAATTTGGTACAACTCGTTCTACGATTCATATAAGCTGCTAATTCTAATTTGAAATTGCTATTGCTTGCATTGATTATTCTACTGTTTGATTTTCCGGGAACTGATTAACGAAATTCTTATGCCGGTATAGAAAGTAGCAATGAATCCAATCGTGAGTATAGTCTAACCAACATGCAAATATCACATCAAACAATTCTAAAATCTATGACCGAGAGTATTAATCCCGGGTCGTTCTCCCTAGGAATTGCCTTAGAATGCACATTATCGATTAGGAAGTATTTTGTGGTTTTGAGAGTTGGTGCAAGAATTCAAACTAACAAAGATAAACAACAATTGATTAAGATAAAGGCCTTGGCCAAGGGTGACTATTGGAAGTTTCATCATTGTAGTTTCCTTCAATTGTGATAATAATTGATTATTGCTTCACTTAGTTAACCCCCTAATAATGGAGGAAAGTCAAGTGAAAGTAACTAACTTGAGTCACAAGTCCTAGTCTCACCCTAGGGAAGTCTAGTTTTAGTGCACTCCAAGTCAATTAGCAATTCTCAATTCATAATCAACAATTGATATCCACTACTCAAGTGTCTCCAATAACTCAACCCCTAAGCCAAGTAAGGGAAATCTACTCCATAGCTAGGGTTGTCATTTTCACAAACAATTGGTAGGCAATCATAGAAGACATGATGAGATTGAGAGAAAAGAATTGAATTAAAGCTATCTAATCCAAACAATCATCAACAATTAATCAATTGAATGAAATTCCTCAATTCATTAATAACAATTCAAAGTAACAAGATCACAAATCTAGATCCAAGTGAATGAATCAAAAGAACACTAATTGAGAGTAGGAGAAGAGTATATCTACAACTTGTATCAAAGTAAAAGTGAATTAGCAATGGATCTCACCAAGAAATCAAAGGAGAATTGCAATGGAGAAAGTGAAATCCTAGAGAGAAGTTGGAGTTTCACTTTCTAAAAGCAAAATGTAACAAACTACCCAAAAATATCTAGAATTATGTCTAATTATTCCAACACCCCTAATCCTTGGTCTTCTTATGCTCTTCTCGCCAGAATTCTGTCCCAAAATAGGGCCTGCAACTGCCTGAAATCGCTGGTCACATTTTCTTCCTAAAAAATCAGGTGCGCCCATCGGCGCGTACGCGCACAGCACGCGTACGCGTCCTTGGGGCTTTTTGCGATCCACGCGCAGGCTTGCAGTACGCGTGCGCGTTCAAGGATTTCTGCCCCAGCCACATAAACACGCCGGTTTCTTGCTTCGGCTCCAGTGCGCCGGCTCTGAGGTTGCACATTCGTGCGTACGTGTACGGTGCACGTGCGCACCCATGTCCAGGTTCCAAATCTCTAATTTTTCCATGCCCCTTCCATTCATGTATGCTTCCTTCATCCCTCTTAGCCATTTTTGCCCTATAACTTCTAAAACCACTTAACAAACGGATCATGGAATCGAATGGTAATAGAAGAGGATTACAATATATCAATTTTAATGCAAAAGAAGCATGTTTTCATCTATAAAGCAAGGTTCGGGAAGGAACACAAAATCATGCATTTTTATATGAATAAGTGTGAAAGATCATTGATAAAACCCTCAAAATCTATACATGATAAAACCTAAAAAACGGAGTTTATCAACCTCCCCACACTTAAACTATAGCATGTCCTCATGCTGAAGCAAAGCAAAAGATCAAAGGATCACAAGAGAATGAGACTCATGGGATGCAATATACTTACATGAATGCAACTAGGGTGTATGCTACTATCTACTTGGTCAAAAGCAATTCAATCTTCCTAGAACATATATATAGACATATAGGGCAAGATAATAGGCAATGCATGAACTCTACCAACTCTAATCATCAAATGAAATATGCATAGCTTGCATGAAGAACGCTCGTGAGAGCCGGGAACAAGGGGTTGAGTTTCGAACCATCACCGGAAGTGTTTGCACTCTATTCGCTCGGTGTATAGGGTTGATCACTCAATTCTCCTCTACTTCATGCTCTTCCAAAATTTGTTCTTCCTCTAACAATCAACAATTGTTTTATGCACGAATACATACATCATGAGGTCTTTCTTTAGGTTGTAATGGGGTTAGGGTTAAGGTAGGGATATATATATATGGCTAAGTAGGCTAAAAATTAAATCCTCTGATTAACTTAAGCTCCCCACTTAACCTATATAACATTCTATACAATTATGTACTAACCCAACTACTCATTCCTCACTTTTTCCCACATACTCATGCATTTACTTTTGATTTCCATGACATTTATGCATTGATTCTTTTATTGAACTTTACTTTGGGGCATTTTGTCCCCTTTTTATTGTTTTTCTTCTTTTTCTTTCTTTTCTTTCTATTTTTTTTTCTTTTTTCTATTTCACATTTAGTATTTTTTTCTTTCTTTTTCTTTTGTTTTTCTCCTTCTTTTTTTTTATCAACGCATATGGCCTACACACTCGGTCAACACATGAGTATGTATCCATTTTCCAATATTTTTGAAAACAACATGTTCTTACCTCAACCAATGTCCCCCCCCCCCCCCCGTTTTTCCACACTTGAATGACACACACACTCTAGTCTAAGCTATTCGAGGATTCAAATAGGGACATTCATGGTTTTCCGCTTTTGGCTCGTGATGTGCTAAAATTAAGAATAAGTGGGTTAAGCGTAGGCTCAAAGTTTGTTGCAAAGGTTGTTATAAGGTAAGGTCATTTGGGTAAGTGGTCAAGTGAATTGATGGCCTCAATCATGTACATGCATTCATACATATAGCAATGGACATATAGAGTCAAGTAAATTAAGGATCACAATCATAGAGAGAGAACAATGCACACAAGAAGGAAGGTAAGTGGCTAGAAGGTGTAGCCACGCAATTAGGCTCAAAACTCACTTGCTTGTGTTCTTGGCTCAAAATCCATGTTCCAAATTACATTCTTCAAACAAGCTTAGCATAAAAAATTTTCAAAATTTTCAAAATTTTTAGGGCTGCCTTAAAATTCTAGCTTCCTAGGAAAGAAGTCATTACTCTAACCAAGTAGACCTATCAAGAGATGACAATCATGCAAAGGATGTCAAAAAGTGAAAAACCTAATCATGCAATCTATCCTAATGAACAAAAGGGATTCAGAATTTATTCGGGTGTTACCTATAGAGACCGGTCGGCCGACCGACCTCCCCACACTTAGAAGTTCGCACGGTCCTCCGTGCCTTAGGTGAGACACAATGGTGGATCGGCTTCTGAGTGTCCATCATCTTCTCCATTATCGCTATCTTCATTGACGGTGCCGGTATATGTGGATATTTCCGGTTCTTCCATAGGTGGTGCTAGGCAACTTAGAAGCTTCTTGACAAAAGTGTATCGGCGTTGGTTGCGCCGCTCATAACGATCGAGCTTCTTGTGGAGGTCCTCTAAGCGTTGCATGGGTGATTTTGGTGGTACGGTTGAGGTGGTAGGAATGCTCATGGGGATGGCTAGGTTTGGATCCTCGATGTCTACCGAAGGGATGGGGTATCTCCCGGTTGGAACAACATTGCCGTCCATCGGGATCATGGTCCTCCGATCCTTAGTCTCTTGGGGGACACCGGCTGCGGCGACTAGGTCGGTCACTAAAGCGCGGAAGGGTAGGTTCCCCTTAGCATGGATGTGGTCCATAGCCTGGTGAATGAGACGGGGAATATGCACCGGTCTCTCTGTGAGAACACACCAAACTAAAAAGGCTAACTCGGTAGTGATAGATGAGGCATGGGTGCTTGGGAGCACATAGTGGGCTAGGATTTGGGCCCATGCCTGAGCCTCCCTGGTGAGAAAACATGCAGTGATGCCCTTGGGACGGGGTCTCATCCTTCCTCGAATCCAGAATGATCCGGGTATGGCAATGACTCAGAGGACGGCATCCCAGTCAAACCCATATTCGCATCGTGCCGACAAAATCTCTTGATATGCATCAATCCCTTCCGCGGTCGGTCCGATCTTAAGCACACTTTGAATGGCCTCCTCTGTGACGAGAACTTGTCTTCGACGCACAAATACCGATGCAAGGGACGATAAGTGGTAATTGGTGTAAAATTCCACCACCCAGGACAAGTTTGCTTCACATAGCTTCCTTAATAGGAACTCCCATTGCCGCCGCTTGATGCGGGGCATCACAAGCGGAATGACATGAGTCGGAGGGCCTAGAATAGGATCCGCGTGATAGTTCCTTTCTTTGATCAAGGGTTAGACAAGTTCGCAATAGCGGTTGGGGAACTTGTTTGGGTCCCTTACCGGGTTGTCCTTTTCCAAAACATCAATTTAGTAATGCTCCTTGTCTTATTGAGGAGGGGCTTGGCTCTAGGCGCTTGGTGTGCTTTGCTAGTGGACCGTGGAGGTGCCTTTTTGGATGCCTTTCCTTGGTCTTTCTTGATAACCATCCTAGAAAGAAGGGAAAGGTGGCGAAACTAAACTCAAAGAAACAGCAAGAAATGATAGTCATGCAAGTGATAAAGCACAAGAGAATAAGTGTCTTAGATACATGACAGCTGCAACATGTAACTAAGGCAATAATGAATACCACGGCCAATCACTAGCGTGTGATGTAGGAGCGGTATAGACATGCAATCAAGAAGCATGAGAAGCATACACTCTTAACATCAATAACAAGAGGTGAGTGTTAATTGATGAGCATATAAAAGTGAAGCAAGAAGAGTAGTAAGCTTAATGCACCTATGAACAAGCAAGTGAATGAGAAAGAACACTAAATGGAAGACACTAAGTCAAATTTAACTCAAAAGTCATGTATTCCTTTCATCAAACACTTGGTGTGCATCCCTTTTTGTGAAAAAAATTAGAACAAAGGTGACAATGTAACATCTCACAAAGCATCATCAATCATCATAGCATACCACACATTGCAAGAAAAAAAGCAATTGAGACAATTCAACTCATCAATGCAAGAAAAATCTCCACTTTTAACACCCATAAGAAAATAAAAAAGAAAGAAAATTCAACAAACAAACTAATCATGAATGAGAGCTAACTAAGAAGAAGAGTAAGAAAATGTAACTAATGAAAAGAAGAAATAAAAGAAAGAGCTAAGCAAGAGAAATGAGAAGTGAGGAATACCTTGAGAAGAAAAAGGAAGAAATTAGGTATGTAAGTGAGAGAAGAGGTAATGAGGAATATGGGAAAGGAGAAGGGAAAGAGAGGTGTGGAACCGCCGGAGGTGGTGGTTGCCACCGGTGGAGGTCGGAAGAGAGGTGGTAGAAGTGGTAGGAGGGGGAGTAGGAGTGGAGAAGAAGGATGAAGGTAAGAAGAGGGAAGAAAATTAAAAGAAAAGGGCACGCTAGAGGTATTTGGGTCGCAAGACCGGCGCGCGCGCGCCTGCGTGCATGGGCAAAATATAGCAGGGACACGGACGCGTCAAGTACGCCTACGCGCGGAGTGGGTGATAGGCGAGTGTGCGCGCGAGCGTCAGGTGTGCTTGTGTGTGCATCGTAGTTGTGCCCCCAGCACATTGTAGGAACAACTTTGACTCAACTCTCGGGAAAAATTACTAGAAATTTGATTTACACGATCGACGCAGACGCGCACGGTGTGCTTACACGTCGATGTACATATCGTCCGAGGGAGGCGTGCAAGCCAGGTGCGCACACGCGTGAGTCGAGTTAGGCGTAAGGCATAATGTTTTCCCAAAATTAGCACAACTCTCTGGAAAATAAGCTAGAAGTGCATATGGCACTATCGGCGCGTACGCGCGCTTTGCGCGATTAAGGTCATGGACGCGTACACGCTAGGTGCGTGCACGCGTGACTATCGTTGTGCCTGGGGCTCAGCGTTGGCCCAAAATTGGCACAACTCTCTGGAAATTGACCCAGGAGTTGCGAGTGGCCTATGGGCGCGTACGCGCCTAGTGCGCGCCCGCGAAACCCCCCCCCCCCCCTTTTTTTTTAATGAAAACATTAAGAATGCATATTTATCATGAATTCAGTGGGGAACAAGCCAAAGGGGGTCAAAAACACCCAAAACTCATGCAATACCTAAAGATGGGGTGTTTTTCTACCACACAATCAATCCATCCATTGAAAAATCAATGCAAATCTTCATGAACAATATATCTAAGGTAGTCACAATCAAATCTAACCAACCAAAACTATAGCTAAGCAATCACAAAACAATGAAGAATTCAAGAACTATATACAAAAGGGGCAAAAAGATAGATCACACCATGGTGGGGTGTCTTCCACCTAGCACTTTTGTTTAATGTCCTTAAGTTGGACTTTCACTAGTTCATTGCTCTTTACCAAGAAGTACATCTTCCAAGAGGAATACCTCAATCTCCTTGTTGCTCATCATTTGCTCATCATGATACAACTTGAGACGGTACCCATTGACCTTGAAGATATTCGGACTTGAGGGATGGCGCAAATGGTAGACTCCATAGGGTTCCGCTTTCTCTACTTGATATGGGCCTTCCCATTTTGACCTTAGTTTTTCGGGCAACAATCTCAATCTTGAATTGTAAAGGAGGACTAGATCACCGGCTTTAAATTCTTTACCTCTTATGTTCTTATCATGCACGGCTTTCATTTTCTCCTTGTAAAGTCTAGAGTTCTCAAAAGCTTCAAGGCTCAAACATTCCAACTCCGCTAGTTGTAGCTTTCTCTCAACTCTGGCTCCACCCAAACATGGATTGCACTCTTTGACGGTCCAATATGCTTTCTGCTCTATCTCCACCAGTAAGTGGCAAACTTTTCCATAGACCAATGATGAGCGGATAATTTATACGCTTTTTGGCATTATTTTTAGTATGTTTTTAGTAGAATCTAGTTACTTTTAGGGATGTTTTCATTAGTTTTTATGTTAAATTCACATTTCTGGACTTTACTATGAGTTTGAGTGTTTTTCTGTGATTTCAGGTATTTTCAGGCTGAAATTGAGGGACTTGAGCAAAAATCAGATTCAGAGGTTGAAGAAAGACTGCTGATGCTGTTGGATTCTGACCTCCATGCACTCAAAGTGGATTTTCTGGAGCTACAGAACTCGAAATGGCGCGCTTCCAATTGCGTTGGAAAGTAGCCATCCAGGGCTTTCCAGCAATATATAATAGTTCATACTTTGGCCAAGAATAGACGACGCAAACTGGCATTCAACGCCAGCTCTCTGCCCAATTCTGGCGTCCAGCGCCAGAAAAGGATCCAAAACCAGAGTTGAACGCCCAAACTGGCACAAATACTGGCGTTCAACTCCAAGAAGGACCTCTACACGTGCAACACTCAAGCTCAGCCCAAGCACACACCAAGTGGGCCCCGGAAGTAGATTTATGCATCAATTACTTACTTCTGTAAACCCTAGTAGCTAGTTTATTATAAATAGGACCTCTTACTATTGTATTAGACATCCTGGATCGTATTTTGATCCTGTGATCATGTTTTGTGGGCTGGCCATCTCGGCCATGCCTGGACCTTTCACTTATGTAATTTTAACGGTAGAGTTTCTACACTCCATAGATCAAGGTGTGGAGCTCTGCTGTTCCTCAAAGATTAATGCAAAGTACTACTGTTTCTATTCAATTCATCTTATTTCGCTTCTAAGATATTCATTCGCACTTCAACATGAATGTGATGAACGTGACAATCATCATCATTCCCTATGAACGCGTGCCTGACAACCACTTCCGTTCTACTTTCGATTGAATGAGTGTCTCTTAGATCTCTTAATCGGAATCTTCGTGGTGTAAGCTAGAATGATGGCAGCGTTCAAGAGAATCCGGAAGGTCTAAACCTTGTCTGTGGTATTCCGAGTAGGATTCAATGATTGAATGACTGTGACGAGCTTCAAACTCGCGATTGCTGGGCGTAGTGACAGAACGCAAAAGGATAGTAAATCCTATTCCAGCATGATCGAGAACCGACAGATGAATAGCCGTGCCGTGACAGGGTGCGTTGACCATTTTCACTGAGAGGATAGGATGTAAACCATTGACAAGGGTGATGCCTCCAGACGATTAGCCGTGTCATGACAGGGCATTTGGATCATTTTCCCAAGAGAAGACCGAAAGTAGCCATTGACAATGGTGATGCATTACATAAAGCCAGCCATGGAACGGAGTAAGACTGATTGGATGAAGATAGCAGGAAAGCAGAGGTTCAGAGGAACGAAAGCATCTCTATTCGCTTATCTGAGATTCTCACCAGTGATTTACATAAGTATCTCTATCCCTATCTTATTAATTATTTTCGAAAACCCTATTACTATTTTATATCCACCTGACTGAGATTTACAAGGTGACCATAGTTTGCTTCATACCAACAATCTCCGTGGGATTCGACCCTTACTCACGTAAGGTATTACTTGGACGACCTAGTGCACTTGCTGGTTAGTTGTGCGAAGTTGTGAACCATGGTATTGGCATCATGTTTTTGGCGCCATTACCAGGGAAAGAAAGAGCGATGAATTTTACATAATTAAAGTGTAATCACAATTTCTGCGCACCAAGTTTTTGGCGCCGTTGCCGGAGATTGTTCGAGTATGGACAACTGACGGTTCATCTTGTTGCTCAGATTAGGTAATTTTCTTTTTGTTTTGTTTTCAAAAATTGTTCAAAAATTTTTTCAAAATTATCTCACCTGTTTTCGAAAAATAAATAAATCAATAAATAAATGTTTTCAAAAAAAAATTTTTTCTTCAGAATTTTTAAGAATGAATTCTAGTGTTTCATGAAGTATGTTGAAGCCTGGCTGGCTGTAAAGCCATGTCTAAATTCTTTTGGACTGAGGTTTCACTTAGACTAAAGAGAAGAGCTTCTTTGTCTTTCTTAGCAAATTTGCTTATGCATGTAATTCCATACTAAAGCTTGGCTGGCTATTAAGCCATGCCTGACCCTTTGATTGGAGCTTTAGACTAAAGAGCATAAGATTCCTGGAATTCATATTAAAGATTTTGAAATCCTTATTTTTGTTTTTCAAATAATTTTCGAAAAAAAAAATACAAAAAAATTAGAAAATCATAAAAATCAAAAATATATATTTTTTTGTGTGTGTTCTTGTTTGAGTCTTGAGTCATGTTATAAGTTTGGTGTCAATTGCATGTTCATCTTGCATTTTTCGAAAATTTCATGCATTCATAGTGTTCTTCATGATCTTCAAGTTGTTCGTGGTAAGTCTTCTTGTTTGATATTTGCATTCACATGTTTTGTGTCTTTTCTTGTTTTTCATATGCATTCTTGAAATCTTAGTGTCTAAGCATTAAAGATTTCTAAGTTTGGTGTCTTGCATGTTTCCTTTGCATTAAAAATTTTTCAAAAATGTGTTCTTGATGTTCATCATGATCTTCATAGTGTTCTTGGTGTTCATCTTGACATTCATAGCATTCTTGCATGCATTCATTGTTTTGATCCATAACTTTCATGCATTGCATCATTTTTCTTGTTTTTCTCTCTCATCATAAAAATTCAAAAATAAAAAAAATATCTTTCCTTTTTTCTCTCATCAAATTTGAAAATTTGGAATGACTTTTTCAAAAATTTTTAAAATCAAGTTGTTTCTTATGAGTCAAATCAAATTTTCAAATTGAAAATCTTATCTTTTTCAAAATCTTTTTCAAAAATCAAATTTTTTTTCAAATTTCTTAGTTATTTTCAAAAATTATAAAAATATTTTTCAAAAATATTTTTCTTATTTTTATATCAAATTTTCGAAAATAACAATAACAATTAATGTTTTGATTCAAAAATTTCAAGTTTGTTACTTACTTGTTAAGAAAGATTCAAACTTTAAGTTATAGAATCATATCTTGTGATTTCTTGTGAATCAAGTCATTAATTGTGATTTTAAAAATCAAATCTTTTTCAAAAAACTAATTTTTATCATATCTTTTCAAAAATATCTTCTTATCTTATCTTTTTCAAAAATATAATTTCAAAATATCTTTTCTAACTTCCTAACTTCTTATCTTTTCAAAATTTGTTTCAACTAACTAACTAACTTTTTGTTTGTTTCTTATCTTTTTCAAAACCACCTAACTAACTCTCTCTCTCTAATTTTCGAAAATATCTCCCCCCTTTTTCAAAATTTCTTTTTAATTTATTAATTATTTTAATTTTTAATTTTAATTTTCGAAAACTACTAACCTTTTTCAAAAATTATTTTCAAAAATCACTAAACCTTTTTCAAAAATAATTTTCGAAAAATTCTCTCTCTCTCATCTCCTTCTATTTTATTTATTCATCTACTAACACTTCTCTTCATCTCACATCACTCACTAAATTCGAACCCCCTCTTCCATCTGTGTTCGAATTTCCTCTTCTTCTTTTCTTCTACTCACACAAGGACCTTTATACTGTGGTAAAGAGGATCCCTATTATTATTATTTTCCTGTACCCTCTTCTTTGTCATATGAGCAGAAGCAAGGACAAGAATATTCTTGTTGAAGCAGATCCAGAACCTGAAAGGACTCTGAAGAGAAAACTAAGAGAAGCTAAATTACAACAATCCAGAGATAATCTTTCAGAAATTTTCGAAAAGGAATAGGAGATGGCAGCCGAAAATAATAATAATGCAAGGAGGATGCTTGGTGACTTTACTGCACCTAATTCCAATTTACATGGAAGAAGCATCTCCATTCCTGCCATTGGAGCAAACAACTTTGAGCTGAAACCTCAGCTAGTTTCTCTGATGCAGCAGAACTGCAAGTTTCATGGACTTCCATCTGAAGATCCTTTTCAGTTCTTAACTGAATTCTTGCAGATATGTGATACTGTTAAGACTAATGGAGTAGATCCTGAAGTCTACAGGCTCATGCTTTTCCCATTTACTGTAAGAGAAAGAGCTAGAATATGGTTGGACTCTCAACCTAAAGATAGCCTGAACTCTTGGGATAAGCTGGTCACGGCTTTCTTAGCCAAGTTCTTTCCTCCTCAAAAGCTGAGCAAGCTTAGAGTGGATGTTCAAACCTTCAAACAAAAAGATGGTGAATCCCTCTATGAAGCTTGGGAAAGATACAAACAGTTGACCAAAAAGTGTCCCTCTGACATGCTTTCAGAATGGACCATCCTGGATATATTCTATGATGGTTTGTCTGAGTTATCAAAAATGTCATTGGACACTTCTGCAGGTGGATCCATTCACCTAAAGAAAATGCCTGCAGAAGCTCAAGAACTCATTGATATAGTTGCTAATAACCAGTTCATGTACACTTTTGAGAGGAATCCTGTGAGTAATGGGACGCCTATAAAGAAGGGAGTTCTTGAAGTTGATGCTCTGAATGCCATATTGGCTCAGAACAAAATATTGACTCAGCAAGTCAATATGATTTCTCAGAGTCTGAATGGAATGCAAGCTGCATCCAACAGTACTCAAGAGGCTTCTTATGCAGAAGAAGCTTATGATCCTGAAAACCCTGCAATAGCAGAGGTGAATTACTTAGGTGAACCTTATGGAAACACCTATAACCCATCATGGAGAAATCATCCAAATCTCTCATGGAAGGATCAAAGGCCTCAACAAGGCTTTAATAATGGTGGAAGAAACAGGTTTAGCAATAGCAAGCCTTTTCCATCATCCACTCAACAACAGACAGAGAATTCTGAGCAGAATCCATCTAGCTTAGCAAACTTAGTCTCTGATCTATCTAAGGCCACTGTGAGTTTCATGAATGAAACAAGGTCTTCCATTAGAAATTTGGAAGCACAAGTAGGCCAGCTGAGTAAAAGGATCACTGAAATCCCTCCTAGTACTCTCCCAAGCAATACAGAAGAAAATGCAAAAGGAGAGTGCAAGGCCATTGACATAACCAAAATGGCCGAACCCAATGAGGGAGAGGAGGACGTGAATCCCAAGGTGGAAGACCTCCTGGGACGTCCAGTGATCAATAAGGAGCTTCCCTTTGAGGAACCAAAGGACTCTGAGGCTCATCTAGAGACCATAGAGATTCCATTGAACCTCCTTATGCCCTTCATGAGCTCTGATGAGTATTCCTCTTCTGAAGAGAATGAGGATGTTACTGAAGAGCAAACTGCCAAGTTTCTTGGTGCAATCATGAAGCTGAATGCCAAATTATTTGGTATTGAGACTTGGGAAGATGAACCTCCCTTGTTCACAAATGAACTAAGTGATCTGGATCAACTGACATTGCCTCAGAAGAGACAGGATCCTGGAAAGTTCATAATACCTTGTACCATAGGCACCATGATCTTTAAGGCTCTGTGTGACCTTGGTTCAGGAATAAACCTCATGCCCCTCTCTGTAATAGAGAAACTGGAATCTATGGGGTACAAACTGCTAAAATCTCATTAGAGATGGCAGACAATTCAAGAAAACAGGCTTACGGACAAGTAGAGGACGTGTTAGTAAAGGTTGAAGGCCTTTACATCCCTGCTGATATCATAGTCCTGGATACTGGAAAGGAAGAGGATGAATCCATCATCCTAGGAAGACCTTTCCTAGCCACAGCAAGAGCTGTGATTGATGTGGACAGAGGAGAATTAATCCTTCAATTGAATGAGGATAACCTTGTGTTTACAACTCAAGGATCTCTCTCTGCATCCATGGAGAGGAAGCATAAAGCACTTCTCTCAAAGCAGAGTCAAACAAAGCCCCCACAGTCAAACTCTAAGTTTGGTGTTGGGAGGCCACAACCAAACTCTAAGTTTGGTGTTGAACTCCCATATCCAAACTCTAAGTTTGGTGTTGGAGAGTCTCAACAAAGCTCTGCACGCTTGTGAGGCTCCATGAGGGCCCACTGTCAAGCTATTGACATTAAAGAAGCGCTTGTTGGGAGGCAACCCAATGTTTATTTATCTAATTTTATTTTTGTTTTTCATGTTTTCTTAGGTTCATGATCATGTGGAGTCACAAAATAAACAAAAAAATTAGAAACGGAATCAAAAACAGCAGAAGAAAAATCACACCCTGGAGGAAGCACCTGTCTGGCGTTCAACGCCAGAACAGAGCATGGTTCTGGTGCTGAACGCCCAAAATGGGCAGCATCCTGGCGCTGAACGCCCAGAACAAGCATGGTTCTGGCGTTCAACGCCAGAAATGGCAAAATGGGCACCAACCTGGCGCTGAACGCCCAGAGTTGTGTGCAAGGGCATTTTACATGCCTAATGGGTGCAGGGATGTTAATCCTTGACACCTCCGGATCTGTGGACACCACAGGATCACCTCAAGATCTGTGGACACTACAGGATCATCTTAGGATCTGTGAATCCCACAGGATCCCCACCCACCTCACCCTCTCTCTCTCCATTCATGACCATCCCTTCTGTTTTCCATTCACCACTCACATCCATACACAAATCCCTCCATCTCCTCCATATCTTCTTCTTCTTCTATTCTTTCTTCTTTTGCTCGAGGGCGAGCAACATTCTAAGTTTGGTGTGGTAAAAGCATAAGCTTTTTGTTTTTCCATTACCATTGATGGCACCTAAACCTTTAAAAGAGGGGAAGGGAAGACAAAGGCTTCCACCTCCTAGTCATGGGAGATGGAAAGATTCATCTCAAGGGTCTATAGCTCAGTGGTAGAACACGTGGCTGCAAATCAAGAGATCCTTGAGATACCTCAGGGGATGCACTTCCCTCCACATAAATATTAGGAGCAAATCAACACCCCCTAGGAGAATTAAGTTCCAACATGGGACAACTAAGGGTGGAACATTAAGAGTACTCCATCATGCTTCATGAAATAAGAGAAGATCAAAAAGCAATGAGGGAGGAGCAACAAAGACAAGGAAGAGACATAGAAGAGCTCAAGGACGTCATTGGTTCCTCAAGAAGGAAACGCACCCATCACTAAGGTGGATTCATTCCTTGTTCTTATTTCTTCTGTTTTTCGTTTTCTATGTTATGTGCTTATCTATGTTTGTGTCTTCATTACATGATCATTAGTAGTTAGTAACTTTGTCTTAAAGTTATGAATGTCCTATGAATCCACCACCTCTCTTAAATGAAAAATGTTTTAATTCAAAAGAACAAGAAGTACATGAGTTTCGAATTTATCCTTGAACTTAGTTTAATTATATTGATGTGGTGACAATGCTTCTTGTTTTCTGAATGAATGCCTGAACAGTGCATATGTCTTTTGAAATTGTTGTTTAAGAATGCTAAATATGTTGGCTCTTGAAAGAATGATGACTAGGAGACATGTTATTTGATAATCTGAAAAATCATAAAAATGATTCTTGAAGCAAGAAAAAGCAGCAAAGAATAAAGCTTGCAGAAAAAAAAATAGGCAAAAAAAAAATATAGAAAGAAAAAGAAAAAAGCAAGCAGAAAAAGCCAATAACCCTTAAAACCAAAAGGCAAGGGCAAATAAAAAGGATCCCAAGGCTTTGAGCATCAGTGGATAGGAGGGCCTAAAGGAATAAAATCCTGGCCTAAGCGGCTAAACCAAGCTGTCCCTAACCATGTGCTTGTGGCGTGTAGGTGTCAAGTGAAAACTTGAGACTGAGCGGTTAAAGTCAAGGTCCAAAGCAAAAAAAAAAAAAAAGAGTGTGCTTAAGAACCCTGGACACCTCTAATTGGGGACTTTAGCAAAGCTGAGTCACAATCTGAAAAGGTTCACCCAATTATGTGTCTGTGGCATTTATGTATCCGGTGGTAATACTGGAAAACAAAGTGCTTAGGGACACGGCCAAGACTCATAAAGAAGCTGTGTTCAAGAATCATTATACTGAACTAGGAGAATCAATAACACTATCTGAACTCTGAGTTCCTATAGATGCCAATCATTCTGAACCTCAATGGATAAAGTGAGATGCCAAAACTATTAAAGAGGCAAAAAGCTATAACTCCCGCTCATTTGATTGGAGCTATGTTTCATTGATAGTTTGGGATTTATAGTATATTCTCTTCTTTTTATCCTATTTGATTTTCAGTTGCTTGGGGACAAGAAACAATTTAAGTTTGGTGTTGTGATGAGCGGATAATTTATATGCTTTTTGGCATTGTTTTTAGTATGTTTTTAGTAGAATCTAGTTACTTTTAGGGATGTGTTCATTAGTTTTTATGTTAAATTCACATTTCTGGATTTTACTATGAGTTTGTGTGTTTTTCTGTGATTTCAGGTATTTTCTGGCTGAAATTGAGGGACTTGAGCAAAAATCAGATTCAGAGGTTGAAGAAGGACTGCTGATGCTGTTGGATTCTAACCTCCCTGCACTCAAAGTGGATTTTCTAGAGCTACAGAACTCAAAATGGCGCGCTTCTAATTGCGTTGGAAAGTAGTTATCCAGGGGTTTCCAGCAATATATAATAGTCCATACTTTGGCCAAGAATAGACGACGCAAACTGGTGTTCAACGCCAGCTCTCTGCCCAATTCTGGCGTCCAGCGCCAGAAAAGGATCCAAAACCAGAGTTGAACGCCCAAACTGGCACAAATACTGGCGTTCAACTCCAAGAAGGACCTCTACACGTGCAACACTCAAGCTCAGCCGAAGAACACACCAAGTGGGCCCCGGAAGTGGATTTATGCATCAATTACTTACTTCTGTAAACCCTAGTAGCTAGTTTATTATAAATAGGACCTCTTACTATTGTATTAGACATCCTGGATCGTATTTTGATCCTGTGATCACGTTTTGGGGGCTGGCCATCTCGGCCATGCCTGGACCTTTCACTTATGTAATTTTAACGGTAGAGTTTCTACACTCCATAGATCAAGGTGTGGAGCTCTGCTGTTCCTCAAAGATTAATGCAAAGTACTACTGTTTCTATTCAATTCATCTTATTTCGCTTCTAAGATATTCATTCGCACTTCAACCTGAATGTGATGAACGTGACAATCATCATCATTCCCTATGAACGCGTGCCTGACAACCACTTCCGTTCTACTTTCGATTGAATGAGTGTCTCTTAGATCTCTTAATCGGAATCTTCGTGGTGTAAGCTAGAATGATGGCGGCATTCAAGAGAATCCGGAAGGTCTAAACCTTGTCTGTGGTATTCCGAGTAGGATTCAATGATTGAATGACTGTGACGAGCTTCAAACTCGTGATTGCTGGGCGTAGTGACAGAACGCAAAAGGATAGTAAATCCTATTCCAGCATGATCGAGAACCGACAGATGAATAGCCGTGCCGTGACAGGGTGCGTTGACTATTTTCACTGAGAGGATAGGATGTAAACCATTGACAAGGGTGATGCCTCCAAACGATTAGCCGTGCCGTGACAGGGCATTTGGATCATTTTCCCGAGAGAAGACCAAAAGTAGCCATTGACAATGGTGATGCATTACATAAAGCCAGCCATGGAACGGAGTAAGACTGATTGGATGAAGATAGCAGGAAAGCAGAGGTTTAGAGGAACGAAAGCATCTCTATTCGCTTATCTGAAATTCTCACCAGTGATTTACATAAGTATCTCTATCCCTATCTTATTAATTATTTTCGAAAACCCTATTACTATTTTATATCCACCTGACTGAGATTTACAAGGTGACCATAGTTTGCTTCATACCAACAATCTCCGTGGGATTCGACCCTTACTCACGTAAGGTATTACTTGGACGACCCAGTGCACTTGCTGGTTAGTTGTGCGAAGTTGTGAACCATGGTATTGGCATCATGTTTTTGGCGCCATTACCAGGGAAAAAAAGAGCAATGAATTTTACATAATTAAAGTGTAATCACAATTTCTGCGCACCAACCAACCGAAAGGGGCTCATGCCAATTGGCGTCTTGTATGCCGTTCGGTAGGCCCATAATGCATCGGTGAGGTTAGCACTCCAATCTTTCCTATTGGGCTTCACAATTCTTTCCATCATGCGTTTAATCTCTCGATTAGAAACCTCGGGTTGGCCGTTTGTCTGTAGGTGGTATGTCGTAGCCACTTTATGCATGATGCCATATTTCTTCATTAGCCCTTCCATTCTCCTATTTCAAAAATGTGAGCTATGGTCACTCACGATTGCTCGTGGCGACCCAAATCTACAAATGATGTTATTTCTCACAAAGGAAATGACCACATTAGCATAGTCCATCTGGGTGGGTATCGCTTCCACCCATTTGGACACATAATCAACGGCTAGTAGAATGTAGAGAAAACCATTAGAATTTGGGAATGGCCCCATGAAGTCGATACCCCATACATCAAAAATCTCACAAAATAGCATGGTTTGTTGGGAGATTTTATCCTTCTTGGAGATATTACCAAATCTAAGACATTGAGAACAAGATTTACAGAAAAGAGAAGAGTCCTTGAAAAGAGTTGGCCACCAAAATCCACAATCTAAAATTTTCCTTGCCGTTCTTTGAGGTCCATAATGACCTCCTCCTTCGGAGGAGTGGCAAGCTTCCATGATTGAGTGGAATTCGGTTTGTGGAATACACCTCCAAATTTCTTGATCCGCTCCACATCTCCAAAGGTATGGGTCATCCCACACATAGTATTTGGATTTGCTTTTTAGCTTATCCCTTTGATGTTTAGAGAGATTAGGAGGGAAGGAGCAAGATACCAAGTAATTGGCAATTGAAGCATACCAAGGAATGGCTTCCGAGATTGCTTGCAAGCCTTCAAAGGGAAAAGAATCATCAATAGGAGCAGTATCGCCTTTGCTGTGTTCAAGGCGACTTAAGTGATCCGCCACTAGGTTTTGCGAACCACTCCTATCTTTAATTTCCAAGTCAAATTCTTGCAACAATAAAACCCATCTAATCAATCTCGGTTTGGATTCCTTCTTAGCCAACAAATACTTTAACACCGCATCATCCGAGTACACTACCACCTTAGAACCAAGTAGATATGCTCGGAACTTGTCCAAAGTGAAAACTATTGCCAATAGTTCTTTCTCGGTGGTAGTGTTGCGGATTGGGCTCCATCTAGTATTTTTTATGCATAGGCTATGACATATGGATTCTTACCCTCGCGTTGTGCTAACGCGGCTCCCACGGTAAAATTTGAAGTATCACACATTATTTCGAATAGCCGACTCTAATCCGGCCCTCGCACGATGGGAGCTTGGGTCAATGCTACCTTGAGCTTGTCAAAAGCCTCCATGCACTCCTTGCTTAGATCAAACTCAATGTCCTTTTGCAACAATCTTGATAGAGGCAATGCTACCTTACTAAAGTCCTTTATAAATCTTCGATAAAATTCTACATGTCCAAGGAAGGACCGGACTTCCCTCTCGGAAGAGGGGTAAGGCAAGCTAGATATAACATTGATCTTTGTCAGATCTACAGAAATACCGTCTTTGGAAACAATATGTCCTAAAACAATGCCTTGCCAAACCATGAAATGACACTTCTCAAAATTCAAGACAAGGTTGGATTTAGTACATCTTTCCAAAACTTTTTCAAGGTTATCCAAGCAATGATAAAAAGAATCACCATATACCGTGAAGTCATCCATGAATACCTCCATGCATTGCTCTAGAAAATCCTCAAATATGCTCAGCATGCACCTTTGGAAAGTTGTCAGTGCATTGCATAAGCCGAATGGCATACACTTATAGGCATAAGTTCCAAAGGGGCAAGTAAATGTTGTTTTTTCTTGGTTCTCTAGAGCAATGTGTATTTGGAAGTACCCTGAATAGCCATCTAAAAAGCAATAATGAGATTTACCGGATAATCGATCGAGCATTTGATCGATAAACGGAAGTGGAAAATGATGCTTTTTAGTGGCCGAGTTCAACCTTCGATAGTCTATGCATACCCGCCAAGAGTTTTGCATCCTTGTTGCTATAAGCTCCCCGCTTTCATTCTTGATTATGGTTACCCCAGATTTCTTTGACACAACTTGTACGGGACTCACCCATTCACTATCTGAAATGGGGTAGATGATGTCCGCCTGATGAGCGGATAATTTATACGCTTTTTGACATTGTTTTTAGTATGTTTTTAGTAGGATCTAGTTACTTTTAGGGATGTTTTCATTAGTTTTTATGTTAAATTCACATTTCTGGACTTTACTATGAGTTTGTGTGTTTTTCTGTGATTTCAGGTATTTTCTGGCTGAAATTGAGGGACTTGAGCAGAAATCAGATTCAGAGGTTGAAGAAGGACTGCTGATGCTGTTGGATTCTGACCTCTCTGCACTCAAAGTGGATTTTCTGGAGCTACAAAACTTGGAATGGCGCGCTTCCAATTGCGTTGGAAAGTAGACATCCAGGGCTTTCTAGCAATATATAATAGTCCATACTTTGGCCAAGAATAGATGACGTAAACTGGCGTTCAACGCCAGCCTTCTGCCCAAATCTGGCATCCAGCGCCAGAAAAGGATCCAAAACCAGAGTTGAACGCCCAAACTGGCACAGAAACTGGCGTTCAACTCCACAAATGGCCTCTGCACGTGCAACACTCAGGCTCAGCCCAAACACACACCAAGTGGGCCCCGGAAGTGGATTTATGCATCAATTACTTACTCATGTAAACCCTAGTAGCTAGTTTATTATAAATAGGACCTTTTACTATTGTATTAGACGTCTTTTTGACCATCTTTGGACGCCTGGTTCTTAGATCAGAGGGGCTGGCCATCTCGGCCATGCCTGGACCTTCACTTATGTATTTTCAAACGGTAGAGTTTCTACACTCCATAGATTAAGGTGTGGAGCTCTGCTGTTCCTCAAAGATTAATGCAAAGTACTTCTGTTTTCTATTCAATTAATCTTATTTCGCTTCTAAGATATCCATTCGCACCCAAGAACGTGATGAAGGTGATGATTATGTGTGACGCTCATCATCCTTCTCCCTTATGAACGCGTGCCTGACAAACACTTCCGTTCTACATGAAATAAGCTAGAATGAATATCTCTTAGATCTCCTAACCAGAATCTTCGTGGCGTAAGCTAGAATGATGGCGGCATTCAAGAGAATCCGGAAAGTCTAAACCTTGTCTGTGGTATTCCGAGTAGGATTCAATGATTGAATAACTGTGACGAGCTTCAAACTCGCGATTGTTGGGCGTTAGTGACAGACGCAAAAGAAGGGTGAATCCTATTCCAGCATGATCGAGAACCGACAGATGAATAGCCGTGCCGTGACAGGGTGCGTGAGCATATTATTCACTGAGAGGAGGGATGTAGCCACTGACAACGGTGATGCCCTTGCATAAAGCCAGCCATGGAAAGGAGTAAGACTGATTGGATGAAGATAGCAGGAAAGTAGAGGTTCAGAGGAACGAAAGTATCTCCATTCGCTTATCTGAAATTCCTACCAATGATTTACATAAGTACCTCTATCCCTATCTTATTAATTATTATTCGAGAACACCATTATCCATTTATATCTGCCTGACTGAGATTTACAAGGTGACCATAGCTTGCTTCATACCAACAATCTCCGTGGGATTCGACCCTTACTCACGTAAGGTATTACTTGGACGACCCAGTGCACTTGCTGGTTAGTTGTACCGAAGTTGTGACAATTATGAATTAAGATCAGAGCACCAAGCTTTGGAGCCATTACCAGGATTTGTTCGAGCCTGGAGATCACAATTTCGTGCACCAAGTTTTTGGCGCCGTTGCCGGGGATTGTTCGAGTTTGGACAACTGACGGTTTATCTTGTTGCTCAGATTGGGTAACCTTCTTTTCGTTTTCTTTTCAAAAATCTTTCAAAAATATTTTCAAAAAAATTTCTCTTTTGTTTTCGAAAAATATAAAAATGTTTTCAAAAATTTTATTCAAGATTTTTAAGAATGAATTCTAGTGTTTCATGAAGCATGTGAAGCCTGGCTGGCTGTAAAGCCATGTCTAAATTCATTTGGACTGAGGCTTGTAATTTGTTATCAAGAGCAACTTAGTTGTTGCTCATCCACCTGCTGCTGATCCATGATCACCTGCTGAAGCTTGGCTGGCCATTGGCCATGTCTAGTGTTTTGGACTGGAGCTTTCTTTGAAGGCTTGGCTGGGTAGTGAGCCATGTCTAATTCCTGGACTGAAGCTTTAGACTAACATGGCAAGATTCCTGGAATTCATATTAAAAATTTTGGAATCCTTATTTTTTCTTTTTCATATTATTTTCGAAAAAATCCAAAAAAATTAGAAAATCATAAAAATCAAAAATATTTTCTGTTTCTTGTTTGAGTCTTGAGTCATATCATAAGTTTGGTGTCACTTGCATATGCATCTAGCATTTTTCGAAAATTTCATGCATTCATAGTGTTCTTCATGATCTTCAAGTTGTTCTTGGTAAGTCTTCTTGTTTGATCTTGATGATTTTTTGTTTTGTGTCTTTTCATGTTTATCATATGCATTCTTGAATTCTTAGTGTCTAAGCATTAAAGAATTCTAAGTTTGGTGTCTTGCATGTTTTCTTTGCATTAAAAATTTTTCAAAATTATGTCTATGATGTTCATCTTGACATTCAAAGTGTTCTTGGTGTTCATCTTGACATTCATAGCATTCTTGCATGCATTCATTGTCTTGATCTAAAAATTTCATGCATTGCATATTTTTCATGTTTTTCATAAAAATTTCAAAAATAAAAAAAATTATCTTTCCCTTTTTCTCTCATCAAATTCGAAAATTTGAGTTGACTTTTTCAAAAATTTTTAAAATCAAGTTGTTTCTTATGAGTCAAATCAAATTTTCAATTTGAAAATCTTATCTTTTTCAAAATCTTTTTCAAAAATCAAATCTTTTTCAAAAATTCTTAGTTATTTTCGAAAATTTCAAAAATATTTTTCAAAAATCTTTTTCTTATTTTTATACCAAATTTTCGAAAATAACATAATCAATTAATGTTTTGATTCAAAAATTTGAAGTTTGTTACTTGCTTGTTAAGAAAGATTCAAACTTTAAGTTCTAGAATCATATCTTGTGATTTCTTGTGAATCAAGTCATTAATTGTGATTTTAAAAATCAAATCTTTTTTTTTTTCAAAAACTAATTTCTATCATATCTTTTCAAAAATATCTTCTCATCTTATCTTTTTCAAAAATATCTTTTCAAAATATCTTTCCTAACCTCCTAACTTCCTATCTTTTCAAAATTTGTTTCAACTAACTAACTAACTTGTTGTTTGTTTTTTAACTTTTTCAAAACCACCTAACTAACTCTGTCTCTCTCTCATTTTCGAAAATATCTCTCCCCTTTTTCAAAATTTCTTTTTAATTTATTAATTATTTTAATTTTTAAAACTTAATTTTCGAAAATTACTAACAATTTTTCAAAAACCATTTTCAAAAATCACTAACCCCTTTTCAAAAATAATTTTCGAAAATTCCCTCCTTCTCTCTCATCCTATTCTATTTATTCATTCATATCCTAACATCTCATCTCACATCTCTTCCATCCGTACAGTTGTGTTTCTTCCTTTACATCACATTCTTTGTCTCCCCCTCTTTTCTTCCACTCACAAAGGGATCCCTATACTGTGGTATAAAGGATCTCTATTATTATTATTATTTTTCTGTGCCTTCTTCTTTGTCATATGAGCAGGAGCAAGGATAAGAACATTCTTGTGGAAGCAGATCCAGAACCTGAAAGGACTCTGAAGAGAAAATTAAGAGAAGCTAAAATACAACAATCCAGAGAAAACCTTTCAGAAATTTTCGAACAGGAAGAGGAGATGGCAGCCGAAAATAATAATAATGTAAGGAAGATGCTTGGTGACTTTACTGCACCTAATTCCAATTTACATGGAAGAAGCATCTCCATTCCTGCCATTGGAGCAAACAACTTTGAGCTGAAACCTCAATTAGTTTCTCTGATGCAGCAGAACTGCAAGTTTCATGGACTTCCATCTGAAGATCCTTTTCAGTTCTTAACTGAATTCTTGCAGATATGTGATACTGTTAAGACTAATGGAGTAGATCCTGAAGTCTACAGGCTCATGCTTTTCCCTTTTGCTGTAAGAGACAGAGCTAGATTATGGTTGGATTCTCAACCTAAAGACAGCCTGAACTCTTGGGATAAGCTGGTCACGGCTTTCTTAGCCAAGTACTTTCCTCCTCAAAAGTTGAGCAAGCTTAGAGCTGATGTCCAAACCTTCAGACAGAAAGAAGGTGAATCCCTCTATGAAGCTTGGGAAAGATACAAACAGTTGACCAAAAAGTGTCCTTCTGACATGCTCTCAGAATGGACCATCCTGGATATATTCTATGATGGTCTATCTGAGTTATCTAAGATGTCATTGGATACTTCTGCAGGTGGATCCATTCACCTAAAGAAAATGCCTGCAGAAGCTCAAGAACTCATTGACATGGTTGCTAATAACCAGTTCATGTACACTTCTGAAAGGAATCCTGTGAATAATGGGACGCCTATGAAGAAGGGAGTTCTTGAAGTTGATGCTCTGAATGCCATATTGGCTCAGAATAAAATATTGACTCAGCAAGTCAATATGATCTCTCAGAGTCTGCATGGAATGCAAGCTGCATCCAACAGTACTCAAGAGGCATCTTCTGAAGAAAAAGCCTATGATCCTGAGAACCCTGCAATAGCAGAGGTGAACTACTTAGGTGAGCCTTATGGAAACACCTATAACTCAACATGGAGAAATCATCCAAATTTCTCATGGAAGGATCAAAAGCCCCAACAAGGCTTTAATAATGGTGGAAGAAACAGGTTTAGCAATAGCAAGCCTTTTCCATCATCAACTCAGCAACAGACAGAGAACTCTGAACAAAATGCTTCTAATTTAGCAAATCTAGTCTCTGATCTATCGAAGGCCATTGTAAGTTTCATGAATGAAACAAGGTCTTCCATTAGAAATTTGGAAGCACAAGTGGGCCAGCTGAGTAAAAGGATCACTGAAATCCCTCCTAGTACTCTCCCAAGCAATACAGAAGAGAACCCAAAAGGAGAGTGCAAGGCCATTGACATAAGCGCCATGGCCGAACCTGTGAGGAGAGGAGAGGACGTGAATCCCAAGGAGGAAGACCTCCTGGGACGTCCAGTGGTCAATAAGGAGCTTCCCTCTGAGGAACCAAAGGAATCTGAGACTCATCTAGAGACCATAGAGATTCCATTGAACCTCCTTATGCCCTTCATGAGCTCTGATGAGTATTCCTCTTCTGAAGAGAATGAGGATGTTACTGAAGAGCAAACTGCCAAGTTTCTTGGTGCAATCATGAAGCTGAATGCCAAATTGTTTGGCATTGATACTTGGGAAGTTGAACCTCCCTTGTTCATCAATGAACTAAGTGATCTGGATCAACTAACATTGCCTCAGAAGAGACAGGATCCTGGAAAGTTCATAATACCCTGTACCATAGGCACCATGATCTTGAAGGCTCTGTGTGACCTTGGTTCAGGAATAAACCTCATGCCTCTCTCTGTAATAGAGAAACTGGGAATCTATGGGGTGCAAGCTGCTAAAATCTCACTAGAGATGGCAGACAGCTCAAGAAAACAGGCTTATGGACAAGTAGAAGATGTATTAGTAAAGGTTGAGGGCCTTTACATACCTACTGATTTCATAGTCCTGGATACTGGAAAGGAAGAGGATGAATCCATCATCCTAGGAAGACCTTTCCTGGCCACAGCAAGAGCTGTGATTGATGTTGACAGAGGTGAAATATTCCTTCAATGGAATGAGAACTCCCTTGTATTCAAAACTCAAGGATCTCCCTCTGCAACCATGAAGAGGAAGCATGAAAAGCTTCTCTCAAAGCAGAGTCAACCAGAGCCCCCACAGTCAAACTCTAAGTTTGGTGTTGGGAGGCCACAACCAAACTCTAAGTTTGGTGTTGAACTCCCATATCCAAACTCTAAGTTTGGTGTTGGAGAGTCTCAACAAAGCTCTGCACATCTGTGAGGCTCCATGAGAGCCCACTGTCAAGCTATTGACATTAAAGAAGCGCTTGTTGGGAGGCAACCCAATGTTTATCTAATTCTTATTTTTATTATTTTTCATGTTTTCTTAGGTTCATGATCATGTGGAGTCACAAAATAAATAGAAAAATTGAAAACTGAATCAAAAACAGCAGAAGAAAAATCACACCCTGGAGGAGCATCTGTCTGGCGTTCAGCGCCACAACAGAGCATGGTTCTGGCGCTGAACGCCCAAAATGGGCAGCTTCTGGGCGCTGAACGCCAGAACAGGCATGGTTCTGGCGTTCAACGCCAGAAATGGCACACAAATGGGCGTTGAACGCCCAAAATGGCCACCAACCTGGCGCTGAACGCCCAGAGTTGGGTACAAAGGCATTTTTACATGCCTAATGGGTGCAGGGATGTAAATCCTTGAACACCTCAGGATCTGTGGACCCCACAGGATCCCCACCTACCTCCACTCACTTCTTCTCACCACTCTCTTTCACACAACCCCACAAACACTCTTCCCTAAAAACCCCTCACCAATCACCTCAATCTCTCTTCCCCACTAAACCTTCACCACTCACATCCATCTCCTCTTCCCCATAAGCCTACCTCATAAACTCCACCTACCTTCAAAATTCAAAACCAATTTCCCATCAAATTCACACAACACACCCCTCTACACTCCTCTTGGCCGAAACCACATCTCCCTCTCCCTCTCCATATTTCTTCTTCTTCTTCTTCTATTCTTTTGTTTATTGCTCGAGGGCGAGCAATATTCTAAGTTTGGTGTGGTAAAAGCATAGCTTTTTTGTTTTTCCATTACCATTGATGGCATCTAAGACCGGAGAATCCTCTAGAAGAGGGAAAGGGAAGACAAAAGCTTCCACATCCGAGTCATGGGAGATGGAAAGGTTCATCTCCAAAGCCCATCAAGACCACTTCTATGATGTTGTGGCCAAGAAGAAGGTGATCCCTGAGGTCCCTTTTAAACTCAAAAGAAATGAGTATCCGGAGATCCGACATGAAATTCAAAGAAGAGGTTGGGAAGTTCTAACAAATCCCATCCAACAAGTCGGCATCCTAATGGTTCAAGAATTCTATGCTAATGCATGGATCACCAAGAACCATGATCAAAGTAAGAACCCGGATCCAAAGAACTATGTTACAATGGTTCGGGGGAAATACTTAAATTTTAGCCCGGAGAATGTGAGGTTGGCATTCAACTTGCCATACATGGAAGAGAACGCACGCCCCTACACAAGGAGAGTCAACTTTGATCAAAGGTTGGACCAAGTCCTTATGGACATATGTGTAGAAGGAGCTCAATGGAAAATTGACTCCAAAGGCAAGCCGGTTCAACTAAGAAGATTGGACCTCAAGCCTATAGCTAGAGGATGGTTGGAGTTTATTCAATGCTCAATCATTCCCACTAGCAACCGGTCTGAAGTTACTATAGACCGGGCCATCATGATCCATAGCATCATGATTGGAGAAGAGGTGGAAGTTCATGAGATTATACCTCAAGAACTCTACAAGGTGGCTGACAAGTCCTCCACCATGGCAAGGTTAGCCTTTCCTCACCTCATTTGCCACCTATGCAATTCAGCTGGGATTGACATAGAGGGAGATATCCTCATCAAAGAGGACAAGCCCATCACTAAGAAAAAAATGGAGCAAGCAAGAGAGCCCAGTCATGGAGCTCAAGAGGCGCAAGAAGCTCATCACCATGAGATTCCGGAAATGCCTCAAATGCACTTTCCTCCACAAAACTATTGGGAGCACATCAACACCTCCCTAGAAGAATTGAGTTCCAATATGGGACAACTAAGGGTGGAACATCAAGAGCACTCCATCATGCTTCATGAAATAAGAGAAGATCAAAAAGCAATGAGGGAGGAGCAACGAAGACAAGGAAGAGACATAGAAGAGCTCAAGGACATCATTGGTTCCTCAAGAAGGAAACGCCACCATCACTAAGGTGGATTCATTCCTTGTTTTTGCTTTCTCTGTTTTTCGTTTTCTATGTTATGTGCTTATCTATGTTTGTGCCTTCATTACATGATCATTAGTAGTTAGTAACTTTGTCTTAAAGATATGAATGTCCTATAAATCCATCACCTCTCTTAAATGAAAAAATGTTTTAATTCAAAAGAACAAGAAGTACATGAGTTTCGAATTTATCCTTGAACTTAGCTTAATTATATTGATGTGGTGACAATGCTTCTTATTTTCTGAATGTATGCTTAAACAGTGCATATGTCTTTTGAAGTTGTTGTTTAAGAATGTTAAATATGTTGGCTCTTGAAAGAATGATGACTAGGAGACATGTTATTTGATAATCTGAAAAATCATAAAAATGATTCTTGAAGCAAGAAAAAGCAACAAAAAACAAAGCTTGCAGAAAAAAAAAAAAAGAGAAAAAAATAGGCGAAAAAAAAACAGAAAGAAAAAGAAAAAGCAAGCAGAAAAAGCCAATAACCCTTAAAACCAAAAGGCAAGGGCAAATAAAAAGGATCCCAAGGCTTTGAGCATCAGTGGATAGGAGGGCCTAAAGGAATAAAATCCTGGTCTAAGCGGCTAAACCAAGCTGTCCCTAACCATGTGCTTGTGGCGTGTAGGTGTCAAGTGAAAACTTGAGACTGAGCGGTTAAAGTCAAGGTCCAAAGCAAAAGAAGAGTGTGCTTAAGAACCCAGGACACCTCTAATTGGGGACTTTAGCAAAGCTGAGTCACAATCTGAAAAGGTTCACCCAATTATGTGTCTGTGGCATTTATGTATCCGGTGGTAATACTGGAAAACAAAGTGCTTAGGGCCACGGCCAAGACTCATAAAAAAGCTGTGTTCAAGAATCATCATACTAAACTAGGAGAGTCAATAACACTATTCGAAATCTGAAGTTCCTATAGATGCCAATCATTCTGAACCTCAATGGATAAAGTGAGATGCCAAAACTATTCAAGAGACAAAAAGCTATAAGTCCCGCTCATATGATTGGAGCTATGTTTCATTGATAGTTTGGAATTTATAGTATATTCTCTTCTTTTTATCCTATTTGATTTTCAGTTGCTTGGGGACAAGCAACAATTTAAGTTTGGTGTTGTGATGAGCGGATAATTTATACGCTTTTTGACATTGTTTTTAGTATGTTTTTAGTAGGATCTAGTTACTTTTAGGGATGTTTTCATTAGTTTTTATGTTAAATTCACATTTCTGGACTTTACTATGAGTTTGTGTGTTTTTCTGTGATTTCAGGTATTTTCTGGCTGAAATTGAGGGACTTGAGCAGAAATCAGATTCAGAGGTTGAAGAAGGACTGCTGATGCTGTTGGATTCTGACCACCCTGCACTCAAAGTGGATTTTCTGGAGCTACAAAACTCGGAATGGCGCGCTTCTAATTGCGTTGGAAAGTAGACATCCAGGCCTTTCCCGAAATATATAATAGTCCATACTTTGGCCAAGAATAGACGACGTAAACTGGCATTTAACGCCAGCTTTCTGCCCAAATCTGGCGTCCAGCGCCAGAAAAGGATCCAAAACCAGAGTTGAACGCCCAAACTGGCACAGAAACTGGCGTTCAACTCCACAAATGGCCTCTGCACGTGCAACACTCAGGCTCTGCCCAAACACACACCAAGTGGGCCCCGGAAGTGGATTTATGCATCAATTACTTACTCATGTAAACCCTAGTAGCTAGTTTATTATAAATAGGACCTTTTACTATTGTATTAGACGTCTTTTTAACCATCTTTGGACACCTGGTTCTTAGATCAGAGGGGCTGGCCATCTCGGCCATGCCTGGACCTTCACTTATGTATTTTCAAACGGTAGAGTTTCTACACTCCATAGATTAAGGTGTGGAGCTCTGCTGTTCCTCAAAGATTAATGCAAAGTACTTCTGTTTTCTATTCAATTCATCTTATTTCGCTTCTAAGATATCCATTCGCACCCAAGAACATGATGAAGGTGATGATTCTGTGTGACGCTCATCATCCTTCTCCCTTATGAACGCGTGCCTGACAAACACTTCCGTTCTACATGAAATAAGCTAGAATGAATATCTCTTAGATCTCCTAACCAGAATTTTCGTGGCGTAAGCTAGAATGATGGCGGCATTCAAGAGAATCCGGAAAGTCTAAACCTTGTCTGTGGTATTCCGAGTAGGATTCAATGATTGAATGACTGTGACGAGCTTCAAACTCGCGATTGTTGGGCGTTAGTGACAGACGCAAAAGGAGGGTGAATCCTATTCCAGCATGATCGAGAACCGACAGATGAATAGCCATGCCGTGACAGGGTGCGTGAGCATATTATTCACTGAGAGGAGGGATGTAGCCACTGACAACGGTGATGCCCTTGCATAAAGCCAGCCATGGAAAGGAGTAAGACTGATTGGATGAAGATAGCAGGAAAGCAGAGGTTCAGAGGAACGAAAGTATCTCCATTCGCTTATCTGAAATTCCTACCAATGATTTACATAAGTACCTCTATCCCTATCTTATTAATTATTATTCGAAAACACCATTATCCATTTATATCTGCCTGACTGAGATTTACAAGGTGACCATAGCTTGCTTCATACCAACAATCTCCGTGGGATTCGACCCTTACTCACGTAAGGTATTACTTGGACGACCCAGTGCACTTGCTGGTTAGTTGTACCGAAGTTGTGACAATTATGAATTAAGATCAGAGCACCAAGCTTTGGAGCCATTACCAGGATTTGTTCGAGCCTGGAGATCACAATTTCGTGCACCACCACCTCAAGTAACCAGGTTACCTCTTTCTTGACAACCTCTAGAATGGTAGGATTCAATTGTCTTTGAGGTTGTCGAACGGGTCTAGCTCCCTCTTCTAAGAAGATCCGGTGCTCACACACTTGGGGCTTATCCCCACTAGATCCGCCAAGCTCCACCCTATGGCCCTTTTGTTCTTTCTCAAAACACATAGCAACTTTTCTTCTTGTTGAGGACTTAGTTCCCTTGCTACAATCACCGGGATCTTGTGGGCTTCATAAAGGTATGAGTAGTTTAGGTGGGGCAGTAGTGGCTTCAACTCTAGCTTTTGCTCTTGACTCGACACTTGAACTTCTTCACTTGGATCTTCACTATTTTCTTCAATCATATATTTCTCATCTAGCTTTGCATAATGCACTTCGGCCACAATGTTGTCAATTAAGTCACACCGGAATATAGAGTGATTCTCTAGTGGGTGCTTCATTGCTTCTTCTAAGCTAAAACTCACGACTCTCCCATCTATCTCAAATGAGTAGGTTCCTGAATAGGCATCCAACTTGAATCTAGAGGTCCTCAAAAATGGCCTCCCAAGTAGGATAGATGATGTCCTTTCGGATTCACTTGGTGGTATCTGAAGGATATGAAAATCAATTGGAAACACCAAACCCTTTATGTTGACCAACACATCTTCCGCAATACCCGTCACAGTTATTATGCTTTTGTCCACCAAGACAAACCTAGCGGCCGACCGCTTCAACGGTGGGAGCTTCAATATATGATAAACGGAAAGAGGCATAATGCTAACGCATGCACCAAGGTCACACATACAATCAATGAATTAGACTCCATTAATGATACAAGAGACTAAGCAAGGGCCCGAATCAACACACTTTTCCAAGATGGCTACCATCAAAGCCGAAATAGAACTCCCCAATGGAATGGTTTCTAACTCATGGATTCTATCTTTGTTCATACACAGGTCCTTAAGAAACTTCGCATATTTAGGCACTTGATGTATAGCATCAAAGAGAGAGATAGTTACCTCCACTTTCTTGAACATCTCTACCATTTTTGGGTCAAGTTCTACACGCTTCTTAGTCCTTCTTGCCAATGTAGAAAATGGGATTGGTTGAGCCACTTCCTCTAAGACTTGTTCCTTTCTAGGGACTTCACTCCTTAGTTGAGGGTTATCATCTTCAAATATCTCATGTGCTTCATCTTCCTCTTCTATTTCTTCTATCTCCACCACATCCTCCTCTTGAGTAATTATCATTGGTCTAGCTGCCTTTGAGCTCCTCTCTTTCAATCGAGTTCCGGACCTCAAGATTACGGCGTTGATGCCACCCTTGGGGTTGGGTAGAGGTTGAGAAGGTATGGCACTAGAGTTTGGAGATTAAGGAGTGGAGGTAGAGGATGGCTCCATGCTAGCAATGAGAGCTTGGAGGGTGGAAGTAAGACCATTGAGACTTGAGTTGAGTGTATTTTGGAGTTCTCTTTGCCCTTGGAGTATGGACCAGAGTGTCTTATCTTGATTTGAAGAAGTGGAAGGATAGGTGATTTGTGGTGCTTGTGATTGGTTGGGTTGGGGTGGTTGTCTATGCGGTGGTATGTAGGTTTGGTAGTTCCTTACTTGGTTTGGTTATTGATTTGGAGGGTTTTGTGAGTATCGGTTTTGTAGATTGTTGGTGTTCCATCTTTGGTTGCCTCCATTGTTCCTACCTCATTGTTGATAATTGTCCCGCTAACCTTGGTTGGAGCTATCCCTCCAATCTTGATTAGAGTTGTTACTCCCTTGGTTATAATTGCCTCCTTGTTGGGGGTACCCTTGGTTGAAATTGCTCCCTTGTGAATGGTATCCTTGATTAGGATGTTCATAGAAGGAGCGATCGTAGAAGTTGTGGGTAGCTGCTAGAGTGTTATCCTCTTGGAGACTTGGACATTCATCCGTGTAGTGGGAGTAGCATGAGCAAATACCACATACTTTCTGGGGGACCAATTGTTGGCTTTGTTGGTGTTGAGGAGATTGTGGAGGTTGTTGTTGATTCACTTAGAGTTGCTTTAGAAGACTTGTCATCTCACACAAGGTCTTGGTAAGGGTGGTGGTCTCACCTCTAGAAGAGACTTCATTTATGGCCTTTGGGCGGTTGATTCTCCATCTAGCATGTTGAGTGGATTCGGCCAAGTCGGTAATGAGTTGCCATGCCTCCTTTGCCGTCCTATAATTTGACAAAGAACCGTTTCTTGAGGCATCCAATAGATTCTTATCTTGCTCTCCCAAGCCTTGGCACACATAACTAAGCAATACTTGGGTGTCGATCATGTGATTTGGACATGAGTCAAGAAGTTTGCGAAATCGCTCCCAATATTCATATAGGGTTTCCATCTCGCCTTGTACAATACATGAGACCTCTTTTCTTAGCTTGTCCGTCATTTCCACGGGCATGAATTTATCAAGGAATTCTCTTCTAAGCAAGTCCCAATCAGAGACAACATCACTAGGTAAGGTATAAAACCACTCCTTGGCTCTTCCCTCAAGAGAGAAAGGGAAGGCAAACAACCATATGGCCACTTCATCGGATCCTTCCTGCCTAGTGGTCGAGCATACACCATGAAAATCCTTAAGGTGTCTAATTGGATCTTGTGCGGGAGGTCCATGGAACTTTGGTAGAAAATTGATGAGAGCGGTCCTGAGTTCAAAGTTTGTATTCAAGTTGGGATGAAGCACATGAAGAGGTTGGAGAGCAAAGTCCGGTGCACCCGCTTCCTTGAGAGTAACTCTCCTTGGAGTGACCATATTGTCAAAACCTAGATCAAAAGAAGAACTATCAGTAGTATCAACGGAAGAGTAATTGGTGCCTTCTTTGAATGACGATTCGGAATCCACCTCGGATATGGTTGGTGAATTGGTAAAAACCTTTTCACCTTCCTCAAAGGTTAACCGCCTCCTAGCTTGCCTAATATGAAGCAAAGTTCTTTCAATTTCCAAATCAAATTGTGCTAAGCTCGGATTCAGTAGTGAACGCGTCATACAATGAAGGAGATAAGAAGCTCATGACATCAAGTAATACTTAAGAAAAGATTAATCCTAACTAAAAATCAAACAAACAAACAATCAAGAGAGAAATTCAAGTATCCACATATTAAAATATTCACACTAACCAATAGAATGGCACACATAAGCGATCCCCGGCAATGGCGCCATTTTGATGAACAAAATTCTTATGCCGGTATAGAAAGTAGCAATGAATCCAATCATGAGTATAGTCTAACTAACATGCAAATATCGCATCAAAAAATTCTAAAATCTATGACCGAGAGTATTAATCCCGGGTCGTTCTCCCTAGAAATTGCCTTAGAATGCACATTATCGATTAGGAAGTCTTTTGTAGTTTTGAGAGTTGGTGCAAGAATTCAAACTAACAAAGGTAAACAATAATTGATTAAGATAAAGGCCTTGGCTAAGGGTGAGTATTGGAAGTTCCATCAATGTAGTTTCCTTCAATTGTGATAAGAATTGATTATTGCTTCCCTTAGTTAACCCCCTAATAATGGAGGAAAGTCAAGTGAAAGTAACTAACTTGAGTCACAAGTCCTAGTCTCACCCTAGGGAAGTCTAGTTTTAGTGCACTCCAAGTCAATTAGCAATTCTCAATTCCTAATCAACAATTGATATCCACTACTCAAGTGTCTCCAATAACTCAACCACTAAGCCAAGTAAGGAAAATCTACTCCATAGCTAGGGTTGTCATTTTCAAAAACAATTAGTAGGCAATCATAGAAGACATGATGAAATTGAGACAAAAGAATTGAATTAAAGCTATCTAATCCAAACAATCATCAACAATCAATCAATTGAATAAAATTTCTCAATTCATTAATCACAATTCAAAGTAACAAGATCACAAATCTAGATCCAAGTGAATGAATCAAAAGAACACTAATTGATAGTTGGAGAAGAGTAGATCTACAACTTGTATCAAAGAAAAAGTGAATTAGCAATGGATCTCACCAAGAAATCAAGGGAGAATTGCAATGGAGAAAGTGAAATCCTAGAGAGAAGTTGGAGTTTCTCTCTCTAAAAGCAAAATGTAACTAGCTACCCAAAAATATCTAGAATTATGTCTAATTATTCCAACCCCCCTAATCCTTGGTCTTCTTATGCTCTTCCCGCCAGATTTCTGCCCCAAAACAGGGCCTGCAACTGCCTAAAATTGCTGGTCACGTTTTTTTCTTAAAAAATCACATGCGCCCATCGGCGCGTACACGCACAACACGTGTACGTGTCCCTGGGGCTTTTTGCGATCCATGCGCAGGCGTGCAGTACGCGTGCGCGTCCAAGGATTTCTAGCCCATACACATAAACGCGCCGGCTTCTCGCTTGGGCTCCAGTGCGCCGGCTCTGAGGTTGCACATCCGCGCATATGCATACGGTGCGCATACGCACCCATGTCCAGGTTCCAAATATCTAATTTTTCCATGCTCCTTCCATTCATGCATGCTTCCTTCATCCCTCTTAGCCATTTTTGCCCTATAACTTTTGAAACCACTTAACGAATAGATCATGACATCGAATGGTAATAGAAGAGGATTACGATATATCAATTTTAATGCAAAAGAAGCATGTTTTCATCTATGAAGCAAGGTTCGGGAAGGAACACAAAATCATGCATTTTTATATGAATAAGTGTGGAAGACCATTGATAAAACCCTCAAAATCTATACATGATTGATGAGAGGAACTTTTGCGTGGTCTAGAAATTTACGGATAAATCCTCGTTGCAAGTATAGTTTCTAAACCTTCAAAAGTCCTTTCATACAAACGTTTTGGTTGTCACAAGTAACAAACCCCTTTGAAATTGATAACCGAGTATTCAAACCTCGGGTCGTCTTCTCAAGGAATTGCAGGGAAGTATGTTCTTATTATTGGTTATGAAGATTGTAAATTGGGGGTTTTGGAAGTTTGGGCAATGCGCACAGGTATATTTTCAAGCAATAAAAATAAATAAATAACTGTAAAATAAACTCTTGGCAAGGTATGAGAACCGGAAATCCTATCCTTGTTATCCTTATCAGATATGATGAGAATTGAATTTTAATCCCACTTAGTTAAGTCAAGTGGACTAATTAGCTTGATTCTCAAGTCCTAGTCAACTCCTGTGGAGAGACTAGTGTTAGAGCAATCCTATCTAAAGCAAAATCTGCCAATTTTAATCACTTGCTGAGTTTGATAACTCAAGTACTACCAATCACTTGACCAAAGCCAAAAGAGAGAAAAATATCTAAATTAAATTAAAAGCATCAATATAAGCAAAGCAATCTTAAATCTGAAAATACCTCGAATTGCATTAACAAAAGAAATTAAATCTGGCATAGATGTTCATAAATTAAATTGAGAAATTAAATAAAAATAAAGAACCTGGGATTGAGAGTCACTCCTAAAACTAAGAGAAATCCTAAATCCTAATCCTAAGAGAGAGGAGAGAACCTCTCTCTAAAAACTACATCTACCCCTAAAATTGTAAAAATGAGAGCCTTCTCATGAATGAGTGCATTCCCCCACTTTATAGCCTCTAATCTGTGTTTTCTGGGCCGAGAACTGGGTCAAAAACAGCCCAGAAATCGCTGGAGAAGAATTCAAACACACTGATTTTCCTCACTGCGATGCGGCCGCATGGATCACGCGATCGCGTCACCTAGCGTCATGGGAACTATAGCATATTATATATCAAATCGAAGCCCCGGACGTTAGCTTTCCAACGCAACTGAAACCCTGTCGTTTGGACCTCTGTAGCTAAAGTTATAGCCGTTTGAGTGCGAAGAGGTCAGGCTGGACAGCTTAGCAATTTCTCCAACTTCTTGTGTTCCTTCCACTTTTGCATGCTTCCTTTCCATCCTCTAAGCCATTCCTGCCTTATAATATCTGAAAACACTTAACACACATATCAAGGCATCTAATGGTAATAAGAGAGGATTAATAATAAGCAAATATAAGATCAAAGAAGCATGTTTTCAATCAAAACACATAATTAGGAAGGAAATATAAAACCATGCAAATAGTATGAATAAGTGGGTAAAGAGTTAATAAAAACCACTCAATTGAGAACAAGATAAACCATAAAATAGTGGTTTATCAACCTCCCCATACTTAAACACTAGCATGTCCTCATGCTAAGCTCAAGAGAAGCTATAAAGATGAAGAGGAATGGTATGAAATGCAACCTATGAATGCAACTACATGCTAAATGCTTTTACTTACTTGGTTAAGAGTAAATAAGTTCTCCAAGACAAATACAAACTAATTTCCACTAATTCAAATCAGACAATAAAAAGCAAGTGAACTTGTAAGAAGACAGCTCATAAAAGCAGGAAACATAGAATTTAAGCGTTGAACCCTCACTGGAAGTGTATATCACTCTAATCTCTCAAGTGTATAGGGTTATTCACTCTACTCTTCTCTAGTCATGCTTTCTAAACCTTGTTCTTCATCTAACCAATCAACAAAAATTTAGTGTACCAATGCAAACATCATGAGGTCTTTTTCAAGGTTGTAATGGGGCTAAGGTAAGGGTAAAGGTATATATATGGCTAAGTAAGCTATAAATTAAATCTTTGACTAGCCAAGCTCTCACCTAACATACATACACTCTATATAACTTTAAAATCATACCTAGCTACCCATAATTCCCACTTTTGTATGATTCCCATACTCATCTACCAAATTTTTCCTTTTAATTTATCACATGTGCATTGATTTTTCATTAACTTAACATTGGGGTAATTTTGTCCCCTTATTTATTTATCTATATTATATATTTTTTTCTTTTTCTCTTTTTCTCTTTTTCTCTTTTTTTTTTAAATCATAAAAGCAAACATAACTTATCAATGCACATGGATTCTTCATTATTTTTCTATTTTGGTTTTTCATGAATAGGTTCCCAAATTCCCAATATTCAAATAAATTAAATACATTCCCTTATTAACCAATGTTCCCACACTTAGTTGATGCACAATTTCTATCTTAAGCTAACCAAAGATTCACTTGGGATTTTTAATTTGTTTTTCTGCTTAAGGCTAGTAATGTGGTTATAGAACAAGAGGTGATTAAAAGCTCAAGGGGCTAACAAAGGTGATGTAAAAGGTAGGCTTATTTGGGATAAGTGAGTTAATAACAAATAATGGCCTCAATCACATGCAAGCATGTAAATATACTAAATAATGGACATATAGAATGGAACAAAGCAAAGATTACAATTATAGAGAAGAAAACACACAGGAATAAAAATTTATGGTTAAATAATGTAACCATATAAATAAGCTCAAAATCTAACAGGTTGTGTGTTCTTTAGCTCAAAAACCATGTTCCAAATACAACTTCAAACAAGTTTTAACATAAAATTTTTTTTTTTAATTTAAATTAGTGAAAATTTTCAAAAATAGAGTCCTAAAAAGAAATTTATTATTTTAACCAAGTAGTATCTAAATGCACAAAATCAAACAAATATGCAATTAAACATGCAAATGCAATAATGAACAAACAAATAAAATAAAACATTGGTGTTGAAAGAGGAAATAACTAACCCATGGAGATCGGTATCGACCTCCCCACACTTAAAGATTGCACCGTCCTCGGTGCATGCTAAGATGTGCAAGTGGATGGGGGTTGTGGTTTCTCAACTGGGCTCTTTTTGTTCATTTCCTTGCTGTTGATTTGGGAGTAGCTTTCTCCTTTCCTTTCTTGGTGGCCATCCTGAAAAAGGGAAGAGAAAGTAAGTTAAAATCAAAGAGATATATATAGCAAGGAAGAGAACGGAAAAAGTGGTGATGGATGCACATTAAGATATAACTAACATTAACACATGCTCGCGAGTACATGTGAAAAGCCATCAATGGAAAATAGCTAGTGCATATAAGGACAAGTGAATGCAAGGTGTTTATTGGCATGCCGGCAAAGGGCATGAGTAGCATAGACCAAGCATTACTTGTAATAAATCACCATGTTTGTATTGACAATTATATTCAATTAATAAAATAGTAAAGAGAGCTTGTGAAAAGCAAGCATTGAATAGTATAAAGTAAAATAGAGAAGTGCATAATGCCATATGGGCTTTTTCACAAACACATAGCATGCATGGTGAATAAGGTATAGAAAGTATTAAAGTGAACATGCAAGCAACCCTTTAAAGAAAATAATATATAAATGCCCAACAATTTGCAATAATTCACAATGACCCAAATAAAATTCCAACACCAATAAAAATAATGCAATGAATGAAAGTATGCAAGTAAGCAAAAGAAAGTGAAAGATAAGAAGAATGAGAAGGGAAAGAAAGGAAGAATAAGTAAATAAGAAAGGAGGGAGGAAAAATTAGGATTGGGGAAGAAAAGATAAAATATTTTGGAATATAAGGTTAAGTTGTGCGACGCTAGCGACGCGGTCGTGTGGGTGACGCGGCCGCGTGGTGCGCAATAAGGTCAGGCGACGCGGACGCGTGGGGCACGCGATCGCGTGGCCTGATTTGTGCGATTGGCGCGAGTGCAGCATCGCGCTCGCACAACTCTCTGTTCGAAACTCTTTTTTCCAATTTTTAGGGTGACGCGGTCGCATGGTTGACGCGATCGCGTGGATGGCCTTATTTCCAATATGATGCGGACACGTGAGGCATGCGTTCGCGTGGGAGGGCTTGGGCTTCCAGCACGAGTCCAGCCCAACTCCAGCTCAACTTTCGGCCATGCACCTGGTTGATGTTGATTTTCAGGTCACGCGGCCACGTGGGTGACGCGGTCGCGTGGGAGGCATGTTTCTCATGTGAGGCGGACGCGTCAGCGACGCGGTCGCGTGGATCAATTTGTGCCATTAGCGCGCCTCCAGCCACGCTTTCGCGTGACTCTCTGTTCAACCTTATATTCTTCCAAACGCACATACGACGCGGACGCATCGGCGACGCTGTCGCGTCGCGTGCGAAAATCCTTTTTTTTTTATCTGAAAAATGAAGAATGCAGTGTTAATAAGAATGTTATGCAAAACTCTAGGTTCAATATAATAAAGTAAAATAAAATAAAACTAGAAAACAAATAAAACTAAATGAAAATGAAAAAGGAACAATCTTACCATGGTGGGTTGTCTCCCACCTAGCACTTTTAGTTAAAGTCCTTAAGTTGGACATTTGGTGAGCTTCTTGTTATGGTGGCTTGTGCTTGAACTCCTCCAGGAATCTCCACCATTGTTTTTGATTCCAGTATCCTCCGGGATCCCAAACTAAGCATGTAAAGCCTTTAAGAAGCTTCAAACAGATTCTTAGGCTGCCGGAGTGACAAATGTCAGAACAGATTCCAGGATCCCAAACTTTACTTTTACACCCGTTTTTGTCTCGATCTGCATTTTTCCAGCCGGGTGAAAGGTGATCTGAATTCTCACTGCAGCGACCAAACAGCTTCCTAGACCCATTCAGTTGAGCTTTATACCAACCTTTGCGTTTGAACTTAAAGCTTCCAACCATGATGAAACTTGCAGGACAATTCTTACCACTGGCCATCTTCCTCCTACTCTTAATGTCACAAAGAGCTCTAAGTTGACCATCCGTCTCCAGTAGCCCATATTCAAGTGGAATTAGAAAGCTAAGGGATATGAATTTTACCCACTTGAATGTTGTGAAGGATGATGGAAACTTAGGGGGAGGTGTTTTTAATGAAATTGCAAGCTCCACTCCCTTGTGCTCTTCTCTGATAATTACCACCTCTTTGCAAGCTTCTTCAATTTCAACCTCTTCCTCTTGGTAGCTTTCTTCCAATTTAATCTCCTCTTCATTGCTTTCCAAGGGCATGGGAGGTTGAGCTTCTTCTTCTTGAATCTCCATCTCTTGATCAACCTCTTCCAAGTCTTCAACTGTGATATGCCTTGGAGGTTGTACACCCTCCTTAGCATCAATTTCAAACGTCTTGGAAGGGGGTTCTATGACTGGACTTACCTATGGAGGTTTTGCATCTCCTAAGTCTTCAACCACTTCTTCTTCTTCTTGAACAATGACAGCTTCTTCTACTTGTTCTAGTACGAATTCATTCTCTATCTTGTCCACTGGGGCCTCTAGTATCTCCTTCATGCTACACCCTTCATGGTTGGGGTTATATGGAGGTGAATGGTGGTAGTTGGCTTGTGAGTGTGGTAGTTCAAAGTTATGTTGACGAAAGGGTTCATAGGCATATGGTGGTGGTTGTTGATAGTCCATTGGAGGTGGTTGTTGTCATGAGGGTTGATCAAATCCTTGTGGCTCCTCCCATCTTTGATTGTTCCAACCTTGATGCCTGTTCTCATTGTAATTTCTTCTTCCTGCAACATAATTGTAACCAGACTTATAGCCAAAGGGGTGAGAGTTCATAGTAGCAAATAAAAAATTAAAAACAAAAATAAAAATAAATTTAAATTAAAAGGTTATTTAAATTTTGAGTTTGAAAATTAAATTTTGAAATTTGAATTTTGAAATTTTGAATTTTGAATTTTGAATTTTGAAAATTTTTGAATTTGAATTTTGAAAAAAAAAATTTTTTTTTAAATTTAAATTTTGAAATTTGATTTTTGAAATAAGATAAGATAAAATAAAAATTTTAAAATAAAAACCAATAACCTCTTAACTTAAGAAAAAGCAAAAATAAAAATAAAAACAAATAAACAAGCAAAAATAAAATATTTACAATAACCAATAATAAGGCACACGTTTGCAATTCCCCGGCAACGGCGCCATTTTGATGAGAGGAACTTTTGCGTGGTCTAGAAATTTGTGGATAAATCCTCATTGCAAGTATAGTTTCTAAACCTTCAAAAGTCCTTTCATACAAACGTTTTGGTTGTCAGAAGTAACAAACCCCTTTGAAATTGATAACCGAGTATTCAAACCTCGGGTCGTCTTCTCAAGGAATTGCAGGAAAGTATGTTCTTATTATTGGTTATGAAGATTGTAAATTGGGGGTTTTGGAAGTTTGGGCAATGCGCACAGGTATATTTTCAAGCAATAAAAATAAATAAATAACTGTAAAATAAACTCTTGGTAAGGTATGAGAACCGGAAATCCTGTCCTTGTTATCCTTATCAGATGTGATGAGAATTGGATTTTAATCCCACTTAGTTAAGTCAAGTGGACTAATTAGCTTGATTCTCAAGTCCTAGTCAACTCCTGTGGAGAGACTAGTGTTAGAGCAATCCTATCTAAAGCAAAATCTGCCAATTTCAATCACTTGCTGAGTTTGATAACTCAAGTACTACCAATCACTTGACCAAAGCCAAAAGGGAGAAAAATATCTAAATTAAATTAAAAGCATCAATATAAGCAAAGCAATCTTAAATCTGAAAATATCTCGAATTGCATTAACAAAAGAAATTAAATCTGGCATAGATGTTCATAAATTAAATTGAGAAAAAAAATAAAAATAAAGAACCTGGGATTGAGAGTCACTCCTAAAACTAAGAGAAATCCTAAATCCTAATCCTAAGAGAGAGGAGAGAACCTCTCTCTTTAAAAACTACATCTACCCCTAAAATTGAAAAAATGAGAGCCTTCTCATGAATGAGTGCATTTTCCCACTTTATAGCCTCTAATCTGTGTTTTCTGGGCCGAGAACTAGGTCGAAAACAGCCCAGAAATCGCTGGAGAAGAATTCAAACACGCTGATTTCTGTCACTGCAACGCGGCCGCATGGATCACGCGGTCGCGTCACCTAGCATCAGGGAAACTATAGCATATTATATATCAAATCGAAGCCCCGAACGTTAGCTTTCCAACGCAACTGAAACAGCATCGTTTGGACCTTTGTAGCTAAATTTATAGCTGTTTGAGTGCGAAGAGGTCAGGCTGGACAGCTTAGCAATTTCTCCAACTTCTTGTATTCCTTCCACTTTTGCATGCTTCCTTTCCATCCTCTAAGCCATTCCTGCCTTATAATATCTGAAAACACTTAACACACATATCAAGGTATCTAATGGTAATAAGAGAGGATTAATAATAAGCAAATATAAGATCAAAGAAGCATGTTTTCAATCAAAACACATAATTAGGAAGGAAATTTAAAACCATGCAAATAGTATGAATAAGTCGGTAAAGAGTTAATAAAAACCACTCAATTGAGAACAAGATAAACCATAAAATAGTGGTTTATCAATGATAAACCCTAAGAATGGGGTTTATCAGGAATGCCCTTTTATTGCCGGAATGCTGCCCAATTTTTTTCTGAAACACTATTTTACTTAACGTCCACTCATAAATTGACTTTTATGCTTTTGACATTGTGACTTACTTGGTTTACATGAAAACCATTTCATGAGATGCTGGGCTAGTATTTCCGTTCCAATGGATTCCCTTCTTCATTGAATTGCATTATTGATGATTTTATTTCTCTTTGTGCTTTCTTTACTACCTGATTTATCATCAATAATCTACATTCTTTGCTTGAACGTGAGTTGCTTGTTCTTCAAACTTGTGAACTTCTGTTAACTAAGAACCACAATACCATGCAACTAATTTTAACTTACCTTTCTAACTCTTGAATTCCTTGTCTCCCTAACTTCTCTTTTAGTTTTACAATAACTCCTTTCACCCCTTTCAAGGCATGTTTATTGTTGTTTCTTGGCAAACAAGTATTCTGCATTTCATTTAATAATTTTTGGATTGTGAATTTTGATTGAATTCTTTGAATTTTATCTAGCAATTCAATCCAAAATTCTATATCTTTCTGACTCACTTCACGCTTTGGCTTTCATTCCTCTTTTGCCCATTTACTGCTTATATTTCTTGCATACTATTTGCCTTCCTGTTTTTCTACTTTAGTTTGATAAATTGTATCCTAGACTTTCTGTTTTTCAGGATGTCTGACCCAAAAGGGAAAGGCAAGGCTAAAGCTGGCACAGGTAAAAGGAAAAGAGGACAATCATCTGTCGCTCTGTCAGATATTCTACATGATGATTCCTGGCGTGAGAAGAACTTCACTCCACAGGAAAAAACGGATCAACTAGTGCCTACGACTGATCCAATCAAGTTTGCAAATCGCTACTGTGAACTGAAATATCAGGTCTTTGCGGATAAGAGGCACCTGTATTTGGAAAAGACCCTCAGAATACTTAATGAATTACAATAATACACTACAGAACAGATCAAACAGAGAGGCTGGTTCTTTCTAGAGAGGAATTTGACTGAGGTTAATGCATCCTGGGTCTGGGAATTTTACTGCAACTATTATAAGACGACCCTGGATGCAGTACAGTTAAGAGGAAAACAGATCCTGGTCACCGAGGAAGCCATAGAGGATATCCTCCATTTCCAGCCTAAATCAGACGAGCCATATGGTTATCAAAAGGCTGAGGAATCCATAAGGTTTCTGAGCTTTGACTGGGATGCTGTGAAGCGCACCATAGCCATTGATCCTGCTGTCCCATGGGCTATGGGTAAGTCGACAGTAAATCTAAAGGGCATCAAGATCATCTATCTTAATGATGAGGCTCGGCTATGGCAACAAATCATGAGCAATTATGTGATGCCGAGCAGTCACGAGACTGAGGTGCCAAATGCTATGATAATTCTCATCTGGTGCGTTATGGAAGGCAAGGACTTGTACCTTCCACGGTTCATTCGGTAGTACATGGCTAGGGTTCATGTTCGAGGCACTCTGCCATTCCCCTATTTGATTACCCAGATGGCACGCCAGACTGAGGTATCCTGGGAGCCTGAGGATGAGAAGCCACCAGCTGCCGACTGCAGAAAGATCATTCCACACGGCAGGAGGATCGAAGCTCTGGGCCACAGACCTTCTTCTCTTACTGCCTCCGCTGACGTAGCCACATCCTCTATAGCCCCTTCAGCCCCTGCTGCACCACCCACACCTACAGCACCATCTTCCACTTCCTAGCCCATCTACCTCCTCGTGCACTGCCTTTTTGAGCACTGGGATCGGATGGAGTGCCGCAGTAAATGCCGCTACGAGCATCTGAAGCTGATGATCAGATCGGGACATACTGACATCCCTTCCGAGTCTGACACAACATCGAAGCCCTCTGAGGAGGAGGCGGATGAGCAGGAGGAGGATGCACTGGCAGAGAAGACACAGGTGGCAGACCAGCAGCAGACACAGTAGGCAGAGCCCCAGGCCCCTATACAAGCAGAGCCACAGGCTCCTACACTGCCAGAGCCAGCATCCGCTGATGGGTGGAAATTAGATTCCACACCTAAACTCACTAGCAAGTGTACCGGGTCACATCAAGTAGTAATTACTCACATAAGTGAGGTCGATCCCACAGGGATTGATGGATTGAGCAATTTTAGTTAGGTGATGAATTTAGTTAAGCAAATAGTTGATGATTTGAGTGAATTATGATTTACAGAAGCTAAACTGCAAGTAAATAAAAGGGAGAGGGGAAATTGACAGAAAAATAAAGTGCAGAAGAGTAAATTGACTGAATCTAAAGGTGCAGAAAGATTAAATTGCATGAAACTTAGAGTGCAAGAAAGTAAATGAACTGAAACTTAAATTGCAAGAAAAGTAAATAACTGAAACTTAAAGTGCAAGAAATATAAATTTGCTGAATCTAAATTGCTAAGAAATGTAAATTGTTTGAAGAGTAAAAGGATTTGGTTGCTGGGATTTGAAATTGAACAAGAAATTGCAAACTAAAGTAAATCAGAAGCTCTAAGATGAAGAATCCAGATCTGGATCTCAGTAGCAAAGACAGAAATGGAAAATTGCTTCGAGAAATACAACAGCAAGAAAAGCTTGATTTAATTTTGAAATTCTTAAAGAGAAATTGAAGATCGAAGAAGAGCAAAGAGATTAGAAACTAGATCTAGATCTCAAGTGCTCTCTTGATCAAATAGAAAAGTAATTGCAGAAGAAAAATTAAATGAAAATAGCAAATGAAATTAGATCCAATTCCCTAATTCTCAGAATTATGCAGAAGAAGAACAAAGATGAATTTCAGATCAAGAATTGAAACAGAATTTCTTCAATCTTAATCCAAAATTCAAAAACAGAAAGTAGAATTTTCTGAAGCAAGAACAATAAGAAAACTTAGATCTCAATCCTAATTCTCAAAATCAAAATGAAAGCTCAAGTCCAAACTAAAATTGAACTAAAAGGTAAAATGTAAAAGTGAGCAAAAAAAAAAAGGTCCTTCTACAAATCAAATTAACTCCTATTTATACACTTTCTAATTTTTGGTTTTTAGGACTTGGAGTGGGCTTTTCAAATTGGTGAAGAAGTGGATCCAAAATTGGCTTTTGATTGAAAGTGGACCAAGGGTCCTAGCTCCAGTGGAGCGCTAAGTGAAGTTAAATAACGTAGCACTCCTTTGTTTGTGTCAAGCCCTTCGAACCAGGCTTCATACATAGCGCTCAGTTTGGCAAGGCAACGTAGCGCTACTTTGTGCGCATGCCTTAGTGAGCTTGGACCTCTCTTCGAACCTTGTTGGCTTCATTTTCTAGCAATTTCCTCAGGCCAAAGTAGCGCTCAGGGAGATGAACCAACGTAGCGCTCCCTTGTGCTTAAGTTGGTCTCCCTCTTCGAGCCCTGGCAGTTTCATTTTGGGAGTTCCTTTATAATGTAGCGCTCATTCTATGCCTTGTGTGAATGGTTTCGATTCCTGGCTGCCCTATTCATGAGTGTTGCATGATGACAAGTCATCTTATGCTAGCTTTTCAAGCATTTTTCACTTGTTTCATTAGGTTTTATGTACTTTCTTGCATTAGAAGTAAGTAATTTGGAGTGAAATTCCATGGTTATGCCAATTCAATTAACCATCCTTTAATTGACACAAAATCATGAGGTTTAAGCGAGAATTTGTTGGTTTTTGAATGATTTATGAATGGTGCACGAATTATAAATCACACTTTTCACAACTCGTACCACTAACCAGCAAGTGCACTGGGTCATCCAAGTAATACCTTACGTGAGTAAGGGTCGATCCCACGGAGATTGTCGGCTTAAAGCAAGCTATGGTTATTTTGTAATTCTTAGTCAGGAAATTAATAATAAAAATGGTTGGGTTTATGAAAAGTAATTAACAGAAAATAAATAATACTTGTTATGCAGTAATGGAGAACAGATTGAGGTTTTGGAGATGCTCTGTCTTCTGAATCTCTGCTTTCCTATTGTCTTCTTCTTCATGCATGCAGGTCTCCTTCCATGGCAAGCTATATGTTGGTGGATCGCCGTTGTCAATGGCTACCATCCATCCTCTCAGTGAAAATGGTCCAAATGCGCTGTCACCGCACGGCTAATCATCTGTCGGTTCTCACTCATGTTGGAATAGAATTCATTGATTCTTTTGCGTCTGTCACTACGCCCAACACTCGCGAGTTTGAAGCTCGTCACAGTCATCCCTTCCTAGATCCTACTCGGAATACCACAGACAAGGTTTAGACTTTTTGGATCTCAAGAATGGCCACCAATAATTCTAGCCTATACCACGAAGACTCTGATCGTGAACCAGGAGGCTAAGAGATACACACTCAAGCTAGTGCAGATAGAACAGAGGTGGTTGTCAGACACGCGTTCATAGGTGAGAATGATGATGAGTGTCACAGATAATCACATTCATCAGGGTGAAGTGCGAGTGAATATCTTAGAATAGAAACAAGCGTGATTGAATGAAAAACAGTAGTAATTGCATTAATTCATCGAAACACAGCAGAGCTCCTAACCCCCAACCATGGGGTTTAGAGACTCATGCCGTCAGAAATACAATGTAAAACGTGAAAATGTCATGAGATGCAAAATAAATCTCTAAAAGTAGTTTTTATACTAAACTAATAACCTAGTTTTACAGAAAATGGGTAAACTAAGATAGATAGTGCAGAAATCCACTTTTGGGGCCCACTTGGTGTTTTCTTGGGCTGAGCATTGAAGCTTCCATGTGTAGAGACTTTTCTTGGAGTTAAACGCCAAGTTGCTGCCTATTTCTGGCGTTTAACGCCAGAATAGGGTAAAGACTTGGCGTTAAACACCAATTTGCGTCATCAAAACTTTGGCAAAGTATGGACTATTATATATTGCTGGAAAGCCCTGGATGTCTACTTTCCAACGCAATTGAGAGCATGCCAATTGGGCTTCTGTAGCTCCAGAAAATTCATTTAGTGCAGGGAGGTCAGAATCCAACAGCATCTGCAGTCTTTTTTCAGCCTTTGAATCAGATTTTTGCTCAGGTCCCTCAATTTCAGCCAGAAAATACCTGAAATCATAGAAAAACACACAAACTCATAGTAAAGTCCAGAAATGTGAATTTTGCATAAAACTAATAAAAATATAGTAAAAACTAACTAAATCATACTAAAAACTACCTAAAAACAATGCCAAAAAGTGTATAAATTGTTCGCTCATCACAACACCAAACTTAAATTTTTGCTTGCCCCCAAGCAACTGAAAATAAAATAGGATAAAGAGAAAAGAATATACTATAAATTCCAAAATATCAATGAAACTTAGCTCCAATTAGATGAGCGGGACTAGTAGCTTTTTGCCTCTGAACAGTTTTGGCATCTCACTTTATCCTTTGAAGTTCAGAATGGTTGGCATCTATAGGAACTCAGAATTCAGATAGTGTTATTAATTCTCCTAGTTCATTATGTTGATTCTTGAACATAGCTACTTTATGAGTCTTGGTCGTGGCCCTAAGCACTTTGTTTTCCAGTATTACCACCGGATACATAAATGCCACAGACACATAACTGGGTGAACCTTTTCAGATTGTGACTCAGCTGGGTTCTTAAGCACACTCTTTTTGCTTTGGATCAAGACTTTAACCGCTCAGTCTCAAGCTTTTCACTTGACACCTTCATGCCACAAGCACATGGTTAGGGACAGCTTGGTTTAGCCGCTTAGGCCAGGATTTTATTCCTTTGGCCCTCCTATCCATCAATGCTCAAAGCCTTGGATCCTTTTTATTACCCTTGCCTTTTGGTTTAAAGGGTTACTGGCTTTTTGCTCTTGACTTTTGGTTTAAAGAGCTATTGGCTTTTTCTGCTTGCTTTTCCTTTTTCTTTCTTTTATTTTTTTATTATTATTATTTTTTTTGCAAGCTTTATTCTTCACTACTTTTTCTTGCTTCAAGAATCAATTTTATGATTTTTCAGATTATCAATAACATTTCTCCTTTTTCGTTATTCTTTCAAGAGCCAACAATTTTAACATTCATAAACAACAAATTCAAAAGACATATGCACTGTTCAAGCATTCATTCAGAAAGCAGAAAGTATTGTCACCACATCAAAATAATTAAACTAATCTCAAGGATGAATTCGAAATTCATGTAGTTCTTGTTCTTTTGTAATTAAAGCATTTTTCATTTAAGAAAGGTGATGGATTCATAAGACATTCATAGCTTTAAGACATAGACACTTGAACATTTATGATCATGTAATGAAGACACAAACATGAATAAACATAGAGCATAGTAAACAAAAAAAATAGAAAAATAAAGAGCAAGGAAATTAAAGAACAGGTCCACCTTAGTGATGGCAGCTAGTTCTTCCTCTTGAAGATCTTATGGAGTGCTTTAGCTCCTCAGTGTCTCTTCCTTGCCTTTGTTGCTCCTCCCTCATTGCTCTTTGATCTTCTATAATTTCATGGAGGAGGATAGAATGCTCTTGGTGCTCCACCCTTAGTTGTGCCATGTTGGAACTCAATTCTCCTAGGGAGGTGTTAATTTGCTCCCAATAGTTTTGTGGAGGAAAGTGCATCCCTTGAGGCATCTCAGGGATTTCATGATGAGGAATTTCCTCATGCTCTTGTTGAGGTCCATGATTGGGCTCTCTTGTTTGCTCCATCCTTTTCTTAGTGATGGGCTTATGAGATGAATCTCTCCATCTTCCATGACTCGGAGATATGTGGTTCGGCCAAGGCGTAGAAGTAGTGGTTGTAATGTGTGAAAATGAAGGAGTGGTGAGGGGTTTATATAGGGGTAGAGAGAGGTGATTGGTGAAGGGTATTTGGGAGAGAGTGTTATAAAAAGGTGGGAGAGAGAGAGAGAGAGAGGTGGGGTAGGTGGAAATCCTGTGGGGTCCACAGATCCTGACGGGTCAAGGACTTATCATCCCTGCTCCATTTAGGCGTGCAAAACGCCCATAGAGTGCAATCCTGGCATTAAACGCCAGGTTGCTGCTTGTTTCTGGCGTTTAACGCTAGCTTTTCTCCCTTTATTGGCGTTTAACACCAAGTTGGTGCTTGTTTCTGGCGTTAAACGCCAGACTGTAGCTTGTTTCTGGCGTTTAACGCCAGCTTGATGCTTCTTTCTGGCGTTAAACGCCAGTCTGATGCTTCTTACTGGTGTTGAAACACCAGTAAGCTCTTTGGTGCACGAAATTGTGATCATCAATGGCGCCAACAAATTGGTACACACAATTGTAATCTCAACTCTTTATCACAACTCCACACAACTAACCAGCAAGTGTACTGGGTCGTCCAAGTAATAAACCTTACGTGAGTAAGGGTCGATCCCACGGAGATTGTCGGTTTGAAGCAAGCTATGGTCATCTTATAAATCTCAGTCAGGCCGATCGAAATGGTTATGGAGAATTGATAATTAAAATATGAATAGAACATAAAATAAGGATAGAGATACTTATGCAATTTATTGGTAGGAATTTCAGATAAGCGTATGAAGATGCTTTGTTCCTTCTGAACCTCTGCTTTTCTATTGTCTTCTTCCAATCATTCAAACTCCTTTCCATGGAAAGCTGTATGTTGGGTTTCACCGTTGTCAATGGCTACCACCCGTCCTCTCAGTAAAAATGTTCCAAATGCGCTGTCACCGCACGACTAATCAGCTGTTGGTTCTCGATCATGTTGGAATAGGATCCATTGATCCTTTTGCGTCTGTCACTACGCCCAACACTCGCAAGTTTAAAGCTCATCACAGTTATCCCTTCCCTGATCCTACTCGGAATACCATAGACAAGGTTTAGACTTTTCGGATCTCAGGAATGGCCGCCAATTGATTCTAGCCTATACCACGAAGGTTCTAATCTTAGATTAGAAACCCAAGAGATACTCATTCAAGCTTGTTTGCTTGTAGAATGGAAGTAGTTGTCAGGCACGCGTTCATAGGTGAGAATGGTGATGAGTGTCATAGATCATCACATTCATCATGTTGAAGAACAAATGGATATCTTAGAACAGAAATAGGCTTGAGTTGAATAGAAAAACAATAGTACTTTGCATTAATTCATGAGGAACAGCAGAGCTCCACACCTTAATCTATGGTGTGTAGAAACTCCACCGTTGAAAATACATAAGAACAAGGTCTAGGCATGGCTGAATGGCCAGCCCCCAAACATGAACATAGAGATCAAAAGGTCTATGAAAGTATAAGGCTAATCAAAGATGAAAATACAATAGCAAAAGGTCCTATTTATAGAAAACTAGTAGCCTAGGATTTACAAAAATAGGTAATTAATGTAGAAATCTTCTTCCGGGCCCACTTGGTGTGTGCTTGGGCTGAGCATTGAAGCTTTCACATGTAGTGACTTTTCTTGGAGTTAAACGTCAGTTTTTGTGCCAGTTTGGGCGTTTAACTCCAGCTTTTATGCCAGTTCTGGCGTTTTGACGCCAGAATTTTTATGTTGACTTAGAATGCCGATTTGGGCCATCAAATCTCGGGCAAAGTATAGACTATTATATATTGCTGGAAAGCCCAGGATGTCTACTTTCCAACACAATTGAGAGCACGCAATTGGGCTTATATAGCTCTAGAAAATTCACTTCGAGTGTAGGAAGGTCAGAATCCAACAGCATCTGCAGTCCTTTTTCAGCCTCTGAATCAGATTTTTACTCAGGTCCCTCAATTTCAGCTAGAAAATACCTGAAATCACAGAAAAATATACAAACTCATAGTAAAGTCTAGAAATGTGATTTTTATTTAAAAACTAATAAAAATATGATAAAAACTAACTAAAATATATTAAAAACATACTAAAAACAATGCCAAAAAGCGTATAAATTATCCGTTCATCACAACACCAAACTTAAATTGTTGCTTGTCCCCAAGCAACTGAAAATCAAATAGGATAAAAAGAAGAGAATATACAATGAATTCCAAAAACATCTTTGAAGATCAGTCTTAATTAGATGAGCGGGGCTCTTAACTTTTTGCTTCTGAACAGTTTTGGCATCTGATGCCAAGGCATCATAGGCTAGTTTCACTAGCAATTTTCTGTTAGTTTTAGTTGTTTTATGCATTTTCTTGAGCTTAAAGTAACCAAAAATGGGTAAATGAAGAACAAAGTAATGAACCATCCAAACAATATGATTTTGATGCAAATTCCATGAGTTTTAGTTATATTACTTAAATGCTATGAATGAAAGATTTCTCATGAAATTTTGCAAGACTTTGATGCAATTGTTTGGATGATTTCAGGGAAGAAGAGGCTAAGCAAGGAAGCAACAAAATCAATAAAGGAAGCTTGTATATAACATGTGGAGTTTAAGTTCCAGTTTAAGCCTAAACTGGAGCTTAAACGCCAAAATCATGAAGGATAAGAAATGCTGGGATTGAAGTTTAACCTCCAGTTTGACCTCAAACTGGAGGTTAAACGCCAGAATGAAAAGCCTCACTTAAGGAGCATTCCACGTTTAACCTCCAGTTTGACCTCAAACTGGAGGTTAAACGCCAGAATGAGTAAGCCACCCAGGGAGGAGTTCCACGTTTAACCTCCAGTTTGACCTCAAACTGGAGGTTAAACGCCAGAACCAGGAAGAGTACCAGGGGCCATTCCACGTTTAAGCTCCAGTTTGACTCAAACTGGAGCTTAAACGTGTTCGATAGTTTCTCCACTCCAGGGTTGCTCTCTCCAAGCTTCCACGTTTAACCTCCAGTTTGACCTCAAACTAGAGGTTAAACGTGTTCGATAGTTTCTCCACTCCAGGGTTGCTCTCTCCACCTCCACGTTTAACCTCCAGTTTGACCCCAAACTGGAGGTTAAACGTGTTCGACACCTCCAGGGCCACCATTCCAAGCTTCCACGTTTAACCTCCAGTTTGACCTCAAACTGGAGGTTAAACGTGTTCGACCTCCAGGATGCCTCATTCCTTTTCCACGTTTAACCTCCAGTTTAACCTTAAACTGGAGGTTAAACGTGTTCGACTACATTACTCTCCAGGGCTACCATTCTTCCATTTCCACGTTTAAGCTTCAGTTTAACCTTAACTGAAGCTTAAACGTGCTTTTACAAATGGCCTCACTGGAAGTATCTGGCGTTTAAGTTGCAGTTTAAGCTTAAACTACAACTTAAACGCCACTCTTGAAAAGGGTTTCTGGGCCAAAAATATTGTGATTTAAGTTAGTCTTTGAGCACAATTATTAACTTAAACTTACTTTGGTATGAAACCCAATTGAATATCATGGTTTATGGGATTGGGCCTGAAGGATTGATGAGTTTGAAATCTCAATTTGTTGAGTCATGTGTCATTATTTGATTATCACTAAGTTGGCTCAATAAATGTTACAGGACTTGGATCAACAACCTCATCAAGATTATGGATCATAAACCCAAGGCAAAAGGAAAGCAAGGAGAGGCCTCAAAGCCCAAGAAGCACAACTGAAGCTCAATATAGAAAGTGTATAAATAGGATAGAAGTTAAGTTAGAGGGGACTTTACTTTCACTGGGAGCTAGTTTTTCCTTTTCTTTGTAATTGAATTCAGAGCTATGATTCACTAAACCCCCTTTCATTGGGTTAGGGAGCTCTATTGTAATTCAATGAATCAATAATAGTTTATCTTCTTCTTCAATCTTTTCTCTTGAATTTTGTTAGAAAGCTTCTCGATCTAATTCCATTGAGTAGTTGTCTTGGGAAAGAGACTACTCATACTTGGAATCCTTCGGAGCCTTGGGAAAGGAATGGAGGATTCATGCTAGAGAAGCTTTCTCACAGTGGATTGGATTGGGGTTTGGATGGATATTGTGACATGTAATCCTACCAAATTGTGGTTCATGAAATTGTGTGGTATAATCAGTGATCAAGCATCATCTCTTCTTATGAACATTTAAACCAAGGGATTGGGAATTTGTTTGTTTTTAGAGAGCATTGGTGAGCCAAGGAATTGGGATCCAATCATATAAGATTGCCAAGCAAAATTCAATGAATGCATTGGTTGAGGAAGAGATATACATGTTTTGATTCGGAGATTTCAATATCTCCTAAACCCAATGAATTCCCCATTTCTGATTTCACTTTCTCTTTACATTCTGCAATTCAATTCTTGCAATCACCCCCATTCCCTTTTAATTTCAGCAATTTACATTCTGCTCTTTAATTCATGCAATTTAAGATTCGGCCATTTAATTTTCTTGTCATTTACTTTTCCCGCCAATTTTACATTCCGCAATTCTCATCTCAATTCTTGATTCCGCTCAACTAGAACACACTTCTAATCCGAATTGCTCAATCAACCAATCCTTGTGGGATTCGACCTCACTCTATTGTGAGTTTTTACTTGACGACGATAACCGGTGCACTTGCCGGAAGGAATTTTGCCGATCGTGCAATTTCCTAAATCGTAGCATAACTAGTTTATGTGCATCAAGTTTATGGCGCCGTTGCCGGGGATTGGTTTTCGATTGACAATTCTCAAATTGGAAGCTAACTAGATTGAGCAATTTTCTCTTGCTTTGTTAATTCTGTTCTAGATATTTGTTGAATTTTAATTTCTGCACTTGGTTACATGCTTTCCTTCTTTATGCCTTTAAATTCATGCAACTAACTCACTGACTCACTAACTGTTTGATTTAATTCCTCAATTGATCTAACCATACTCTTCCATTAACCAAGAGTATTTTACTTGTTTGTGTTTGAGCTGTGTTCTTGTATGACAGGTAGGAGAGGAGAGACATCAACTCCTCCATATACCGAACCGGAAAGGACCCTTCATAGACTTAGAAGGGAAGCAAGAGGGAAGAGAGTAGTGGGAGAAGAGGAATCTGAAGGAGAATCTGAGGACAATTTTGAGGAAGCTCTAGATCTCAACATGGATAGAGAAGTTCACAACCATGAGAGAGCTGATGGAAACAATGCCATTCCTGAGAGGAGGGTTCTTAGTTCATACATAAACCCAACCTCTGGGAATTGTGGTAGTAGCATCCAGAAACCACCCATTCAGGCCAACAATTTTGAGCTCAAGCCACAGCTAATATCATTGGTGGAAAATCATTGTTCCTTTGGAGGAAATGCTAATGAAGACCCAAACCAACATCTCACAAAATTCCTGAGAATTTGTGACACTGTGAAGTCCAATGGAGTCCAGGAAGATGCCTATAAACTGCTCTTGTTCCCATTTTCACTTAGGGACAAGGCAGCTAAGTGGCTGGAATCATTCCCAAGGGGGAGTCTAACCACATGGGATGAGGTGGAAGGCAAGTTTCTGGCACGTTTCTACCCTCCACAAAAGGTCAATAGGCTTCGATCTGAGGTCCAGACTTTTAGACAACAAGATGGTGAAACTCTCTACGAGGCATGGGAGAGATTCAAGGACTTGACAAGGAAATGCCCACCAAACATGTTCCATGATTGGGTGCAATTGCACATCTTCTATGATGGGCTCTCTTATGAATCAAGGAAGGCTGTAGACCATTCATCAGGAGGTTCATTGAACAAGAAAAAGACTGTGGAAGAAGCCATTGAAGTGATCGAGACAGTGGCTGAAAATGAATACTACTATGCATCAGAAAGGCACAACACTAAGGGAGTCATGGAGCTGAACCAGGTTGATACAATTCTGGCCCAAAACAAGGTGTTTGCCAAGCAACTAGCAGAACTTACCAGGCAATTAGAAACAAAGCAAGTGACTGCAATACACACACAAGATCAAGAGGAAGTAGGCATTGAAGGAGGTGATTGGGAAGAGGCCAATTATGTGGGAAACCAACAAAGGCAATCATATGATCCACACTCCAACACTTACAACCCAGGCTGGAGAAACCACCCAAACTTTGGGTGGGGAAACCAACAAACCCAACCACAAAACCACAAACCTTACAACCACAACCAACAAAACAATTCCACATACCAAAACTCCAACCAAAGATCATACCAAGCCACACAACACACTTACCCCCAATCGTCATACCATGACCAAAGTAATCAACCTACCCAACCCAATCCTAACCAACAATTTCAAGATCAATTAAACCGGATGGAAGGAATGATGGCAACCATGAGTCAAGACATAATTGAATTGAAAAGCTTCAGGGATGATGTGAGGACTACCTTAAGAAACCATGGTGAAAAACTCAAATGGATGGAATCTCTAGTAGGAGAGCTATCTCGACAGGCCCCCAAATCAACTGCAGTGTTCCCTAGTGACACAGAAAAGAATCCTAAAGGGGAACAAAAGAGAGTAAGATGGGAAGAATGCAAGGCCATCACCGTATTGAAGGAAGTCTCAGAAGAAGGAATCAGGCCCTCAGAGCACGAACCAGAAATCTTGAAAGAAGGTGTGGAAGAAGTTAGGCAGGAAGGTGGAACTGAGCAAGCCAAGGAACTGCAAAAAGGCATGATGGAAATATACCAACCAAAAGCACCATTTCCTGAAAGGTTAGGAGGAGGTGAAAAAAAGAAAACCTATTCAAGGTTTCTAGAGACATTTAACTCTCTTCATGTCAATATTCCTTTTCTTGAGATTCTTCATCAAATGACCACACACATCAAGTATTTAAAGGAATTGTTAAGCAAGAAAAGTGTTTTGAAGGGAGGACAAACTGTAACAATGAACAAAGAATGCAGTGCTCTCATCAAGAAGGACACCCTCTCTAAGAAAACGGACCCAGGAAGTTTTCATATCCCTTGCATCATTGGGGAAACAAAAATTGACAGAGGATTCTGTGATCTAGGAGCTAGCATAAATGTGATGCCTCTAACTCTTATGAAGAGGCTACAACTGAATGAGGTGAGATCCACTGATGTAATCATACAACTGGCTGACAAAACTCAGAAGCAAGCTGAAGGGGTAGTTGAAAATGTGCTGGTGAAAGTGGGAGATTATTACTTCCCCACAGACTTTGTCATTGTGGACATGGAGGAAAGCTATTTGCACCCTATAATTCTGGGCAGACCATTTCTAGCCACTACTAGAGCACTCATAGATGTAGAACAAGGAGAACTAATTCTGAGAATACATGATGAACAGCTCATTTTCAAAGTCTTCAAACCTGCATCTGAGCCTGAACCAGAATCTGAAAAGCCTAAAGATGATAGTAGCTATCCGTGTTTGGAGGAAAGTAATCCAGCAGCTGAGACTCTAAAACAGTCATTGGAAGGCAAACAAGAGTTGCAAGAGTTAGAGCCACAAGAATCAGTGGAAACAGATCAGAAGGATCCTCCTGACATAAATGGCAATGAAGAAATCCTCAAGAGAAAGGGAAGAGTGATAGGGAGATTGCCAAGAGGATGGAGAAACAAGAAAATTCCCACTGAAGGTTTTTCTCCAGGAGATAAAGTGATCTCAAGTCATTATCTGCCAATCCCACCTGGCCTCAAGACCATTCCTTCTCAGCTCCCTCAAGTGTTCACAATAAAGAAAGTTCTTTCTTTGGAACATTTAGAGGTCATGAATGAATCAAGAGGGGACGTTTTCATAGTGAGAGGAGAGGACGTCAAGCACTACAATCCACCCTAACAAGGGACAACCGTCAAGCTAGTGACGTTAAAGAAGCGCTTCATGGGAGGCAACCCATGTTTTTAGTATCCTTAATCTTTAGTGCTTTGCTTTACATCTAATAAAGTATGGTTTCTTATGCATGAACTTGAATCCTCAGGACAACTATTGATTAAGTGCACTAAACCGTGCATGTAAATTACAATTGGTCTCTAAGTTTGGTGTGCCTGATGGCACTCCCAAATCTTACTCAAATTGAATTCCATCTTTCATTCAAGGTGCACAACCAAACATTAAGTTTGGTGTTCTTTTTGAACACAGTTTATGAAAAGCAAGAAGTTCCTCTGGATTTCAAAATTCATGACAAGTATACCATTCATATGTTTTAATGCTTTAGTTTCAATTACTTAGGGTAGTCACTTTGTTTAGAATCAAAGAGCCAAGGTGACTATGATTTAGTAGAAATATGCACACTCATTAAGGACAACCAATATGGATGTCATGTCATCAGGAGACTTAACCAAAAACTAAGTTTGGTGTCCAAATAATAAGTGTGCATACATGTAGAAGTCACGGCTATAAGCTCATAAAGACAAGCATTGATTTACATGTGCAAATACTATTCATAATTCACATGGACCGAAAAATGATAGCAAATTTGTTTGTTTGTGCAGGTACAAAAGAAAAGACAAAAATGGAGGAAAAAGACAAAGGGAGGGACGTGCTTGGTCAAAAAGAAAATTCATAAATCTTTGAAATTAACACATGGGAAAAGGAAGTTCTGCAAGAAAAGAAAGCTACATGTACAACCTAATGCATCTAGAATACTTCCAAGAAAATGAAAAGCCAAGCGTCCTTATCTACAATTCATATATTTACCATCAAGCCACCCTTCACAAACCACCCTAGCCGTTCATTTTGCACTCATGGGCACTATAAAGAACCACTTAGGGAACGAGTCCTACACCATCAATCCTCCTTCATACACTTTTTCCTTCATCATAGCATAACCATCTCTTGCCGAAAACAATCTCACCACACCTCCAACAACACTTCTTGCTTCACCTTGTCAACTTTAGTTGTCACTTACCAAAATGGCAGCCTCATCTAGCCACAAAATAAGAAAAGACAAAGGAAGCACAAGTGGTCAAAAAGAGGCAGGAAGCAAGAAGAAGCAGGATCCCAAGAATTAAGAAGAACCAAGCAATAAATAAGAGGTGGTCTCGTTCCTTAATAATCAAATGATAATTGGTGACTTGTCTTTATGAATGTTTTCATCATAAATCATCTAAGTGTTAGGTGGAGTCTTTTTTTTTTTTTATGAGTCGTTTTTTTTTAAGTATGTGTGTTTGTTAAGTGCTTTGAATAAAGTGAATGCCTAGATGTTTGGATATAACTTCACCTTCTTAAACAAGTGCGTGCCATGCTTGTTCTGTTTCAAAAATAAAAGAAAAGTTTGAACAAAAGTAACTTGGCTAAATTAGTGACAAATCAAGTAGAATTAAGTGGTGGTATGCATGCTTGATTGTTTAGTCACATCACTAAAATTAGAGTGTAGAATTATCATTTTTTTATGTAGAAGTACAAATTGTCTATGGATCTTGATGAATAAATGTCTTTGGCTATGAAAAAGAAAGAAAAAGGAAAGGAAAATAGCCACGGAAAAAGGCAACCAAAAAGCAAAAAAATTGAGAAAATAAGCTAGGCACCAATGGTTTGAACTTCTGAGACAAATGCCTGTGGTGTTTATGTATTAAGGATATGCTTGGATGAATAGGTTCTGAGGAGTGTTTCAACACTTGGTAACTTGGGTTAACTAACCCGGGATTATCAACCAAAAGTCCACTATCAAGAGCAACCTAAATACAAAACATTTAGTCACACAAAGAGGTGCTGGGCACTAATGTCTCAAGAAGAAATGTGAACTAAAATGCCTAAGGTGGATATGTGTAGTGCACTGATAAGAAAAAGAAAATGCCAAAGGCTTGTGCAACACATGACACTAAGCAAACAAGGAGCAAAAGAAGCTCTAAGAAAAAGAAAAGAAAAACAAAGAAGAGAAAAGTGCTAAAGACATAAGAATAACAAGAGGCCATAGCAATTTTTGATGGATGCAATGAAAAAGTGATAATCCTACCTGATAAGTATGAAAAAGTGATGCTGCAACTTTCTGCATAAAACCCTTCTGATGAACTTCAAATGCTTGCTAATATAGCCAATGTAATTGCTTTCTGTTTCATACTTTCTTCTCAATTAACTCAGGACTTGCTTAGGGACAAGCAAGTATTAAGTTTGGTGTTGTGATGCCAAGGCATCATAGGCTAGTTTCACTAGCAATTTTCTGTTAGTTTTAGTTGTTTTATGCATTTTCTTGAGCTTAAAGTAACCAAAAATGGGTAAATGAAGAACAAAGTAATGAACCATCCAAACAATATGATTTTGATGCAAATTCCATGAGTTTTAGTTATATTACTTAAATGCTATGAATGAAAGATTTCTCATGAAATTTTGCAAGACTTTGATGCAATTGTTTGGATGATTTCAGGGAAGAAGAGGCTAAGCAAGGAAGCAACAAAATCAATAAAGGAAGCTTGTATATAACATGTGGAGTTTAAGTTCCAGTTTAAGCCTAAACTGGAGCTTAAACGCCAAAATCATGAAGGATAAGAAATGCTGGGATTGAAGTTTAACCTCCAGTTTGACCTCAAACTGGAGGTTAAACGCCAGAATGAAAAGCCTCACTTAAGGAGCATTCCACGTTTAACCTCCAGTTTGACCTCAAACTGGAGGTTAAACGCCAGAATGAGTAAGCCACCCAGGGAGGAGTTCCACGTTTAACCTCCAGTTTGACCTCAAACTGGAGGTTAAACGCCAGAACCAGGAAGAGTACCAGGGGCCATTCCACGTTTAAGCTCCAGTTTGACTCAAACTGGAGCTTAAACGTGTTCGATAGTTTCTCCACTCCAGGGTTGCTCTCTCCAAGCTTCCACGTTTAACCTCCAGTTTGACCTCAAACTGGAGGTTAAACGTGTTCGATAGTTTCTCCACTCCAGGGTTGCTCTCTCCACCTCCACGTTTAACCTCCAGTTTGACCCCAAACTGGAGGTTAAACGTGTTCGACACCTCCAGGGCCACCATTCCAAGCTTCCACGTTTAACCTCCAGTTTGACCTCAAACTGGAGGTTAAACGTGTTCGACCTCCAGGATGCCTCATTCCTTTTCCACGTTTAACCTCCAGTTTAACCTTAAACTGGAGGTTAAACGTGTTCGACTACATTACTCTCCAGGGCTACCATTCTTCCATTTCCACGTTTAAGCTTCAGTTTAACCTTAACTGAAGCTTAAACGTGCTTTTACAAATGGCCTCACTGGAAGTATCTGGCGTTTAAGTTGCAGTTTAAGCTTAAACTACAACTTAAACGCCACTCTTGAAAAGGGTTTCTGGGCCAAAAATATTGTGATTTAAGTTAGTCTTTGAGGACAATTATTAACTTAAACTTACTTTGGTATGAAACCCAATTGAATATCATGGTTTATGGGATTGGGCCTGAAGGATTGATGAGTTTGAAATCTCAATTTGTTGAGTCATGTGTCATTATTTGATTATCACTAAGTTGGCTCAATAAATGTTACAGGACTTGGATCAACAACCTCATCAAGATTATGGATCATAAACCCAAGGCAAAAGGAAAGCAAGGAGAGGCCTCAAAGCCCAAGAAGCACAACTGAAGCTCAATATAGAAAGTGTATAAATAGGATAGAAGTTAAGTTAGAGGGGACTTTACTTTCACTGGGAGCTAGTTTTTCCTTTTCTTTGTAATTGAATTCAGAGCTATGATTCACTAAACCCCCTTTCATTGGGTTAGGGAGCTCTATTGTAATTCAATGAATCAATAATAGTTTATCTTCTTCTTCAATCTTTTCTCTTGAATTTTGTTAGAAAGCTTCTCGATCTAATTCCATTGAGTAGTTGTCTTGGGAAAGAGACTACTCATACTTGGAATCCTTCGGAGCCTTGGGAAAGGAATGGAGGATTCATGCTAGAGAAGCTTTCTCACAGTGGATTGGATTGGGGTTTGGATGGATATTGTGACATGTAATCCTACCAAATTGTGGTTCATGAAATTGTGTGGTATAATCAGTGATCAAGCATCATCTCTTCTTATGAACATTTAAACCAAGGGATTGGGAATTTGTTTGTTTTTAGAGAGCATTGGTGAGCCAAGGAATTGGGATCCAATCATATAAGATTGCCAAGCAAAATTCAATGAATGCATTGGTTGAGGAAGAGATATACATGTTTTGATTCGGAGATTTCAATATCTCCTAAACCCAATGAATTCCCCATTTCTGATTTTACTTTCTCTTTACATTCTGCAATTCAATTCTTGCAATCACCCCCATTCCCTTTTAATTTCAGCAATTTACATTCTGCTCTTTAATTCATGCAATTTAAGATTCGGCCATTTAATTTTCTTGTCATTTACTTTTCCCGCCAATTTTACATTCCGCAATTCTCATCTCAATTCTTGATTCCGCTCAACTAGAACACACTTATAATCCGAATTGCTCAATCAACCAATCCTTGTGGGATTCGACCTCACTCTATTGTGAGTTTTTACTTGACGACGATAACCGGTGCACTTGCCGGAAGGAATTTTGCCGATCGTGCAATTTCCTAAATCGTAGCATAACTAGTTTATGTGCATCAGCATCTCACTTTATCCTTTGAAGTTTCGAATGATTGGCATCTATAGGAACTCAGAATTTAGATAGTGTTATTGATTCTCCTAGTTCAGTATGTTGATTCTTGAACACAGTTACTTTATGAGTCTTGGCCATGACCCTAAGCATTTTGTTTTCCAGTAATACCACCGAATACATAAATGCCACAGACACATAACTGGGTGAACCTTTTCAGATTGTGACTCAGCTTTGCTAGAGTCCCCAATTAAAGGTTTTCAGAGCTCTTAAGCACACTCTTTTTGCTTTGGACTATGACTTTAACCGCTCAGTCTCAAGTTTTCACTTGACACCTTCACGCCACAAGCACATGGTTAGGGACAGCTTGGTTTAGCCGCTTAGGCCAGGATTTTATTCCTATGGGCCCTCCTATCCACTGATGCTCAAAGCCTTGGATCCTTTTTTATTTTACCCTTGCATTTTGGTTTAAAGGGCTATTGGCTTTTTCTGCTTGCTTTTTCTTTCTCTCTTTTTTTTTTTGCATGTATTTTTTTCTGCAAGCTTTCCACTGCTTTTTCTTGCTTCAAGAATCATTTTTTAATAATTTTTCAGATTATCAATAACATTTCTCCCTTTTTCATCATTCTTTCAAGAGCCAACAATTTTAACATTCATAAACAAAAAATTCAAAAATATGCACTGTTCAAGCATCATTCAGAAAACAAAGAGTATTGCCACCACATCAAAATAATTAAACTGTTTTAAAATTCGAAATTCATGTACTTCTTATTCTTTTGCAATTAAAATATTTTTTATTTAAGAAAGGCGATGGATTCATAGGACACTCATAGATTTAAGGCATAGACACTAAGACACTAATGATCATGTAATGAAGATACAGACATAGATAAACATAAATCATAAAAATTCGAAAAACAGAAAATAAAGAACAAGGAAATTAAAGAACGGGTCCACCTTAGTGATGGCGGCTTGTTCTTCCTCTTGAAGATCTTATGGAGTGCTTGAGCTCCTCAATGTCTCTTCCTTGCCTTTGTTGCTCCTCTCTCATGACTCTTTGGTCTTCTGTAATTTCATGGAGGAGGATAGAATGCTCTTGGTGCTCTACCCTTAGTTGTCCCATATTGGAACTCAATTCTCCTAGGGAGGTGTTAATTTGCTCCCAATAGTTTTGTGGAGGAAAATACATCCCTTGGGACATCTCAGGGATTTCATGATGAGGAATTTCCTCATGCTCTTGCCCATGAGTGGGATCTCTTGTTTGCTCCATCCTTTTCTTAGTGATGGGCTTGTCCTCATCAATGAGGATGTCTTCCTCTATGTCAATTCCAGCTGAATTGCAAAGGTGACAAATGAGATGAGGAAAGGCTAACCTTGACAAAGTAGAGGACTTGTCCGCCACCTTGTAGAGTTCTAGGGATATAACCTCATGAACTTCTACTTCCTCTCCAATCATGATGCTATGGATCATGATAGCCCGGTCTATAGTAACTTCAGACCGGTTGCTAGTGGGAATGATTGAGCGTTGGATGAATTCCAACCATCCCCTAGCCACGGGCTTGAGGTCATGCCTTCTTAGTAGAATCGGCTTCCCTCTTGAATCTCTCTTCTATTGAGCGCCTTCTTCACAAATGTCCATGAGGACTCGGTCCAACCTTTGATCAAAGTTGACCCTTCTAGTATAGGGGTGTGCATCTCCTTGCATCATGGGCAAGTTGAATGCCAAACTTACATTTTTCGGACTGAAATCTAAGCATTTCTCCCGAACCATTATAAGCCAATTCTTAGGGTCCGAGTTCACACTTTGATCATGGTTCTTGGTGATCCATGCATTGGCATAGAACTCTTGAACCATTAAGATCCCAACTTGTTGAATGGGGTTGGTGAGAATTTCCCAACCTCTTCTTCGAATCTCATGTCGGATCTCCGGATATTCACCCTTTTTGAGCTTGAAAGGGACCTCGGAGATCACCTTCATCTTGGCCACAACTTCATAGAAGTGGTCTTGATGCACCCTTGAGATAAATCTCTCCATCTCCCATAACTCAGAGGTGGAGGCTTTTGCCTTCCCTTTCCTCTTTCTAGAGGTTTCTCTGGCCTTAGGTGCCATAAATGGTTATGAAAAAATAAAAAGCAACGCTTTTACCACACCAAACTTAGAAGGTTTGCTCGTCCTCGAGCAAAAGAAGAAGAAAGAGAGTAGAGGAAGAAGAAATAGAGGAGATGGAGGGTGTTAGTGTTTCGGCCAAAGGAGAGAAGTAGTGTTTAAGATGTGTGAAAATGAAGGGGTAAAGATAGGTTTATATAGGAGCGGAGAGAGGGTAAGGTTCGGCCATGTATGGGTGGGTTTGGGAGGGAAATTGGTTTGAATTTGAACAGTAAGGTAGGTGGGGTTTTATGATGGATGGATGTGGATTGGTGAAGAGATTATGGAGAAGAGGGTAGGATTTGATAGGTGAGGGGTATTTGGGGAAGAGGTATTGAGGTGATTGGTGAAGGGTATTTGGGGAAAGGTGTTATGGGAAGGTGTGCAGAAGAGAGAGAGAGATGAGGTAGGTAGGGATCCTGTGGGGTCCACAGATCCTGAGGTGTCAAGGATTTCTCATCCCTGCACCATGTGACGTGTAAACGCCCCTTGCTTGCCAATCCTGACATTAAACGCTAGGTTCCTGCCCATTTTTTGGCGTTTAACGCCAGCTTTTCTCCCCTTTCTGGCATTTAATGCCAGCTCTGTGCCCTTTTCTGGTGTTAAATGCCAGCTCTGTGCCCCTTTCTGGCGTTAAACGCCAGTCTAGTGCCCATTTCTAGTGTTAAACGCCCAGAATGGTGCCAGACTGGGCGTTTAACGCCTATTCTGCTACCCTTACTGGCGTTTAAACGCCAGCAAGCTTCTCCTCCAAGGTGTGCTGTTTTTAATACCATTTTTCATTCTGTTTTTACTTTTTCAGTTGTTTTTGTGACTTCACATGATCATCAACCTACAGAAAACATAAAATAATAATAGAAAATAAATAGATATAATAAAATTGGGTTGCCTCCCAACAAGCGCTTCTTTAATGTCAATAGCTTGACAGTGGGCTCTCATGGAGCCTCACAGATACTCAGAGCATGATGATGGCCTCCCAACACCAAACTTAGAGTTTGAATGTGGGGGATCTATTTGACTCTGCATTGAGAGAAGCTTTTCATGCTTCCTCTCCATGGTTACAGAGGGAGATCCTTGAGCCTTAAACACAAGGGAGTCCTCATTCACTTGAAGGACCAATTCTCCTCTGTCAACATCAATCACAGCTTTTGCTGTGGCTAGGAAGGGTCTGCCAAGGATGATGGATTCATCTATACACTTCCCAGTATCTAGGATTATGAAATCAGCAGGGATGTAATGGTCTTCAACCTTTATCAAGACATCCTCTACAAGTCCATAAGCCTATTTTCTTGAATTGTCTGCCATCTCTAGTGAGATTCTTGCAGCTTGTACCTCAAGGATCCCTAGCTTCTCCATTACAGAGAGAGGCATGAGGTTTATGCTTGACCCTAGGTCACACAGAGCCTTCTCAAAGGTCATGGTGCCTATGGTACAAGGTATTGAGAACTTTCCAGGAACTTGTCTCTTCAGAGGTAATTTCTGCCTAGTCAAATCATCCAGTTCCTTGGTGAACAAGGGGGGTTCATCCTCCCAAGTCTCATTACCAAATAGCTTGGCAATTAGCTTCATGATTGCTCCAAGGTACTTAGCAACTTGTTCTTCAGTAACATCTTCATCCTCTTCAGAGGAAGAATACTCATCAGAGCTCATGAATAGCAAAATTAAATTCAATGGAATCTTTATGGTCTCAGTGTGAGCCTCAGATTCCCATGGTTCCTTATTAAGGGACTCCTTGGAGGCCAGTGGATGTCCATTGAGGTCTTCCTCAGTGGAGATCACTACCTCTTCCTCCTCTCCAGGTTTAGCCGTGTGGGTTATGTTGATGGCCTTGCACTCTCCTTTTGGATTCTCTTCTGTGTTGCTTAGAAGAGTACTAGGAGGGAGATTAGTAACTTTCTTACTCATCTGACCCACTTGTGCCTCCAAATTTCTAATGGAGGACCTTGTTTCACTCATGAAACTTTGAGTGCTTTTAATTAAATCAGAGACTACAGTTGCTAATTCAGAGTGGTTCTGCTTGGAATTCTATGTTTGTTGCTGAGAAGATGATGGAAAGGGTTCGCCATTGCTAAACCTATTTCTTCCACCATTATTGTTGTTGAAGCCTTGTTGAGGCCTTTGTTGATCCTTCCATGAGAGGTTTGGATGATTTCTGCATGAAGGATTATAGGTGTTTCCATAGGATTCTCCCATGTAATTCACCTCTTCCATTGCTGGGTTCTTAGGATCATAAGCTTCTTCTTCAGATGAAGCTTCTTTGGTACTGAATGTTGCTGCTTGCATTCCAGATAGACTTTGAGAAATTATATTGACTTGCTGAGTCAATATTTTGTTCTGAGCCAATATGGCATTCAGGGTATCAATCTCAAGAACTCCTTTCTTCTGAATTGTCTCATTATTCATAGGGTTCCTTTCAGAAGTGTACATGAATTGGTTATTTGCAACCATTTCAATGAGTTCCTGAGCTTCTGCAGGCGTCTTCTTCAGATGAAGAGATCCTCCAGCAGAGCTGTCCAATGACATCTTGGACAGTTCAGACAGACCATCATAGAAGATACCTATGATGCTCCATTCTGAAAGCATGTCAGAAGGACACCTTCTGATCAATTGCTTGTATCTTTTCCAAGCTTCATAGAGGGATTCACCTTCCTTCTGTCTGAAGGTTTGGACTTCTACTCTAAGCTTACTCAATTTTTGAGGTGGAAAGAACTTTGCCAAGAAGGCATTGACTAGCTTTTCCCAAGAGTTCAGGCTTTCCTTAGGTTGTGAATCCAATCATATCCTAGCTCTGTCTCTTACAGAAAAAGGGAAGAGCATAAGTCTGTAGACCTCGGGATCAACCCCATTGGTCTTGACAGTGTCACAGATTTGCAAGAATTCAGCTAAGAACTGATGAGGATCTTCCACTGGAAGTCCATGAAACTTGCAATTCTGTTGCATCAGAGAAACTAATTGAGGCTTAAGCTTAAAGTTGTTTGCTCTAATGGCAGCGATTGAGATGCTTCTCCCATAGAAGTCGGGAGTAGGTGCAGTAAAGTCACCAAGCACCTTCCTTGCATTGTTGGCATTGTTGTTGTTTTTGGCTGCCGTTGCTTCTTCTTATTTAAAAATTTCTGTTAGGTCCTCTCCAGAGAGTTGTACTTTAGCTTCTCTTAACTTTCTCTTCAAGGTCCTTTCAGGTTCAGGATCAGCTTCAACAAGAATGCCCTTATCCTTGCTCCTGCTCATATGAAAAGAGAGGAGAAGAAAATATGGAATCCTCTATGTCACAGTATAGAGATTCCTTGAGGTGTCAGAGGAAAATAAAAATAGAAGGATGAGGTAGAGAAGAGAGAATTCGAACTTATTAAGAGTGACAGAGTAAGAATTGCTGATAATGGAGAAGTGTTAGTCCTTTGAATAAAAGGATTTGGGAAGAGAGGAAGAATTTTCGAAATTAAAGTAAAAGATTTTGAAATAATTAAAAGAAATTTTGAAAATTTGGTAAATGATTTTTGAAAACTAAGATTGGGAAAGAAATTAAGTAATTTTTGGAAAAGATTTTGAAATTAGAAATAAAAAAGATATGATTGAAAATTAATTTTGAAAAATATGTGATTGAAAAGATATGATTGAGAAGATATGATTGAGAATCAAATTCAAAAAGAAAGTTTTTAAAATTAAAGTTGATTACTTGACTAACAAGAAATTAGAAGATATGATTCTAGAATTTAAAATTTGATCATTTCTTAACAGCCAAGTAACAACTTGAAAATTTTGAGTTAAATCATTAATTGTAGCAAGGATTTTCGAAAATAATAATAATTTAAAAAAATGGAAAGAATTTGATTTTGAGAAGATATGATTGAAGAGATATAATTTGAAAAAGATTTGATTTTGAAAAATTATGAATATTTGAAAAATATTTGAATTAAAAACAAAATCTTCCCTCTAGTGTCCTCTTGGCGTTAAACGCCCAAAATGCTACCCTTTTGGGTGTTTAACGCCCAGCCAGGTACCCTGGCTGGCATTAAATGCCAGTTTTCCTTCCTCAGTGGGCGTTTTGAACGCCTAGCTTTTTTTGTATAATTCCTCTGCTGTCTGTTCTGAATCTTCAATTCTCTGTATTATTGACTTGAAAAGACATAATTTTGAAATTTTTTTTTGAATTTTTAATGATGAGAAATAATCAAAATGCAACTAATCATGAAAACTAAGATCAAACAAACAATGCATGCAAGACACCAAACTTAGAAATTTTCATATTAGAGACACTAACAAATTGATAATGCATATGAGAAACAACAAAACACACAAAACAAGAGAATTTAAAGATCAGAGCAAGAAATCATCAAGAATAACTTGAAGATCAATGAAGAACATAATGCATGTAATTTTCGAAAATTAGAAGGATAAAGACATGCAATTGACACCAAACTTAAAATTAGACACTTGACTCAAACAAAAAACATAAAATTTTTTTATTTTAAGATTTTATAAATTTTTTTGTGATTTTTCGAAAGTTATATGGAAAGGAAAAGAAAGATTTCAAAATTCTTAATAAGAATTCCAGGAATCATGCAATGTTAGTCTAAAACTCCGGTCCAGGAATTAGACATGGCTTACTAGCCTGCCAAGCTTTCAGTGAGAGCTTCGGTCCAAAACACTAGACATGGCCAATGGCCAGCCAAGCTTTAGAAGATCATTACTTTCAACAGCAAGATTGATAGAAATCATCAAGCTCTTGTTGTGATAAGTTGAAACCTCAGTCCAAAAGATTAGACATGGCTCCACAGCCAGCCAGACTTCAACAGATCATCATCAAACTTTAGAATTCATTCTTAAAAACTCTGAAGAACAGAATAGAAATATTTTTTTTTCGAAAATAAAAAGTAAAAAAAAAAACTTAAACATAAAATAAAATTACCTAATCTAAGCAACAAGATGAACCGTCAGTTGTCTAAACTCGAACAATCCCTGGCAACGGCGCCAAAAACTTGGTTGCACGGGGATTGTTTGTTCCCCGGCAACGGCACCAAAAACTTGGTGCACGAAATTGTGATCATCAATGGCGCCAACAACTTAGTACGCACAATTGTAATCTCAACTCTTTATCACAACTCCGCAAAACTAACCAGCAAGTGTACTGGGTCGTCCAAGTAATAAACCTTACGTGAGTAAGGGTCGATCCCATGGAGATTGTCGGTTTGAAGCAAGCTATGGTCATTTTGTAAATCTCAGTCAGGCGGATCCAAATGGTTATGGAGAATTGATAATTAAAATATGAATAGAACATAAAATAAAGATAGAGATACTTATGCAATTTATTGGTAGGAATTTCAGATAAGCGTATGGAGATGTTTTGTTCCTTCTGAACCTCAGCTTTCCTATTGTCTTCTTCCAATCATTCATACTCCTTTCCATGGCAAGCTGTATGTTGGGTTTCACCGTTGTCAATGGCTACATCCCCTCCTCTCAGTGAAAATGTTTCAAATGCACTATCACCACAAGGCTAATCAGCTGTTGGTTCTCGATCATGTTGGAATAGGATCCATTGATCCTTTTGCGTCTGTCACTACGCCCAACACTTGCGAGTTTGAAGCTCGTCACAGTCATCCCTTCCCTGATCCTACTAGGAATACGACAGACAAGGTTTAGACTTTCCAGATCTCAGGAATGGCCGCCAATTGATTCTAGCCTATACCACGAAGGTTCTAATCTTAGATTAGAAACCCAAGAGATACTCATTCAAGCTTGTTTGCTTGTAGAACGGAAGTGGTTGTTAGGCACGCGTTCATAGGTGAGAATGGTGATGAGTGTCACAGATCATCACATTCATCATGTTGAAGAATGAATGGATATCTTAGAACAGAAATAGGCTTGAGTTGAATAGAAAAACAATAGTACCTTGCATTAATTCATGAGGAACAGCAGAGCTCCACACTTTAATCTATGGTATGTAGAAACTCTACCGTTGAAAATACATAAGAACAAGGTCTAGGCATGGCCGAATGGCCAGCCCCCAAATGTGAACATAGAGATCAAAAGGTCTATGAAAGTATAAGGCAAATCAAAGATGAAAATACAACAGCAAAATGTCCTATTTATAGAGAACTAGTAGCCTAGGGTTTACAAAAATAGGTAATTAATGTAGAAATCTTCTTCCGGGCCCACTTGGTGTGTGCTTGGGCTGAACATTGAAGCTTTCACATGTAGAGAATTTTCTTGGAGTTAAACGCCAGTTTTTGTGGCAGTTTGGGCGTTTAACTCCAGCTTTTATGCCAGTTCTGGCATTTTGACGCCAGAATTTTTATGCTGACTTGGAATGCCGGTTTGGGCCATCAAATCTCGAGAAAAGTATATACTATTATATATTGCTGGAAAGCCCAAGATGTCTACTTTCCAACGCAATTGAGAGTGTGCCAATTCAGCTTCTGTACCTCCAGAAAATACACTTAGAGTGCAGGGAGGTCAGAATCCAACAGCATCTGCAGTCCTTTTTCAGCCTCTGAATTAGATTTTTGCTCAGGTCCCTCAATTTCAGCCAGAAAATACCTAAAATCATAGAAAAACACACAAACTCATAGTAAAGTCCAGAAATGTGATTTTTATTTAAAAACTAATAAAATATAATAAAAACTAACTAAAATATACTAAAAACATACTTAAAACAATGCTAAAAAGCGTATAAATTATCCGCTCATCACTCTTCCTCCAGAGTGAGCTATTTTTAATGTTGTTTTTGATTTTGGTTTGATTTTTGTGACTCCACATGATCATATCCTAAAGAAAACATAAAATAAAAATGGAAAACAGAAAATTAACATAGATAAGTAAAAATTGGGTTGCCTCCCAATAAGCGCTTCTTTATTGTCTTTAGCTGGACCTTACTGAGCTTTTAATCTAGTCTCAGCTTTGAGCATTCTTGCTCAATGTTGCCTTCAAGATAATGCTTGACTCTCTGTCTATTAACAATGAACTTCTTATTAGAATCAATGTCTTGAAGCTCCACATAGCCATATGGTGACACACTTGTAATCACATATGGTCCCCTCCACCGGGATTTCAGTTTTCCGGGGAATAATCTGAGCCTAGAGTTAAACAGTAGAACCTTTTATCCTGGTTCAAAGACTCTGGGTGACAGTTTCTTATCATGCCACATTTTTGCTTTCTCCTTGTAAATTTTTGCATTTTCGAAAGCATTGAGTCTGAATTCCTCTAGCTCATTTAACTGGAGTAATCTCTTCTCTCCAGCTAACTTAGCATCTAGGTTTAGGAATCTGGTTGCCTATTAGGCTTTATGCTCCAGTTCCACGGGCAGATGACAGGCCTTGCCATACACAAGCTGGTATGGAGAGGTTCCTATAAGAGTCATGAATGCTATTTTGTTTGCCCACAGAGCATCATCCAAGCTTTTTTCCCAATCCCTTCTATAGATAATTACAGTCCGTTCCAGAATTCTTTTTAGTTTTCTATTAGAGACATCAGCTTGCCCATTTATCTGTGGATAATATGGAGTTGCTACTTTGTGGCTAATTCCATATCGGACCATAGCAGAGTAAAGCTGTTTATTGCAGAAATGAGTGCCTCCATCACTGATTAGTACTCTAGGGACACCAAACCTGCTGAAGATATGATTCTGTAGGAACTTCAGCACTGTCTTAGTATCATTAGTGGGTGTTGCAATTGCCTCTACCCATTTAGATACATAGTCTACTGCCACCAGAATATATGTGTTTGAGTATGATGGTGGGAAAGGCCCCATGAAGTCAATACCCCATACATCAAATAACTTAATCTCCAAGATCCCTTGTTGAGGCATGGCATAACAATGAGGTAGATTACCAGCTCTCTGGCAACTGTCACAGTTATGTACAAACTCTCGGGAGTCTCTATAGAGAGTAGGCCAGTAGAAGCCACATTGGAGGACCTTGGTTGCTGTTCACTCACCTCCGAAATGGCCTCCATATTGTGACCCATGGCAATGCCATAAGATCTTCTGTGCCTCTTCCTTGGGCACACATCTATGGATTATTCCGTCTGCATATCTCTTAAAGAGATATGGTTCATCCCATTAGGTAGTACTTTACATCAGAAATTAATTTCTTTATTTGCTGCCTGCTGTACTCTTTGGGTATGAATCTTACAGCTTTATAGTTTGCAATGTCTGCAAACCAAGGTGTTTCTTGAATGGCAAATAATTGCTCATCCGGAAAGGTTTCAGAGATCTCAATAGAGGGGGAGGATGCCCCTTCTACTGGTTCTATCCGGGACAGATGATCTGCCACTTGGTTCTCTGTCCCTTTTCTGTCTCTTACTTCTATATCAAACTCTTGCAGAAGCAACACCCATCTTATGAGCCTGGGTTTTGAATCCTTCTTTGTAAGTAGATATTTAAGAGCAGCATGGTCAGTGTAAACAATCACTTTTGATCCTACTAAGTATGATCTAAACTTGTCAATGGCATAAACCACTACAAGCAGCTCTTTTTCTGTGGTTGTGTAATTTTTCTGTGAATCATTTAAAACATGGCTAGCATAATAAATGACATGCAGAAGCTTGTTATGCCTCAATCCCAGTACTGCACCAATGGCATGGTCACAGGCATCACACATTAGTTCGAATGGTAATGTCCAGTCTGGTGCAAAAATAACTGGTGCTGTGACCAGCTTAGCTTTCAGAGTTTCAAACACTTGCAAACACTCTGTGTCAAACACAAATGATGTGTCAGCAGCTAGCAGATTGCTCAGAGGTTTTGTAATTTTTGAAAAATCTTTTATAAACCTCCTATAGAATCCTGTATGCCCCAGAAAGCTTCTGATTGCCTTAACATTGGCAGGTGGTGGTAATTTTTCAATTACTTCCACTTTACCTTGATCCACCTTTATTCCCTTGTTTAAAATTTTATGCCCAAGGACAATTCCTTCAGTCACCATAAAGTGACATTTTTTCCAGTTTAAAACTAGGTTGGTCTCTTGGCATCTTTTCAGAACAAGTGCTAAATGGTCAAGGCAGGAGCTGAATGAGTCTCCAAATACAGAAAAGTCATCCATGAAGACTTCCAGAAATTTCTCTACCATATCGGAGAAGATAGAGAGCATGCACCTCTGAAAGGTTGCAGGTGCATTGCACAGACCAAAAGGCATCCTTCTGTAGGCAAACATTCCATAAGGACATGTGAATGCTGTTTTCTCTTGGTCCTGAGGATCTACTGCAATTTGGTTGTAACCTGAATAGCCATCCAAAAAGTAGTAATATTCATGACCTGCTAGTCTCTCTAGCATCTGGTCTATGAATGGTAAAGGAAAGTGATCCTTCCTGGTGGCTGTATTGAGCCTTCTGTAATCAATACATATACGCCACCCTGTAACTGTTCTTGTAGGAACCAGTTCATTCTTTTTATTATGAACCACTGTCATGCCTCCCTTCTTGGGGACAACTTGGACAGGGCTCACCCAGGGACTATCAGAAATAGGATAAATAATCCCAGCCTCCAGTAACTTGGTGACCTCTTTATGCACCACCTCCTTCATGGCTGGATTTAGCCGCCTCTGTGGTTAAACCACTGGCTTAGTATCATCCTCCAATAGGATCTTGTGCATGCATCTTGCTGGGCTGATGCCCTTAAGATCACTTATGGACCACCCAAGAGCTGTCTTGTGTGTCCTTAGCACTTGAAGTAGTGCTTTCTCTTCCTGTTGATTTAAAGCAGAGCTTATGATCACCAGAAAAGTGTCACCTTCTCCCAAAAATGTATATTTCAGGGATGGTTGTAGTGGTTTGAGCTCGGGTTTAGGAGGTTTCTCCTCTTCCTGAAGAATTTTCAGAGGCTCTTTTATTTCCTCTGATTCCTCCAGATCAGGCTGGACATCTTTAAAGATGTCTTCTAGCTCTGATTCGAGACTCTCAGCCATATTGATCTCCTCTACCAGGGTGTGAGTAATATCAACACTCATGCAGTCTTTTGATGTGTCTGGATGCTTCATTGCCTCAACAACATTTAGCTTGAACTCATCCTCATTGACTCTCAAGGTCACTTCCCCTTTTTGGAAATCAATGAGGGTTCGTCTAGTTACTAGGAAAGGTCTTCCTAGAATGAGAGTTGCACTTTTGTGCTCCTCTATTTCCAGCACTACAAAGTCAGTGGGGAAGGCAAATGGCCCAACCTTGACAATCATGTCCTCAATTATGCCTGATGGATATTTAATGAAGCCATTAGCAAGTTGAAGACATATCCGGGTTGGTTTGACCTCTTCAGTCAAGCCAAGCTTTCTGATAGTAGATGCAGGGATCAGATTGATACTTGCCCCAAGGTCACATAGAGCTGTCTTGGTATAAGTACCCTCTAATGTGCATGGTATCATAAAGCTTCTGGGATCCTTAAGCTTTTCTGGTAAGCTTGTTAGAATGACTGCACTGCATTCTTCAGTGAGAAAAACTTTTTCTATTTCTCTCCAATCCTTCTTATGACTTAAGATCTCTTTCATGAACTTAGCATAAGAGGGTATTTGCTCAAGTGCCTCTGCAAACGGAATCTTTATTTCAAGAGTCCTAAGATAGTCTGCAAAGCGGGCAAATTGTTTATCCTGTTTCGCTTGGCAGAGTTTCTGAGGATAAGGCATTTTGGCTTTATATTCTTCAACCTTAGTTGCTGTAGGTTTAATTCCTACAGAGGCAGGTTGAGAAGCCTTCTTAAGGGAGTTATTATCAGCACTTGCAGGTGTCTGATCCCTCACTAGCGTTTGAACGCCAGAGCTGGACATGGATTGGGCATTTAACGCCAGATTCCTACCCTTTTCTGGCGTTTGAACGCCAGAATTGAACATGGATTTGGCGTTTAATGCTAGTTTTTCACCTTTTTCTGGCGTTTGAACGCCAGACTTATTCCTCTCTGGGCTCTTACTGTCCTTAGAGGGATTTTCGGTAGCAGGTTGCTCATCCTCTGTCAGCTGTTCTTTTCTTGGCTTTCTGCTGTTTTGAGTTGAGGTATTTAATGTCTTTCCACTTCTTAATTGAACTGCTTGGCACTCTTCTGTTATCTGTTTTGATAACTGCTGTTTTGTCTGATTCAATTGTGATTCTATATCCTTGTTAGCATTTTTGGTTTCTTGTAGCATCTCCTTAAATTCTGCTAACTGCCTTGTTATAGAAGATAGTTGCTGATTGAGTTCAGCAACTTGTTCCTGAGGACTAAAGTCAGTTGATACTGCCTTAGTTCCTTCTTTCATGGAGGACTCATTATTTTTGTACAGATGCTGATTTCTAGCAACTATATCGATAAGCTCTTGAGCCTCTTCAATAGTCTTTCTCATGTGTATAGATCCACCAGCTGAGTGGTCTAGAGATACCTGAGCTTTTTCTGTAAGCCCGTAGTAGAGGATGTCTAACTGCACCCACTCTGAAAACATTTCAGAGGGGCATTTCCTTAGCATCCCTCTGTACCTCTCCTAGGCGATATAAAGGGATTCATCATCCTCTTGTTTAAAGCCTTGGATGTCTAGCCTTAGCTGTGTCATCCTTTTTGGAGGGAAATATTGATTCAGGAATTTGTCTGATAACTGTTTCCATGTTCTTATGCTTACCGTAGGTTGGTTATTTAACCACCTCTTAGCTTGATCTTTTACAGCAAATGGAAACAGTAATAATCTGTAGACATCCTGATCTACTTTCTTGTCACGTACTATGTCAGCAATTTGCAAGAACTGTGCCAGAAACTCAGTAGGTTCTTCCTGTGGAAGACCGGAATACTGGCAATTTTGCTGCACCATGACAATGAGTTGAGGATTTAGCTCAAAACTGCTTGCTCTGATGGGAGGTATACAGATACTACTCCCGTAGGCAGCAGTAATGGGGTTAGCATATGACCCCAGAGTCCTTCTGGACTATTCATTTCTACTTAAGTCCATGGTGGAGAAAAGGGAATTGATATGAATTGCAAAAAAAAATATATTTTTATTTTTTATTTTATTAAAAAATCGAATAATAAAAAAATAAAAGAAAAAAATAAAATAAAGTAATTATAAATTAAAATATAGATTTCAAAAAGTAAAAAAAAAGGAAAAATATATTCGAAAACCAAATTAATTGCTTAATTAAGAAGATTTGAAAAACTTTGGATATGATTTTTGAAAAAGATTTTGAATTTTGAAATTTTAAAACTAAAACAGGAAAAAATAAAAAATTTTAAAATAGAAATCTGAATTTTTGAATGAGAATTTCGAAAATTCAATTAGATAGAGAGAAAAGATATTTTTGAAATTAATGAGGAAAGAGAAAAATAATAAAATGACACCAAACTTAGAATTTTTAGATCAAAACAGAGAAAATAAACAGGAAAACTTTGAATATCAAGATGAACACCAAAAGTAACTTTTGAAAAATTTTTAAGAAAACAGAAACACAAAGGACACCAAACTTAAAAATTTTTGTACTCTAAGCACTAATAATTCGAAAAAAAATTGAAAGAAAAATAAAATCATGCAATTGACACCAAACATAAAATATGAAAGTAAACTCAAACAGAAAAACTCAATTATTAGTTTATAAAAATTTTCAAAAAATTTAAAAAGAGAAAATAGGGATTTTAAAAAAAAAGTTTCAACCAAAAACAATAATAGAAGACGCAATTTTAGTGACTCTAAACTAAAAAGGATAAATTTTTCCTAATCTAAGCAACAAAATAAACCGTCAGTTGTCCAAACTCGAACAATCCCCGGTAATGGCACCAAAAACTTGGTGCACGAATTGTAAATCACACTTTTCACAACTCGTACCACTAACTAGCAAGTGCACTGAGTCGTCCAAGTAATACCTTACGTGAGTAAGGGTCGATCCCACGGAGATTGTTGGCTTAAAGCAAGCTATAGTTATTTTGTAATTCTTAGTCAGGAAATTAATAATAAAAATGGTTGGGTTTATGAAAAGTAATTAACAGAAAATAAATAATACTTGTTATGCAGTAATGGAGAACAGATTGAGGTTTTGGAGATGCTCTGTCTTCTGAATCTCTGCTTTCCTACTGTCTTCTTCTTCACGCACGCAGGTCTCCTTCCATGGCAAGCTATATGTTGGTGGATCGCCGTTGTCAATGGCTACCATCCATCCTCTCAGTGAAAATGGTCCAAATGCGCTGTCACCGCACGGCTAATCATCTGTCGGTTATCACTCATGTTGGAATAGAATCCATTGATTCTTTTGCATCTGTCACTACGCCCAACACTCGCGAGTTTGAAGCTCGTCACAGTCATCCCTTCCCAGAACCTACTCGGAATACCACAGACAAGGTTTAGACTTTCCGGATCTCAGGAATGGCTGCCAATAATTCTAGCCTATACCACGAAGACTCTAATCGTGAACCAGGAGGCTAAGAGATACACACTCAAGCTAGTGCAGATAGAACGGAGGTGGTTGTCAGGCACGCGTTCATAGGTGAGAATGATGATGAGTGTCACGGATCATCACATTCATTAGGGTGAAGTGCGAGTGAATATCTTAGAATAGAAACAAGCGTGATTGAATGAAAAATAGTAGTAATTGCATTAATTCAGCGAAACACAGCTTAGCTCCTCACCCCCAACCATGGGGTTTAGAGACACATGTCGTCAGAAATACAATGTAAAATGTGAAAATGTCATGAGATGTAAAATAAATCTCTAAAAGTAGTTTTTATACTAAACTAATAACCTAGGTTTACAGAAAATGGGTAAACTAAGATAGATAGTGCAGAAATCTGCTTCCGGGGCCACTTGGTGTGTGCTTGGGCTGAGCATTGAAGCTTCCATGTGTAGAGACTTTTCTTGGAGTTAAACGCCAAGTTGCTGCCTGTTTCTGGCGTTCAACTCCAGTTTTTATGCCAGTTCTGGCGTTTAACGGGTAAAGACTTGGCGTTAAACGCCAATTTGCGTTGTCAATACTTGGACAAAGTATAAACTATTATATATTGCTGGAAAGCTCTGGATGTCTACTTTCCAACGCAATTGAGAGCGCACCAATTGGGCTTCTGTAGCTCCAGAAAATCCATTTTGAGTGCAGGGAGGTCAGAATCCAACAGCATCTGCAATCTTTTTTCAGCCTCTGAATCAGATTTTTGCTCAAGTCCCTCAATTTCAGCCAGAAAATACCTGAAATCATAGAAAAATACACAAACTCATAGTAAAGTCCAGAAATGTGAATTTTGCATAAAAACTAATAAAAACATAGTAAAAACTAACTAAATCATACTAAAAACTACCTAAAAATAATGCCAAAAAGCGTATAAATTATCTGCTCATCAATGAACCTTGTGAATTTGGTGATGCTTTGATTGGTTGTTTTTATTACTTGTAGGTAAAGAAATGGTTGAAGAAGGAAATTTTAGCACGCTTTTGAAGTTAAAGCACGCTTTGGACCTTAGGCCACACTTTGGAAAGCGTGACCTAAGGAACCAAAAGCGTGGCGCACCAAGGAAGCACCATGGCACAACATTAAGTTGAAAAACATAACTGAGCGCCTAAGAGAATGGAAGAAAGCACTAGCGCTCAGTTAACTTGTTTTACCTTTATCGTGCCTCCCCAAGGAAAAATCAAAGTGCAACATTTGCTAGTGGCTTCAACAAGGTTCGAACCTTGCACTTGGAAGACATGGAGGAAGCGCTACTCCAAGGGAAATGACCAAAATGAAATGGCCAAGGTTTGTACCTTGAACCTTGAGCTAACCAAGAGTAGCGCTACTTGCAAGAAATTAGCCACAAATGTTGCAACCAAGGGTCGAACCAGGAGCCTCAAGCCAAAAAGAAAAGCGCTACACCAAAGCAAAAGGGGCGCTCAGTTGAAACTTCTTCACTGAGCGCTACCTTGTGAAAAGAAAATTGGCCGAATTTGCACTCCCCAAGTCTCAAAGAGAAGCCTCCACTCAAGCAAAGGGTGTTGAGTTAACTCTTCTTCACTGAGCACTAGTTCAACAACCAAGGGGCCAAGGACAACAAGCATATGTAGCGCTCAGTTACCTTAAGTAACTAAACGCTACCCTGGAGCCTGTAACGCATCAAATGGGCCAAGGAAACAAGCTTTGAGCTCTCAGTTGCCTAAGTTAACCAAGCGGTTCCCTGGAGGTGCACCATGCATCAAATTTTAATTCAATTGCCACTTTGGATCCAACTCTTCACCAAATCAAAAGCCCACTCCAAATTCTAAAATAAAAAAAATAGAAAGTGTATAAATAGGACTTAGTTTGATTTAGAGAGGACCTTTGGTTCAACCTTTTTTTTAACCTTTTTTTACCTTTTGCTTAGTTTGGAACTCTCATTTGGATTTTGAGCTTTGAATTGGGAATTGGGATTGAGAGTCGAGTTCTCTCCTCCTTGTTCTTACTTTTGCATTTCTTGCTTTCTGTTATTGAATTGTGGACAGAGATTGAAGGAATTCTGTTTCAATCCTTGATCTACAATTCATCTTTGTTCTCTTCTGCATAACTCTAAGGAATTATGAATTGAATTCAGCTTTCTATTTTCATTTTCATTTCTTCTTCTACGTTTGTTATCTTCTCTTGGATTTTGAATTGAGATTGAAGAGCTTCATTGATTCTAAGTTTGAGAATCATCTTCTACCTCTCTTCTCAATTGTTCCAAGAATTGGATCTGAATTTCCTTTACTGTTTTCATTTTCTTTTCTTCTACAAATTGTTCTCTGTTGGATCTAGGAAGGAGTTGAGATCTAGACTTGTTTTCTAATCTCATTGAGCCTCTAAGCTCTTGAATTTCTTTCCTAGCTCTTGTAATTTTACTTTTTGTTTATTCTTCACTGCAATTTTCTAATTCTGTTTAGATCTGCTGCACTTAATTCATCTTCTTTACTTTCTGTTATTAAATTCTGAATTCCAGCATCCCACACCCCTTTATATTTCAAGCAATTTATATTTCTTGCAATCTAAGCTTCAGCTATTTACATATCTTGCAATTTAAGTTTCAGTCATTTACATTACTTGCACTTTAAGATTCAGCTATTTTACTTTTTCTGCTCTTTAATTTACTGTCAATTCCCCCTCTCCCTTTTAGTTTCATGCAATTTAGCTTCTATTGGTTACAATTCACTCAAATCATCAACTGTTTGCTTAACTAAATCAACCACCTAACTAAAATTTCTCAATCCTTCAATCCCTATGGGATCGACCTCACTCATGTGAGTAATTACTACTTGATGCGACCCGGTACACTCGCCGGTGAGTTTAGGTGTTGGAATTTTGGTTTCAACCCATCATTGCGCCTTGTTTTTATTTTGGTGGGAGCCCAAAAATGTTGATTGATTCAACGTAGCGCTCTCTTCATTTGAGCGCTGGACTTTGATGTTGGGCGCTCAGTTTGAACACACAACGTAGCGCTATGCTTTTGTCCCTTGGTGGGAGCTTTAGTGCTCCTAACTAGCGTTCAAAGAGTGAACGCTGCACTTAAATAGAGAGTGCTATGCTTGGTTCCTTGAGTGCCATGCTTTTATATCCTAAGACACGCTTTGATAAGGCACGCTTTCATGGTTCTTTCTTCTCTTCACCATTTCGTCACCAACAAGTAATCAAACCAACCAAACAAACCATCACCAAATTCACAAGATCTCTGCATCATTCAAAAACCAACTAATTCTAGCTTAAACCTCATGATTTTGTGGCAAATAATTGATGGTTGATTGAATTGACATAACCATACAAATCCACTCCAAATCACTTACTTATAATGCAAGAAAGTGCATAAAACCTAATGAAACAAGTGAAAAATGCTTGAAAAGCTAGCATAAGATGACTTGTCATCACAACACCAAACTTAAATCTTGCTTGTCCCCAAGCAAGCACTAAACATAAGAAGAAATGAAATTAAACAAAGAAGCATGCATGTCCTTATTTAGCAGATAATTGAACTTGGTTCATGGGGTTTTATGCAGACAAATGTAGCTCAATTATTCTTAGCTGTCTTATATGAAATGTCTCCTTGATGGCTCACTAGAGTTGCTGCTATACTGCCTTGCATTTTGATTGATCCCCTGCTAGCTTTTTCTTTCTTTCTTTTGCTTTAGAAAGCTTATATCTTAATGAAAGCTTGGTGGCAAGTGTTGCAGCAGCCTTTTGGCTCAATTTTTGCTCAACACTTCTTCACCATAGACACTTGGCTCACAATTTCTTCCTAGGAACATTGATGCCCAGCATCTCTTTGGATCACTAAATGCTTTGTAACTAGGTTGCTCCTGATAATGGACTTTCGGTTGGCAATCCCAGATTAGTTAATCCAAGTGGCCAAGTTTTAAAATACTCCTCAGAACCTAATTGTCCAAGCATATCCTAGTACAAAAGCACCACAGGAATTTGTCCTAAGGTCCAAGGTATTGGTGTCTAGCCTTATTGTTTGTTTCTTTGCCAACTCTTGGCTTTTCTTTTTCTTTTTCTTTCTTGCTTTGATCATTCTCAAGGGGATATTCATTAATAAAAGGCTTTATAGCAGCAAACTAATTCACACTACAAAGAACATCTTATTATGCAGCTTTTATTATTGAACTAATCATTAAATCAAACAAGTACCACCACTGAATTTTATTCTAATTTCTACAACATTGGACAATCACTTTCTTGTTTCAAATATTTTTCTTTTATTTACGCAGAAGAAAACAAAATAGAATTTAAGCAAATGATTGATAACAAGCACAATACAGATCACTTGTAAGAAAACTACTCAGAATATGAATGTGAAAAACATAAAGCATTTGGAGGCATATCATGTTTCAGGTATGCATCATCCTTATTTAATTGAAAAACATGAAAGAAACTCCACCACCTCCTAATTGTCATGCTTCTTGCTCCTGCTTGATTCTCCTTTCTTCTTCCTCTTCTTGGTTGCATCTTGAGGTTCTTCAACAGGGCACCTTCGATCCAAAACAGGGTCTATCAGACCTGAAAGTCCAGCCTCCTCCAACCCATGCCGCATGTGTGCTACATGCTTCTTGGTTCTTGCTCTCTGATGGTCTACTAACTCTTGGCATTGCTCAAATGGCTTAATCTGTGGGTTCAATGCTGGCATGCTGTGGACTACATAATCCAACTTTGATTGGGTTTCTATATCATACTCCATTCTATCCACGTGTCTATGTTCTCCAATGGTATGATATATGTTCTTCCACTGATACAGATTCTGAGTGTATTCCCCATACTTGGCCTGTCGCAAAGACAATTTATCATATGATTCTCGAAAATCTGCTGATTTTTCCCTTTGCCCATCAAGAATCTTTGTTTAAAATTCTTGTTGTTGAGCCATTATTTGTTGCTGCCATTTCTCTTGTTGTTCCATCATTTGGCGCTGCCAGTTCTCTTATTGCTCTCGATCCTTCAGATACTGCTCCTGTTGCCTCAAATATTGTTCTTGATGTTGCTCCTGTGCTCTTGCGAATTGCTGAGACATTTCTTCAATGGTTCTCTGTATTGACTCAAATCCAGTACACCAGAAGCTTGCTCTCCCTCTTCTTGTGGTCTTCTTCTTCCTTGGGATCTTCTTTCCTCTTGATTGTCATCATCAGTAGCACCTTCCATGGTTCTCCTTGTGATTTTCCTGCCTCATTTTACCTTCTCTATATCTTCATCTTCAAAGAGCACCCCAGTCCTGTTGCACAGCCTCAGAATAGTGCTTGGGTGACCAATCCTACTAGATTTGCTTGTGCTCTCGGCCATCTCCTGAATGCTCTCTGCTATGAGCTGTGAGAGGTTGATTTCTCCTCCCTTTAAGATGCAATATGTCAGGATAGCTCGCTGGATTATGACTTCTGAGGTGTTTGCAGTAGGAAGTATAGACCTCCTCACTATCTCATACCACATTTTGGCCTCTGGTATGAGATCTATTATTTTCAAACAGCTTGGAGCTTCCTCTGAGTCCCTTTCCCAGTCTCTGTCTTTAAAGCATAACCCATGTAATATCTCGTCAGGGTCATTCTCACCCTGCAGTCTTTCCTCAAAGCTAAGCTCTCCATAGGTTATTACTTTCAACTGTAGGGCCCTCATGACTAATGGTGGACTAAAATCTACCTTAACACCCCTGACATAGCTCTTATAAGGAAGTCTGTCCTGGCTTGTCTTTACAGCATTTGCATAGAATTCTCTTATCATGACTGCACTGATGTCTATTAAAGGTTCACACAAAAGTTTCCACCTCCTTTCCTTGGTAATTCTTCTCATGATAGGATACTCTCCACCCTTTAGTCTAAAGCCCATCTCCGAAATGACGTGCTTTGATTCCATGAGCCTATGATACCTTGATTCATGAAGCTAAGATTTAAACCTCTTGGTATCATAGGTAGGTGGTTCGGCCACTATTGGTTCCTTTCTTTTCCTCCTTCTAGAACTTGAGGAAGCCATATATTAAGAAGAAAAGAAAGAAGAAGAGAAGATAGGCTTCGGTTAAGGCACGGTTGTGAGAAAGGAAATGGAAGGTGAGGTATTGTGTGGTGTCTTTGGATGAGGGAAAAATAATGTAGGTCTTGTGGGGGATTTACAAGAAGAAAGCAAAAGTGTATGGGATGAATATATGAAGAGAATAATGGTTATGTGAGCTTAAGAAAAGCTACTACCAATTTGTAGCCAAGGTGTGAAACAGAGCAAAAGGTTAGAGGCTTTATACAAAGGAAGCAAGGTGTGTGGCTTAAAGGATGTTGCTGCCAATTTATAGAGGTGGAGGGATTATTGTAGGGGGACTTTTTCTCAGTTCTTTGGCAATGAAGGGTGAGGATTGAGCAAAATATTGTTGTGGATCCATGAGATGGACGGCCTGCATGTGAAGATGAGTTAAGACAAGGCTTGCTCCTCCATTGGTTGCATACAGTTCGGCCTCCAAGGTGTAAGGCTATGCAGATTTTGTTTTTCAAGAGAGCACACTTCCCTAGGCACATGTGACTCTCTTTTGATCTTATGACAACCGTGCATGCCCCCTTTTGTTTTCTTTTCAATCTCCCTTGTGCCTATCCACGTGAATTAAAGCATAGTAAGCTTAAACTTTGGATTTCAACACGGTGATGGTGCACTACCTATATAAAACGAAAATGTTGGTATGTGTCCTTATGTGTGAATAATCAACAATGCCACTTAGAAATTAAACAAAATTTTGGTGAATACCAAACTTGTTTTTTTTTCTAAGTGATTTATATGAAATCTAATGAATATCTGTCATAATTAATATATTTATTATAAAGAACACTTTTATTTGCTACCATGCTACCATAAACTCATAAAATGATGCAATGTATGGTTTCTCTATTCATAAATTTAATCCTTTGAGAAAAAATGGTTTTTCTGAGATTCAATGCATATGTAGACACCAAACTTAGTGCTTGGCTATATACTTCACCTGAAGGAATAAGTATATATCCTAAGATAGCTTGAGAAGCTATTTTGGAGTGCCTTTAGGTACATCAAACTTAGGAATCAGACATATGCTTCACAATGGCTTGTGCATTTATCAAATCTGCTTGTAAGAACTCAAATGTATGCTAGGAGAACCATTTATTGAAATTAAAACAAGGCAAGAATATTAAATCATGGGCTGCCTCCCATGGAGCGCTCTTTTATTGTCATTAGCTTGACATTGACTCCTTATTAGGGTGGCTGATGATTGTGGTGTCTCAGTTTGTCTCATCTCACTGTAAGCTTTCTTCCAGTGCCTTGATGTTCAATCTCTGTATGCTCCAGTGAGAGTATCATGTTGATAATGTAGTAATCATCAGATTGTGCTCTGTCCCCAACTGTTGGTAGATTAGTTGCACTTTATCTCCCTTTGAGAATCCTTCAGTTGGGATCTTTTTTCTTTTCCACCCTTTCAGAGCCTTTTTCTTGCTCTTCTTCCCCGTTTTTGGTGATCCTTCTACTTTGCCAGTGGGCTGTATTTTGGGATCTGTCTTGTTAGTGGCCAACACCTTACTTTCTTCTTGCTTCCTCTCATCATTTTATATAGTTTCATTCTCCTTTTGTCCTGCTTTGCTGCTTGTCTCTTGCTTTGGAAGGGAACTAATGAGTATCTCCTTGGATTCTTCCTTCCAATGCAAGTCTTCTCTGTCATCCTTCATGCATTTCTCATTTTCATCAGTATGAAAGACATTCAAAGTGATGCTTTTATCCACGAGCTCTAGTGACATCTGTGTGGGCTTTACGTCCTTTATGCATAGCTTTCTCATCATAGAATAAGGAATTAGATTGATGCTGGCTCCTAAGTCACACAGTGCCTTTTTTATGGTCATATTACCAATGGTGCAAGGTAAGAAAAAGCTCCCAGGGTCTTGGAGTTTTGGAGGGAGCCCTTTTTGGATCACTGCACTGCATTCTTGTGTCAGAAGCACTGTTTCCTTCTCATGCCAGCTTCTCTTTTTGTTAATGAGCTCCTTCAAGAACTTTGCATATAGAGGCATCTGCTCTAATGCTTCAGCAAGTGGGACATTAATCTCCAGCTTCTTGAAGACCTCAAGGAACTTGGGGAATTATTGATCCTTGAGTTCTTTTTGTAGTCTTTGAGGATATGGCAGAGGAGGTGTGTAAGCCTTCACTTCCTTCCTCTATTCTTGTGATGATTCCTCCATGACTTGTTTCCCTTTTCTTGAAGCTTGGAGCTGCTTATCATTCTCTTTAAGCTTCTCTTGGTCCTGCTTGTTTGCTGTCACCTCTTCCTTGTTGCTGGCCTCATCTTTCTCAGCCGGCTTCTCCATAGGCTTCTTGTTGGCTTCTTTGTCATTCACCAAGGTTCTTCCACTCCTTAATTGAATAGCTGTGCATTCTTCTTTGGGATTCAGAATGGTATCGCTTGGGCTTGTTGGTTTCTCAATCACTGCTTGCTTGGACAGTTGCCTAATCTGCCTTTCTAAGTTTCTCATTGAGGCTTCATGATTCTTGCTGGTCATCTCCTGATGTTTCATCATCTTCTCCATCAGTATCTCTAAGTTTGAGATCCTTTGAGCATCTTGTGGTATTTTTGGCTGATTGTGGGATATTGAAGGTGGATGATAGTTGTTTTGGTTAGTGGCTGGATTATTGGGTGGATAATAGCTAGAATTGGGGTAGTTGTTTTGGGGTTTTCTATATGGATTGTGGTTAGTATTTTGCTGGTTGCTGTGGTTTACATTTTTTGAGTTGTTTTGGTTTGAATTTTTCTGCCAAGGTTGCTGGCTGTGGTTGTCTCCCTACCTTAGATTTGGATGGTTCTTCCAAGAGGGGTTGTATATGTCTCTATGAAATTAATTCCGGCTGGATCCTTGGTTGTGCATGTATTTCATTTGTTCCTGCTGCTAATCTTCACAATTTTCCTTATTTTGTCCCCACCCAACTAGTGGTTGATTGGTGACATTTACTGATGCCACTTGCAGACTATCAATCCTCTTAGCCATCTGCTCAAATTGTTGCTGGATTTACTGATGCATCACCTTGTTTTGAGCTAGAATAGTGTCCACACCTTCCAACTCCAGTACACCTTTTCTCTGGGCTGGTTGGCGTTTTCTTTGATAAGCAAAGAAGTATTGATTGTTTGCCACCATATCTATGAGGTTTTGGGCTTACTCTGCTGTCTTCATTAGTTGCAATGAACCTCCTGCTGAATGATCTAATGCTTCCTGAGCTTTCATAGTCAACCCTTCATAGAAATTCTGAAGTATGTCCCATTCATTGAACATTTCAGGGGGGCATTTTTTAATCAAGTCCTTGTATCTCTCCCAAGCCTCATAGAGGGATTCTACATCCATCTGTGTGAAGGTTTGTACCTCTATCTTCAATCTAATAATTCTTTGATGTGGGTAGAACTTGGCTAAGAATTTACTCACTAGATCCTCCCAGCTAGTGATGCTTTCTTATGGAAAGGCTTCAAGCCATTGAGCAGCCTTGTCCCTCAATGAAAATGGAAACAGCAAGAGTTTATATATGTTAAGATGCACTCCATTGGATTTCACTGTGTCACAGATCCTCAGGAAGATAGATAAATGCTGATTTGGGTCTTCTAGTGGGCTTCCTCCATAGGAGCAGCTGTTTTGTACCAAAGTGATGAGTTGGGGCTTCAATTCAAAGTTCTTTGCATTGACATTTGGGATAAGGATGCTACTCCCACAATGCCTTGGATTAGCAAATTAGTAAGAAGCCAAGACTCTCCTCTGGGGTTGACCATTGTTATTGGCTACTCCCACTGGTGGGTTAGGTGGATTATCTTCCATGTCTTGGTATTCTTCTTCAGAAGTTTCTTCACCAATGACTCCCTTTCCTCTGGCTTCCCTTCTCAGCCTTCGAAGAGTTCTATCGTCACGATCACCAGAGGTGGAGACCTCTCTCCTTGCTTCTGTCATACAACCTAAACAACAAAAAACACACAGAGCACTCTGTAGCTTGAGTACAGTGAGAGTTAGTAGAGACAAAGTCTCAAATAGTTAGTGTGCTTATCAAAAAAAATAAAGAAAATCAAAGAAAAAGTGCTTAATCTAGACCACCACCTTACTTAATCATTGTCAATCTAGATCAATCCACGGCAACGGCGCCAAAAACTTGATGGGTGGAAATCAGATTCCACACCTAAACTCACCGGCAAGTGTACCGGGTCGCATAAAGTAGTAATTACTCACATGAGTGAGGTCGATCCCACAGAGATTGATGGATTGAGCAATTTTAGTTAGGTGATGAATTTAGTTAAGAAAATAGTTGATGATTTGAGTGAATTGTGATTAACAGAAGCTAAACTGCAAGTAAATAAAAGGGAGAGGGGAAATTGACAGAAAAATAAAGTGCAGAAGAGTAAATTGACTGAATCTAAGGGTGCAGAAAGATTAAATTGCATGAAACTTAGAGTGCAAGAAAGTAAATGAACTGAAACTTAAATTGCAAGAAAAGTAAATAGCTAAAACTTAAAGTGCAAGAAATGTAAATTTGCTGAATCTAAATTGCTGAGAAATGTAAATTGTTTGAAGAGTAAAAGGATTTGGGTGCTGGGATTTGAAACTGAACAAGAAATTGTAAACTAAAGTAAATCAGAAGCTCTGATATGAAGAATCCAGATCTGGATCTCAGTAGCAAAGACAGAAATGGAAAATTGCTTCGAGAAATACAACAGCAAGAAAACTTGATTTAATTTTGAAATTCTTAAAGAGAAATTGAAGATCGAAGAAGAGTAAAGAGATTAGAAAGTAGATCTAGATCTCAAGTGCTCTATTGATCAAACAGAAAAGTAATTACAGAAGAAAAATTAAATGAAAATAGCAAATGAAATTAGATCCAATTCCTTAATTCTCAGAATTATGCAGAAGAAGAACAAAGATGAATTTCAGATCAAGAATTGAAACAGAATTTCTTCAATCTTAATCCAAAATTCAAAAAACAGAAAGTAGAATTTGCCGAAGCAAGAACAATAAGAAAGAAAACTCAGATCTCAATCCCAATTCCCAAAATCAAAATGAAAGCTCAAGTCAAAACTAAAATTGAACTAAACTGTAAAATATAAAAGTGAGGAAAAAAAAGGTCCTTCTACAAATCAAATTAACTCCTATTTATACACTTTCTAATTTTTGGTTTTTAGGACTTGGAGTGGGCTTTTCAAATTGGTGAAGAAGTTGATCCAAAATTGGCTTTTGATTGAAAGTGGACCAAGGGTCCTAGCTCTAGTGGAGCGCTCAGTGAAGTTAAATAACGTAGCGCTCCCTTGCTTGTGTTAAGCCCTTCGAACCAGGCTTCATACATAGCGCTCAGTTTGGCAAGGCAACGTAGCGCTACTTTGTGCGCATGCCTTAATGAGCTTGGACCTCTCTTCGAACCTTGCTAGCTTCATTTTCTAGCAATTTCCTCAAGCCAAAGTAGCGCTCAGGGAGATGAACCAATGTAGCGCTCCCTTGTGCTTAAGTTGGTCTCCCTCTTCGAGCCTTGGCCGTTTCATTTTGGGAGTTCCCTTGTAATTTAGCGCTCATTCTATGCCTTGTGTACATGGTTTCGATTCCTGGCTGCCCCATTCATGAGTGTTGCGCCTTATTTTTATCTTGATGGGAGCCCAAAAACATTGATTGATTCAACGTAGCGCTCTCTTCATTTAAGTGCTGGGCTTTGATGTTGGGCGCTCAGTTTGAACACACAATGTAGCGCTATAATTTTGTCTCTTGGTGGGAGCTTTAGTGCTCCCAACTAGCGTTCAAAGAGTGAATGCTCCGCTCAAATAGAGAGCGCTATGCTTGGTTCCGTGAGTGCAACGCTTTTATATCCTAAGACACGCTTTGATAAGGCACGCTTTCATGGCCTTAGTGAGCTTGGACCTCTCTTCGAACCTTGCTAGCTTCATTTTCTAGCAATTTCCTCAAGCCAAAGTAGCGCTCAGGGAGATGAACCAACGTAGCGCTCCCTTGTGCTTAAGTTGGTCTCCCTCTTCGAGCCCTGGCCGTTTCATTTTGGGAGTTCCCTTGTAATGTAGCGCTCATTCTATGCCTTGTGTACATGGTTTGGATTCCTGGCTGCCCCATTCATGAGTGTTGCACCTTATTTTTATCTTGGTGGGAGCCCGAAAATGTTGATTGATTCAACGTAGTGCTCTCTTCATTTAAGTTCTGGGCTTTGATGTTGGGCGCTCAGTTTGAACACACAATGTAGCGCTATGATTTTGTCTCTTGGTGGGAGCTTTAGTGCTCCCAACTAGCGTTCAAAGAGTGAACGCTCCGTTCAAATAGAGAGCGCTATGCTTGGTTCCGTGAGTGCAATGCTTTTATATCCTAAGACACGCTTTGATAAGGCATGCTTTCATGGTTCTTTCTTCTCTTCACCATTTCTTCACCTACAAGTAATCAAACTAACCAAACAAAGCATCACCAAATTCACAAGATCTCTGCATCATTAAAAAACCAACTAATTCTAGCTTAAACCTCATGATTTTGTGGCAAATAATTGATGGTTGATTGAATTGACATAACCATGCAAATCCACTCTAAATCACTTACTTATAATGCAAGAAAGTGCATAAAACCTAATGAAACAAGTGAAAAATGCTTGAAAAGCTAGCATAAGATGACTTGTCATCAGCCGCACACCCCTCAGGAGGCGACGACCCTTCACACCCGACTTGACTGAGCATCGAGGATGATGCTATGATATAAGTGTGGGGAGGTCGCCATCTCTGGCGGATCTTATTTTGGTGAACTATTTTAGACTTTTTATCCTATTTCTGCCTTATTTTGTATTTTTGTTTTATTTTATTTTATCTTATTTTCCTTTCAGTACTTGCACATTCTCTTTTACTGTACTTTTATTTATTTTTACTCTGTTACATTTTGCACTTTGGGCTGTATATATCTTAGATATTTAGCTTAAATTGCACTCTTAGATTATTAGTTGTGATATAGAAAAAAGTGGATTATCAAGTTTAGTTTATCCTTTTAGCATATGAGAATTTGGTTTAATTGAAAATAGAGAGTAAACTAGAAATTTTAAGTTTTTCATAATCACAACAATCCACTTAGCATATATATATAGTAATAAATGTTGGTCAATTAACGACATTTTCAAGGAATATATTTACTTTTATAAAAGCCATTTAAAGATTCACATTGATTTGAGTTGAAACTCTTTATTCTTACTTGCATGATATACATAACTGATATATGGTTTGTGAGCCAAAGAACACACAACCTGTGAGATTTGAGCTTAATTACATGGTTACATTATTTAGCCATAATATTTTATTCTTGTGTGTTTTCTTCTCTATAATTGCAATCTTTACTTTTGTTCCATTCTATATGTCCAATGTTTAGTATGTTTACATGCTTGCATATGATTGAGGCCATTATTTTATTAACTCACTTATCCTAAATAGCATACCCTTTCAATCACCTTTGTTAGCCACCTTGAGCTTTTTAATCCCCATTTATTCTACACTTTACAACATCACTAGCCTTAAGCAAAAAAACAAATTAATTATCCCGAATTGAATCTTTGGTTAGCTTAAGATAGAGATTATGTATCAATTAAGTGTGGGGAACCGTGGAAACTTGGGTAGATAGGAAAGTATTGAATTGACAAATTATTTAGAATTTGGGTGCATGCTCATGTGAAACCAAAATAATTAAATTACCATGTGCATTGATATGTTATGTTTATTTATAAAAAAATTCCTATAATTAAATAAATAAATAAGGGGATAAAATTACCCCAGTATTAAGAGATCAATGCATATGTAATAAAATTAAAAATAATTTGGTACATGAGTGTGTGATGAGAAAGTGAGAATTATGGGTAGCTAGGCATAATTTTAGAAGTACATAGAATATGTGTATGTTAGGTAAAAATTTAGGCTAATCAAGGATTCAATTTATAAGCTCACTTGGCCACACATATATCCTCACCTTTGCCTTAACCCCATTACAACCTTGAAAAGACCTCATGATGTTTGCATTTGTGCATTAAATATTTGTTGATTAGTTGGATGAAGAACAAAGTCTTAGAAAGCATGACTAGAGAAGAGTTGAGTGATAAACCCCAAACACTGAGTGATTAGAGTGCATATACAAATCCAGTGAGGGTTCAATAGCCCGTCTCCATATGTCCATGTTTGATCACTATTTGTCTTGCAATTTTGTGAACTCTTTTGATTAACTTAACTCAATTGTGAATATGTTTTAATATGATTTAACCCTTGGTTGTGCATATATGATTCCTTGAAAAGTTTGACTCAATTTAACCATATGTAAGCTCTATATATATATAGGTGGATAGTAATTAGAATTGCATGATTCATTTAGATAGCTTGTATTTAGATAGATTGCATTGCATAGATTCCACCATTTTGCCTTCACTCTTTTTCAGTTTCTCTTGAATTTAGCATGAGGACATGCTAATGTTTAAGTATGGGGAGATTGATAAACCACTATTTTGCAGTTTATCTTGTGCTCATTTGAGTGGTTTTTTATTAATCCCTTTGCTCACTTATTCATATAATTTGCATGGTTTTACAATTCTTTCTTAATTCTGTGATATAGTTGAAAACATGTCTCCTAGGCCTTAAAACTGCGAATTTTAATTATCCTTTATTACCATTCGATGCCGTGATCTGTGTGTTAAGTATTTTCAGGCTTTATAGGGAAGGAATGGCTTAGAGGACAAAAAGGAAACATGCAAAAATGGACGGAATGCGAGAAAATGAAGTTCTGAGAAACTGACAGTGACGCGCACGCATGGACGACGCGGTCGCGTGCCTAGCGCAGAACACGAGCGACGCGTATGCGTGAATGACGCGTATGCGTGACAAGGAAAATCACCAAATGACGTGCACGCGTGACAGATGCCACATGCAGAAAGTTACGAAAAGTGCTGGGGGCGATTTCTGGGCTCCTTTTCGGCCCAATTCCAAGCCTGGGAACATAGAATAGAGGCTGCAGAATGGGGGAATCATAGACTATTCATTCATTATTCACAATTGGAGGTTTAGATGTAGTTTCCAGAGAGGGAAGCTCTCTCCTCTCTCTAGGTTTTAGGATTTTAGATTTCTCTTAGTTTTAGGATTACTTCTTCTCAATTCCAGGTTCAATGTTTCTTTAATTTAATTTCTCTTCTACTTTTATTTGTTTTAGCTTTCTAGTTTATTTATTTTCCTTGTTGATTACTTTATGTTGACAATTTGATTTATGAACTCCATGTTGGATTGAATTTCTTATTCAATGCAATTTGAGGTATTTCATATTTATGATTTTAATTTAGCTTTATACATTCTTGGCTTGAATTGATTAATTGCAGACACTTGAGTTATCAAACTACTTTGTTGATTGTTAATTGAAAATTGCTGGATGATTTGGATACCTCTAAAGCTAGTCTTTCCATAGGAGTTGACTAGGACTTGAGAAATCAGATTGATTAGTCCACTTGACTTTCCTTTATTTAGTAAGGGTTAACTAAGTGGGAGCATTGGATAATTCTCATCACAATTAATAAGGATAACTAGGATAGGACGTCCAGTTTTCATATCTTGCCAAGAGTTTTTTTCTTAGTTATTAATTTAATTTCTTGCCATTTACATTCCTTGTTCAACCTTTCAAAACCCCAAAAAGATACAATCTCATAACCAATAATAAATACACCTCCCTGCAATTACTTGAGAGACGACTCGAGGTTTAAATACTTCGGTTATTATTTATTGGGTTTACTTAGTGACAAACATGTTTTTGTACAAAAGGATTCTTTGTTGGTTTAGAAACTATACTAGCAACGAGAACTTATTTGTGAAATTCTTTACTGATAGAAATCCGATCGTCAAGGAGCATGAAAAATAGAGCTTTGGAGCATTGGCATCGACGTGCACGCGTGGGAGCTTGGATCTGGGATAGGCGCGCAAAAGTGGACGCAATGGCTAGGCAGAATTCTCATCGACGCATACGCGTGCTTGACGCGTATGCGTGGATCGCAAAAACCCAGACGACGCGTACGCGTGACCCACGTGTACGCGTGACGCTCGGCACGTGACTTTATTATTGAAATCGTGGCTGGCAATTTCTGAGGAGCTCCAGACCCAGTTTGAGATGAATTCTGGAGGGAAAAGACCCAAGGGATCAAGGATTGAAGGGAGGATTCACACATTACACATTTTTAGCTAGTTTTTGGAGTTTATGTTTCTAGAGAGAGAAACTCCAACTTCTCTCTAGGTTTTGGCTTTCTCAATTTCAATTTCACTTGGATCCTTTGGTTAGATCTGAATTTAATTCAATTTTACATTGTTCTAATTTGTAGATCTCATTCTTCTACTCTTATTTTAGTGTTCTTGTTACTCTAGCATTGTAGATCTTGGATTTGGATCTTGTTACTTTGATTTCTATTAATACATTGAGGAATTTCATGTTCATTGTTGTTAATTGCTTGATTGTTGTTATTTGTTTGTAGTAGATAGCTTCAATTCAAATTCTCTTCTTAATTTCATGATGTCTTTCATTATTGCTCACCAAGTGCTTGAGAAAATGACAACTATAGCTATGGAGTAGATCTTCACTCTTGGCTTGGGTTTGGGTTATTGGAGACACTTGAATTGTCAATACCTTTTGTTGATTGAGAATTGGAAATTGCTAATTGATTTGAATGACACTAACTCTAGTCTTTCCTTGGGATTTGACTAGGACTTGTGGACTCAAATTGATTATCTCCACTTGACTTTCCTTCATAGTTAGAGATTGACTAAGTGAAGCAATAACCAATTTTTGTCACAATTGTTGGAGGCAATGAGGATAGGAATTCCAATTCCCACCCCTAGCCAAGGATTTTATATTGATTGATTGTCATTCACCCTTGCTTGATTTGAATTCTTGTGTCCCTTAGTCTCATTGTTACTTGTTCATTATTTTAATTCAAGTCTATTTACATTTCTCGAATTCAATCTGAAAACACCAAGAGAACTCCTAACAAATGATGTGCATCTTAAGGCAACTCCTAGGGAGAACGGCTCGAGACTAATACTCTTGGTTATTGATTTGAATTGTGGACACACATTTTCTATGTTTGATGTGTTATAGCTTGTTGGTTTAGACTATACTCACGACGGAATTTATTGGTAAAATTCTATACTGACAAAATATCGCGCATCATTCTCCTGTTGGTCCATCGAAGACAAAGGGCGATTAGAAATAAATTTAAAAAGACTCAATGCTAAGTAAATTGTATTGTGGTGTACCAATGATATATTAGAGTACCTTTGTCTCAGCTTTGGCGTGATACTCAAGGAACCACCTCCAATGCTCTCGATCAATTCCCGACGGATGCTGCTCAATATTTTGTTCCATCGTGAATGTTAGCTCATAAAAATCACCATACAACCTCAGCCTTCCTTCCTTCCAAGACTTCCCCATACTTTTCAAAATATTTTTCTTGATAGTTCCTTCACTATCTTCATTAAAGTGGAAAATTTGCTATACAAATAATACAATTTGTCAATAATTAGAAAGATAAGTAGAGTTGATTCAACATGGATATATACTTTTACCTTGACACATTCGTTATAAACCATGTCTTTAGTGGTAATCTTATGCCAACTTTCCTTACAGAAGATAGAAAATTTTCCATAGTCAGATCCTAACAGACCAAGCACGCCACTCAACAGTTCAGCTTCGTCTCCAATTGCTTGCTTTGAGTTGTTGAACCTGAGCACGACCTATCTCCCGTTAGGCCATTCCAGAGCCTCCCTCACGCTTATTCTTGCCGGCTTGATTGTGCTGTCAGAATCTATAAGCCAAATATAATACCTTATATGTGTATCCGTTGTGGACAGAATGCGAGAAAATTAATATATAACATATATTCTAAATCATGTTGACCAAAGAAAAAATATTAAATACGTTACCGATGATCTTAACTTCCCAAAACTCTGTAGTTTTACGACCTTTGCGACTCTGAGATATAGGATTAACAAAAGGGTCATCAGCTTCTTGATCAAGAGAATCTACATCATGTGCATCAGCTGCCAAGTTTACGTGGCCTGGCTCCGAGTCCTGACTATTATTTGTGCTCCTTTGGGGAGCATGCCTTGGTACACTGCGCGGCGGAAGGAAAGGGAGTGAAGTTGGAGGTACACTATCACCACTGTTCGGGAGAATTTGCATCGCGGTGGGAAGCCGAAGCCGGAGGCGGAGCTGTTTGAGATTGCTGACATCCTGGTCCTAATTTTTGTTTTTTTGTGTAACGACCTTTCCTAGCTATCTTAAAGGATATATCCGTTAAAAGTCTGCAAGATATCCGTTAAAATCAATGAAAGTAAATCTTTACTTAATATTAATATAAGGAGCATTTATTATTATTGGGTTCAACCATTCAAGGAATGGATCCTAACACAGGAATTAGTTAACAAGATAATGAAGTGGGCTTGAAAGAATGCCCTTCGTAAACACAAGAATAAACAGTTGAAAAATAACAAAGCACCTAATATATTTATCCATAATATGGTTACGGTAACACACATTCAAATAATCCACACAAACAGGCTCCTATAAAAAAATTACCTATTAATTAAATACTCACCTTCAAGGTAAGCTTTATAAGGTGTTAGTTAATGATTATTTAGAACATTACTAAGTAATCAAGAAGAACTCTTGGTTCATGAAATTAATAAACAACCATAAGTGAAGATGACAGCTGAAGCAAGATTAACCATCAAAATCAGGGAATTCAGTCATTTATACAACACAAATCCCAAATCTCAAAGTGAAATTGATTCAACAACATTGCAAAGTGATTAGATAATGTTTGGTTTCAGCAGTGCACTAAATAAAATTACTTTGATTATTCTGCTCAGGTATTCAAGCTTTTCTTGCACAATGTTGTGTATATGGACCTAGCCAGCAAGATATATACTCACATTAATAATTGAGGAATTAATGCTGTTGAACTAATTTTGATTAGCGTCCAATCTTAAAAGACAATATCAAAACTAGTACAATAATTTAGATAGGGTGAACTGGATATACATCTAGGTTTAAATTCATTATATACTACAAGTAGTAGTGATTTAGATTAAAAGCTGGACATTAAAATTATATATAACATCCAGTCACAGCAGTCCAATTACTATCTAAATCCTGCTCCTGGATTTTACCACAGCCCTGGGAGCTGCACAATAAAGAAAAATCACTTAGCCCAATTTTATACCACATTAATTGGTGTATTAACCATATTTACTGGTGTATATTGACTAGTTTGATGATTATTGAGTAATTCTTAGAGAACCAAATCACAGCACGAACTACTAATAGTTTCACACTTCATTGATCATAGGAAAAATTTCTTTTCAAACATAAACTAGCAATACACTCAAATTAACCATCTTAGCAAATACCACCTATTGGGCTATAATCACTAACGTAGCTTCAAATAATGGAGTGGGATTTCATCAAAAAATGAGACATGAGTAATTAGGAAAACCATAAAATTCGTTATCATGATAGGACTTGGATCAAATTTCTCATCTCATTAAATATTATCAAATTTGATCAAAAGATAGAGCAGCATCATACAATTATCGAAACATGCACAACCTTCATATGCAATAAAAACACCTACCAAGGACACAATATAACATCACAAATTGAAAGAAACTCTTGTGATTACCGCAGCAGAGAGGACGATATAACAGCTGGACCGAACGGACGAGCTAACAGCAGAGAGGACGACCTAACAACGTGGGCAGAGACAATGAGGTGCCAGAGCATGAGAGGTGAGAGCTCCTCTTAGGGGGTGGTGGCTTCGTTCACTGTATTCAGGGCTAAAGGCTGTGAGGCAGGGCTAGGGTGTATAAGAATTGAGAAGAAGGGGGTGGGACACAGATGATGGGGTATTATATATGAGGAGTTCTCAAATTTCGCGAGTGTTTGAAATTGTTGATATTAAACCAAATCCCTAATTTCGAATGTTAGAGGGAATTAATAATATTAATTCTAATAATAATAATGTGAACAACAAAAGTAATAGTAAGTTTAATAATATTTACTCCAATGAGTATATATTGCCAAAAAAACAGGACGATAATTGGGAGGAATATAGTTTGAGAAATCTAAAAAACCAAAAAATTAAAGAACCTAAATTTAGTGTTGATATTTTAAATTTTAAAATAATAATAATAATAATAATAATAATAATAATAATAATAATAATAATAATAATAATAATAATAATAATAATAATAATAATAATAATAATAATACGGTATGTGGGTTAATAATAATAATAATAATAATAATAATAATAATAATAATAATAATAATAATAATAATAATAAAATTTGACCTTTTATCAACAACTTTTTTCATTCTTGTTTTTCAGTTAACTTTAAATTTAACATTTAAATTTAGCCCTCTCTAGCTTTTGATTCCTTTAAAATTAGCAATCTATGTTTTGATTTTAAAATTAGTAATCTACTGGTATTTTTAACCGTAACTACATTAGGGGAATAATAATCTTTTAAAATTGTATCGGTTTTGTATGGATAATATAGATTATAGTACAAAAGATTTATAGAATCAACTACTTTTATAAAAAAAATCGTAGGGGACAAAAGTCCCCGTCGGCTAAGAAGACCAGGGTCTCCGTAGAAAAAATATCAAGTAATAAGATTTATAGTTATTTTTCTCATGTGAAAGAGTTTGATTTATTACTAATAATTATTTTTAATATTAGTTTGTTACAAATATGAAATGATTTAACTTGTAAACTTTTGGTTAGGTGTTGAGTCTGTAGTAAAAATAAAAATAATTATTTTTTCTGCTTGCTATTTAAAAATAATATTTTTTCTATCTCTATATATAAAAATATAATTAGATATAGTATGAAAAAAATTATATTGATAGTTATAAAATTGAGTCAAATTTGTCAAATTACTTGCATAAAATATAAATTACCAATTATATATAGAGTGGAAAGAGTAGAGAGAAATAGAAAAAGAAAAGGAGATAGATGATAGAAATTAAGAAGGGAGTTTATTAATTGTGGAGGGAAATATTTATGGAGAGAGGTAGACGAGAGAATTTAGGAAGAGAGTTTATTTATAATAGAAAAAAATTACCATTTGTACCCATGAATTTTGCGAACGCTGATAAAAGTACCCATCAAACAAGAAAACTAACGTTGTACCCATGAAAGATGGAATCCGTGTGACAACAGTACCCAAACTGTGATTTTTCGTTGACTTTTTAATAAAATTCCCAAATTATCCCTTCTATCTTCTTCCCCAAATTCTAAATTTCACAACCCTCATCCTTCATCTTCCTCTACTGCTGCCAGCCACCAAAATATTAAAAAGATTAAAAACTGTGGATTATTAATTATCTAAGGTTATTGTTCAAATATTATGGATTTGTAGATCTGGTGTAGAAAAAGAAAAAGAAGTTTGAAATTAACAAAAAAAAATCATACATTTTGGTTTCTTGGTGTCACTGTGGGAACAAGAGACGCAGAACCAAGAGCCTTTGGGAATGGAAGGAAGGATAGGTCGGAGATAGAAGATGTGATAGCCTCAGTCGCATTTGTTGCAGAGGAGAAGCTTCGTTGGGAATTCACCAGAGGAGCAGTACTTGCTGATAATGTCGTCGTCGAAGGTGGGCTTGGGAGTGTGGGTCCTTCCTCACCCTGCATTCCCCTGGCCATGTCTTCGAACAACAATATTCAGGTTGAAGAGGTTGAAGAGTTTGACAAGGGTATTCTTTCTTAGTGTTGTTGTTGCATCCGAAGAAGAAAGAAACAACAAGGTGATGAGCGGATAATTTATACGCTTTTTGACATTGTTTTTAGTATGATTTTAGTAGGATCTAGTTACTTTTAGGGATGTTTTTAATAGATTTTGTGTTAAATTCACATTTCTGGACTTTACTATGAGTTTGCGTGTTTTTCTGTGATTTCAGGTATTTTCTGGCTGAAATTGAGGGACTTGAGCAAAAATCAGATTCAGAGGTTGAAAAAGGACTGCTGATGTTGTTGGATTCTGACCTCCCTGCACTCAAAGTGGATTTTCTGGAGCTACAGAACTCGAAATGGCGCGCTTCCAATTGCGTTGGAAAGTAGACATCCAGGGCTTTCCAGCAATATATAATAGTCCATACTTTGGCCAAGAATAGACGACGTAAACTGGCGTTCAACGCCAGCTTTCTACCCAAATCTGGCGTCCAGCGCCAGAAAAGGATCCAAAACCAGAGTTGAACGCCCAAACTGGCACAAAAACTGGCGTTCAACTCCACAAATGGCCTCTGCACGTGCAACACTTAAGCTCAGCCCAAACACACACCAAGTGAGCCCCGAAAGTGGATTTATGCATCAATTACTTACTCATGTAAACCCTAGTAGCTAGTTTATTATAAATAGGACCTTTTACTATTGTATTAGGCATCTTTGGACGCCTGGTTCTTAGATCAGAGGGGCTAGCCTCTCGGCCATGCCTGGACCTTTCACTTATGTATTTTTAACGGTAGAGTTTCTACACTCCATAGATTAAGGTGTGGAGCTCTGCTGTCCCTCAAAGATTAATGCAAAGTACTACTGTTTTTTATTCAATTCTTCTTATTTCTCTTCTAAGATATCCATTCGCACCCAAGAACGTGATGAAGGTGATGATTATGTGTGACGCTCATCATCCTTCTCCCTTATGAACGCGTGCCTGACAAACACTTCTGTTCTACATGAAATAAGCTAGAATGAGTATCTCTTAGATCTCCTAACCAGAATCTTCGTGGCGTAAGCTAGAATGATGGCGGCATTCAAGAGAATCCGGAAGGTCTAAACCTTGTCTGTGGTATTCCGAGTAGGATTCAATGATTGAATGACTGTGACGAGCTCCTAACTCGCGATTGCAGGGCGTTAGTGACAGACGCAAAAGGATAGTAAATCCTATTCCAGCATGATCGAGAACCGACAGATGAATAGCCGTGCCGTGACAGGGTGCGTGAGCATATTATTCACTGAGAGGATAAGATGAAGCCATTGACAAGGGTGATGCCTCCAGACGATTAGCCGTGCCGTGACAGGGCATTGGATCATTTTCCCGAGAGATGACCGAAAGTAGCCATTGACAGTGGTGATGTATCACATAAAGCTAGCCATGGAAAGGAGTAAGACTGATTGGATGAAGATAGCAGGAAAGCAGAGGTTCAGAGGAACGAAAAGCATCTCCATTCGCTTATCTGAAATTCCTACCAATGATTTACATAAGTATCTCTATCCCTATTTTATTATATAATATTCGAAAACACCATTATCACTTTATATCTGCCTGACTGAGATTTACAAGGTGACCATAGCTTGCTTCATACCAACAATCTCCGTGGGATTCGACCCTTACTCACGTAAGGTATTACTTGGACGACCCAGTGCACTTGCTGGTTAGTTGTATCGAAGTTGTGACAATTATGTATTGAGATCAGCGCACCAAGTTGCTCACGTTGCCAGGGATTGTTTGAGCCTGGACATCACAATTTCGTGCACCACAAGGGTAATGATGTTAAAGTTGATTTGGATTTAGATTTGGAGAACAAATTAGGATTTGAATAAAGAGAGATGAAGGTTGAGGATAAAGGTTGGAGGAAGACATCAAGTGCTTGGGTCTTGAGGTAATGGTGACTGGAGGTGGCAGAGGAAGACGAAGGATGAGGGTTGTGAAATTTGGAATTTGGGGAAGAAGATAGAAGGGATAATTTGGGAATTTTATTAAAAAGTCAACGAAAAATCACGGTTTGGGTACTATTGTCACACGGAACCCATCTTTCACGGGTACAACATTAGTTTTCTTGTTTGATGGATACTTTTGTCAGCATTCACAAAATTTATGGGTACAAATGATAGTTTTTTCCTCAAATTTAATAAGAGTGTGTGAGACATTTTGTCATTAAATTAGATAATAATATATAATATAATATAATATATAGATATATTTTAATTTTAGTTTTAATATTTCAATTTTAATTTTAATAGGATTAAAGAATGTCATGTTGCACATCTTGCTTGTCATTTATAGTTAGTCAATGATAATGATATATAAAAGAGATAAAAAGTTGAAATAATGAGAGGGATAGATAAAGAGAGAGGGAGAAGGGGAGAACTCTTTTGCATCTAATGCTCATAATTATAATAATAAGTATATGTGAAAGATCTGTAAAATAGTAGACCCAATGGCCTTGAATGTGGCACAAAATATAATGATAAACCCAATCCATAGAATTATTCACATTAATAAAAGTAACCAATGTACCAATCAACTCTAAATATCAGATTCCCTATATACTCCAATATGATAAGGTGTCCAACAAGAACATTCTTGATTAACAATCTGAATAGTGATAAAGTCATGACAAAATCAGCAAACAAGTGACGATCAATCCTAGTCAACCTGACAAGAATTTCTTCAACTATTGTAAAGCACTGTCCTCAAGGACTCAAATATCGTTGTGCCCACATAGTCAAGTGCCACGCATTCTTCTTCCCAGGAGACATTCCACTATAGGGATATTCATTCTCTTTTGGCATTTTATTGAGGTCGTAGGACAGCATAGAAGCGTTTTGTCTAGCAGAATCTGCCTCATCAGAGCCATCAGAAGATACAACGTCCTCTTTCTCCATTGAATCTGGAACCACTTCCCCCAGTTCTTTAGATGCCTCCTAGATCTGCGATCGAGATTACCCTAATAGGTACATCATAGCCAAATAATCCCAGAATATGAATCTCAAAGTGTGTGAACATAATCTTATTATACTAATAGCCAATAAGTTGTCTTTCTTACGTTCCCATAGTCGTTCAAGTTCATGTTTTATGAGTTTGAATTTCTCCCGTGCTGCAATATCCAGTTCAACGACAAGAGTATTTTCATAGCGTGCCTGCACAACACACCAAAAACAATGTCCAATTACTATTTGTATAAAAAATAATTTTGTTGGCAATAGAAGGCAGATTAAAATGCCTGGAGACTTACTGAGTTATTACTGAATGAGGTTCTGTGTATACAAGAGACATCGTGTTAGTCAGCTAAGGAGGTATAACTCAAACAAAAGCTCTCCACTCTATCTGACTACCAAACTAATAGTTAAGCTCTCCTTAACAGGTGATAAGTATAATGCTAGCTCATTAGTATAATACTAGCTTAATAATGCTAGCCTCGGTCTCACCGTGTCAGGGAACTAGTTTCTAATAATCGTATATACTATAAAAGTTCATGCACTTAAAATTCTATAGTTCAATTGATTTTTAGAAATTTCATACTATTTGATGCGTACATCAAAACCCCATAATATACGTCCCTAACAGGCTGCAAGAACACAATCTGATGGAGAGAATCCGAGGTCTGCCAGTGAAAGAAGAAAATGGGAACAAGTGTAGAAATGGGGATGAACTGGAGCATGTACAATTAAAAAATAACTATCCACCAATAACTACTCATATACAGTTCTAATCAATAATAGCTTAATCCATCAATAACCCTTAACTATCCACATATACTGGATACAACTAATACTTCCAAGCAAATGAAATAAGCCTGAAAAGCACTTATGTCTGGATGTGGTACTCGTGCTGGTGAGAATTAAATGAAGTTACAACTTACACCTTACGGATGCAGCATTGCAGTTTACCCACACTGTCCATATTAACTTGGCCTAGTGAGCTATCTTGTTACGTTCAATTAACTTAAAATAAAGATAAAAAATGATATAAGTGAACAACAACAAAAGCCAAAGGAAGTGTTTTTATATTAGTTAGTTATTCTATATGTATCTTTTCATATAATTTCTAACAAGACTTAAGTCTAAATTACATGGCGATTAGTTTATAAACACATGAATATTTACCTTCACCTCATCAAATATTTTCTGTGAGCACCACGTATCCGTACCTGTTAGAAACTGAAACCCAAATTTGGCAGCATACCTACGGTCCCATTGACGCAATTCCTAAAATATTAACATAACCACCTGAATTGGACGAATATGAAAAAGAATTTGGAATCAAATTGGACAGAAGCAATCAAAACCTTCATCATTGAGCCGGCGCATGACCAATGGCTTGAATGAGGTGTCTATGTCCAGAGAAGGTATCCAGCCATGATTGTATACTGGACTTTTTGAACCACAACTGCCTTACAAACAATGTTGCGTTGTCCAACGAATAGAAGGGAGATGCCTTGATAAATCACTATTTTATGATTTATCTTATGCTCAATTGAGTGGTTTATTTCAATTCTTTACTCACTTATTCAAACAATTTGCATGGTTCTACATTTTCCTTCCTGATTTTGTGCTATGATTGAAAACATATTTCTTTGGCCTTATATTTGCTAATATTAATCCTCTCTTATTACCATTCGATGTTGTGATATGTGCGTTAAGTGATTTTAGAGATTATAGGGCAGGAATGGCTTAGAGGATGGAAAGGAAGCATGCAAAAGTAGAAGGAATATAAGAAGTTGAAGAAATTGCTAAGCTGTCCAGCCTGACCTCTTTGCACTCAAATGCTCATAACTTGAGCTACAGAGGTCCAAATGAAGCGGTTCTAGTTGCGTTGGAAAGATAACGTCTGGGGCTTCAAAATGATATATAATTCCCTATAGTATCCGTACAGAAAAATGACATGTATGCGTGAATCACGCAGACGTGTCGTTTTGCAGAAAAACCAGCATGGCAGATTTCGTCCCCAGCAATTTTTGGGCTATTTTTGACCCAGTTCTCGGCCCAGAAAATACATATTAGAGGCTATAAAATGGGAGAATCCATCTATTCATTGAGGGAACATTCATATTCACAATTTTTAGGTTTTAGATGTAGTTTTAAAGAGAGAGAGGCTCTCTCCTCTCTCTTAGGATTTAGGAATTAGGATTTAGGTTTTTAGGATTAGGATTCCTCTCAGTTTATGGTTATTTCTCAAATTCCACGTTCAATGTTCCTTTAATTTATGTTCTCTTATACTTTTATTTATACTATTACTTTAGTTTGTTTATTTTCCCAAATTGGTTTATAGATTCCTATATTTAATTTGATTCAATACAATTCGAGGTATTTCAGATTTAAGATTTCTTTATTTTATTTATGTTACTGCTGCTTCCAATCTGAAGGCATTTTTATTCGAGTAGATTTTTTTTCTTTTGGCTTTGGTTGGGTAATTGGTGACACTTGAGTTGTCAAACTCAGCGGTTGATTGAGAATTGGAAACTGCTGATTGATTTGGATCCTTCTAAAGCTAGTCTTTTCACAGGAGTTGACTAGGACTTGAGGAATCAAATTGATTAGTCCACTTGACTTTCTTTTATTTAGTAAGGGTTAACTAAGTGGGAGCAATAAACAATTCTCATCACACCTGATAAGGATAACTAGGATGGGATTTTCAGTTCTCATACCTTACCAAGAGTTTTTCTAGTAATTAATTTACTTTATTGCTAATTTATTCTCTTTGTTCCCTATTTCAAAAACCCAAAATTCTACCTTTTCCATAACCAATAATAAATCATACTTCCTTGCAATTCCTTGAGAGATGACCCGAGGTTTAAATACTTCGGTTATAAATTTAATTTGGTTTTGTTACTTGTCACAACCAAATTTTTGCACGAAAGGATTGTTTGTTGGTTTAGAAACTATACTTACAATGCGATTATTTTTATAAAATTCTTTACTAGCAAGAATCTAATCGTCAAAATGGCGTCGTTGCCGTGGAATTGCAAATGTGTGCCTTATTATTGGTTATTGTAAATATTTGCTTTTTCGTTTCTTTGTTAGTATTTTTAGTTTTAGGAGTTTATTTTCATTAATTTTTATTAATTTTTATTTTCTTTAGCTACTACGAATTCTCACCCCTCTAGTTTTAAGTTTGGTTCTAATGTTGTTGAAAGGAATGGAAGCTATAACAGGAACATACATCAAGATCGAAACAATCAAAGATGGAAGGAGCCTGATGAGCGGATAATTTATACGCTTTTTGGCATTGTTTTTAGTATGTTTTTAGTATGTTTTAGTTAGTTTTTATCATGTTTTTATTAGTTTTTATTTAAAAATCACATTTCTGGACTTTACTATGAGTTTGTGTCTTTTTCTATGATTTCAGGTATTTTTTGGCTGAAATTGAGGGACCTGAGCAAAAATCTGATTCAGAGGCTGAAAAAGGACTGCAGATGCTGTTGGATTCTGACCTCCCTGCACTCAAAGTGGATTTTCTGGAGCTACAGAAGCCCAATTGGTGCGCTCTTAATTGCGTTGGAAAGTAGACATCCTGGACTTTCCAGCAATATATAATAGTCCATACTTTGCCCAAAATTTGATGGCCCAAACCGGCGTTCCAAGTAAACCTAAGAATTCTGGCGTCAAAACGCCAGAACTGGCACAAAAGCTGGAGTTAAACACCCAAACTGGCACAAAAGCTGGCGTTTAACTCCAAGAAAAGTCTCTACATGTGAAAGCTTCAATGCTCAGCCCAAGCACACACCAAGTGGGCCCGGAAGAAGATTTCTGCATTAATTACTTAATTTTGTAAACCCTAGGCCACTAGTTCTCTATAAATAGGACCTTTTACTATTGTATTTTCATCATGGTTCTTCCGGTTCCCTCTCTGGGGCCGAAGCCAATGACCACCATTATCACTTTTGTATTTTCAACGGTGGAGTTTCTACACACCATAGATTAAGGTGTGGAGCTCTGCTGTTCTTCATGAATTAATGCAAAGTACTACTGTTTTTCTATTCAATTCACGCCTACTTCTTCTCTAAGATATTCATTTGCACTCAAGAACATGATGAATGTGATGATTATGTGACACTCATCACCATTCTCACCTATGAACACGTGCCTGATAACCACTTCCGTTCTACATGCAAACAAGCTTGAATGTGTATATCTTGGGTTTCTAATCTAAGATTAGAACCTTCGTGGTATAGGCTAGAATTATTGGCGGCCATTCCTGAGATCCGGAACGTCTAAACCTTGTCTGTAGTATTCTGAGTAGGATCTGGGAAGGGATGACTGTGACGAGCTTCAAACTCGCGAGTGTTGGGCGTGTGACAGACGCAAAAGGATCAATGGATCCTATTCCAACATGATTGAAAACCGACAGATGATTAGCCGTGCGGTGACAGCGTGTGTAGAACATTTTCACTGAGAGGATGGGAAGTAGCCATTGACAACGGTGATGCCCAACATAAAGCTTGCCATGGAAGGGAGTATGAATGATTGGATGAAGGCAATAGGAAAGCAGAAGTTTAGGGGGAACAAAGCATCTCCATATGGTTATCTGAAATTCTCACCAATGAATTACATAAGTACCTCTATCTTATTTTATGTTTTATTCATATTTTAATTATCAATCCTCCATAACCATTTGAATCCGCCTGACTGAGATTTACAAGATGACCATAGCTTGCTTCAAGCCGATAGTCTCAGTGGGATCGACCCTTGCTTGCGTAAGGTTTATTACTTAGACGACCAAGTGCACTTGCTGGTTAGTTATGCGAAGTTGTGATAAAAGGTTGAGATTACAATTGTGTGTACCAAGCTGTTGGCGCTATTGATGATCACAATTTCGTGCACCAAGTTTTTGGCGCCGTTACCAGGGATTGCTCGAGTTTGGACAACTCACGGTTCATATTGTTGCTTAGATTAGGTAATTTTATTTTATTTTATTCTTCAGGACTTTTAAGAATGAATTCTAGAGTTTCAGATGATAATTTTATCATCACAAGAGCTAGTTGATTCCTATCAATTTAGTTGTTGTATGTCTGCTGAAGCTTGGATAGCCATGTCTAATCTTTTTATACTGAAGCTTTAGACTAACATTGCATGATTCCTGGAAATTCTTATTAAGAGTTTTGAATTCCTTTATTTTCTTTTCCATATAATTTTCGAAAAATCACAAAAAAATTTTATAAAACCAAAAAAATCAAAAATATTTTATGTTTTTATTCTTCTTGCATTTTTTGAATATATGCATTATGTTCTTCATTGATCTTCAAGTTGTTCTTGATGATTTCAGTGCTCTGATCTTTAATTTCTCTTGTTTTGTGTGTTTTGTTGTTTCTTACATGCATTTTCAAATTGTTATAGTCCTTAGTATACAAAATTCTAAGTTTGGTGTCTTGCATGCATTGTTTATTTGATCTTAGTTGCATTTTTTATTGTTTCTCATCATTAAAAATCCAAAAATATTTTCAAAATACAAAGAATTGAAGATTCAGAACATTCAGCAGAAGAATTAAACAGAAAAAGCTGGGCGTTCAAAACGCCCAGTGAAGAAGGAAAACTGGCGTTTACCCTGGCTGGGCATTTAACGGCCAAAAAGGTAGCATTTTGGGTGTTAAACGCCAGAATGGATGCTATTCTGGGCGTTTAACGCCAGGATGACACTAGAGGGAAGATTTTGTTTTTAATCCAAATTTTTTTCAAATCTTTATAATTTTTCAAAATCAAATCTTTTTTCAAATCATATATTTTCAATCATATCTCTTCAAAATCAATTTCTTTCCATTTTTTTATTTTTTTACTATTTTCGAAAATCCTTGCTACAATTAGTAATTTAATTCAAAATTTTCAAGTTGTTACTTGCCTATTAAGGAAGGATCAAATTTTAAATTCTAAAATCATATCTTCTAATTTCTTGTTAGTCAAGTAATCAACTTTAATTTTAAAACCTTCTTTTTAAAAAATTGATTTTCAATCATATCTTCTCAATCATATCTTTTCAATCACATCTTTTTCAAAAATTAATATTCAATCATATCTTTTTGATTTCTAATTTCAAAATCTTTTTCAAAATCACTTAATTTCTTTCCCAATCTTAATTTTCGAAAATCTCAATCAAATTTTCAAATTTCTTTTTATTATTTTAAAAATCTTTTACTTTAATTTCGAAAATTCTTCTCCTCTTCTTATATCCTTCTATTTAAGGGACTAACACTCCTCCTCAAGGTGCAATTCGAACTCTATCTTTCTTGATAAGTTCGAATTCTCTTCTATCTACCTTTTCTTTCTATTCTTCTTTTCCTCTGACACCTCAAGGAATCTCTATACTGTAACATAGAGGATTACATACTTTCTTGTTCTCTTCTCTTTCATATGAGCAGGAGCTAGGACAAAGGCATCCTTGTTAAAGCTGATCCTGAACCCGAAAGGACCTTGAAGAGAAAGCTAAGAGAAGCTAAAGCACAACTCTCTCTAGAGGGCCTAACAGAGCTCTTCAAGGAGGAAGAAGCCATGGCAGTCGAAAACAACAACAATGGCAACAATGTAAGGAAGGTGCTTGGTGACTTTATTGCATCTACTCCCGACTTCTATGGGAGAAGCATCTCAATCCCTGCCATTGGAGCAAACAACTTTGAGATTAAGCCTCAATTAGTTTCTCTAATGCAACAGAATTTCAAGTTTCATGGACTTCCATTGGAAGATCCTCATCAGTTCTTAGCTGAATTCTTGCAAATCTGTGACACTATCAAGACCAATGGGGTTGACCCTGAAGTCTACAGACTTATGCTCTTCCCTTTTGCTATAAGAGACAGAGCTAGGACATGGTTGGATTCACAACCCAAAGAAAGCCTGAACTCTTGGGAAAAGCTAGTAAATGCCTTCTTGGCAAAGTTCTTTCCACCTCAAAAATTAAGCAAGCTTAGAGTGGAAGTCCAAACCTTCAGACAGAAGGAAGGAGAATCCCTCTATGAAGCTTGGGAAAGATACAAGCAATTGATCAGAAGGTGTCCTTCTGACATGCTTTCTGAATGGAGCATCATAGGTATCTTCTATGATGGTCTGTCTGAACTGTCCAAAATGTCATTGGACAGCTCTGCTAGAGGATCTCTTCATCTGAAGAAGACGCCTGCAGAAGCTCAGGAACTCATTGAAATGGGTGCAAATAACCAATTCATGTACACCTCTGAAAGGAATCCTGTGAATAATGGGACAAATTAGAAGAAAGGAGTTCTTGAGATTGATACTCTGAATGCCATACTGGCTCAGAACAAAATATTGACTCAACAAGTCAATATGATTTCTCAGAGTCTGTCTGGAATGCAAGCAGCAACAGGCAGTACCAAAGAAGCTTCATTTGAAGAAGAAGCTTATGATCCTGAGAACCCAGCAATGGAAGAGGTGAATTACATGGGAGATCCCTATGGAAACACTTACAATCCTTCATGGAGAAATCATCCAAATCTCTCATGGAAGGACCAACAGAGGCCTCAACAAGGCTTCAATAACAATAATTATGGAAGAAACAGGTTTAGCAATAGCAAGCCTTTTCCATCATATTCTCAGCAATAGACAGAGAATTCTAAGCAGAGCCACTCTGATTTAGCAACTGTAGTCTCTGATCTAATTAAAACCACTCAAGTTTCATGACTGAAACAAGGTCCTCCATTAGAAATTTGGAGGCACAAGTAGGTCAGCTGAGTAAGAAAGTTACTGAACTCCTTCCTAGTACTCTTCCAAGCAATACAGAAGAGAATCCAAAAGGAGAGTGCAAGGCCATCAACATGACCCACACGACCGAACTTGGAGAGGAGGAAGAGGCAGTTATCTCCACTGAGGAAGACCTCACTGGATGTCCACTGGCCTCCAAGGAGTTCCCTCATGAGGAACCATGGGAATCTGAGGCTCACACTGAGACCATAGAGATTCCATTGAATTTACTTCTGCCATTCATGAGCTCTGATGAGTATTCTTCCTCTGAAGAGGATGAAGATATTACTGAAGAGCAAGTTGCTAAGTACCTTGGAGCAATCATGAAGCTAAACGCCAAGTTATTTGGTAATGAGACTTGGGAGAATGAACCTCCATTGCTCACTAAAGAACTGGATGACTTGACTAGGCAGAGATTACCTCAAAAGAGACAAGATCCTGGGAAGTTCTCAATACTTTGTACCATAGGCACCATGACCTTTGAGAAGGCTCTGTGTGACCTAGGGTCAAGCATAAACCTCATGCCTCTCTCTGTAATGGAGAAGCTAGGGATCATTGAGGTACAAGCTGCAAGAATCTCACTAGAGATGGCAGACAATTCAAGGAAACAAGTTTATGGACTTGTAGAGGATGTCTTGGTAAAGGTTGAAGACCACTACTTCCCTGTTGATTTCATAATCCTAGACACTGGGAAGTGTATAGATGAATCCATCATCCTTGGTAGACCCTTCCTAGCCACAACAAAAGCTGTGATTGATGTAGACAGAGGAGAATTAGTCCTTCAAGTGAATGAAGACTCCCTTGTGTTTAAGGCTCAAGGATCTCCCTCTGTAACCATGGAGAGGAAGCATGAAAAGCTTCTCTCAATACAGAGTCAAACAAAATCCCCACATTCAAACTCTAAGTTTGGTGTTGGGAGGCCACAACCAAACTCTAAGTTTGGTGTTGGGAGGCCATCATCATGCTCTGAGTATCTGTGAGGCTCCATGAGAGCCCACTGTCAAGCTACTAATATTAAAGAAGCGCTTGTTGGGAGGCAACCCAATTTTATTTATTCTCCATTGTTATTTTATGTTTTCTATAGGTTGATGATCATGTGAAGTCACAAAAATAATTGAAAAAGCAAAAAGAGAACGAAAAACAGTATTAAAATCAAAACACCCTAGAGGAGAAACTTACTGGCGTTTAAACGCCAGTAAGGGTAGTAGAATGGGCGTTAAACGCCCAGTCTGGCACCATTCTGGGCGTTTAACGCCAGAAATGGGCACCAGACTGGCGTTTAACGCCAGGAATGGGCAAGAAGCTGGCGTTAAACGCCAGAAATGGGCAGCAGCCTGGCGTTTAACGCTAGGATTGGCAGAAAGGGGCATTTTTGCATGCCACTTGGTGCAGGGATGAGATATCCTTGACACCTTAGGATCTATGGACCCCACAGGATCCCCACCTACCCCACCTCTCTCTCTCTTCTTCACCCATTCACCAATCACCTCAATACCTCTTCTCCAAAAAAACCCCTCACCTATCAAATCCCACCATTCTCTTCACCACTCACATCCATCCTTCATAAAACCCCACCTACCTCACCATTCAAATTCAAACCACTTTTCCACCCAAACCCACCCATAATGGCCGAACCATACCCCCCTCTCCACTCCTATATAAACCCATCTTCACTCCTTCATTTTTACACAACATACACACTATTTCTCCACCTTGGCCGAAACACTAAGCCCCCTCCATCTCCTCTATTTCTTCTTCTTCTACTCTCTTCTTTCTTCTTTTGCTCGAAGATGAGCAAACCTTCTAAGTTTGGTGTGGTAAAAGCGTTGCTTTTTGTTTTTCCATAACCATTTATGGCACCTAAGGCCGGAGAAACCTCTAGAAAGAGGAAAGGGAAGGCAAAAGCTTCCACCTCCGAGTCATGGGAGATGGAGAGATTCATCTCAAGGGTGCACCAAGACCACTTCTATGAAGTTGTGGCCAAGAAGAAGGTGATCCCCGAGGTCCCTTTCAAACTCAAAAAGGGTGAATATCCAGAGATCCGACATGAGATTCGAAGAAGAGGTTGGGAAGTTCTCACCAACCCCATTCAACAAGTCAGAATCTTAATTGTTCAAGAGTTCTATGCCAATGCATGGATCACCAAGAACCATGATCAAAGTGTGAACCCAGACCCAAAGAATTGGCTTACAATGGTTCGGGGGAAATGCTTAGGTTTTAGTCCGGAGAATGTAAGGTTGGCATTCAACTTGCCCATGATGCAAGGAGATGCACACCCCTACACTAGAAGGGTCAACTTTGATCAAAGGTTGGACCAAGTCCTCATAGACATTTGTGAAGAGGGCACTCAATGGAAGAGAGATTCAAGAGGGAAGACGGTTCAACTTAGAAGGCATGACCTCAAGCCCGTGGCTAGGGGATGGTTGGAGTTTATCCAACGCTCAATCATTTCCACTAGCAACCGGTCTGAAGTTACTATAGACCGAGCCATCATGATTCATAGCATCATGACTAGAGAGGAAGTAGAAGTTCATGAGGTTATCTCCCAAGAACTCTACAAGGTGGCGGACAAGCCCTCTACCTTGGCAAGGTTAGCCTTCCCTCACCTCATTTGTCACATCTGCAATTCAGCTGGAATTGACATAGAGGAAGACATCCTCATTGATGAGGATAAGCCCATCACTAAGAAAAGGATGGAGCAAATAAGAGAACCTCACCATGAGCATGAGGAAATTCCTCATCATGAAATCCCTGAGATGCCTCAAGGGATGCATTTTCCTCCACAAAACTATTGGGAGCAAATCAACACCTCCCTAGGAGAATTAACTTCCAACATGGGACAACTAAGGGTGGAGCTCCAAGAGCATTCTATCCTCCTCCATGAAATTAGAGAAGACCAAAGAACCATGAGAGAGGAGCAACAAAGGCAAGGAAGAGACATTGAGGAGCTCAAGCACTCCATTAGATCTTCAAGAGGAAGAACAAGCCGCCATCACTAAGGTGGACCCGTTCTTTAATCTCCTTGTTCTTTATTTTCTGTTTTTCGAATTTTTATGCTTTTTGTTTATTACATTATCACTAGTGTCTAAGTGTCTATGCCTCAAAGATATGAAAATGAATCCATCACCTTTCTTAAATGGAAAATGTTTTTAATTGAAAAAGAAAAAGAAGTGCCTGAATTTCGAATTTTATAATAGATTAATTATTTTGATGTGGTGGCAATACTTTTGTCTTTCTGAATGAATGCTTGAACAGTGCATATTTTTGAATTTGATTGTTCATGAATGTTAAAATTGTTGGCTCTTGAAAGAATGATGGAAATGGAGAAATGTTATTTGATAATCTGAAAAATCACAAAATTGATTCTTGAAGCAAGAAAAAGCAGTGAAAAGCTTGCGAAAAAAAAAAGAGAAAAAGAAAAAGCAAGCAGAAAATCCTGGCCTAAGCGGCTAAACCAAGCTGTCCCTAACCATGTGCTTGTGGCGTGAAGGTGTCAAGTGAAAACTTGAGACTGAGTGGTTAAAGTCATGGTCCAAAGCAAAAAGAGTGTGCTTAAGAGCCCTGGACACCTCTCACTGGAGACTTTAGCAAAGCTGAGTCACAATCTGAAAAGGTTCACCTAGTCATGTGTCTGTGGCATTTATGTATCCGGTGGTAATACTGGAAAACAAAATGCTTAGGGTCACGGCCAAGACTCATAAAGTAGCTGTGTTCAAGAATCAACATACTTAACTAGGAGAATCAATAACACTATCTGGATTCTGAGTTCCTATAGATGCCAATCATTCTAAACTTCAAAGTGAGATGCCAAAACTATTCAGAAGCAAAAAGCTAAAAGCCCCGCTCATCTAATTAATACTAATCTTCATAGATGTTTTTGGAATTCATTGTACATTCTATTCTTTTTATCCTATATGATTTTCAGTTGCTTGGGGACAAGCAACAATTTAAGTTTGGTGTTGTGATGAGCGGATAATTTATACGCTTTTTGGCATTGTTTTTAGTATGTTTTTAGTATGTTTTAGTTAGTTTTTATTATGTTTTTATTAGTTTTTATTTAAAAATTACATTTCTGGACTTTACTATGAGTTTGTGTCTTTTTCTGTGATTTCAGGTATTTTCTGGCTAAAATTGAGGGACTTGAGCAAAAATTTGATTCAGAGGCTGAAAAATGACTGCAGATGTTGTTGGATTCTGAGCTCCCTACACTCGAAGTGGATTTTTTGGGGCTACAGAAGCCCAATTGGCACACTCTTAATTGCGTTGGAAAGTAGACATCCTGGGCTTTCCAGCAATATATAATAGTCCATACTTTGCCCAAGATTTGATGGCTCAAACTGGCGTTCCAAGTCAGGTTAAGAATTCTGGTGTCAAAACGCCAGAACTGGCACAAAAGCTGGAGTTAATTGCCCAAACTGGCACAAAAGCTAGCGTTTAACTCCAAGAAAAGTTTCTACATGTGAAAGCTTCAATGCTCAGCCCAAGCACACACCAAGTGGGCCCGGAAGAAGATTTCTGCATTAATTACTTATTTCTGTAAACCCTAGGCCACTAGTTCTCTATAAATAGGACCTTTTACTATTGTATTTTCATCTTGGTTCTTCCGGTTCCCTCTCTGGGGCTGAAGCCAATGAACACCATTATCACTTTTGTATTTTAAACGGTGGAGTTTCTACACACCATAGATTAAGGTGTGGAGCTCTGCTGTTCTTCAAGAATTAATGCAAAGTACTACTATTTTTCTATTCAATTCACACCTACTTCTTCTCTAAGATATTCATTCGCACTCAAGAACATGATGAATGTGATGATTATGTGACAGTCATCACCATTCTCACCTATGAACGCGTGCCTGACAACCACTTCCGTTCTACATGCAAACAAGCTTGAATGTGTATCTCTTGGGTTTCTAATCTAAGATTAGAACCTTCGTGGTATAGGCTAGAATTATTGGCAGCCATTCCTGAGATCCGGAACGTCTAAACCTTGTTTGTAGTATTCTGAGTAGGATCTGGGAAGGGATGACTGTGACGAGCTTCAAACTTGCGAGTGTTGGGCGTGTGACAGACGCCAAAAGGATCAATGGATCCTATTCCAACATGATCGAGAACCGATAGATGATTAGCCGTGCGGTGACAGCGTGCGTAGAACATTTTCACTGAGAGGATGGGAAGTAGCCATTGACAACGGTGATGCCCAACATAAAGCTTGCCATGGAAGGAAGTATGAATGATTGGATGAAAGCAATAGGAAAGCAGAAGTTTAGGGGGAACAAAGCATCTCCATACGCTTATCTGAAATTCTCACCAATGAATTACATAAGTACCTCTATCTTATTTTATGTTTTATTCATATTTTAATTATCAATCCTCCATAACCATTTGAATCCGCCTGACTGAGATTTACAAGATGACCATAGCTTGCTTCAAGCCAACAGTCTCCGTGGGATCGACCTTTACTCGCGTAAGGTTTATTACTTGGACGACCCAGTGCACTTGCTGGTTAGTTGTGCGAAGTTGTGATAAAAAGTTGAGATTACAATTGTGCGTACCAAGCTATTGGTGCCATTGATGATCACAATTTCGTGAACCAGAGCCACGAGGATATGATCAACCCTTTCAGCAACAACACCTTCCAAGATACCGTGGACAACGACCATCCTACAATGCATGCCAAGACAATAGTTATGGTGGACCTTTTCGTGACAACCAACCTCCACCAGTTTACTACGGTCAAGAACCATTCCGAGGTGCATACCAAGATGATAGATATGATGGACCCCCTTGTAGTTACTAGCAAGCTCCATCATATGCCAATGAACCACCTCCTCAACATAGCTTTGAACCACCATACTCACAAGCCACCTACAACCATTCACCTCCATATGATCCTAACCTTTATCCATCCCAATTCCAACCCAATTACTCCCAAGAACCACCACCTCCATATGCACCATGTCCATATCCATCAACCCAAGAATCACAGGATAGCCTCAAGGAAACAGTGGATCAATTTCATGCAACCTTTCATCAACTGGAGCAAGCAATAAATCGATTACCTTCCCGATGTTCGGGCATTCAAGGAACTCCCATGGCTTCATGTGGAGAATCTGATGAAGAACATAGCATGAAGGAGACACTAGAAACTCTGGTGGATAGTAAGGAGCATGACTTTGTACTGGAACAAGTGGAGGAAGCCATAATTATCAAAGAAGAAGAAGTGGTTGAAGACTTAGGAGATGCGAAACGTCCATGGGAAAGCCCAGTCATAGAGCCCCATTCTAAGAAGTTTAAATTTGATGTTGAGGAGGGTGTACAACCTCCAAGGCATATCATGGTTGAAAACTTTGAAGGGGATGATCAAGAGATGGATTCAATCATTGATGAATTCTTATCTACATTTGAATACTCTCCCATTGGACTTGACATGGAGATTAAAGAAGAAGCACAACCTCCCATGCCCTTGGTGAACAATGAAGAAGAGATCGAATTGGAAGAAAGCTACCAAGAGGAAAATGTTGATATTAAAGAAGCTTGCAAAGAAGTGGAAGTTGTCAAAGAAGAACTCAAGGGAATGGAGCTGGAAATCACCTTGCCAAAGCTATTGGAGACCTCTCCCCACACTTCAACACCATCCATTCCTTCATTCAAGTGGGTAAATCTTTCATCTCTAAGCTTAATAAGCCCACTTGAATATGCTTTACTTGAGACGGATGGGCAACTTAGAGCTCTTTGTGGCTATAAGAGTAAGAGGGAGATGGTTAGTGGTTGGCAACACAATCCTAGGTTCATTGTGGTAGGAAGCTCACGGCTGAAGTATCATGGTTGGAAGAATACTAAATTGTATGGGTCTAGGAAGCTGTTTGGATGCCTCAGTGAGAATTTAAATTGCTTACCACCCGGTTGGAACAAAGATGGTCAACAAAAAGACGGTGCAAAAGCAAGGTTTGGGACCCCGGAATTCATTCTCGCAATCAACACTCTTGGGGCCTTGTCACTTGCTTTAACTTGCTTGAATACAACTAGTTTGGGATACTGGAGGCCATTGGAATTACAAACATTGGTGGGGATTCTTTGATGAGTTCAAACACAAGCCTCCAAGACACGAAGCTCCCCAAACGTCCAACTTAAGGACTTTAACTAAAAGTGCTAGGTGGGAGACAACCCACCATGGTATGATCGTTCAGTTTCAGTCTTAGTTTTATTTTACTTTATTCAATTTTTATTTTTTTTGTTAATGACTCTTCTCATAATCTCTGCATATAGCTACATATAGCCTGCATTTGCATTTGCATACTGCATAAAAAAAATGCACACGACGTGCAAGCGTCGCTGACGCGTCCGCGTCATAGGTGCATTCGGAAGAAAAGAGAATTGAACAGAAAGTCACACGAGAGCATGGCTGGAGGCATGCCTTAGGCACAAGCATGCCCACGCGAACGCGTCCCTGACGCATCCACGTCATTTGAAAAATAGCCTCTTACGCGATCGCGTCACCCACGCGCACGCATGGCCCTACAAAATCGACGTAAAGAGATGTATGGCCGAGAGTTATGATGGAGTTGGGCTGGAATGGTGCTGGAAGCACCAGCTTTACCACGTGTCCGCGTCATTCTTCAAAAAGAGGCCATTCACGCGTGCGCGTCACCCACGCGCACGCGTCACCCACAATTTTTGGCAATATGCGTACGAAACAGAAAGTTGTGCGTGTGCGAGGCTGCACTCGCGCCAATAGCACAAATCAGGTCACGCATCCGCGTCCATGACGCGTCCGCGTCACCTGAGAATAGCGCCAACCACGCGAACGCTTGCTCCACGCGTCTGCGTCGCATGCGCCGCACAGCCTATCCAAATCAGCGCCAGATATCTTATTTTTTCTTCTCCAATCCTACTTATCTTTCTATTATCATTCTTTCTTCTTTCTTCTATCTTTTCTTATTCTTTCTTCCTCCTTTCTTACTTTCTTTTTCTTCGGTTATTTCCCTTCTCATTATTATTCTCTTTTATTCTATTTTTTCTATTGCATTTGCATACTTTCATTCATTGCATTTTAATTTTTTGCATATTTTATTTTCTTTTCTAAATTTATTATTTTTCCGTTGGTGTTAAATTTCTTATTTAACTGTTGCATCTTCTCTTGAATTATCCTGGTTCTTCATGACTTGTTTTATTCTGATTGGGTATTATTATTCATAAGTCAATGCTACTCTTCTATAATAATTGTATTCCTTTTGCATTGACACGAACTTATATTTTCTTGCATTACCCACACTCTCTTCCCCATTGTTGCAAATTTTTACACTCTTGAATTGCCACATGCTTCTACTATTTTCTCACTTGCATGTTGTAGCTACCATGTAATTGAGACCCTTATTATTTGGCACTAACACCCATATTTTATTTGTTTTCTATCTTTGTTTCTGGGTTACTTTTCTTCTTTTCCTCTTCTTTCAGGATGGCCACCGGAAAAGGAAAGGAAAAGAAACTTCTATATGGGGCGACAGACAAGTCCATCTGCACATCTTAGCATGCACCGAGGACAGTGCAATCTTTAAGTGTGGGGAGGTCGATACCGACTTCCAGGGGTTAGTTACCTTCTTTTCAACACCAATGTTTTATTTTCTTTGTTTGTTCATTGTTGCATTTGCATGTTTGATTGTATATTTGTTTTTGATTTCATATTTGTTTGATTTTGTGCATATTTTACCACCACTTGGTTAAAGTAATATTTACTTTTTCAAGAAACTTTTTAGAGTATTTCACTAATTTAAATTAGAACTTTTTATTAAACTTGTTTGAAGGAATATTATACTGGAACATGGTTTAGAGCTCGAACACACAAAACCTGTGAGATTTTTGAGCTTATTTGATTGGTTGCATTCTATCAACCAATATTTTATTTTTGATGTGTGTTTTTCTCTCTAAAATTATGATATTTGTCTTGCTTAATTCTATATTTCCATTGTTTGATGTATGCATGCACTTATATGATTGAGGCCTTTGTTTAACTGAGCTTACATACCCATATGACCTTACCTTTCATTATCCCTTGCAAACCAATTTTGAGGCTATTATACCCCTTTGTTCTTTACTTTAGCACATCATTAACTCTAAGCAGAAAACAATAATGTCCTTAATTTGAATTATTGGTTAGTTTAGACTAGTGAGAGTGCTTATGATTTAAGTGTGGAAAAAGTCGGTTTGGAAACGTTTGGTTTTGGAAATTGAGTATGTTAGAATTTTCTAAAAATGTGAAAGAAATGTTTAGGACATGTTCATGCATTCAATAATTTAATCATATGCATTGAGAAAAAAATAAAAAAATAAAAAAAATATAGATATAGATAAAAATAAAAAAAAAGGAAAAAGAAAAAGAGAAGGAGAAAAAGAAAAGAAAAAGAGCAAATAATAAAAGGGGACAAAATACCCCAAAGTAAATGGTGAAAGCAATACATATGTACTGTACTCGAATCAGGATGCATGAATATGTGGAAAACATGGTTAATGGATAGTTAGATTTGTATTGTGATTACATGGATTATCTTAAGTTAGGTGGGAAAAGTTTAAGTTAATTAAGGATTCAGATTTTAGTCTACTTGGCCAAATACAATCCTACATTGACCCTAACCCTATTACAACCCTTAAAAGACCTCTTGATATGTGTATTTGCGCATCAAACTTGTGTTGATTGGTAGAAGAAGAGCAAGCCTTAGAAAGCAAGATTAGTAGTGAATTGAGAGAGTCGAACCTTAAACACTTGAGTGATTAGAGTGTATACACTTACGGTGAGGGTTTGATGCTCGATTCTTTGTTCCCGGCTTTCATGAGCTATCTTCTTCTTGCAAGTCTATTTATACTTCATTTTTATGATTTGAATTAGTGAAATCAAGTTTATGTTTGTCTTGAAGAGCTTATTTACTTTTAACCAAGTAGGTAGAAACATCTTAGCATGTAGTTGCATTCATATAGATAAGTTGCATTTCATACATTCTACCATTCCTCTTCACTCTTATAGCTTCTCTTAAGCTTAGCATGAGGACATGCTAATGTTTAAGTGTGGGAAGATTGATAAACCACTATTTTATGATTTATCTTATACTCAATTGAGTGGTTTATATCAATTCTTTACTCACTTATTCATACAATTTGCATGGTTCTACATTTTCCTTCCTGATTTTGTGCTATGATTGAAAACATGCTTCTTTGGCCTTATATTTGCTAATATTAATCCTCTCTTATTACCATTCGATGCCGTGATATGTGCGTCAAGTGATTTCAGAGATTACATGGCAGGAATGGCTTAGAGGATGGAAAGGAAGCATGCAAAAGTGGAAGGAATACAAGAAGTTGAAGAAATTGCTAAGCTGTCCAGCCTGGCCTCTTCGCACTGAAATGGTCATAACTTGAGCTACAGATGTCCAAATGAGGCGGTTTTAGTTGCGTTGGAAAGCTAACGTCTAGGGCTTCGAAATGATATATAATTCGTCATAGTAGCCGTACAGCAATATGATGCGCACGTGTGAATCACGCGGACACGTTGTTCTGCAGAAAAACCAGCGTGGAAGATTTCGTCCTCAGCGATTTCTGGGCTGTTTCTGACCCAGATCTTGGCCCAGAAAACACAGATTAGATGCTATAAAGTGGGAGAATCCATCCATTCATTGAGGGAACATTCATATTCACAATTTTTAGGTTTTAGATGTAGTTTTAGAGAGAGAGGCTCTCTCCTCTCTCTTAGGATTTAGGAATTAGGATTTAGGTTTTTAGGATTAGGATTCCTCTCAGTTTATGGTTATTTCTTAAATTCCAGGTTCAATGTTCCTTTAATTTATGTTCTCTTCTACTTTTATTTATTCTATTACTTTAGTTTGTTTATTTTCCCAAATTGGTTTATAGATTCCTATGTTTAATTTGATTCAATACAATTCGAGGTATTTCAGATTTAAGATTTCTTTATTTTATTTGTTACTGCTGCTTCCAATCTGAAGGCATTTTTATTCGAGTAGATTTTTTCCCTTTTGGCTTTGGTTGAGTAATTGTGACACTTGAGTTGTCAAACTCAGCAGTTGATTGAGAATTGGAAACTGCTGATTGATTTGGATCCCTCTAAAGCTAGTCTTTCCATAGGAGTTGACTAGGACTTGAGGAATCAAATTGATTAGTCCACTTGACTTTCTTTTATTTAGTAAGGGTTAACTAAGTGGGAGCAATAAACAATTCTCATCACACCTGATAAGGATAACTAGGATGGGATTTCCAGTTCTCATACCTTGCCAAGAGTTTTTCTAGTAATTAATTTACTTTATTGCTAATTTATTCTCCTTGTTCCCTATTTCAAAAACCCAAAATTCTACCTTTTCCATAACCAATAATAAATCATACTTCCCTGCAATTCCTTGAGAGACGACCCAAGGTTTAAATACTTCGGTTATAAATTTTATTAGGTTTTGTTACTTGTGACAACCAAATTTTTGCACGAAAGGATTCTTTGCTGGTTTAGAAACTATACTTACAATGCAATTATTTTTATAAAATTCTTTACTAGCAATAATCTAATCGTCATGCCTCTATCATTTTTCCTACGAAACAACGGCTTCTGTGAATGAGATAGAAGTCTTGGCACTCCAATTTCCCTGGTAGGCCACAGATATAGAAAGAGTGTACAAGGACAATAAAAAATGTGATTGTAAAAAGACTTGAAGGAGAAGTTACAGCATTGTGAAGAACCAATTAAATAAAAGAGCTTCATATGAGAGGATAAGTTTTAAAAAATATAAAGTAACTCTATCAATGTAATCTATTATCTAATGATATGACTAAACTATAATCCACTATCTATCATAGATGAATCATGATAGTAGGATATATGCAGAATCTCCCATGAATATGAGCTACATGCAAATGATGGAGGCGTCTATCTTAGGAATCGGTGGCCTTATCACAATCTTCAACGCCGTCATTAGTTGATTCCTCTAAATTGCCCTCTCTTGTCAACCGCAGGTCTTCGACATCAAATTCAGGCAAGCTTGTCATACAAGGCTGGGGATGAAGGTCGACCTCACAATGTTCATAATCCTCGCCCATGTCAAACAAATCTCTTAGCTTCACATCGACTAATACACTCCATCCGGTTTCCACCTCATCCTACACGTAGAACACAAGACGCGCCTCAGATGCCAGGATGTACGGCTCATCGTCTTCTCGATCACCAGTGTGAATCGGAGTGGCAAAATTGACACAGGTGTGGCCCAAAACGTCTTGTTGGATGCCTCTTCCCGACGTGGTGTCTGCCGAAAGACACTTGAACAATACTACTGTGAATTGACCGCTGTAATTTAGCTCGATGATATCTACTAATCTCCCGTAATATGAGACACCACCAACAGCAACATTGGCATCCCGTTTACTTGCATAACTTCTAGTATCTGAAGTGACATAAACACTGCTATTCTGTGTTTTCATCCCTTCCTCCCTCGACATGGTTCTAAATTTAAATCCATTGATGTTGTAAGCCTGATTGCGTCTGGCCTGAGCAAGGGGACCGCAGGCAAGCCACTGCAACTCATTCGAATGATTGGTGCTTCCAAATGGGACCTGGCATGGAACCATTAGAGGCAAGAAAGCATCAAAGGGTAGTAGGATCCTGAGATATTAAGGATTACCTCATGCCTGAACCAGTTGGGAAGTTCTCTGTGCACAACACCATCTATGTGAGACTGGGACCTTATTTTATTTCGCAGTTTTCTCTTCATGATGGCTCTGTACTCATTGTGCATCCAAAAAGTTTGTTCAAGTTCAATACTATCAATACCAAATTGGCTCACTGTATAATTATAGAACTCAGCCTCTATACTTACTCCAAGAATTTCTCTACAGCAATACAATTGACCAGTACATGACGATGTGCTTGAAGCTTTTCGGTTGCTGTTAGAGTAAAAAATGAAGCTGCCTGATGAATCCACATTTCATGATATTTATTTGCTCTATTTGGGTGGATTTCATCAACTTTTCCTACACTTATTCCTTTAAATAGCATGCTTTTGTGTTTTCTCCCTTAATTGAGCTTAATTGTGAAAACATGCTATTTTGTACTTAATTTAATCAATTTTATTCCAGTTTCATTCCATAAGGTGCCTTGATGTGTTTGATGAGTAATTTCAGGTTTACAAGGCTAATATGGATGGAAGAGGTGATGGAAAAGCATGCAAAAAGGGAGAAAGCATGAAGAAATGAAATTTTGGAAGATTCAGCTTCTGTGCGTGCGCACAGTGATGCGTGCGTACGCACACGCACACAAGTTTGGCAATGCGTATGCGTGACCCACGCGTACGCGTCGGTGCCAGCATGTGACTCACTTAATGGAAATTGCTAGGGGTGATTTCTGGGCCTCCAGAGCCCAGTTTTGGGACTCTCTGAAGCTGATTCTTCCTATATCAAGCAAGGCCTCATTCCATGTGAAGGGGGGCAATTAGGGTTAGCTTTTATTATGTTTTAGTGTAGTTCTCTAGAGAAAGAAGCTCCCCCTCTCTCTAGAATTAGGGCTCTTTAGTTTAATTTCTTGCAATTTCTACTTTTAATTCTTGTTTTCATTTACTTTTCCTTGTCATTTATTGTTATTGCATCTTTGTTCTTCATTTCTCTTGCTATTTCCTTTATTTTGTCATTTTATGTTATGCACACTCTATGTTAATTTTACTTTCATTTAATGAAATTTATGTTTCATGTCATTTATTGCTTTATTGTGTTGTTACCTTTACTTTCCTTGCTTGGTAGTTGTAGCATGTATTATTTCTTGTCATTTTACCATGCTTTCTTTACATGCCCACCAAGTGTTTGACAAAATGCTTGGTTGGGTTTTTACTTAGTTTCTCACACTCTTGGTTGAAAAATTGGGTGGTTGGGTGAACTTGAGTGGTGGATGTCCATTCCACATTGTGTGAGAGTTGTTAATTAATTTGGTTTCCACTAACACTAGTCTTTCACTAAGTTAATTAGTGAGTTGATTAGGACTCGTAGATTGAAATTAATTATGCCTAGTTGACTTATCCTCGATGTAGGGTTGACTAATTGGAATTAATCCATACACAATTATCATGTTTGTGGTCTACAACTAGGATAGAGATCCTTAATTACCCACTTCATGCCAAGAGTCCTTTTTAGCCTTCAATTGCCATTTTCATTGCCTTTACTTGCCTCCATTCAATTTCTTGCATGTTAAGTTACCTTCTTGCACTTTAATTTCTTCCCAATTGCCATCATCCAACTCCCATTCCCTTATAGCCAATAACATGACACTCAGTTGCAACTCCTAGGGAAGAACTACCCGAGTTTGAATTACTCTTGATCTCGGTTACTTTAAATTGAATTGATATTTGATTATGAGAATTCATTGTTGGTTTGGACTATGGTACTAACGAATTGATTGATTCCAACCATGCAAGAATTCTCATTGTCAAATTTGGCGCCGTTGTCGGGGACTTGCAATGGTGTTATTGTTGGCTATTGTATATATTGTGAATAGTGTGAATAGCTTAATTTTGGTTGGTCGTACATATGTTGCTTGCTTTTGGTTGATGTAAATATGTTAATATGTAAATATGTGAATATGTGAATAGCTTGTTTTGATTGATCGCTTGTTTTTGCTAGTTTTAGGAGTTCATTTTATTTGTTCTTATTACCTTTGATTTTCACTTTCTTTTTATCCTATGAATTCTCACCCATTGCATTGTGAGTTTTGTTGCTATTGTGTATAGGAATTAGGAATTTCAATTGCTTGTTTCCTAGAAGGAATGGAAGGAATTCACAATAAGATTAGGTGCACAAACTTGGAGATCTCAATTACCTTGAAGGATACAAGCTTGGGTGAGAGCTCTCCATAAGTCCAACTTAAGGACATTAAACCAAAGTGCTAGGTGGGAGACACCCCACCATGGTAACATTGTTCTTATCCTTTCCTTGTTTATAGTTTTGGTTGATTGCATGTTTGCTTGTCTTGGTTAGCTTAGAAGTAGTTTAATTTTGAGCTTTGATAGTTTAATTTTGGTTTGGATCATGAAATTATACGTTCTTGCATGTTTTGATGATTGACCTAAGGCTTGTTGCCATAGATTTTAAAGAAAATTTTTTGAAAAACAGGGCATCTGTGCGTACGCACACAAGTATGCGTGCGCACACAACTGTGAGTTTCGCGACCTGTGTGAGCGCACAAGCCTGTGCACTCGCACACTTGATGACAAGTCATCTTAGCCTATTTTAACTAGTCTTTTTCTTTTGTTTTCATTAGAATTATGCACTTTCTTGAACCATAAGCAAGCTAATTGAGTAGATTTTCATGTTTCCCTTTGATTGAATCAACCATGTATAAATTCATGCCATTTCATGAGGTTTTATGCTAAAATTGTTGCATATTATGATAGAATGAATATCTCATGATTATGAGCATAGCTTTGATGAGTTGGTTGATTGATTATAGGTGAAGAAAGCTTGGAGAAAGGTTGAAGTAAGAAGGAATAGCTAGGAGTAAAGAGAAGACAATGGAATAAGTGAAATTGAACCAGGAAGCAAAAAGCTGGACCTAAAGTTAGCATCAAACTTTTGCACAAACTTTTGGTTGAAAAGTTAGCCCCAACGTTAGCCCCCTAACTTGGAGGCTAACGTTGGAACTTGAAAATCATTCCCTGGGTACCAAAAGTTTGCGCCAACGTTAGCCCCCTAACTTTGAGGTAACGTTGGCACATGAAATTTACCCCTGGGCACCAAAAGTTTGCGCCAACGTTAGCCCCCTAACTTTGAGGCTAACGTTGGCATGAAGAAATCCTCCCTGGGCATCAAAAGTTTGCGCCAACGTTAGCCCCCTAACTTTGAGGCTAACGTTGGCACATGAAAATCACAAGGAGGAGCAAAAGTTTGCGCCAACGTTAGCCCCCTAACTTGGTGGCTAACGTTGGCGCCACAAGTACACAAGGCAAGGCCAACGTTAGGGTCAAAGTTAGACCCCTAACGTTGGCACCAACGTTCATATCAGCAAATTTTGTGGGCTGCTATGAAAAGTTGGAGCAAAAGTTAGACCCTTAACTTTTGCTCCAACTTTTGGTCCAACTTTTGCAAAACTCCAACCCGGTTCAATTGGTTCACTTTGGTTCTTCTCCAAACTTCAAGAGTAATCAACCAAGGCCTCTTTCAACCCAATTCCACCAAGAGCAAAGGCCCAACTCAAGGCTTGAAGATCATTTGAAGAAAGTGTATAAATAGGATAGAATTTAAGTTTTCGGAGAGCTTTCCTTTTGGAATTTTCATAATAGTTTTCGGAGAGCTTTTGGATTGAGTGAACTTTAATTTCTTTGTCTTGGGGAAGGAGAATTCACTTCTCTTCCTCTCAGTTTTATTGCTTTCAATTTCAATTACAATTGTCTTGGATCTTGGGTTGGAGAATTGAAGAAATTCTGTTTCAATCTCATCCTTGGATCTCTCTGCTTTATTTACTGCAATTTAATTTCCATTTCTGTTACTTTCTTCTCATCTACTTTCCTTACAATTTACAATTCCCTTGCAATTGTTCTTGTTGGATCTAGGAAGGCATTGAGATCTAGACTTGGTTTTCTAGTCTCTGGGTCCTGAGATCTGATTTCCCATTTCAATTCTCTGTTTATTGTTTTATATGTTCATTTACTCTTCTGTTTCGGATCCGATTCAATCCCAATTCCCTTTTCCTCTTCTGTTTAATGCAATTCAACTTTTCCTTGTTTAAATTCTGCAAATCCAATCCCCAATTTCCTTTACAATTCCAGCCGTTTACATTTCTTGCACTTTAAGATTCCGCTATTTACATTTCTTGCATTCTAAGTTTTTGCTATTTAATTTCTTGTTCTTTAAGATTCAGCACTTTAATTCCCTGTTCTCTTTACTTCCATGCAATTTAATTTCTGCACATCACAAAACACTCAACCAAATATTGATTCGCTTGACTAAATTAACCACTAAGCTAAAATTGCTCAATCCTTCAATCCCTGTGGGATCGACCTCACTCCCATGAGTTTTTATTACTTGATGCGACCCGGTGCACTTGCCGGTTAGATTTGGGTGTTTTGGGAGAGATTCGTTTCTCCACCAAAATATCTCATCAAGTTTTTGGCGCCGTTGCCAGGGATTGATTAGATTGACAATGATTAAGTGAAGTGGTGATCTAGATCAAGCACTTTTTCTTTAATTTTGATTAACCCACTAACTGTTTGATTTTTTGCTTAAACTAACTAACACTTCAATCTCGCAGTAAATTGAAGTGTCACTGATTTTGTGCATTTCTCATGCTCTGCTTGTATGTCAGGTACAAGAAGAGCCATACCCAATTTTCATGAACAAGACGAAAGAACTCTCAGGAGGTTAAGAAGAGCTGAAAGAGGGAAAAATATTGTTGGAGAAGAGGAATCAGACGAAGAATTCCAAGAGATGGAGGAACATTTAACCAATCCACCAGGTGGAGAAGACAACAACAATGGCAACCCACCCCAGAGGAGAGTTTTGGCTTGCTATACCTTTGCAAATCCTAGACATTGTGGGAGCAGCATCTTGGCTCCAAATGTCAATGCTAACAATTTTGAACTCAAGCCACAACTCATCACTTTGGTTCAGAACAATTGCTCTTTTGGTGGAGGACCACTTGAGGACCCACACCAACATTTATCCACTTTCTTGAGGATATGCAACACTGTCAAAACTAATGGAGTGCCCCCTGACAGTTACAAGCTGATGCTATTCCCATTTTCTCTCAGGGACAAGGCCACTCAATGGTTGGAATCTTTTCCAAGGGACAGCATCAACAACTGGGATGATTTGGTAACCAAGTTCCTTGCAAAATTTTATCCACCTCAGAGGATTATAAGGTTAAAGGCTGAGGTACAAACATTTACACAAATGGAGGCCGAACCCATCTATGAGGCATGGGAGAGGTACAAGGCTCTGATCAGGAAATGTCCCCCTGCCATGTTTAATGAGTGGGAGAAGCTTCAAAACTTCTACGAAGGCTTGACACTGAAATCCCAGGAAGCTTTGGATCATTCAGCTGGAGGTTCCTTGCAACTCATGAAAACTGCAGAAGAAGCTCAAGAACTCATTGATATGGTGTCCAACAACCAATATTTCTTTGCTCATCAAAGAGGCCGCCAACCATCACAAAGGAGAGGAGTAATGGAGCTAGAAGGAGTGGATTCAATCCTAGCTCAAAACAAGATGATGCAGCAGCAAATTCAACAACAATTTGAGCAAATGGCCAAGAGGATTGATAGTCTCCAAGTTGCAGCAGTTAACACTGGCCAACCATCAACCACATGGGGACAGAGTGAAGAAACTCAAGAAGAACAACAACAAGAGCAAGTACAGTATAAGCACAACCAAGGACTAAATGAAGTGTATGGTGATACATACAATCCATCCTGGAAGAACCACCCAAACCTCAGATGGGGAGATAACCATACCCAAAACCAACAACCATGGCAGAGGAACTCAAACCAACACAACCCAAGAAGCAACCAAAACCACAACCAGCAGCAGACTAGCCAAAACCCTTACAGAAAACCTCAAAATAACTACCCCAACCTCAACCAGTACCAATCTAATAACCAACCCACCAACCAAAATGCCTACCATCCACCACCCACATCTCATAACCCACCTCAAGTATCACCTGAAGCCCAAAGAATCACTCACTTGGAGGCCATGATAGACAAAATGTTGAAACACCAAGAAATGGTAACCAAGAATCAGGAAGCTTCCCTGAAGAGCCTAGAGAGACAGATGGGGCAACTCTCCAAGCAAGTATCTGTTGAGAGACCTTCAAACTCACTGCCCAGTGACACAATCCCAAATCCCAAGGAGGAATGCAAGGCAATACAATTAAGGAGTGGGAGAACATTGATAAGCAACAATGACACTACAAGGAAGCAAGCAGAGAACATCAAAGAACCAACGGAGGATGAGAAGCAACCAAAGGCAGATGAGGCCAAAGAGCAAGTTGTGATGCCAAACAAAAGCACTGAGAAACTTAAAGAAAAGGACAACCAGCCACATAGCTCAAAGGAAGTAGCTCAGGGACAGCAGCAAATAGGAAAGAGCATCACACCTCCACTGCCATATCCCCAGAGGTTCAACAAAGAGGTTAAGGACCAGCATTTTCACAAATTCCTTGAGATTTTTAAGAAGCTGGAAATCAATATTCCCTTGGCTGAAGCACTTGAGCAAATGCCTCTATATTCCAAGTTTCTGAAGGATCTTATCAACAAGAAAAGAAGTTGGCTTGAAAGGGAAACCGTATTACTCACCGAGGAATGCAGTGTTGTGATTCAACGGGGTATTCCACCGAAACTTAAGGATCCGGGAAGCTTTGTAGTCTCATGCACTATTGGCAAGATAATTCTCAACAAGGCTCTCTGTGACCTGGGTGCCAGCATCAATTTAATGCCTCTCTCAATGATGAGAAAACTTGCCATAGAAGAGCTTAAACCCACCAGGATGTCACTAGTCATGGCTGACAGATCAATAAAGACACCCAATGGAATTGTGGAGAATCTGTTGGTGAAGGTTGGGGAGTTTATTTTCCCAGCAGATTTTGTAATTTTGGACACTGAAGAAGAAGGAAACGACTCAATCATTCTGGGAAGGCCATTTCTACACACAGCAAGGGCCATCATTGATGTAGAAAAAGGAGAAATGACCTTCAGGGTCCATAATGAACAAATGGTCATAAACGTGTTCAGATCAATGCAAAACGCTCCTGAGCAAGAGGATTACGTAAGAGTGGATATGATAGACAGTTTGGTGGAAGAAACATTGGAAGAAAATTTTCAAGAGAAAGAAGGAAATCAAGGGGCAACAGAGGAACAAGTGGCTGAGACCTCTACTGAGCAAGATGAAAGACAAGATAAGAAGGAAGATGTACGAAAACAAGAACTGAAACCTCTACCCACCCATCTCAAATATGCATTCCTTGGCACATCGGAGAGCTTCCCAGTAATCATTAATTCATCCCTGACAAAGAAGGAAGAAGGAGAACTTCTTGACGTACTCAAAGCTCACAAAGATGCTTTAGGATGGACTATTGATGACCTGAAAGGAATCAGCCCTGCAGTATGTATGCATAAGATCCTCTTGGAAGATAATTCCAAACCAGTGGTTCAACTGCAAAGAAGGCTAAATCTCACAATGAAGGAAGTTGTCCAGAAGGAAGTAATAAAGTTGTGGAATGCAGGGATAATTTTCCCAATATCTGACAGCCCATGGGTAAGCCCGGTTCAAGTTGTACCAAAAAAGGGAGGAATGACGGTCATCACTAATGAGAAGAATGAGTTGATCCCTACTAGAACAGTGACCGGGTGGAGGATGTGCATAGACTATAGAAAATTGAATGATGCCACCAGGAGGGATCATTTCCCTCTCCCATTCATTGATCAGATGCTGGAAAGGTTAGCCGGCCATGCCTATTACTGCTTTTTGGACGGATATTCTGGGTATAATCAAATCGTGGTGGATCCCAAGGACCAAGAGAAAACTGCCTTTACATGTCCATTTGGAGTTTTTGCATATCGGAGGATGCCCTTTGGGCTCTGCAACGCCCCTGCCACATTTTAAAGGTGTATGCTCTCCATTTTCTCTGATATGGTCGAAAAATTTTTAGAAGTCTTCATGGATGACTTCTCTGTTTTTGGTGATAATTTCAATGCTTGCCTAAACCATTTAACCCTTGTCTTGAAACGGTGCCAAGAAACTAATTTGGTTTTAAACTGGGAGAAATGCCATTTCATGGTACCCGAAGGGATTGTTCTTGGCCATAAAGTTTCAAAAAAGGGGATAGAGGTTGATAAGGCAAAGGTTGAGATCATAGAAAAACTCCCTCCACCAATTAATGTGAAATCTGTTAGAAGTTTCTTGGGGCATGCCGGATTTTACAGAAGGTTTATCAAGGACTTTTCAAAAATAGCCAAACCTTTGAGTAATCTGTTAATGCTTGATAACCCTTTTATTTTTGATGAAAACTGCCAGCATGCCTTTGAAACTTTAAAAAATAGACTCACAACAGCACCAATCATCACACCTCCAGATTGGGAATTACCTTTTGAACTCATGTGTGATGCAAGTGACCTTGCAATTGGTGCTGTACTTGGGCAAAAGAAGGGAAATTTGCATCATGTTATATATTATGCAAGTAAAGTGTTGAATGAGGCCCAAAGAAATTACACCACAACAGAAAAAGAATTGCTAGCTGTAGTCTATGCATTTGATAAGTTTAGATCATATCTAATAGGATCCAAAGTTGTGGTTTACACTGATCATGCTGCACTTAAGTATTTAATGTCAAAGCAGGATACTAAACCAAGACTCATCAGGTGGATACTGCTCCTACAAGAATTTGACATAGAGATAAGAGATAGGAAGGGCACTGAAAATCAGGTCGCTGATCATCTGTCAAGGTTGCCACATGAAACAAGTCAAAAAGCATCTCAGCCCATAAATAAAAGCTTCCCAGATGAGTACCTTCTGCAGATCCAGCAAGCACCTTGGTTTGCTGACATAGCAAATTACAAAGTGGGAAGGAAGATACCGCAAGAGTTCTCTAAGCAACAAGTGAAGAAGTTGATCAACGAAGCAAGGAAATTTTCATGGGATGAACCCTTCTTGTTCAAGAGATGCTCTGATGGAGTAATCAGAAGATGTGTTCCCGAAAGTGAAATCAGGGACATCTTATGGCATTGTCATGGTTCAGCTTATGGTGGACACTTTGGCCCAGAAAAAATAGCCGCAAAAATACCGCAGAGTGGCTTCTATTGGCCAACTATCTTCAAGGATGACAGAGAATATGTACACCAATGTAATGAATGCCAGAATGCAGGAGGATTAACAAAAAGGAATGAGATGCCTCAAAACTTTATCTTAGAATTAGAATTGTTCGATCTATGGGGAATTGATTTCATGGGGCCTTTTCCTCCTTCTTATTCTTTTAGATACATCTTGGTAGCAGTGGAGTATGTCTCAAAGTGGGTGGAAGCCATAGCCACAACCACCTGTGATGCGCAGATTGTCCTCCAATTCCTAAAAAAACACATTTTCACTAGGTATGGAGTGCCAAAGGGTCTTATTAGTGATGGTGGTAGTCACTTTTGCAACAAACAAATGGAGAAACTCCTCCACAAGTATGGAGTAATTCACAAAGTAGCCACACCTTACCATCCTCAGACTAACGGCCAAGCTGAACTTGCAAATAGAGAACTAAAGAAGATCCTAGAGAAAACAGTGGGAATCACAAGAAAAGATTGGGCTAGAAAGCTAGAGGATGCATTGTGGGCGTATAGGACAGCTTTTAAAACTCCTATTGGCAAGTCACCCTTTCAGCTATTGTATGGCAAATCCTGTCACCTCCCTGTAGAGCTTGAACACAGAGCTTTTTGGGCCACTAAACTCCTCAACCTTGATCCCCAAGCTGCAGGAGAAAAAAGGTTGTTACAACTAAATGAGTTGGATAAATTTAGACTAGAGGCTTATGAAAGTGCGAAGATATACAAGGAGAGAGCTAAGAAGTGGCATGACAAGAAGATCACAAAAAAGGAATTCAAGCCAGGACAGCAAGTGCTCCTGTATAATTCGAGGCTTAAAATCTTCCCTGGCAAACTGAAGTCTAAGTGGACTGGCCCATACTTGGTGACAAAGATTTTTCCCTATGGGAATATTGAACTGCTAGATGAGGCAACAAAGAATCGATTCACAGTAAATGGTCACAGAGCAAAGTTGTACTTGGGAGGACAATGGGGTAAGGAAAAAGAGGTTCAACACCTACAGCCCTCTTAAAAAGAATTGAAAGATGTCAAGCTAGTGACAATAAAAGAGCGCTAGTTGGGAGGCAACCCAACCTGAGGTAGTTTTCTTTTCATAACTTTTTCAATAAAAGTGTTGGATAACTGCTATGTATTGCAAGAAGCTAAGTTTGGTGTTGCACACCAAAAACAATCGAAGGGAGAATGCAAGATGCCTAAGTTTGGTGTTCCACCAAAACTACATTCTAACTTCCTGCACATTGCTAGTTCCAAGCAATCAAACAGATTATTCAAACAACTTAACTGTTTTTGTTTAGTCTCATTTTCATAACCTTTAGCAAGGACACACAAGTTTGCCCAGAGTTAACCTGTTGAATCAGAAGAAGTAGCAGGAAATCAAGTCTGGGAGTTAACTACCAATTGAAGATACTATGCATCAAGACTCAAAAATGGGCACAGCAGAAAGAAGAACAAAAGAAATGCAAACCAATAGGTTGTATCTATACTTAACTTTTGCTGTTGAGAAATACTTTTGATTGATATCTTGTTAAAGTGTTCATTTAGTTCAAACAGATTCAAATTTCTTTTAAAATAAGTAGGCTAGTTTATGTGTGTGCTTGTGTGTTTACTTTCACTTGACAAGAAGCATGTTTTGTCCCCTGCATCTTTAAGTTCAATAAAAGAAAAAGTTTGAATGTGAAGCAAGATAGTCTCTGTTAGATAGAAGTAGAATAAAAGTAAGTGGTGGTATGTGTGTGATTGTATAATAGCTCACTTTTAGTGAATAAAGAGCCAGGATATCTCCTTCTAAGTAAAGAGTGGCCTACTGTCTATGAATCTCAATTAAATAAAAAAAAATTCCTTGGTTAGAAAGAAAAAAAAAAAGAAGGAAAGACAAAAAAAAAAGATAGCCAAAAAGTGGCAGAACAAAAGGAAACAAAAAGAAACAAAGCTGGACACCAATAGCTTGAACTTTAAAATATATGCCTGTGATGTCTTTGTACTAGGATCTGCTTGGATTAGTAAGCTCTTAGGAGTGCCTCAACACTCGGTGACTTGGGTTAACTAATCCGGGATCATCAGCTGAAAGTCCACTATCAAGAGCAACCTAACTACAAGGCATTTAGTAACCCAAAGAGGTGCTGGGCATCAATGTTTTAAGAAGGAATGTGAGCCAAGTGTCTATGGTGAATAATGTGTCAAGTATAAAGAAAAGAAAATGAACTTGCTACACATGACACTCAAATAAAGCTTATGAACAAAGTAATAGCCAAGGATAAAGGAATAATGAGAGGTCATAGCAGTATGTCACTTGAAGCTTGAAGGAGATTTTCTAGGCCTAGGAGTCAATAAGAAGTGAGTATTTGCATATCCATACAAAATCCCATGAACTATCAATAATACTCTGCTAGCATGAACATCCTCTTCCATCTCATTCTTTCTTCTCAATAAATCTTTTCTTGCTTGGGGACAAGCAAGCTTTAAGTTTGGTGCTGTGATGACAAGTCATCTTAGCCTATTTTAACTAGTCTTTTTCTTTTGTTTTCATTAGAATTATGCACTTTCTTGAACCATAAGCAAGCTAATTGAGTAGATTTTCATGTTTCCCTTTGATTGAATCAACCATGTATAAATTCATGCCATTTCATGAGGTTTTATGCTAAAATTGTTGCATATTATGATAGAATGAATATCTCATGATTATGAGCATAGCTTTGATGAGTTGGTTGATTGATTATAGGTGAAGAAAGCTTGGAGAAAGGTTGAAGTAAGAAGGAATAGCTAGGAGTAAAGAGAAGACAATGGAATAAGTGAAATTGAACCAGGAAGCAAAAAGCTGGACCTAAAGTTAGCATCAAACTTTTGCACAAACTTTTGGTTGAAAAGTTAGCCCCAACGTTAGCCCCCTAACTTGGAGGCTAACGTTGGAACTTGAAAATCATTCCCTGGGTACCAAAAGTTTGCGCCAACGTTAGCCCCTTAACTTTGAGGCTAACGTTGGCACATGAAATTTACCCCTGGGCACCAAAAGTTTGCGCCAACGTTAGCCCCCTAACTTTGAGGCTAACGTTGGCATGAAGAAATCCTCCCTGGGCATCAAAAGTTTGCGCCAACGTTAGCCCCCTAACTTTGAGGCTAACGTTGGCACATGAAAATCACAAGGAGGAGCAAAAGTTTGCGCCAATGTTAGCCCCCTAACTTGGTGGCTAACGTTGGCGCCACAAGCACACAAGGCAAGGCCAACGTTAGGGTCAAAGTTAGACCCCTAACGTTGGCACCAACGTTCATATCAGCAAATTTTGTGGGCTGCTATGAAAAGTTGGAGCAAAAGTTAGACCCTTAACTTTTGCTCCAACTTTTGGTCCAACTTTTGCAAAACTCCAACCCGGTTCAATTGGTTCACTTTGGTTCTTCTCCAAACTTCAAGAGCAATCAACCAAGGCCTCTTTCAACCCAATTCCACCAAGAGCAAAGGCCCAACTCAAGGCTTGAAGATCATTTGAAGAAAGTGTATAAATAGGATAGAATTTAAGTTTTCGGAGAGCTTTCCTTTTGGAATTTTCATAATAGTTTTCGGAGAGCTTTTGGATTGAGTGAACTTTAATTTCTTTGTCTTGGGGAAGGAGAATTCACTTCTCTTCCTCTCAGTTTTATTGCTTTCAATTTCAATTACAATTGTCTTGGATCTTGGGTTGGAGAATTGAAGAAATTCTGTTTCAATCTCATCCTTGGATCTCTCTGCTTTATTTACTGCAATTTAATTTCCATTTCTGTTACTTTCTTCTCATCTACTTTCCTTACAATTTACAATTCCCTTGCAATTGTTCTTGTTGGATCTAGGAAGGCATTGAGATCTAGACTTGGTTTTCTAGTCTCTGGGTCCTGAGATCTGATTTCCCATTTTAATTCTCTGTTTATTGTTTTATATGTTCATTTACTCTTCTGTTTCGGATCCGATTCAATCCCAATTCCCTTTTCCTCTTCTGTTTAATGCAATTCAACTTTTCCTTGTTTAAATTTTGCAAATCCAATCCCCAATTCCCTTTACAATTCCAGCCGTTTACATTTCTTGCACTTTAAGATTCTGCTATTTACATTTCTTGCATTCTAAGTTTCTGCTATTTAATTTCTTGTTCTTTAAGATTCAGCACTTTAATTCCCTGTTCTCTTTACTTCCATGCAATTTAATTTCTGCACATCACAAAACACTCAACCAAATATTGATTCGCTTGACTAAATTAACCACTAAGCTAAAATTGCTCAATCCTTCAATCCCTGTGGGATCGACCTCACTCCCGTGAGTTTTTATTACTTGATGCGACCCGGTGCACTTGCCGGTTAGATTTGGGTGTTTTGGGAGAGATTCGTTTCTCCACCAAAATATCTCATCAACACTCTTTGTATTGCCCTCTGCTCGCAGCACCAGCACAGCCTGTGTGCATGCACCCATCCCTCATTTTGCTTTCGTGCACGTGCACGGACCTGTGCGCATGCGCACACATGATCCTTTCCATAAAAAAAAATTTTTTAGCCTTCTGTGCGTGGGCACAGCCCTGTGCCCACGCACAGCGTGCGCACACATGATCCTTTCCATAAAAAAAAATTTTTTTAGCCTTCTGTGCGTGGGCACAGCCCTGTGCCCACGCACACCTCAAAACATGCCCTCTGGTGGTGGCATTAGCATGTATGGTACGAACGCACAACAATTTTGAGTTTTCTCATCGACGCGTACGCGTCCCTCACGCGTACGTGTCACCTTGCTTTTTCCCTCACCCACGTGTACACGTCGATCACGCGTACGCATCGATCTCCTCCTTTCGCCACACCACGCGCACACATCCCTGATGCATACGCATGACTCCTTGTGCGTGCACACATCCCTTTGTGCATACGCATGCCCCTATTTTCATCCCCCATCCTTCTTTTCTTCTCTTCTCTCTACTTCTTCTCTTCTTTTTTCTTCTCCTCTTTTCTTTCCCTCATCCAACTATCATCCTTCACTATCATTCACCACCCACATGCTCACCGTTGGTTAGTTATTTACTTTGTTAGTTAGTTAGTTATTCGCTTAGTTAGTTAGTTTAATTTTCAATTTTTGTGCTAAGTGTTGGATGATTGAGTTAATCTATTGATTTTGTTGAGAAATTGCTGCTGAATCATTGATATTGTATTGTTATTAATTGTTGGATGTTTCATTGAGGTCATACATTGTTACTTGGTATTGACTTTGAATGTGAATTTTGTGCACACCAAGTACTCATAACATTTCCTTTGAGAATGCTTGTTAGATTTCTAAATTGCATGTTCGATCACCATGTAATTTGATTTCATTATCTAAGTTAGGTAATATGTTCTTTCTTGATACATTTTTTTAGGTCATGCTTGTTATGATTGATTTTTCTTTACGTCACCTATTTGATGCATCAATATTGAGAATTGTGAAATTGGATCATAAGCTTTCCTAATGACACTTTTTGAGCTTTCTTTAAGCTTTGTGGACTATACTTGTCATGTTTTCCATTTCATGTAAATTAGGTGTTGCTTCATCATCCAATTCACAAGTCCTTGATTCTCGCTTGAATACTTTCATGCTTCTTTCTTGCTTGTTTGTTTATATTGGCATACAAGTCTCTTTTAAAGTATTTCAAGTACACTAGGATAAGTGAAGTACATGTTATTTTGTATACTTGTGACCTAGTTATCCATGCTAGTGTGTGTGTGTTCTAAATCGTGCACAACTTAGAATTCACACACTTGTTTTCTTCATGTCACAAGCCTATTCGCTCACCTCAATCTAGTGCTTATCACCTCATTTCAACACTCCTTGCTTCCTTATTTTTGCATTCACTCATCTTACTATCTTATTGTCTATTTTCCATGGATGAGTCACCATACGTAACAAGGAAGGCGGGAGGACAAGCATGCAGCAACCGATTGAGCCACTGGCTGAAGGTGGCGATCCGAAGTCACTTCGCCCCCTAGCTCACCTTTGAGTGCACGGAGGACCATGCAAACTTTTAAGTGTGGGGAGGTCATCGCTGATCGAAGTCACTTTAATTTTGAAACCTATTTGGTGCCATTTGCAGCAATACATACATTGCTTTTTGAGTGAATTGATTAAATGCTTATTCATGTGTTCTTAACATCAATGACTATATACATAGCAACTTGTTCCTTCATGTTTTTGAGCAATGCAATCTGTTTCTCAACCAAGTATTGCTTTGGATAGGAAGTTATGCATATGTGATCATTTCTTATCTTTTCAACATGAATAAGTGCATAATTTTACTGTTGCTTTGACTATTGCCTTTTGTGCCAAGTTTTGCAAACTCTTCCAATTTCTGAGGCACAATTGCAACAATCAATCTCTTTCAACTCAATTCACTTGCATTGTACACCTAAATCATATATATGCTTCAATTGTTGTTCATTCTCTTTTATGTTTCTTAGATCACTTGATTTTGGGAGAATACACTTCTTTTTGGGCAATTGACTATTTTATACATGTTTTCCCTTAATTAAGTGTCAGTTTATCTTAGTGGCTCTTAGTTGAATTATTTGATTATATCCTTCTTCTTTCTGTGATTTTTATCTCTCTCTCCTAAGTTGTACTCTGTTTTTGTCTTTTTTAGGATGACCCACAAAGGAAAGGAGAAATCCAATCCTTTGACTCGTCCTCCTCTTGTGCCTCTGAGTAACCAACCGGACACATTCATTAATGCTGAAGCCCAAGAACAATATAAGAAACTGGAAAAGCAAGCCTTTCACTATGAGAGAAAGCTAAACTTGCCCGAGTAATATGCGGATCAGATTCTTAACAAATTAAACTTTTACCATTGAAAATTAGTAGAATTCAACCCGGTGGAAGTGAGTGACCACCAAGTCAAGGAATTCTACGCAAATTACCTAAAGAGGGATGCCCCAATTGTTTTTCTAAGAGGTGTCACACTGGACACCTCTGATACTGCTTTAGAGGCCCTCTTGGATATTCTGCATATTCCTCTGGCTCGTGACGCTTACACTCAAATAATGAAGGACGTGACAACGGGCAAGCTTTCTTTGGATGTGGTTCTGGAAAAGATTGGCCTGCCTGAGGCCATATGGGAGTATAGCAATGGGGACAATGCACCTCTGTTGAGCATTGCGTGCACTGACCTCAATCCTGAGGCAAGGATCTGATAGCAGATCATTGCCAACTACATTCTACCGAGCACGCATGCCACGCACATTAGAGTCCATGTGGCGGTTTTGCTGTGGGCTATTTTGGAGGGGAAGAGGATCTCTGTTCTTCCCCTTATCAGAGAGTCGATGTGGAAGGTGAACCAACAGCATAAATACAACATTCCCTTCCATTATTGATCATCAAATTAGTCGCTTTATCTGAAGTGGAGATACGCCCAACAGACCGGACGTCTGTCTACATCAGTAAACAGCCATTTCTATCATACGGCGACTATGACGGACCACCACAGAAGAAGAGAAAGATGACTGAGCCATCATCAGCAGTAGAGCCCTCAGCACCTCCTGCAAAGAACACCAGAGCTTGAGACAGAGGAGCCTACATCTGAGGAGTCAGCAGCTGAAGCTGGCCAGGCATTTGAGGCCCCTGAGCAGAGATCGGCGGAGCCCACGGTTGAGGAGGCTATAGTTCAGCGAGCTGAGCAGCCTAGAGTTAAGGAGCTGGCAGGTGGAGCCGAGCCAACAATAGAGATGGCAGTATAGCTAGCTGACCAGGCAGTTGAGGAGCTGGTAGTTGAGACCACCCCAGTGACATCCCGAGCCATCATCGTTTATCACAGTCACCACCACCCACCACCATCTGACGATGGAGCTTCTCTCAGTTGATCCCCCCGTTGATTATTTTGAGCACTAAGGACGATGCATGATTTAAGTGTGGCGGAGGATCTACGATATTTTGGGTGTAAACATTCTCTCCCGAACACTCTTATTTAGTTTATTTTGAGTCTTTGTTATGCATTTTGTAGATATTTACAGCACTTTACTTTTTGCTACTGTTTAGTATTGTTGGTAGACATATATATATGTATATACATATATATATATATATATATATATATATATATATATATATATATATAGGATTGTGATTGGATGATTTGAATAGCATATGCCTAGTTTATTTTGATCCTAATTGTTCATGTTACTTTTTGCTTGTTGAAAATTAGGGAAGAACTAGGAAATTTTGAAAAAATTTTCCATCCACCACTACATACATACATATAGGAAATAAGTTTTGGTGAAAAACAACAAAATTTTCAAGAATCTTGTTCAAGGGCATTCTATTGAATTGATTTGGAAAAATTGTTTTTCAAACTTGCTTGAATGATTTCTTTATGGAACATAGAAGAGTAAAGAACAAACTACCTTGTGAGTTTTTGAGCTTTAATGAGTGGTTACACATTTTAACCACTAATTTTGTTCATTGTACGATATATCTTTTCTATGATTGTAATCTTGGTTTTGCTTGATTCTTTATTTCTAATGATTGATGTTTTGAATTGCATTGAGTATGATTGAGGCCATCCTTGATAAAAGCTTACTTTACCCATATTGCCTACCCTTTGCATCTACCATTGTTAACCCCTTTGAGCTTTATTTACCCCATTGTTCTTGATATTAGCACATCACAACCTTAAGTGGAAAACCATAATTTACCTTAGATTGCATCCTTGATTAGCTTAGGTTGAAGAAGTGTGTTTCGTTTAAGTGTGGAAGAATTTTGGGAAACATTGGTAGTGAATGAAAATGCTTAATTTGGGTATTTCATTAAAAATTTTGGAAAATGGGAACAATCATGTATGAACTACTAAAACCATATACATTTCCATTCCAATATATATATATATATATCATCATGAAAAAGGGGATGAAAGTGACCCCTCAGTGAAGGAAAATGAATAAGAAATACATATGTGATATGAATGACAAATCATACATGAGTGTTTATGAAAAAGAGATGATGGAAGGTTAGGTGTGCATTTTATTTTGATTTGGTTGATATAGGTTGAGTTGGATACTTAAACTAATCAAGGATTCAGTCATTTTAGTCCACTTAACCATATCTATCCCACCTTGACCCTAACCCTATTACAACCACGTGAAGTCCTCATGATAATTGCATTCATGCATCATTTGTTGTTGATTGTTAGATGAGAAGCAAATCCTTGAAAACATGATTAGAGGATATTTGAGTGAATTGACCCTAGACACCGAGTGATTAGAGTGTATACAAACACCTAGTGAGGGTTCAATTACTCAACTCTATGTTTCCATGTCTCTTATCATGTATTCTTGCAAGTTGCTTCATTTTGATGTCTTGAATCAATTCTTTAGATTTTGTTGCATTGGATTATTTCCTTGCTTGGCCCTAATTATCTATAGTTGCTTGGGAATTTGATTGTTTATTTTCACCAACTTCATAGGAAACTATAGATAGGTAGATATATATAGATAGTATATTATATACATACCTACAAGCATATAGGTAGTTGCATTTAATAAGTTGATTATCCCTTTTTGATCATTCTCCCTGTTGGTTTAGCATGAGGACATGCTATTGTTTAAGCATAGGGAAAATTGATGAGTCCATATTTGATGGTATATTTTGACTCAATTTGGATGGATTCTAGCACATGAACTCACACTTAAGCACCAAAATAGCATACTTTTATGTTTTGTCCCCAATTTGATCCTAAATGTGAAAACATGCAATTTTGTACTTGAAATGAGTAATTTAATTCCACTTTTATTCCATTTGATACCATGATAGGTTTGTTGAGTGATTTCAAGCCTTTGAGGCAAGAATGGATGGCCAAAAGTGGAAGAAAGCATGTGCAAGGGAGAAAACATGAAGAAAAAAGGAAAAGCACACACAGCAAAGTGTGCGTGCGCACGAGCACCTGTGCGTACGCATAGGTCGATATTCAGCCAAATGCAGCCACCTGTGCGTGTGCGTCTGTACAGGTCCCTGCACGTGATTTCATTAATGAAACATTTGCTGCGCGAATTTTGAAGGCTTTTGGTCCATTTTGGAAGGCTTGAATGCTGAATGGAAGTGCTATATGAAAGGAATTCAACACATATGCAAGAAGAGAGCTCACTTACATAGTTTTAGAGAGTAATTAGGAGTAGGAGTAGGAGTAGTGTAGCATTGCTCTCTTAGGGTTCCATTTCAATTTTCATTGTAGCATTTTATAGCAAGCTTTGATTTTGGATTTTGCTTCTTTAATTGTAAGTACTCTCAATTTCATCTTTAATTATAACACTTTTACTTCCATTTCTTTTAGTTCAAGTTACTTGTTCATACTTGCAATTTTGTGTTTCTTGAAGTTTTGATCAATGAATTTTATGTTTCTTTCTTCCTTTATGTTTGATTGCTTGTCTATATATGGTTTTGTTGATAGTTAGTTATAGTTTTCTAATTTTTCTTGCAAATTCCCATGTTTTACTTTTATGCACACAAGGTGTTTGTGAAAATTCCAACCTTAGAATATGAGTAGATCTTCCCATCTTGGCTTGTGGTTTGAGTTCCTAGGATACTAAAGTCATAATGTCCGACATTAGTAGTAATTCTTGGGGAGTTAGTTGACTCTTGTTTCCATTAAAGCTAGCCTTTTACCAACTAGTTTGGTAAGTTAGTTAGGACTTATGGATTAAGGTCAATTATGCTTGCTTGACTTACTCTTCACTGGTTGGGGTTGACTAAGTAAGATTAACTCATGATAATTACCATAGTTGTGGTTATGGCGATGATAGGATTCTTTGGATCCTCATTCCCAAGTCAAGGCTCTTTTATGCATTTATAGCATTTTCACTAGTCTTGACCTCATTTACCTTTTACTTGCATTAATTCACTATTTTGCTCATTTCTTAGTTCTTTTATTTCTTAAGTTCTTTTAATCTTTCATTCTTTCTTCAAACCCCCTTTTTGCCCCCACAACCAAAAGAGTAACATTTCATTTGCATTTCCAGGGAGAACGACCCGAGGCTGGAGTACTCTTGATCTCAGTTTATATGTTTTGTATTGAATTTATTATTTGATCTTGAGAATTCGTTGTTGGTTTGGACTATTCTTCCAACAAATTGATTCTTGTTTTTGATTGATTCTGAACCATACGAAAAAATCCTCTTTGTCACTGCCCCGACCCCCTTTCCAACCTCTAGGAACATGCTGGCAATCTTGCTCGGCGGAGCATCGGTCGGCCGGTCGTTAATGCGCGTCGGTCAGTTGATCCTAGTCTCGACATTATCTAGGTATCTTGAACAGAACGTGAGAATCTCCTCGGATAAGTAGCCCTCTACAATCGATCCTTCAGGTTGTGCCCTGTTATGCACGTACTACTTGAGACGACATAGGTACCTTCGAGACCATAACATATAAATTACTAGATGACAGCTAACCTAATAAAACAGGTCAAGAAAGTTGAAGTAGATCTTTACCTCTCAATTGGGTACATCCACCGGTAATGCACTGGGCCACCGAGACGTACCTCCTCGACCAAATGCACCGTTTAGATGAACCATGACTGTGAAGAAGGAAGGTGGAAATATCATCTCCATGTGGCACAGAGTATGGACCACATGATCCTGAAGGAGAGGAAGTTGTTGAGGGTCTATGGATTTACTGCATATTAGTCGGAAAAAGGCTGATAACTCAGCCAAGACGGCCGACACTGGGGTGGGTAATACGTGTTTTGACGCAAATGGAAGTAGATGTTCCATTAGAATATGGCAGTCATGACTCTTCAAGCTGAATAACTTGCGCTGTTTTAAATCAACACAGCGAGAGATGTTGCTAGAGTACCCGTCTGGAAAGACCACATTCTTAATTGTCCTAAGAAAGACATCCTTCTGTGGATTCGACATGGTAAAGACTGCAGCCGGATACTTTCCACCTTCAAGTGGCCATATATCATGCCTGATTCCCATCAACTGGAGATCTTTTCGAGCATTTAGGTGGTCTTTGGATTTACCGCTCTCGTTCAACATGGTGAAAACAATGTTGTCGCATACATTTTTCTCTATGTGCATCACGTCAAGGTTGTAACGTAATTCGTTGTTCTGCCAGTATGGAAGATCAAAGAATACACTCCTCTTTCTCCAGGGAGACTCGTCTTACACTACGGTCTGCTGTCTGCGCCTTCTTTTACCACCTACCACTTGCACCTTGCCCTGTGAGATGAGCACACCCTCGAATTGTCTCAGGACATCCCTGCCAGTTAATTTGGTAGCTGGGGATCTATCCTCTACCTTGCCATCAAATCTACTCCGGTCCTGTCTATATCTGTGATCACGATTCAAGAAGCGACGATGACCCATATAACACCATTTCTGACTGAAGGTGAGTCGCCTAGTCTCGGCGTCTAAATTGGACGTGGGGCAAGCTCTTCCGCCGTACATATTCCAGCCAGATAAATTGCCCAAGCCAGGAAAATTGCTGATAGTCCACATCAATGCAGCTTGCATCTTGAATGTTTTCTTCTCACTGGCATCGTACGTATCAACACCGGCCCACAACTGCTTCAGCTCATCGATCAGAGGCTGTAGGTAGACATCTATGTCATTGCCAGGCATTTTAGGACCAGGAATAATCATAGAGAGAATAAAGTTGATTTGTTTCATGCAAATCCATGGGGATAATTTGTACAGAATAAGAATCACTGGCCATATTAAGTACTTTGAACTGAGGTTTCCATAAGTATTAAAGCCATCACTGGCCAAGGCTAAGCGAACATTGTGCGGATTGCCAGAAAAGTTAGTATATCTCATGTCAAATGCTTTCCAACCCTCACCATCCCTGGGATGCCTCAAGGAACCGTCAGATTTGGTTCCTCTCCTGTGTCACAACATGTCCACGGCTGTCTTGCTGGACATGAATAATCTCTGCAACCGTAGAATTAGAGGAAAATAACAAAGAACTTTCGCTGCCTTGAGGTTTTCCATTCTTCTTGACAACGGCATTGATCCTTACTAAAGGATTCTTCCTGATCTTTTGCTTCCACCTGGATGCTCCACACCGTTTGCATCTAGACAGGTCTTGGTCGGAACCCTAGTATAGCATGCAATCATTTGGACAGGCATCTATCTTCTTGTACTCAATACAGAGCTTCCTTATGATCCTCTTGGCATCATGCAAGGTCTTCGGAATCCTTGCATGCTCAAAGGCATCCCCCAATAGCTCTAGAATCAATTCGAAAGTCTTGTCGCTCACTCCACATATGCACTTTATATGGTACAACCTTACTAAGAAAGACAGCTTCGAGAATCTTGAGCATCCCGGATATAATTCCTGCTCGCCGTCCTCAAGCACGTCGTGAAAGGCACGAGCCTCACAGCTAGGTTCATTAGATAAGTACAGCAACCCCTCCGCAATGTCTCTGACATGCCCATTCATCGAGTCTTCATCGTCACTCTGCAGTCCCGGCAAGTTGAATGTGTCGTGGACCATGTCATGCATTTGATCTTCTAAACTTACAGTAGGTTCTAGTTCCTCCCTACCGTTGGATCTCTCGTCTATGATCCTCTCACCGTGATGTAACCAAAAGGTATAGTTAGGGGGAAAGGGTTTCATCAGAAGGGTAGCGTTTTTTTTCAGAGACAGGACATAGAGACATGCACAGCACATCTTTAAAAAGTGTTTGGAAGCAGAGATATGGACACTGAACACATTGTCTCTGAGACAGTTTTTATAATTTTGTGTCCATTCTTTTACGAAGGACAATGATGGACACGGGATTTGGAGGAGGGACACGGACCTTTTTTTATGATTTTTTTTTCTTTTTGTCCACAGATATTTTTTATTATTTCACTGTTTACCCCTTCTTATTTTTCCTAATTTGCGTTGTTCTCAGAAACGTATCTTCTTCTCCATGTTCTTTCTCTATTTCTATGTTCTCCTTTTTTTTCTCATGTACTCTTTTCTTTTTATATAATTTTTTATTGGGTTGGATAATTTATTCCTTCTTATCGTTCTTATTTCAATATCATTTTAACATTGTATTATATTATTTGATTTGTATAAAAATAATAACAAAAATAATTAGTCTTGAAATTTTTAAAAGATAAATATGATCAAAAAGGTAAAATTGATCTTTTAGAATACTAAAAAATAATCTATAAGTTGTAATTGATTTTATATAATTAAAAAAATCAATTTTTTAAAAAGAAAAATCAATTTTTAGATTAAAAAATTGGTTTTCTAAATAAAAATAGATTTTTATGTGCAAAAGTTAATTTTTTTTCATGTAAAAATGGATTCTTTTTTATAACTGATTTTTTATTTAAAATTAATTTAACTTATTAACCTAAACAAAATCTTATTTTATTAATCAAACTCAGATTTATTTTTTTGTTAATATTAACCATATGTATTCCTACATATTAATAATAAATTTAAAAATAAAATAATTATATTTATAAATTTTATTTTAATATAAATATTATTATATAATTTTTTATTAAAATTTTTTACCCCTTTAAACATTTTTTTCAAGTTTTAGTCTCATTTTCTATTAAATTAATTTATACTTGATGCAGAAAATTTGGAATCACATGGCTATTTTAGTCATTTCATATAATATTTTAGTTTTATCCATGTATATCCAAACATAAAAATGGACATTACATTAGTGTCTTGTACATCGTATCCAAACACAATACACAAACAATAATTTTTAATGTCTCCGTCCTATTGTCTCTGTCTCAGTGTCATGTTCTGTTCTGTCTTTGAAAACAAACGCTACCAAGATTATCGTAGGTGTCCTCTCTAGTTTGGAAAACCTGGAACCCACACAAAGGGCATGGACAATGTATCATCCCATCGGATGATGCATTGGCAAATGCGAAGTCAAGGAATTTATTCAGACCATCCCTGTATTCTACACTACCTCGTGGCTTTGTAATCCATCTCTTATCAATGTCTAAATAAATGGAATAGCACAAACAAATAAATAAATAGTAAAAAATACATAGAGGACTAAACTCGACAATATATTACAAGCAAAACCATGTAGGGAGTGACGGAATAACTCAAAACGAAAACAAAATTAAAATTACTTGCATCCCAGATAACATGTAGCACACGAAAGGTATTGGGGAGGAGGCTTACTCATTGCAAAATTCTGTGCTTTCTTAAAAGAATACTGGTCGAAAGAATTGCTGGTTCCAAGTCCAAAAAATGAAAAGATAAATAAAAGCTTCCTTAAAAATTGAAAAAGAAAACAGGAATAACTGTTAACATAAAAAAATAAAAAAATAAGTCAAGAAATATAACTAAACAATCATAATGTACAGAGAATAGAATCTTCAAAATATCTTAAAAAATGGAAAACATAACAGGAATGAAAGTTAGATTTAAAAGACAATTAAAAAAAAAAATATATATATATATAAGCAATTATAACAGATAGAGGATAGAATCTTGAAATTGTAGATATATTATTTTAGATACGCTTCTAAGAAAGTCATATTATAGTTTCCCTGTCTTATCTTCTACCATGTAAATACAAATAATTAGTTTACTGAAAAAAATAAATTATTAACCCCTCAACTCAAGATCAATATTTTCTTTACTTGGTTAAAAAGAAAGGACAAACAAGAAAATTTGGACTTAATAAACTGAATTCTGAGAAATAAAATTAAAAAAGGCATGGATATGAATGCATGAAACCAGAACCTGTTACAAATGGACATAGTACATCCGAATTATTGGGGTACCCTTATTTGGATTTGAGCCATGGAAGGAAGATGCTATAACATTAATAATTATAGTAATAATAATAAAGCATATAATTGAGTTCTTTCAATATTTTGGCTTCATTTGCAACGAAACAGGAAACTGTATTAACCAAGGAAGAAGAAGAAAGATGATACTTTCGTCAAGCGAAAGAAATTGAAGTCAATTAAATAAATGTAAACCTAATGTAAACACGCAGAGTCTATAATAGCTCCATTGTCTTCCATACTTGTAAAAACATCAAACTCCTATCTTTTGTAAACCAATTTCTCTAACAATAATTAATATATAAACCTGCCAAGCTAACTAGCTGCTCAAACTAGTTAAGTACTATTTTCAAATTTTCCATAAATAATAATACAAAAGCAACTTCTATATTCTGTAGCATTTTGTTGAGCATAATAGTTACCAATCAGACAAATAAAAAATGGGATAAAGACCCATGTGTCTATATGTTTGTTAGATCTTAGAAACTCCTATTGATTTCAACATTTCATTCATCAATCAGAGTTTATCAAAGTTAGAATGTCACCCAATATAATATATTATCAATTATCCAACAATATCCAAAACTCCTAGAATATTGCTTATAACACTTTGGTAATACTGATAATAGGCAAAAGTTGTAGTGTTGAGAAGTTGCCAATGCTGAGTATTGCTTATAACACATTAAAAATATTATAGTTTGCATCAGCCTCAATTCCTTCTTATTATTTTCCTTTTCCTAACTAGGAGAATGATCAATTATCTTACTCACATAGGCAAAAGATGAATAGAACAATATTAAAAAATCAAAATTATCATACTCATAACAAATAACAAAGTTGAAAGAAAAATAACCCTGATCAGAGTGTCTTCTAGAAGCTTCTCTGCTACAAGTAATTATGCAATTCTTATCAACAGCGAAAATAGAAATACATTTGGGCAATTTCTTTGCGTAGTACTTAGCAACGGACACCGAACGACGTTGCTTCCTGCACCAAAACCTTCTTCGTTGAAGAGCCTCTATACACTTTCGGTTTCAAATCAATCTGCAATAAAACAGCGCGATTTTAGTTCCCAAAACTCTCTCTAGAGTGTAATTGTATAGTGGCTTCAAACATAAATACTAATAGTCTCTTGGTAGTTCTTTTGTGGTATCTTGAGAATTGGCTCTTAAGTTTTTTAAAATGGGCATAATTCTAGCATTTCAGTGTGGAGAATAGGGAAGAATTCTGTGGAACCCCTGTACTACCTGGAATGATTATGTTACAATATATTTTTGTGCTGGTAGTTTACTCAAATCTAATAAATTTTTAAAAAATAGATTAACAAGTGAATTTAGGGTATTATTAGTCATTAATATTATCATTAGTATCATTTAGTGGTATTCTCAGTAGTAACACAGACTGGTTAAGCTTTGGTTACAAAAAAAACCCCCGGTTTGTTTAAGAAACAAGAATTTGGAATCTTTTGTGTGCCGAGCTAATTTTTTTTTCTTTTTATTTTATAGTATGTCTTCCATCTTCTTGTTTTTATCCTATCCATCCTCTAATAATTGTCATTTGGAGGCATAACTTGGATTTTTATTTTATTTTTAATTTTTTTCAGAAGTATAGACTTGGACAACAAGCTAAAAAACAAAGTGAAGAACATCACAAAGAGAACAATAGTGAATTCATTATAAGTTTTACTTATTTATTTATTTATTTTCAATTAAGTATATTCCTAATTGGACCATCTTCAACCATAGAGATTGACAATATTACCATTTTATTTACCTTATACAAACATTGAAGGTTTTTATAATCTTTATTTTGTTTTCTTCCTTTTAGGATATTCATATGTGAATTTCAGCAATAGCTCTTCAGAGTTTAGCACTAGTTTCAGAGGTGATAATGAAAGGGGGTATGTTAATGTTTTAAGAATTAAGGTCACTTCTTTAATTATATACATGACCATGGTTTCCATTATCTAGTTATTGTTAAATATTTTATTCACCATAATTAACATCTTAATTTTTGAACAAAATAGAGAAATCCTAATAGCAGAGGCATTGAGACATCAAATTGAAGTCCAAAAGAGACTGAAAGAACAGCTAGAGGTATTTATCATTTATAGGATTCAGATAATAATACACTTAGTAGTTTTATATTTTAATTTTTGGTATTTTTATCAAACCTTGAAAAAAAACAGTATAATTTGGCATAGTTTAAGTGAAAAAAATGAAAAATAAAAGTAAAACAAGCTTCATAACCAATAGGTACAGAAGAAATTGCAGATGAGAATAGAGGCTCAAGGGAAGTATTTGCAAGCTGTGTTAGAGAAAGCTCAGAGGATACTTTCCATGGAAGGTTCAGGCAATAATCTAGAAGCATCAAGAGCTCAATTGACTGAATTCAACTCTGCCTTGTCCAATTTCATGGAAAACATGAACAACAATGATAGCAAACAAAGCATTTTAGACATGAATGATTTTTATATTAAAGTCCATGGTTCAGGTTTCCATAATTAGCATGAAGTAATAAAGAGAGAAGAAAATATTGATCAAAAGCCTAAGATTGAAGAGGGTTCAATTCAGTTTGACTTAAATAGCAAAGGTAGCTATGATCTTGTATCTGCAGGTGGTGGTGGATCTGAAATTGAAGCCAAAATGCTTTCATATAGGCTATGATCATTTTGAACTATCATATGTTTTTTTTCTTTTATATTGTTTAACTAAGGTTACATGTTAGGAATAAAGTTTATCTGATTCATCGCACAATATCTTTATTGATTTTAATGTCATGATGAAATCTTCATGAAATTCTACATTTATCTTTACAATTCTACATGAGAGATAGACGAGATTAATTAAAACCAATAAAGTCTCATTACTTAAGAGAAAAATTAACAGAGCAATTCATTCTTGCTGATCATAGACAGATGTATTATACTCTAATTTTTGGTGTCCTTTACAAGATAAAATTACAATCTGCTAATTAATCATACTCAATTAGCTATCTAGCTAATCAACTCTCACGTGTTCAAAAAGTTAAAGTTATGACAAAATCAGAAAAAAGATTAGCCATCTGAGCTTGCTTATAGTGGAACAAATCGCATGAATCAAATTCCTAACTCTAAACAGCTGCAGTTAACCCCAATTAATAGAAGATATAGAAAAATACTTGTTTAGAACTCTGTACAAATAATGAAAACCAGAAGGAAATATCAATGTGGAATAACTAACCAGTGAAAGGGGAAAGGCTGCGATAGCTCAACTTGGCGCACGGTGGAGGACGGTGTAACTATTACACGCACGATCGATGAGAAGCTCAACTTTGACAAGGGTGAGAGAACCACGGATGGCAGCTGGGTGGGTTTCTGGAATTATGGGCAAAAGCTCGAAAAATTAGGGCTTTCTACAAAATTGGAGAAGTCAATTAATGGTTGTAACATGATAAGGGAAAAAGGACAGACTGATTTATGATCAGATCCTCACCTGGGTGGGTTCTTCCGCTGATGAATCGGGGCTCTGCTCCTACTCGTTTGGCGCACTACCAAAAAGAACTCGCGGGTTTCTACATAATTGGGGGAAATCAATTGTTGGTAGTACAATAAAAGGGGAAATTGAAGCAATGAATTGAAACTTACCTAGCGTCGTTTCTTGAAGTAGTCGCCAGGTATGTTACGGAATGGGGGTTGGGTGTGTTTCGCGCCTCTCCTCCTGATTCTGTTTGCGCCAAGAAGACAGGGTAAAAAGAGGAGGCTGGAAGATATATATCCCAGTTGAGTGGCGGTTTTCAATGCCCAGCCGCTATCTAGGAGCGTTTCGCGGCTTTTGCCAGACCGCCGCTCACCTCCGCTGCTATCCTTCCAAACTGTGGCGATTATGGCCATGGCCGCTCTTTACCCGCCGCTACTCTCCGCCTCTGCCGTAGTGTGTGCCTTACTATTATATATATTAATTATTAATTATATAGTAAAAATATATAATAATTTTGTTTAATATTATTTTAATTTTATACTCATTTATGTTTAAATCAATTATACTATTAGTTATACATATTATTAATATAAATATAAATATTACTAAATATGTACAAATAATATTAATTACAACATAATTTTTTTGATTATATGTTTCTTATTAATATTATTTTTTTAATAAAAACATATAAGTATAATAATATAATAAGTATAAACCAATTAATTAGCTATTAAAATTAAAAATAGTTACTTTAATATAAAAACAAAATTAAAAATAAGTATTATGAAGAAGAAAATATTAGAATTCAATATAATTATTCAATAATAACTAGATTAACTGGTTCAACCAATGATCCAATGTTTTGGCAAGTCAATTGCTGATTTAGTTTTGATAACTATGTGCATGAGTGTTGATAAAAATTGTTGAGGAGTGCTACGAATCAGTTTAAAAATTTTCAAGTTATAAAGTTCAACTTCATTGTAGATATAGTTCTAAATTGGAATTCAACACTATGAAAGTTTGACCCAAAAAATGTCACAAAATTTCAAAATAATAATCGGGAGTTTAATTCCGAATTGTTGTCCCTTAGAATCACAATGTAATGCATGACCATTGGCTATGATATAGTAGGGGTTTGATTGTAATTGGCAAAATTTAAATAACAATAAATTAAAAGCACAATTAAAGATTAAATGACAAAGAGATTAAGCTAAGAGTAATCAAGCCAATGTGTTATAGTTCAAATGGCATAGTCTCCTCATACTCATCTAAGCGGTTGCGGGTTTGAGTATCCCTATCTTTGGTAAAAAAAAAAAAAAGAAGCTAAGAGTAATCAAAACAATCAACTAGAGAAAAAGAAAGTAAATTTAAGCTCTAAAAAGACGTTGGCATGAATTGAGAGTAAAGGATTACTATCTTTATCACTAGCTACAATATGATAATTACCAAGAGCAAACTCAATTTGCCAATCTCTGCAAATTGAAAAAGTCAATTAAGTTTAATTAACCCTAATTCACAAGTCCTAATAATCAACTTACTAATTGAATTTAAAAAAATATTAGCGTCAGCGAAAACAAAATTAATTAATATCTCTTATTTACCAATTAATTTGGATATTATAAACTCAAAATCACCCAAGTTTTCAACATGATAATTACCATGAATGAAAAAAAATCAAACACCTAAAGGTTAAGCATTTTATCAAACACCTAAAGTACATAAACATAAAACATCATACATTACAATGATTAGTAAAACTAGACATATCCACCACAAGAATTCAATAATAACAACATAATTAAGCAATAATAAAATATCAAATATCAAATTCATTAAAGAAAATATTAAAGTCAACAAGGATTTAAAAACTTAAAATAGAAAAATAGACAGAATAACAAGAAATTCTAAAAAACTTAGAGAAGAAAAAACAACAATTTATGAGCAAAACCTATAATTAAACAAAACTAAAACCTATAAAGAGAAAATTGAGTAAAACCTAGAGATTCTAGAGAGAAATTAGAGTTTCTCTTGCTAGAATCTAACTAAAAACCTAAAAAAATTGTAAGAATATGAGTATATATTGTGTGTCATGATCTTTTTCATGCTTCCTTCACATGCATCAAGAATGAACTGATGAATTGGACCCAAAATGGTCCCCAAATCGTGAAATCCGTACTTTTTTATGAGGCACGAGATGACTATGATGCGTATGCATCTATAATGCATATGTATCTCATGCGTATACTATGCATGATGTATACGCATCTCTGCAACTTTGTCAAATATTCATTTCTTCATGAAATCTCTAATTTTTCAGGCTTTTCCATCTTTTCGAGTCATTCTTGTAACGACCCATATTTTTGAAAATCTAAATATAAATAAGTTATAATTTATCTTAGAGTAAAGTATCATTTTTGTCCCAACGTTTGGGGTAAATCCTATTTGTGTCCCTAACATTTAAATTGTCGTATTTGTATCCCTAACGTTTGTAAAAGTGATTCAATGTTATCCTGCCGTCAATTACATATCATAAGCACTTTAGTTTTGAGTTTTAAAAATCTCTTGAAGTTAGAATAAAAATATCTGGGATAGAATCGATGATCTACTTCAAAAAATAGCTCATCAAATGTTGAAACTAATTCCTACAACATTTACATAATTCACTTTTCTAAAGACATAATTGAATCTAAACACAAATAGTGGGTATAATATTAAAATCGAACACATCCAAGTGAGACCTAATTGAGAATGAATACATCCAAGTGAGAATAATTGAAAAATATAATCTGATTTGTTAGTATAATTGATAGTAGGATAACATTGAATCACTTTTATAAACGTTAAGGATACAAATAAGACGATTTAAACGTTAGGGACACAAATAGGACTGACCTCAAACGTTGGGGACAAAAGCGATGCTTTACTCTTTATCTTATTAATTTGAGCTCCTTATTTTTAGAAACTAATTAATTTATTAAAAATAGCTAAATTGATTTTATGATAACTAGAGTTTAAATTAATTAGGATTTTTATATAATTTTTATTATAATGAGATATTTCGAAAAAAGATAACTATATTGATATTTTATTTTTACTCGCTTTAATTAAAATAAATATTATTTTAATAATATTGTAATTAAGTTCAAAATCTGCCGATATGAGAAAATATCGGTATTCTGTGATGAGCTTGGCTTTGCTAATGCTTCATCGTATATCGTTTATTCTTATAATCTTTATGTTACTAATGTCATTCATATTAGGAACTCATATATATTTATTTCTAGGTGAATGCTACCCAACCCTCTCTAAAATAACATGTAAGTTACCCTTCATGATGTGTCAAATTTTAATTGGTCATTATTTTAACCATAGTTAGGTTATTTTGTATCACCGTCGTGACAAGAAGCGGCGACGTCGTCATCATCTACTGCACTCTCACGCAATCTCTCTTTCTTCTTCAGTGCATCATTCCTTAACTATGTTGTTAAATTTTCGTCCTTCCTAGTATAGCCAGCACCGATGTCATTGTTATCTCGTGTCTTCTCACTCGATTCCTCTTTCTGCTGTGGATCACTCCTTACTAACATAATTAATGGTTAATTTAGTTATTAAATTTTTTATTAAAAAAATATATCTTTATTTAATTACATAATAGAACATATATTCATATGTAAAATATAATAAAATAAAATAAATCCATTTAAGGTACTGAAAATATAATTAAAATCATGAATATATAAATATAATAGTAAAATTTGTCCTTTAAATAAGTAAATATATGCTTTATCATACATAAATTATTTAAAAAAATTGAATAAATTGTTAAAATTAATAGCAAAAATTTAAAATGATAAAATCTAACTTTCTTACCGTATTTTTTATAATATTTTATTCTTTTAATTTTTAATTTATTAGTACTTTATTATTTCATTAATGATTAAACAAATTAATTTTATGAAAAATTATTTTTTGTATTATCTTAAAAAAGAGACCAATATAACAGTTTAAAAAATAACGTAAAAATAATATTTTAAAAAAATATTTAATATTAAAATTTTTAAATACAGAAATAAATTGTATTAATATTTAATAGATAAATATAAAATACATGCCTAAAATAAAAAAAAAACATATAAATAACAATGACATCGGCGCTGGCTATACTAGGAAGGACGAAAATTTAACAACGTAGTTAAGGAATGATGCATTGAAGAAAGAGAGATTGCGTGAGAGTGCAGTAGATGATGACGATGTCGGCGCTTCTTGTCACGACGGTGATACAAAGTAACCCAACTATGGTTAAAATAATGACCAATTAAAATTTGACACATCATGAAGGGTAACTTACATGTTATTTTAGAGAGGGTTTAGTAGCATTACACCTTATTTCTATACATATATATATATATATATATATATATATATATATATATATATATATATATGTAGGAATTATTACTTGTGTTTTAATATATCTAACTTTTAAAGTTATCCGTTTAAGATATTTATAACTTGAATCGTTGACTCATCAACTTAAATGAGTGACACCCAATCCCCTTTATTAATTACATCACATAATCATCTATCTTAATCCCATTTTCTTCCTTTATTCACGAAACCAAAAGAAAAAGAGAGAGAGACCGTGAGTCAGATAGAGAGAAAATCACAGAACCTTCGACCTTCTGAGCTTATTCTTTGAGCTCCGTAACTCAAATAAAAAATCTAAACCAATTAAAGTATTCATATCTTCTTCCTCTTCACGTTGATGTCACTTTTGTTTGGGAAAAATTGATGGTGAAGTCTTCTCCCTCCCTTGGTGGTTCGGCCGAACAATGCATTGGAAGGAGTAACCGATTTGCGACGTTTTCTTCTTCGATTTCTCTTTCAGAAAGCTTCTTTAGTGTTTCAATTTGGTGGCTATCATATAAAGGTAGAGTTTAATAATTTTGTAATAATTAAATATTTTCTTAATGTGTGATTGTTGATTGAATGTTTGTGGCTTAAAATTGAATGATTTTGTGTTTGAATTTTGATGAAATATTGTTGATTTTATGCTATATGTTTCAGTTTTGATGAGGCTGCTAAAATTGATCTGTTGTGGCTTGATTTAAGGGATATTTTTAAAATTAAATATTGAGAAAATTGATGAGATTTGGTAGTTTGAAGATTAAAGTGAAAGCTGAAAGAAATTGGTACCTGAAAAGCTTGAAAAAAACTTGATTGAAAGTCAAATAGAAAACTTGAAAGAAAATCAAGGAGTTTGGTTTTCTTAAGGAAGAGAATGTCGCCAACACTTAATATATTTTAAGGATAAAATGATAATTTAAATAAAGATTGACGTTAAATTACACTACAAGAAAAAAGGCTATGGCCACACTTTTTTTAGGGTGGCGATTAATAGAGATTTGGCTACATTTTTTCCTACTACGCTTTAAAAGCATGGCAAAAGGGGTCAACGGCCACGTTTTTATTAGGGTAGCAACTGATTCGAGATTTGGCCACGCTTTTTTTGCCACGCTTAAAAAGTGTAGCCATAGAGAGAAACAGGCACGCTTTCAAAGCGTGGCAATAGGGTTTTGTTATTAGGGCGTTTTAAAAACGTGGCCGTTTCTTACTACTGTTTTGGCACTCTTCGAAAGCGTGGCCAAAAACTTCCAAAAAAGAAAATTACAAAGTCGTCTCTTGCTTTGAAATTCTAAGTTACAATTTACACATTACTCTTCCAGATTAGTCTTTCTCCTTCTTACAATTGCCCTAGCTCAATTCAAAAAGCCCTCTAGGAAGATGAACACCGTCTTCATTATGCCTCACGAAGGAGATTAAGCCTAGCTAACCCTAACCCTGTCTTCATTGTACCTCACCGTACCCTAACCCTCTCTTCATTGTGCCTCACGAAGAACCCCTAACCACGACGAAGAATCCCTAACAGCACTCTGCGAAGAATGTCGCCAGTCGTCGGCACTCGCAATGCCTCCGTCGAAGAACCCCTAACCCTCCTTTGAGTTTCTTCTCTCTTCTCTCGCCATTCTCACCCTCAAGCTCACCTAGTCTCACCTCTCTCTCGGCTGGTCTCACCATCGACCTCTCTCTATCTCTCCGGTTTATCACTTTTCTCGCGGGTGTTTCAGACTCAAGGTCGTCACGCTCTATCACCATCACTGCTCTGTCACAAGCGAATCGATGGAATTCGACCCGATCCCAATTGGTTCCTGGTCGAAAGAGAACCAGATCATCTACCAGCAGTTGTTCAATTACGCTGATTCAGGTATGCCAAGTTTTCAATTATTTTAGTTTATTTAATTTTTATCTTTTGGTGTTGCTAATTATGGTGATGTTTGTGTTCAAAAATTGATGAATTTGTACTGTGCTTTTTCTCTATTTTAGATGGCGATGGCCGCATTACGGGGAGTGATGCCACCAAGTTTTTTTCCATGTCCAATTTGTCTCACCAGGATCTTAAGCAGGTTTTGTACTTTTTGTTTTTCATTGCAATTATTGATTCTAATGATAGTGGTTAGTTTTAGCTTTACATTTTATTAGTTTTGAACTCTCTAGCTTTTGATTATATAGATGATGGTTGGCTAGGAATGGTTGAGTTGTTTGTAGGAGTTGTGCTTAGCTGATATGTATCACAGTTGATTTCTTCTCAAGTTTTAACTGAATTGTTTATTTATGTGCTCTGATTTGCCAAAATTGAAGGTGTGGGCTATCACTGATTCAAATCGACAAGGATATCTTGGTTTTACAGAGTTCATCATTGCTATGCAGGTGAATTCATGTTATTTTTTAGTTGGAGTGTGATGTTGAACTCTTTCTAGAGTGCTTACATGTTTTGAAATGGAGCTAATTTCTTTGGCACAATCCGTCCAACCAATAACACAAGATCTTCTTTCTAGTGGTGGTGAGTTTTTGTACTTCTAGATTTGTTTGTCACTCTTTGGTTTGAATATATATTTTTTTAGTTGTTGAAGACTTCATGATAGCGATTCTTGATGCTGTCGGCCCATGTTGATTGTGAACTTCTGTTTTTCAATTGAGCTGAAAAACTTGAAATGGTTTTGAGTTTTCGGATCATGAAGTGCTAGTTTGGCATTTAGAGTTTATGTTTGTAAGAGTCAAGCAACATAATTATTTGTTTATTGACTGATTTTTTAAAATTTTAACTCATTTGCCTTTGATTTGGTTACTTTGCAACAATTTGGATAATCATTGATGCAAAATTCATTTCCAAGTTCACTAATTGCTTTAAGTTGCTTGCGTTTTTATAGAAACCTAAAGTGTTGAATTTATCTATTCTAAACTTCAACTTTTCTGCAGGCATTTTACTTCCAACCATTTTTCTGGGAATCTACCTGCTACATTTGCAAATCTCACTAAATTGAATCACGTGTAAGTAATTTGTTTCACTTATTCCATTTACTTCTCTAAACTATTGTTGGATAACAATAATGTAATGCTTCTGTGTTCCTTTCTCTCTTATACTACAGTCGACTAGGCAATAATCAATTTTCTAGAACTATACCAAATTTTATTCAGAGCTGGACAACTCTTCAGAGATTGTGTGAATCTTTACCTTATTCCCTGAAATTTAAACTTTTAGCTGTTTCTTTTTGAAATACATTTTAGTTATAATTGGCTGACCAAAGAATTGTTCTTAATTGTTCCAGGGTGGTGCAAGGGAGTGGTATGAATTTTTTTATTCAAAAATTAAAGCTACTCATAATTATTGCTTCTTTTTTATTTGATAAAGTGCATGCATCAACATGCTTCTCAGTTCAGTCTTTTGATTATAATATAGGGGTTTAAAATATCTTAAGTTGACTTTTTGAAACCATTTCTTTTCTCTCTTAAATAATACTTGCTTTGGACATAACTTCTTTTTCAGAGACATCAGTTTTAACAAATTAAGTGGAATCATTCCAAGCTCCTTCAATCGCCTATTGAACATGAACATACTTTAAGAAATCTTTTCTAACTTTTTATTTTTTAGTTACATGAAATAAGGATTGAGGGAAACTATTTCTTGCCTTCATTATTAGAAAATTGGAAATTGAATGCCATTGACACTGATAGAGAACCAATGGCAGGATTAAAATGCAGATAGACTAAGTTTCCTTCTCAATTAAACATGCTGTTTATGATAATTTGAGTTGCATCTTGAAGCTTTGGTATGTACTTATTTATGATTTCTGTTCTTATACCTTGTTTTTTTCCTTTTCTCTGTTGGGCTTGATTCAGAGAAAAAAGAGACGAGTGATAAACCCCAATTTTGTAGTTTATCTTGTGCTTAATTTGGGGGATTTTATCACCTTTTCCCACATTTATTCAATGAAATAGCATGGTTTTGTAATTCTCCCTTGAATTGTGCTTAAGTGTAAAAACATGCTTTTTAGGCCCTAAATTAGTGATTTTGATTCACTTTAATTTCATTTGATGCCTTGACGTGTTTGTTGAGTGATTTCAGGTTCATAAGGCAAGTATTGGATGGAAGAAATAAGTAGAAAAGCATACAAAGGGGAGAATACATGAAGAAACAAGGATTGGGAATGCATCAATAGACGTGCACACGTACAAGACGCGCACGCGCAAAAGTGGTTTCTCCTAGAGATGCGCAAGCGTACATGCCGCATCCGCGAGGATGAAGAATTTGCCAATCGATGCGCACACGCACATGGCGCGCACGCACCGATACTCTCACATAGCCCACTTAAAGGAAAAATGCTGGGGGTGATTTCTGAGCTGTCCAGGCCCAAATCCAACTTGTTTCTGAGTGTATTTCATGCAGAATTGAAGTCCAAGCAAAGGGGAAGCAATTGTTTGTAGCATTAGCATCATGTAGGTTAGTTTCTAGAGAGAGAAGCTCCCTCTTCTCTCTAGAATTAGGTTAGTTTAATCTCTTCTAGATCCAGGCTCAATTACATGTTTTCATCTTATTTCTTTTATGATTTCTTGTTCCTACTACTTGATTCTCTTAGTTTTCATGTTAATTTCTCTTTTATGTTTCTTTTGCGATGATGAACTCATGTAGGATTTGATTTACATTTAATGAAATTTAATATTTGATGTTTTTTTTATTGTTGATCTGGGTTGTGTTCTTACTTTTCTTGCAATTTGTAGTTGGTAGATTTTACTATTTCTTGTCATTTACTATGCTTTCTTTTTATGCCTTCCAAGTGTTTGATAAAATACTTAGTTGGATTTTAGAGTAGAATTTTATGTTCTTGGCTTGGGAAGGTAACTTAGGAACTCTTGAGTTACTAATGTCCAAGTGATTGACGATTGGGAGCCATTAACTCTAGATCTCACTAATTGATTTAGTGGAGAACTAGGACTTATGGACTTGGGTTGACATAGCTCATTTGACTTTCCTTTATTAGTTAGAGGATGACTTAATGGGGTTGATCCTCGCCAATTCTCATGTTGTGGTTAGTGATTAGGATAGAGATCCTTGACCACCTAACCTTGCCAAGACCTTTTTGTTAGTTTATTTCCTTTGCCATTTATATTTCTTGTCCATCATATCAAAAACCCCAAAACATACTCCATAACCAATAACAAGGCACTTTATTGCAATTCCTAGGGAGAACAACCCGAGGTTTAAATACTTCAGTTTATAAAATTTAGGGGTTTGTTACTTGTGACAAACAAATTTTTGTATGAAAGGACTATTGTTTGGTTTAGAAACTATACTTTACAACGATAATTCATTAGTGGAATTCTAGACCACACCAAAGTCCAAATCATCAAAATGGCACCGTTGACAGGGAGTTGCAATGGTGTTATGTTATTGGTTATTGTACATATGTGAATATTGTAAATGGGTTTACCTTTTGCTTCTTTGTTAGTTTTTGCTAGTTTTAGGATTTAATTTTCTTGCTTTTTATTTGATTTTATTTTCATTTTCTCTTGCTATCATGAATTCTCACTTTGGCTATGAGTTTGGTTCTAATTATGTTGTAGGAAATGAGAGCTTCAATGAGGATGTGTATCAAGGATGGGACAATCAAAGGTGGGAGGAGCCATATGCATATGATCAATCCTCATGGCGACAACCTCCACCAACGCACTATGAAGAAGAGCCATCCTATGATGCATACCAATCCAATGGTTATGGTGAATCCCCTTGTGACTTCTAAGAACCACCACCATACACCTATGATCCATATCCTCAATATAGCCATCAACCATACTCACAAGCCACCCTTCACCAACCATCTTCATATGACCATAATCCATATCCATCCTACCAACAACCATATTAGCAATATGAACCACATATAGAGCCACCACCATTCCAACATCAACATTTCCAAGAGCCACCCCCTCCATACTATTACCAAGATGAACCACCTCCAATGCATGCAAATTTTCAACCACAAGATGAATTCTACTTTCCACCACAATCTCCCATGGAAGAATACTCATGTCCTTTGATCCAAGAGCCATATGATCCTAATCTTACTATCCAAGAGGAACAAGAGTCAAGGGATCATTTCAAGGAGGCATTGGATCAATTTCAAGCAACCATGGAGTGTGTTGTGCAATGAATGGAAAGAATGGGAAATATTGAACCACCACAACTCTACATAAAAGAACCACCTTCTAACTATAATACCTTTCCCTCAAACAATGAACCCTTTCTTCCACCATCACCTCCCGATGAAGCCTTTATGCTAGAATTAAGGGATCTTAAATCTCACACCTTAAGGCAACACGAGGAGGATGAAAAGAAATTTGAGGAGTTAAGAGCAAAAACGGCTATCATGGTAGAAGTGGTGCACGAAATTGTGATCATCAATGGCGCCATCAACATCGTACGCTCAATTGTAATCTCAATTTTTTATCACAACTTCGCACAACTAACTAGCAAGTGCACTGGGTCGTCCAAGTAATAAACCTTACGCGAGTAAGGGTCGATCCCACGGAGATTGTTGGTAAGAAGCAAGCTATGGTCATCTTGTAAATCTCAGTCAGACGAATATAGAATGGTTATGGAGTTTTCGAATATTAATAATAAAATAGGGATAGAAATACTTATGTAAATCCTTGATGAGAATTTCAGATAAATGCATGGAGATGCTTTCGTCCCTCTAAACCTCTGCTTTCCTGCTGTCTTCATCCAATCAGTCTTACTCCTTTCTATGGCTGGCTTTATGTAAGGACATCACCGCTATCAATAGCTACTTTTGATCCTCTCTGGAAAATGGTCCGATGCGCTGTCACTACATGGCTAATCGTCTGGAGGCGTCACCCTTGCCAACGGCCGTATCCTATCCTCTTGTGAAAATGGTCCAAATGCTCTGTCACAGCACGGCTAATCATCTGAGGTTCTCGATCATACTGGAATAGGATTCACCCTCCTTTTGCGTCTGTCACTACGCCCAGTACTCGCGAGTTTGAAGCTTGTCACAGTCATTCAATCCCTGAATCCTACTCAGAATACCACAGACAAGGTTTAGAATTTCCGGATTCTCATGAATGCCGCCATCAGTCTAGCTTACACCACGAAGATTCTAATTAAGAGATCTAAGAGATACTCATTCAATCTAAGGTAGATCGGAAGTGGTTGTCAGGCACGCGTTCATAAGGAATGATGATGATTGTCACGTTCATCACATTCAGGTTGAAGTGCGAATGAATATCTTAGAAGTGGAATAAGTTGAATTGAATAGAAAAACAGTAGTACTTTGCATAAATCTTTGAGGAACAGCAGAGCTCCACACCTTAATCTATGGAGTGTAGAAACTCTACCGTTGAAAATACATAAGTGAAAGGTCCAGGCATGGCCGAATGGCCAGCCCCCATGATCTAAGAACTAGGCATCCAAAGATGTCTAATACAATAGTAAACAGTCCTATTTATACTAAACTAGTTACTAGGGTTTACAGAAGTAAGTAATTGATGCATAAATCCACTCCGGGGCCCACTTGGTGTGTGCTTGGGCTGAGCTTGAATGTTACACGTGCAGAGGCTCTTTCTGGAGTTGAACGCCAGGTTGTAACGTATTTCTGGCGTTCAACTCTGGTTTGTGACTTGTTTCTGGCATTTAACTCCAGACAGCAGCGTAGAACTGGCGTTCAACACCCTTTTACGTCGTCTAAAGTCGGCCAAAGTATTGGAAGCGCGCCATTTTGAGTTCTGTAGCTCCAGAAAATCCACTTTGAGTGTAGGGAGGTCAGAATCCAACAACATCAGCAGTCCTTCTTCAAACTCTGAATCTGATTTTTGTTCAAGTCCCTCAATTTCAGCCAGAAAATACCTGAAATCACAGAAAAACACACAAACTCATAGTAAAGTCCAGAAATGTGAATTTAACATAAAAACTAATGAAAACATCCCTAAAAATAACTAGATTCTACTAAAAACATACTAAAAACAATGCGAAAAAGCGTATAAATTATCCGCTCATCACAACACCAAACTTAAATTGTTGCTTGTCCCCAAGCAACTGAAAATCAAATAGGATAAAAAGAAGAGAATATACTATAAATTCCAAACTATGAATGAAACATAGCTCCAATCAGATGAGCGGGACTTGTAGCTTTTTGCCTCTTGAATAGTTTTGGCATCTCGCTTTATTCATTGAAGTTCATAATGATTGGCATCTATAGGAACTCAGAGTTCAGATAGTGTTATTGATTCTCCTAGTTCAGTATGATGATTCTTGAACACAGCTACTTTATGAGTCTTGGCCGTGGCCCTAAGCACTTTGTTTTCCAGTATTACCACCGTATACATAAATGCCACAGACACATAATTGGGTGAACATTTTCAGATTGTGACTCAGCTTTGCTAAAGTCCCCAATTAGAGGTGTCCAGGGTTCTTAAGCACACTCTATTTTTGCTTTGGACCTTGACTTTAACCGCTCAGTCTCAAGTTTTCACTTGACACTTACACGCCACAAGCAAATGGTTAGGGACAGCTTGGTATGGCCGCTTAGGCCAGGATTTTATTCCTTTAGGCCCTCCTATCCACTGATGCTCAAAGCCTTGGGATCCTTTTTATTTACCCTTGCCTTTTGGTTTTAAGGGTTATTGGCTTTTTGCTCTTGCCTCTTGGTTTTAAGAGCTTTTGGCTTTTTCTGCTTGCTTTTCTTTTTCTTTCTATTTTTTTCGCTATTTTTTTCTCTCTTTTTTTTTCTGCAAGCTTTGTTCTTTGCTGCTTTTTCTTGCTTCAAGAATCATTTTTATGATTTTTCAGGTTATCAAATAACATGTCTCCTTGTCATCATTCTTTCAAGAGCCAACATATTTAACATTCATAAACAACAACTTCAAAAGACATATGCACTGTTCAAGCATTCATTTAGAAAACAAGAAGCATTGTCACCACATCAATATAATTAAACTAAGTTCAAGGATAAATTCAAAACTCATGTACTTCTTGTTCTTTTGAATTAAAACAGTTTTCATTTAAGAGAGGTGATGGATTCATAGGACATTCATAACTTTAAGACAAAGTTACTAAATACTAATGATCATGTAATGAAGACACAAACTTAGATAAGCACTTAACATAGAAACGAAAAACAGAGAATGTAAGAACAAGGAATGAGTCCACCTTAGTGATGGTGGCGTTTCCTTCTTGAGGAACCAATGATGTCCTTGAGCTCTTCTATGTCTCTTCCTTGTCTTTGTTGCTCCTCCCTCATTGCTTTTTGATCTTCTCTAATTTCATGAAGGATGATGGAGTGCTCTTGATATTCCACCCTTAGTTGTCCCATGTTGGAACTTAATTCTCCTAGGGAGGTGTTAATTTGCTCCCAATAGTTTTGTAGAGGGAAATGCATTTGAGGCATCTCCGGGATCTCATGGTGATGAGCTTCATGCGCCTCTTGAGCTCCATGAATGGGCTCTCTTGCTTGCTCCATCCTTTTCTTAGTGATGGGCTTCTCTTCCTCAATGGGAATGTCTCCTTCTATGAAAGCTCCAGCTGAGTAACTTAGATGGCAAATAAGATGAGGAAAAGCTAGCCTTGCCATGGGGGAGGACTTTTCGACTATTTTGTAGAGTTCAAGGGAGATGACTTCATGAACTTCTACTTCCTCTCCAATCATGATGCTATGAATCATGATGGCCCAATCCACAGTAACTTCGGATCAGTTTCTAGTGGGGATGATGGAACGTTGTATGAACTCTAACCATCCTCTAGCTACAGGCTTGAGGTCCAGTCTTCTGAGTTGAACTGGCTTGCCTTTGGAGTCAATCTTCCATTGAGCTCCTTCCACACATATGTCCATGAGGACTTGGTCTAACCTTTGATTAAAGTTGACCCTTCTAGTGTAGGGGCGTGCATCTCCTTGCATCATAGGCAAGTTAAACGCCAACCACACATTTTCCAGACTAAAATCTAAGTATTTCCCCCGAACCATGGTGAGATAATTCTTTGGGTCCGGGTTCTTACTTTGATCATGGTTCCTAGTGATCCATGCATTGGCATAGAACTCTTGAACCATTAGGATGCCAACTTGTTGGATGGGTTTTGTTAGAACTTCCCAACCTCTTCTTTGGATTTCATGTCGGATCTCCGGATACTCATTCTTCTTGAGCTTGAAAGGGACCTCAGGGATCACCTTCTTCTTGGCCACAACATCATAGAAGTGGAAGCTTTTGTCTTCCCTTTCCCTTTTCTAGAGGATTCTCCGGTCTTAGGTGCCATCAATGGTAATGGAAAAACAAAAAGCTTATGCTTTTACCACACCAAACTTAGAATTTTTGCTCGCCCTCGAGCAAGGGAATAAAGAATAGATGAAGAAGAAGAAGAAATGGAGGAGAGGGAGAGGGAGATGTGTTTCGGTCAAATAGGGTGGGTTTGGGTGGGAAATTGCTTTTGGATTTTGAAGGTAGGTGGTGTTTATGAGGTAGGTTTATGGGGAAGAGTGGATGGATGTGAGTGGTGAAGTGGTGATAGGGAAGAGGGATTGAGGTGATTGGTGAAGAGTTTTGGGGAAGAGTGTTTATGGGATTGTGTGAAAGAGGGGTGAGGAGAAGTGAGTGGAGGTAGGTGGGGATCCTGTGGGGTCCACAGATCCTGAGGTGTTCGAGGATTTACAACCTTGCACCAAATTAGGCATGCAAAATGCCCTTGCACACAACTCTGGGCGTTCAGCGCCAGATTGGTGCTTGTTCTGGGCGTTGAATGCCCATTTGTTGCCCATTTCTGGCGTTGAACGCCAGAACCATGCTTGTTCTGGGCGTTCAGCGCCAGCTCTTCTCCAGGGTGCAATTCTGGCATTCAAACGCCCAGATGCTGCCCATTTTGGGTGTTCAGCGCCAGAACCATGCTCTGTTCTGGCGTTGAACGCCAGCCAGATGCTTCTTACTGGCATTTAAACACCAATAAGGTCTTCCTCCAGGGTGTGATTTTTTTTCTACTGTTTTTGATTCCATTTTTAATTTTTATATTTATTTTGTGACTTCACATGATCATGAACCTAATAAAACATGAAAAACAATAAAAATAGAAATTAGATAAAAATTGGGTTGCCTCCCAACAAGCGCTTCTTTAATGTCAATAGCTTGATAGTGGGCTCTCATGGAGCCTCACAGATGTTCAGAGCATTGTTGAGACTCTCAAACACCAAACTTAGAGTTTAGATATGGGAGTTCAACACCAAACTTAGAGTTTGGTTGTGGCCTCCCAACACCAAACTTAGAGTTTGACTGTGGGGGCTCTGGTTGACTCTGTAATGAGAGAAGCTTACTGTGCTTCCTCTCCATGGGTACAGAGAGAGATCCTTGAGTTTTAAACACAAGGTTGTCCTCATTTAATTGAAGGATCAATTCTCCTCTGTCCACATCAATCACAGCTCTTGCTGTGGCTAGGAAGAGTCTTCCAAGGATGATGAATTCATCCTCATCCTTCTCAGTATCTAGGACTATGAAATCAGCAGGGATGTAAAGGCCTTCAACCTTTACTAACACGTCCTCTACTTGTCCATAAGCCTGTTTTCTTGAATTGTCTGCCATTTCTAATGAGATTTTAGTGGCTTGCACCCCATAGATTCCCAGTTTCTCTATTACAGAGAAGGGCATGAGGTTTATCACTGAACCAAGGTCACACAGAGCCTTCTCAAAGGTCATGGTGCCTATGGTACAAGGTATTAAGAACTTTCCAGGATCCTGTTTCTTCTGAGGCAATCTCAGTTGATCCAGATCACTTAGTTCATTGGTGAACAAGGGAGGTTCATCTTCCCAAGTCTCAATACCAAATAATTTGGCATTCAGCTTCATGATTGCACCAAGAAACTTGGCAGCTTGCTCTTCAGTAACATCCTCATTCTCTTCAGAAGAGGAATACTCATCAGAGCTCATGAATGGCATAAGGAGGTTTAATGGAATCTTTATGGTCTCTAGATGAGTCTCAGATTCCTTTGGTTCCTCAAAGGGAAGCTCCTTATTGATCACTGGACGTCCCAGGAGGTCTTCCTCCTTGGGATTCACGTCCTCTCCTTCCTTCACAGGTTCGGCCATGGTGATTAATTCAATGGCCTTGCACTCTCCTTTTGGATTTTCTTCTATATTGCTTGGGAGAGTACTAGGAGGGATTTCAGTGATCCTTTTACTCAGTTGGCCCACTTGTGCCTCCAAATTTCTAATGGATGACCTTGTTTCATTCATGAAACTCACAGTGGCCTTAGATAGATCAGAGACTAGGTTTGCTAAATTAGAGGTATTTTGTCCAGAGTTCTCTGTCTGTTGCTGAGTGGATGATGGAAAAGGTTTACTATTATTAAACCTATTTCTTCCACCATTATTAAAGCCTTGTTGAGGCTTTTGATCCTTCCATGAGAAATTTAGATGATTTCTCCATGATGGGTTATAGGTGTTTCCATAAGGTTTACCCATATAATTTACCTCTGCTATTGCAGGGTTTTCAGGATCATAAGCTTCTTCTTTAGAAGATGCCTCTTGAGTACTGTTGGATGCAGCTTGCATTCTATTCAGACTCTGAGAAATCATATTGACTTGCTGAGTCAATATTTTGTTCTGAGCCAATATGGCATTCAGAGTGTCAATTTCAAGAACTGCCTTCTTCATAGGCGTCCCATTACTCACATGATTCCTCTCAGAAGTGTACATGAACTGGTTATGAGCAACCATGTCAATGAGTTCTTGAGCTTTTGCAGGTGTTTTCTTTAGGTTAATGGATCCACCTGCAGAAGTATCCAATGACATCTTAGCCAATTCAGATAGACCATCATAGAATATATCCAGGATGGTCCATTCTGAAAGCATGTCAGAAGGACACTTTTTGGTCAGTTGCTTGTATCTTTCCCAAGCTTCATAGAGGGATTCACCTTCTTTCTGTCTGAAAGTTTGAACATCGACTCTAAGCTTGCTCAGCTTTTGAGGAGGAAAGAACTTAGCTAAGAAAGCCGTGACCAGCTTCTCCCAAGAGTTTAGGCTATCTCTGGGTTGAGACTCCAACCACACTCTAGCTCTGTCTCTTACAGCAAAAGGGAAAAGCATGAGCCTGTAGATTTCAGGATCTACTCCATTAGTCTTAACAGTATCACAGATTTGCAAGAATTCAGTTAAGAACTGAAAAGGATCTTCAGATGGAAGTCCATGAAACTTGCAGTTCTGCTGCATCAGAGAAACTAATTGACGTTTCAGCTCAACGTTGTTTGCTCCAATGGCAGGAATAGAGATGCTTCTTCCATGTAAATTGGAATTAGGTGCAGTAAAGTCACCAAGCATCCTCCTTGCATTATTATTATTTTCGGCTGCCATGTCCTCTTCTTGTTCGAATATTTCTGAAAGGTGCTTGCTGGCTTGTTGTAATTTAGCTTCTCTTAGTTTCCTCTTCAGAGTCCTTTCAGGTTCTGGATCTGCTTCAACAAGAATATTCTTGTCCTTGCTCCTGCTCATATGAAAAAGAGGAAACAGAAAAATAATAATAATAGGGATCCTTTTTACCACAGTATAGAGATTCCCTTGTTGTTAGTAGAAGAAGAAGGGGAATAAGAGTGAAGAAGAATGGATAATCCAAACACAAGGGTGAGGATAGGAGCGGTAATTTGAGATGAAGAGAAGTGTTAGTAAATGAATAAATAAAATAGAAGGAGATGAGAGAGAAGAATTTTCAAAAATTATTTTTGAAAAAGAGTTAGTGATTTTCAAAAATAGTTTTTGAAAAAGGTTAGTAATTTTCGAAAATTAGGAATAAAATTAAAATAAAAAATTAAATTAATTAGTTAATTAAAAAGAAATTTTGAAAAAGAGGGAAGATATTTTCAAAAATTAGAGAGAGAGAGAGTTAGTTAGGTAGTTTTGAAAAAGATAAGAAACAAACAAAAAGTTAGTTAGTTAGTTGAAACAGATTTTGAAAAGCAATTTTGAAAAGATAAGAAGATAAGAAGTTAGAAAAATATTTTAAAATCAAATTTTTGAAAAAGATAAGATGAAAAGATATTTTTGAAAAGATATGATTGAAATTAGTTTTGAAAAAGATTTGATTTTTAAAATCACAATTAATGACTTGATTCACAAGAAATCACAAGATATGATTCTAGAACTTAAAGTTTGAACCTTTCTTAACAAGTAAGTAACAAACTTGAAATTTTTGAATCAAAACATTAATTGATGATGTTATTTTCGAAAATTATGTGATAAAGATAAGAAAAAGGTTTTTGAAAAATATTTTTTTATAATTTTCGAAAATAAATAAGAAAGATGAAAAAGATTTGATTTTTGAAAAAGATTTTGAAAAAGATGAGATTTTTAAATTGAAAATTTGATTTGACTTATAAAAACAACTAGATTTTAAAAATTTTTGAAAAAGTCAAATCTAATTTTCGAAATTTTAAGAGAGAAAAAGGGAAAGATATTTTTTTTGATTTTTGAATTTTTAATGATGAGAGGGAAAAACATGAAAAATGATGCAATGCATGAAAGTTATGAATCAAAGTATGTGATGAATGCAAGAACATCATGACTGTCAATATGAACACCAAGAACACTTTGAATGTCATGATGAACATCAAGACTTTTTTTTGAAAAATTTTTAATGCAAAGAAAACATGCAAGACACCAAACTTAAGAATTTTTCATGTATAGACACTATGAATGCAAGAATGCATATGAAAAACAAGAAAAGACACAAAACATGAAAACACCAAGATCAAACAAGAAGACTTACCAAGAACAACTTGAAGATCATGAAGAACACTATGAATGCATGAATTTTTCGAAAAATGCAAGATGAGTATGCAATTGACACCAAACTTTCAACTTGACTCAAGACTTGACAAGAAACATGAAATATTTTTTTGATTTTTATGATTTTATGATTTTTTTTTTGTATTTTCTTTTAATTTTTTTTTTCAAAAATCATTTTGAAAAAGAAAAATAAGGATTCCAAAATTTTTAATATGAATTCCAGGAATCTTATGCTCTTTAAACTAAAGCTCCAATCAAAGGGTCAGGCATGGCTTAATAGCCAGCCAAGCTTTAGTATGTAACTCAGACATGACACGCCTGACATTCCCTACCCAGAAGAATTAGACATGGCTTTACAGCCAGCCAGGCTTCAACATGCTTCATGAAACACTAGAATTCATTCTTAAAAATTCTGAAGAAAAATATATTTCTGAAAACATTTTTATTTTAAAATTTTTTTCGAAAACAAAGGAGAAATTTTTGAAAGATTTTTGAAAAATTTTTGAAAATAAAACAAAAAGAAAATTACCTAATCTGAGTAACAAGATGAACCGTCAGTTGTCCAAACTCGAACAATCCCCGGCAACGGCGCCAAAAACTTGGTGCATGAAATTGTGATCATCAATGACACCATCAACATGGTACGCTCAATTGTAATCTCAACTTTTTATCACAACTTCGCACAACTAACCAGCAAGTGCACTGGGTCGTCCAAGTAATAAACCTTACGCGAGTAAGGGTCGATCCCATGGAGATTGTTGGTATGAAGCAAGCTATAGTCATCTTGTAAATCTCAGTCAGGAGGATATAGAATGGTTATGGAGTTTTCGAATATTAATAATAAAATAGGGATAGAAATACTTATGTAAATCCTTGATGAGAATTTCAGATAAATGCATGGAGATGCTTTCGTCCCTCTAAACCTCTGCTTTCCTGCTGTCTTCATCCATTCAGTCTTACTCCTTTCTATGGCTGGCTTTATGTAAGGACATCACCGCTGTCAATGGCTACTTTTGATCCTCTCTGGAAAATGGTCTGATGCGCTGTCACTGCATGGCTAATCGTCTGGAGGCGTCACCCTTGCCAATGGCCGTATCCTATCCTCTTGTGAAAATGGTTCAAATGCTCTGTCACAGCATGGCTAATCATCTGAGGTTCTCGATCATACTGGAATAGGATTCACCCTCCTTTTGCGTCTGTCACTACGCCCAGTACTCGCGAGTTTGAAGCTTGTCACAGTCATTCAATCCCTAAATCCTACTCGGAATACCACAGACAAGGTTTAGACTTTCCGGATTCTCATGAATGCCACCATCAATCTAGCTTACACCACGAAGATTCTGATTAAGAGATTTAAGAGATACTCATTCAATCTAAGGTAGAACGGAAGTGGTTGTCAGGCACGCGTTCATAAGGAATGATGATGATTGTCACGTTCATCACATTCAGGTTGAAGTGCGAATGAATATCCTAGAAGCGGAATAAGTTGAATTGAATAGAAAAACAGTAGTACTTTGCATTAATCTTTGAGGAACAGCAGAGCTCCACACCTTAATCTATGGAGTGTAGAAACTCTACCGTTGAAAATACATAAGTGAAAGGTCCAGGCATGGCCGAATGGCCAGCCCCAATGATCTAAGAACTAGGCGTCCAAAGATGTCTAATACAATAGTAAACAGTCCTATTTATACTAAACTAGTTACTAGGGTTTACAGAAGTAAGTAATTGATGCATAAATCCACTTCCGGGGCCCACTTGGTGTGTGCTTGGGCTGAGCTTGAATGTTACACGTGCAGAGGCTCTTTCTGGAGTTGAACGCCAGGTTGTAACGTATTTCTGGCGTTCAACTCTGGTTTGTGACTTGTTTCTGGCGTTTAACTCCAGACAGCAGCGTAGAACTGGCGTTCAACACCCTTTTACGTCGTCTAAAGTCGGCCAAAGTATTGGAAGCGCGCCATTTTGAGTTCTGTAGCTCCAGAAAATCCACTTTGAGTGCAGGGAGGTCAGAATCCAACAGCATCAGCAGTCCTTCTTCAACCTCTGAATCTGATTTTTGCTCAAGTCCCTCAATTTCAGCCAGAAAATACCTGAAATCATAGAAAAACACACAAACTCATAGTAAAGTCCAGAAATGTGAATTTAACATAAAAACTAATGAAAACATCCCTAAAAGTAACTAGATTCTACTAAAAACATACTAAAAATAATGCCAAAAAGCGTATAAATTATCCGCTCATCAAGAAGCCATTGGCAACATAGTCTCATCCCGCCTAAGCCTATGCGATCAAGGCACTTCCATTGTGGAATGTGGAGAAGCAACGAAGGAGCTTAATGAGGGAGTAAACTTGAAGCTCCAAGGTGAAGAAGATGAGTTAAAACAAGAAATGCAACAAGAAGAGGAGGTAGAGATTATTGAAGAAGAGGAAGAAGTGGTTGAAGACTTAGGAGATGCGGAACCACCTTAGGAGTCTAGGATTGAAGAAAACCCCTCCAAAATGATTGAATTTGATGCTAAGGAGGAATGTGCACAACCTCTGAGGCATATCCCTTATGAAGAATTGGATGGGATAGAGTAAGAATTGAGCCCCCTTGGTGATGAAGATCAGGCATCAAGTCTTAGTGGTGAAGAATCCTTTGAGCATGAAGAACCTTTTCCCGTTGGGTTTGAAAGCGTTGTGGAGGTAAATTTTTCTCACCCTCCTAATTATGACTTGAGTAAGGGAAAAGGCTTAGACAATATTGTTGAAAAAAGGATCACATTTAAGAAAACTTGTGAGGAGGTGGAGATCCTTAGAAAAAGGAGGATGGGAATTGAATATGCTTTAGCAAGACCCTTGGAATTGTCTTTGCCTAGGTTGCCATCTACTCCTTCATTTGAGTGGGTGAAACTAATTTCTATTAGCTTTATTATCCCACTTGAATATGATTTGCTTGAAACGGATGGCCAACTTAGGATGCTTTGTGGGATGAAGTGTAAAAGAAAGATGTTTCGTGGTTGGCGTTGCAAATCAAGGCTCATTATGGTTGATGCATCCAACATGAGATATAAAGGTTGGAGTAGTGCTCACCTAGATGGGTCTAGAAGGATTGTTGGTCACTTTATAGAGAATTCACCTTGTTCACCACCCGGATGGGCTAATAATGAGAGTCAACCTCAAGACGGGTGTGAAAACAAAGTGTGGGACCCCGGATTACAAGAACAAGATCAACTTTGGGAGACCATTGTTTGTGAAGAACTCCATCGAAGCTTGGAGTTACTAACTTTGAATGATGAAGCACAATGGAAATCCAAGCATTGCTGGATGTTCAAGGATGGATTCAAGCACAAGCCACCTTGATGAGGAGCTCCCCATAAGTCCAACTTAAGGACAATAAACAAAAGTGCAAGGTGGGAGACACCCCACCATGGTAACATCTTTCCCTTTTCCCTTTTGTACATATTGGTAAAATAAGTTTAATTTCATGTTTTGTTTGGTTAATTGAGTTTAATTGGGAGTCTAGTAGGTTAAATAAGGTTTTATGATGTTTTGGTAGTTGTTTGGAGGTTTGGAATGCTTGGTTTAGTACAAAAACATAGAAAAATTTTGAAAAACAGAGTACTACCCACGCGCACGCGCACTCCACGCGCACGCACACTCCATGCGTACGCGTGAATCAAGCAATTTCAGCAATCCACGCAGACGCGCCATGTACGCGTACGCGTGGATTGAATTTTTCCACCTCCCATACATTCACCCGAGAGTTGTGCCTGAAGTGTGCCAACTTTGTGCCCCAGGCACGCGAACGCGTACCTTGCGCGTACGCGTCGACTCTCTGCCTTGCCATGCACGTGTACACGCACTGCACGCATACGCGTCACTTCCATTTTCATCAATCCACGCTTACGCGCACATGACGCGCACGCGTGGATTGCCCTGTTTCACCCACCTTCTTTTCTTCTCCTCTTTCCATCTCTTTGCCTCTTCTCTTTTCTCTTCTTTTCTTTCCACCCTGCAAACATCATCCAACACTACCAAGCATCATGTAACACCATTTCTTTTAGTTAGTTTAATTTTTGTTTTCCATTATAAGTGTTGGATTGCTAATCTTGTTTACTGTTTCTTGCTGCTGATTATTGATGAGATGTTATTTTAACATCATTATTTTTAATTTTTATTGTTGGGTTTAATTGTTGAGGTTATATTTTGTCACTTGGTTTTGAGTCTTCATGTTTAACATTTGTGAGCACCAAGTGAATGTTACATTGCCTTTAAGCTTCTTAACTCTTTTGAATTGCATGTTTTGGCCACCATGCATTCATCATCTACTGTTAGGCAATTGTATATTATTATTGCATTTTTTTTAGGTGATGCTTGTTTATGGTTTACCCTTATTCACATCACTTATTTCATGCATTGAGATTATAGAATTGTGAAATTGGATCAAAGCTTACCTAGTGACATATTTTTGAGCTTTGAAAAGCTTTGTGGGCCATGCTTGCTATGTGATTGATTTCCACTTCTATCTTCTTTTTCCTAAGTTCCATAGCATCCATGTGTTTCACCTCTATGTCACTTAGGTGTTGCAACAACTTCAATATGTATCATTGATTGTTGTGTGAGTTTCATATACTATTTTGTTCACTAAGTCCACCTACACATCAATCAATGTCCATGCATTATCCAATTTCACAATTGCTTGATTAATTGCTTGAATGCTTTCATGCCTCTTCACTACTTGTGTGGTTGACTTAACCTACAAGTCTTTTGAAGTATTTCAAGCACACTAGAATGAGTGAAATGTGTGTCTTCTTTTGTATAATTGTGACATGGTTTCTAAATACTAGGGTGTGAGTTCTAAACCGCATACAAGTTAGGACCCACACACTTATTTTTCATTAATGTCACACTAATTCACTCACTCAATTCTAGTGATTTACCTCATTCCAATAATCCATGCTTCCTTGCTTGTGCATTTACTTGTCTTGTTATCTCCTGTTTTCTATGTTCAGGATGAGTCATCATAAGCAAAAACGGAAGCGGGAGAAGAACACGCAGCATCGGTTGACCTACCAACTGAAGGTAGCAACTAGGAAAGTCTCCGTACCCCCTTTGCTCATCTTTGGATGCACCGAGGATGGTGCAAACTTTGAAGTGTGGGGAGGTCGTCCGACCACTCGGCATTTTTGGGTAACAAGTTTCTAATCCCAACACTCTTGCATTTTATTTTAGGATTTTTAGTTGCACTATCTCATTTTGCATATGTATATATTAAGCTTAGTCAAAATCATGATATCTTCCAAGGATTTTATCTATAGGACACCCCAATTGAAAAAAAAAAATTTAGAACTTGCTTGAATTATATACTTTGTGGAACATGATTTTTGAGCTAAGAACACAAGCATGTGAGATTTGAGCCTAATTGTGTGGTTACATCATATATAACCACTTACTTTCATTCTTGTGTGCATTATTCTTTTCCTATGATTGTAATCTTTGATTTGTTTAATTCTATATGTCCATTATTTTGTGTATACATGCATTTATATGATTGAGGCCATTATTCAAATAGCTCACTTACCCAAATAGCCTACCTTTTATCTTCCATTGTTAGCCAATTTTGAGCCTATGCATAACCCATTTGTTCTTAATTGTAGCACATTACAAGCCTAAGTGAAAAATAATAAATGTCCTTAATTCAGATCTTTGATTAGCTTAGGCTAGTGAGAGTGTTCATTACTTGATTTTGGGAAAGTTGGGTACATTGGGTAGAGATAAAGGTGTGTTTATATTTTTGTTGAAAAATCTTGGGTGCTGGGTGCATACTCATGTTTTAATCATATGTAAACCATATGCATTGATATTCTTGTACATATTTTAGTTTGAAAAAAATATATATATAGAATAATAAAAGAAAAAAATAGATATACAATATATATATATATAGAAAAAGAAAAAGAAAAAGAAAGAAAAAGAATTACAATAAAAAGGTGACAAAAATGCCCATAGAAAAAGAAAAAGAAAAAGAATTACAATAAAAAGAGGACAAAAATGCCCCAAAGCAAGGTTCAATAAAAGTCAATGCATATGGGTGGTGATCAAAAAGAGAATGCATGAGTGTGTGAAAAAGTGAAGAATGGGTATTTAGGTTTGTTTAGAATTGTATAGGATGTCATAGGTTAGGTGGGAAGTTTAAGCTTATCAAAGATTCAAATTTCAAGCTCACTTGACCAAATATGTATCCTACCTTGACCCTAACCCTATTACAACCTAAGGGAAGTCCTCATGATATTTGTATACATGCATGAAATAATTGTTGATTGTTAGATGAAAAACAAATCTTGGAAAACATGATTAGGGGAGAATTAAGTGAATCAACTCCATACACTTGAGTGACTAGAGCAGATACACATCCGGTGAGGGTTCGATTGCTCAATTACATGTTTCCACCCATGATCATCTCTTTTCTTGCAAGTTTGTAAAATATTTTTAATAATTCAATTCAATTGTGGGTTGAGTGATTGCTATTTCCTTAGCCCTTGTGTTTGTATATGTATTCTTGGAAATTGATTTATTTTGACTAAGTGGATGCATTCATGTAGATAGATTGCATATAGATAGGTTGCATGTAGTTAGTTTGCATTGAATAAATGTTGATGTCCCTTTGCTTCTTTCTTGATTTTAGCATGAGGACATGCTTAGTTTAAGTGTGGGGAGATTTGATAAACCCCGATTTTGTGATTTATCTTGTGCTTAATTTGGGGGATTTTATCACCTTTTCCCACATTTATTCAATGAAATAGCATGGTTTTGTAATTCTCCCTTGAATTGTGCTTAAGTGTAAAAACATGCTTTTTAGGCCCTAAATTAGTGATTTTGATTCACTTTAATTCCATTCGATGCCTTGACGTGTTTGTTGAGTGATTTCAGGTTCATAAGGCAAGTATTAGATGGAAGAAATGAGTAGAAAAGCATAGAAAGGGGAGAATGCATGAAGAAACAAGGATTGGGAATGCATCAATGGACGCGCACGCGTACAAGGCACGCACGTGCAAAAGTGGTTTCGCCTAGAGATGCGCACGCGTACATGCCGCGTCCGCGCGGATGAAGAATTTTCCAATCGACGCGCACGCGCACATGGCGCGCACGCGCCGATACTCTCACATGGCCCACTTAAAGGCAAAATGCTGGGGGCGATTTCTGAGCTGCCCAGGCCCAAATACAACTTGTTTCTAAGTGTATTTCATGCAGAATTGAGGTCCAAGCAAAGGGGAAGCAATTGTTTGTAGCATTAGCATCATGTAGGTTAGTTTCTAGAGAGAGAATCTCCCTCTTCTCTCTAGAATTAGGTTAGTTTAATCTCTTCTAGATCTAGGCTCAATAACATGTTTTCATCTTATTTCTTTTATGATTTCTTGTTCCTACTACTTGATTCTCTTAGTTTTCATGTTAATTTCCCTTTTATGTTTCTTTTGTGATGATGAACTCATGTAGGATTTGATTTACATTTAATGAAATTTAATGTTTGATGTTCTTTTTATTGTTGATTTGGGATGTGTTCTTACTTTTCTTGCAATTTGTAGTTGGTAGATTTTACTATTTCTTGTCATTTACTATGCTTTCTTTTTATTCCTTCCAAGTGTTTCATAAAATGCTTGGTTGGATTTTAGAGTAGAATTTTATGTTATTGGCTTGGGAAGGTAACTTAGGAACTCTTGAGTTACTAATGTCCAAGTTATTGACGATTGGGAGCCATTAACTCTAGATCTCACTAATTGATTTGGTAGAGAACTAGGACTTATGGACTTGGGTTGATATAGCTCATTTGACTTTCCTTTATTACTTAGAGGATGACTTAATGGGGTTGATCCTCGCCAATTCTCATGTTGTGGTTAGTGATTAGGATAGAGATCCTTGACCACCTAACCTTACCAAGACTTTTTTGTTAGTGTATTTCCTTTCCCATTTATATTTCTTGTCCATCATATCAAAAACCCCAAAACATACTCCATAACCAATAACAAGGCACTTTATTGCAATTCCTAGGGAGAACGACCCGAGGTTTAAATACTTCAGTTTATAAAATTTAGGGGCTTGTTACTTGTGACAAACAAATTTTTGTATGAAAGGACTATTGTTTGGTTTAGAAACTATACTTTACAACGAGAATTCATTAGTGGAATTCTAGACCACTGATGAGCGGATAATTTATACACTTTTTGGCATTGTTTTTAGTATGTTTTTAGTATATTTTAATTAGTTTTTATTATATTTTTATTAGTTTTTATTTAAAAATCATATTTATGGACTTTACTATGAGTTTGTGTATTTTTCTGTGATTTCAGGTATTTTCTGGCTGAAATTGAAGGACCTGAGCAAAAATCTGATTCAGAGGCTGAAAAAGGACTGCAGATGCTGTTGGATTCTGATCTCCCTGCACTCAAAGTGGATTTTCTGGAGCTACAGAAACCTAATTGGTGCGCTCTCAATTGCGTTCAAAAGTAGAAATTCTGGGCTTTCCATCAATATATAATAGTCCATACTTTGCCCGAGATTTGATGGCCCAAACAGGCATTCCAAGTTAGCTCAAGAATTCTGGCGTTTAACTCCGAAACTGGCACAAAAGCTGGAGTTAAACGCCCAAACTGGCACAAAAACTGGCGTTTAACTCCAAGAAAAGTCTCTACACATGAAAGCTTCAATGCTCAGCCCAAGCACACACCAAGTGGGCCCAGAAGAAGATTTCTGCATTAATTACCTATTTTTGTAACCCTAGGCTACTAGTTCTCTATAAATAGGACCTTATGCTATTGTATTTTCACACCATCTATCTTTTACTCATACTTTTGATAGGCCTTTTCATGTCTGGGGGCTGGCCTCACGGCCATGCCTGGACCTTGTTCTTATGTATTCTCAACGGTGGAGTTTCTACACACCATAGATTAAGGTGTGGAGCTCTGCTGTTCCTCATGAATTAATGCAATCATTACTATTTTTCTATTCAATTCACGCCTACTTCTTCTCTAAGATATCACTTGTTCTTCAACTTGATGAATGTGATGATCCGTGACACTCATCATCATTCTCACCTATGAACGTGTGCCTGACAACCACCTCTATTCTACCTTCGATTGAGTGTGTATCTCTTGGGTTTCTAATCTAAGATTGGAACCTTAGTGGTATAGGCTAGAATTAATGGCAGCCATTCCTGAGATCCGAAAAGTCTAAACCTTGTCTGTAGTATTCTGAGTAGGATCTGGGAAGGGATGACTGTGATGAGCTTCAAACTCGCGATTGTGGGGCGTGTGGCAGACGCAAAAGGATCAATGGATCCTATTCCGACATGATCGAGAACCGACAGTTGATTAGCCGATGTTATGACAGAGCATCAGGACCATTTTCACTGAGAGGATAGGATGTAGCCATTGACAACGGTGATGCCCAACATAAAACTTGCCATGGAAAGGAGTATGAATGATTGGAAGAAGGCAATAGGAAAGCAGAGGTTCAAGGGGAACAAAGCATCTTCATACGCTTATCTGAAATCCACCAATGAATTACATAAGTATCTCTATCTTTATTTTATGTTTTATTTTCATCACCTTAAACTCCATAATCATTTGAATCCGCCTGACTGAGATTTACAAGATGACCATAGCTTGCTTCAAGCTGACAATCTCCGTGGGATCGACCCTTACTCACGTAAGGTTTATTACTTGGACGACCTAGTGCACTTGCTGGTTAGTTGTGCGGAATTGTGACAAAGTGTGATTCACGTTTGAGAGCTCCAAGTCCTTTGGTGCCATTGTTGATGATCACAATTTCGTGCACCAAGTTTTTGGTGCCGTTGCCGGGGAAGGAACGAATAAACGAACAACAATTTCACATTTGTTTCCGGTAACAACCGTGCCAAGTTTGGTCTGGCAACAACATCAAGTTTTTGGCGCCGTTGCCGGGGATTGTTTGAGTTTGGACAACTGACGGTTCATCTTGTTGCTTAGATTAGGTATCTTTTCTTCAGAATTTTTAAGAATGAATTCTAGAGTTTCAAGGTGATGTTCCCACCATCACAAAAGCTGATTGATTCTCATCAATTTAGTTATTGAGTCTAATGTCCTGCTGAAGCTTGGCCAAACATGTCTAATCCTTTTTAGACTGAAGCTTTAGACTAACATTGCATGATTCCTGGAATTCTTATTAAAAGTTTTGATTCTCTTTATTTTCTTTTTCATATAAGTTTCGAAAATCACAAAAAAAAATTATAAAACCATAAAAATAAAAAAAAAAATTTATCTTTCTTGTTTGAGTCTAGTATCAATTTTTAAGTTTAGTGTCAATTGCATGTTTTTATTCTTCTTGCATTTTTTGAATACATGCAATATGTTCTTCATTGATCTTCAAGTTGTTCTTGATGATTTCAGTGCTCTGATCTTTAAATTCTCTTGTTTAGTGTGTTTTGTTGTTTCTCATATGCATTCTCAATTTGTTAGTGTCTCCTATATGAAAATTTTTAAGTTTGGTGTCCTGCATGCATTGTTTATTTGATCTTTGTTGCATTTTTATTGATTTCCATCATCAAAAATTCAAAAATATTTTTTAAAACTATGTCTTTTCAAGTCAATAATACAGAGAATTGAAGATTCAGAACATTCAGCAGAGGAATCAAACAGAAAAAGCTGGGCGTTCAAAACGCCCAGTGAAGAAGGAAAACTGGCATTTAAACGCCAGCCAGGGTACCTGGCTGGGCGTTTAATGCCCAAAAAGGTAGGGATTTGGGCGTTAAACGCCAAAATGGGCACCATTCTGGGCGTTTAACGCCAGGATGACACTAGAGGGAAGATTTTGTTTTTAATTCACATTTTTTTCAAGTTTTCATAATTTTTCAAAATCAAATCTTTTTTAAATCATATCTCTTTCAAAATCAATTTCTTTCCATTTTATATTTATTTTTACTATTTTCAAAAATCCTTGCTTCAATTCAAGATTTACTTCAAAAATTTTCAAGTTGTTACTTGCCTATTAAGAAAGGATCAAATTTTAAATTTTAGAATCATATCTTTTAATTTCTTGTTAGTCAAGTAATCAACTTTAGTTTTAAAACTTTCTCTTTTTAATTTGATTTTCAATCATATCTTTTCAAACATATCTTTTCAATCACATCTTTTTCAAAATTAATTTTTTTCAATCATATCTTTTTCTAATTTCAAAATCTTTTTCAAAAATCACTTTATTTCTTTCCCAATCTTAGTTTTCGAAAATCTCAATCAAATTTTCAAATTTCTTTTTAATTATTTCAAAATCTTTTTAAATTATTTTCGAAAATTCTTCCCCTCTTGATAAGTTCGAATTCCCTCTTCTCCACCTCCTCCTTCTATTCTTCTTTTCCTCTGACACCTCAAGGAATCTCTATACTGTGACATAGAGGATTTCCTACTTTCTTGTTCTCTTCTCTTTCATATGAGCAGGAACAAAGATAAAGGCATACTTGTTCAAGCTGATCCTGAACCTGAAAGGACCTTGAAGAGAAAGCTAAGAGAAGCTAAAGAAAAATTCTCTTTAGAAGGCCTAACAGAACTCTTCAAAGAAGAAGAAACCATGGCAGCTGAAAATAACAACAATGCCAACAATGCAAGGAAGGTGCTTGGTGACTTTACTGCACCTACTCCTGATTTCTATGGGAGAAGCATCTCTATCCCTGCCATTGGAGCAAACAACTTTGAGCTTAAGCTTCAATTAGTTTCTCTAATGCAACAGAATTACAAGTTTCATGGATTTCCATTGGAATATCCTCATCAGTTCTTGGCTAAATTCTTGCAAATCTGTATAACTGTTAAGACCAATGGGGTTGACCCTGAAGTCTACAGACTTATGCTCTTTCCTTTTACTGTAAGAGACAGAGCTAGAACATGGTTGGATTCTCAACCTAAGGAAAGCCTGAACTCTTGAGAAAAGTTAGTCAATGCCTTCTTGGCAAAGTTCTTTCCACCTCAAAAATTGAGCAAGCTAGAGTGAAAGTCCAAACCTTTAGACAAAAGGATGGTGAGTCCCTCTATGAAGCTTGGGAGAGATACAAGCAATTGATCAGAAGGTGCCCTTCTGACATGCTTTCAGAATGGAGCATCATAGGAATCTTCTATGATGGTCTGTCTGAACTATCCAAGATGTCATTGGATAGCTCTGCTGGAGGATCTCTTCATCTGAAGAAGACGCCTGCAGAAGCTCAAGAACTCATTGAAATGGTTGCAAATAACCAATTCATGTACACTTCTGAAAGGAATCCTGTGAATAATGGGACAACTCAGAAGAAAGGAGTCCTTGAGATTGATACTCTGAATGCCATATTGGCTCAGAATAAAATATTGACCCAACAAGTCAATATGATTTCTCAGAGTCTGTCTGAAATGCAAGCAGCAACAGGCAGTACTAAGGAAGCTTCCTCTGAAGAAGAAGCTTATGATCCTGAGAACCAAGCAATGGAAGAGGTGAATTACATGGGAGAAATCCTATGGAAACACCTATAATCCTTCATGGAAAAATCATCCAAATCTCTCATGGAAGGATCAACAGAGACCTCAACAAGGTTTCAACAACAATAATGGTGGAAGAAACAGGTTTAGCAATAGCAAGCCTTTTCCATCATCTTCTCAGCAACAGACAGAGAATTCTAAGCAAAACCCCTCTGACTTAACAACCATTGTCTCTGATCTAATCAAAACTACTCAAAAAGTTTCATGACTGAAACAAGGTCCTCCATTAGAAATTTGGAGGCACAATTGGGTCAGCTGAGTAAGAAAATTACTGAACTCCCTCCTAGCACTCATCCAAGCAATACAGAAGAGAATCCAAAAAGGGAGTGCAAGGCCATAACCATATCTCACATGGCCGAACTTGGAGAGGAGGAAGAGGCAGTGATTCCCACTGAGGAAGACCTCAATGGACACCCACTGACCTCCATGGAGTTCCCTAATAAGGAACCATGGGAATCTGAGGCTCATACTAAGACCATAGAGATTCCATTAAATCTACTTCTGCCATTCATGACCTCTGATGAATATTCTTCCTCTGAAGAGGATGAAGATGTTACTGAAGAGCAAGTTACTAAGTACCTTGGAGCAATCATGAAGCTAAATGCCAAGTTATTTGGTAATGAGACTTTGGAGGATGAACCTCCATTGCTCATCAAAGAACTGGATGACTTGACTAGGCAGAGATTACCTCAAAAGAGACAGGACCCTGGAAAGTTTTCAATCCCTTGTACCATAGGCACCATGACCTTTGAGAAGGCTTTGTGTGACCTAGGGTCAAGCATAAACCTTATGCCTCTCTCTGTAATGGAAAAGCTAGGGATCATTGAGATACAAGCTGCAAGAATCTCACTAGAGATGGCAGAAAATTCAAAGAAACAGGATTATGGACTTGTAGAGGATGTCTTGGTAAAGGTTGAAGACCATTACATCCCTGTTGATTTCATAATCCTAGAAACTGCGAAGTGTATGGATGAATCCATCATCCTTGGCAGACCCTTCCTAGCCACAGCAAAGGCTGTGATTGATGTTGACAGAGGAGAATTGATCATTCAAGTGAATGATGACTCCCTTGTGTTTACAGCTCAAGGATATCCCTCTGTAACCATAGAGAGGAAGCATGAAGAGCTTCTGTCAATACAGAGTCAAATAGAGCCCCTACAGTCAAACTCTAAGTTTGGTGTTGGGAGGCCACAACCAAACTTTAAGTTTGGTGTTGAACCCCCACATTCAAACTCTAAGTTTGGTTTTGGGAGGTTCCAACATTGCTCTGAACATCTGTGAGGCTCCATGAGAGCCACTGTCAAGCTATTGACATTAAAGAAGCGCTTGTTGGGAGGCAACCCAATCTTTACTTATCTATGTTAAATTTCCATTTTCTATTGTTATTTTATGTTTTCTGTAGGTTGATGATCATGTGAAGTCACAAAAGCAATTGAAAAAGCAAAAACAAAGTGAAAAACAGAATAAAAAATAGAACACCCTGGAGGAGACAGTTACTGGCGTTTAAACGCCAGTAAAGGTAGCAGAATGGGCGTTAAACGCCCAGTCTGGCACCATTCTGGGCGTTTAACGCCAGAAATGGGCACCAGACTGGCATTTAACGCCAGGAATAGGAATGGGCATGAAGCTGGCGTTAAACGCCAGAAATGGGCAGCAGCCTGGCGTTTAACGCCAGGATTGGCAGAAAGGGGCGTTTTGCACACCACTTGGTGCAGGGATGAGATATCCTTGACACCTCAGGATCTATGGACCCCACAGGATCCCCACCTACCCCACCACTCTCTCTCTTCTTCACCCATTAACCAATCACCTCAATACCTCTTCCCCAAAAACCCCTCACCTATCAAATCCCACCATTCTCTTCACCACTCACATCCATCCTTCATAAAACCCCACCTACCTCACCATTCAAATTCAAATCACTTTCCCTCCCAAACCCACCCTCTATAGCCGAGCCATACACACCCCTCTCACCCCTATATAAACCCATCTTCACTCCTTCATTTTCACACAACCCAAACACCACTTCTCTCCCTTGGCCAAAACACAAGCCCACTCCATCTCCTCTATTTCTTCTTCTTCTACTCTCTTCTTTCTTCTTTTGCTCGAGGACGAGCAACCTTCTAAGTTTGATGTGGTAAAAGATAAAGCTTTTTATTTTTTCATAACCATTTATGGCACCAAAGGCCGGAGAAACCTCTAGAAAGAGGAAAGGGAAGGCAAACGCTTCCACCTCCGAGTCATGGGAGATGGAGAGATTTCTCTCAAGGGTGCATCAAGACCACTTCTATGAAGTTGTGGCCAAGAAGAAAGTGATCCCCGATGTCCCTTTTAAGCTCAAAAGGGCGAATATCCGGAGATCCGACATGAGATCCGAAGAAGAGGTTGGGAAGTCCTCACCAATCCCATTCAACAAGTCGGAATCTTAATGGTTCAAGAGTTCTATGCCAATGCATGGATCACCAAGAACCATGATCAAAGTGTGAACCCGGACCCCAAGAATTGGCTTACAATGGTTCGGGGGAATTACTTAGATTTTAGTCCGGAAAATGTAAGGTTGGCATTCAACTTGCCTACGATGAAAGGAGATGCACACCCATTCACAAGAGGGTCAACTTTGATCAAAGGTTGGACCAAGTCCTCATGGACATATGTGAAGAGGGCACTCAATGGAAGAGAGATTCAAGAGGGAAGCCGGTTCAACTAAGAAGGCATGACCTCAAGCCCGTGGCTAGGGGATGGTTGGAGTTCATCCAACGCTCAATTATTCCCACTAGCAACCGGTCTGAAGCTACTATAGACCGGGCTATCATGATACATAGCATCATGATTGGAGAGGAAGTGGAAGTTCATGAGGTTATATCCCAAGAACTCTACAAGGTGGCGGACAAGTCCTCCACTGTGGCAAGGTTAGCCTTCCCTCATCTCATTTGTCACCTCTGCAATTCGGTTGGAATTGACATAGAGGGAGACATTCTCATTGATGAGGACAAGCCCATCACTAAGAAAAGGATGGAGCAAACAAGAGATCCCACTCATGGACAAGAGCATGAGGAAACTCCTCATCATGAAATCCCTGAGATGCCTCAAGGGATGTATCTTCCTCCACAAAACTATTGGGAGCAAATCAACACCTCCCTAGGAGAATTAAGATCCAACATGGGACAACTAAGGGTGGAGCACCAAGAGCATTCCATCCTCCTCCATGAAATTAGAGAAGATCAAAGAACCATGAGAGAGGAGCAACAAAGGCAAGGAAGAGACATTGAGGAGCTCAAGAACTCCATAAGATCTTCAAGAGGAAGAACAAGCCACCATCACTAAGGTGGACCCGTTCTTTAATTTCCTTGTTCTTTATTTTCTATTTTTCGAAAATTGTGCTTTTTGTTTATTTATGTTTGTGTCTTTATTACATGATCATTAGTGTCTAAGTGTCTATGCCTTAAAGCTATGAAAATGAATCCATCACCTTTCTTAAATGAAAAATGTTTTTAATTGAAAAAGAAAAAGAAGTGCATGAATTTCAAATTTTAAAACAGTTTAATTATTTTGATGTGGTGGCAATGCTATTGTTTTTCTGAATGAATGCGTGAACAGTGCATATTTTTGAATTTGTTGATTCATGAATGTTAAAATTGTTGGCTCTTGAAAGAATGAAAGGAAAAGGAGAAATGTTATCTGATGATCTGAAAAATCATAAAATTGATTCTTGAAGCAAGAAAAAGCAGTGAAAAGCTTGCAAAAAAAAAAAGAAAAAGAAAAGCAAGCAGAAAAAGCCAATACCTCTTTAAACCAAAAGGCAAGGGTGATAAAAAGGATCCAAAGCTTTGAGCATCAGTGGATAGGAGGGCCCACAGGAATAAAATCCTGGCCTAAGCGGCTAAACCAAGCTGTCCCTAACCATGTGCTTGTGGCGTGAAGGTGTCAAGTGAAAACTTGAGACTGAGCGGTTAAAGTCAAGGTCCAAAGCAAAAAGAAGAGTGTGCTTAAGAACCCTGGACACCTTTAATTGGGGACTCTAGCAAAGCTGAGTCACAATCTAAAAAGGTTCACCTAGTTATGTGTCTGTGGCATTTATGTATCCGGTGGTAATACTGGAAAACAAGGTGCTTAGGGCCACGTCCAAGACTCATAAAGTAGCTGTGTTCAAGAATCAACATACTTAACTAGGAGAGTCAGTAACACTATCTGGATTCTGAGTTTCTATAGATGCCAATCATTCTGAACTTCAAGGGATAAAATGAGATGCCAAAACTGTTCAGAAGCAAAAAGCTAAAAGCCCCGCTCATCTAATTAATACTGATCTTCATAGATATTTTTGGAATTCATTGTACATTCTCTTCTTTTTATCCTATTTGATTTTCAGTTGCTTGGGGACAAGCAACAATTTAAGTTTGGTGTTGTGATGAGCGGATAATTTATACGCTTTTTGGCATTGTTTTTAGTATGTTTTTAGTATATTTTAATTAGTTTTTATTATATTTTTATTAGTTTTTATTTAAAAATCATATTTCTGGACTTTACTATGAGTTTGTGTGTTTTTCTGTGATTTTAGGTATTTTCTGGCTGAAATTGAGGGACCTGAGCAAAAATCTGATTCAGAGGCTGAAAAAGGACTGCAGATGCTGTTGGATTCTGACCTCCCTGCACTCAAAGTGGGTTTTCTGGAGCTACAGAAGCCCAATTGGCGCGCTCTCAATTGCGTTGGAAAGTAGACATCCTGAGCTTTCCAGAAATATATAATAGTCCATACTTTGACCGGGATTAGATGGCCCAAACAGGCGTTCCAAGTCAGCTCAAGAATTCTGGCGTTTAACTCCGAAACTGGCACAAAAGCTGGAGTTAAACGCCCAAACTGGCATAAAAACTGGCGTTTAACTCCAAGAAAAGTCTCTACACATGAAAGCTTCAATGCTCAGCCCAAGCACACACCAAGTGGGCCCAGAAGAAGATTTCTGCATTAATTACCTATTTCTGTAACCCTAGGCTACTAGTTCTCTATAAATAGGACCTTATGCTATTGTATTTTCACACCATCTATCTTTTACTCATACTTTTGATAGGCCTTTTCACGTCTAGAGGATGGCCTCACGGCTATGCCTGGACTTTGTTCTTATGTATTCTCAATGGTGGAGTTTCTACACGCCATAGATTAAGGTGTGGAGCTCTGCTGTTCCTCATGAATTAATGCAATTACTACTGTTTTTCTATTCAATTCACGCCTACTTCTTCTCTAAGATATCACTTGTTCTTCAACTTGATGAATGTGATGATTCGTGACACTCATCATCATTCTCACCTATGAACGTGTGCCTGACAACCACTTCCGTTCTACCTTCGATTGAGTGTGTATCTCTTGGGTTTCTAATCTAAGATTGGAACCTTAGTGGTATAGGCTAGAATTAATGGCAGCCATTCCTGAGATCCGGAAAGTCTAAACCTTGTCTGTGGTATTCTGAGTAGGATCTGGGAAGGGATGACTGTGATGAGCTTTAAACTCGCGATTTTGGGGCGTGTGACAGACGCAAAAGGATCAATAGAGCCTATTCCGACATGATCGAGAACCGACAGCTGATTAGCCGATGTTGTGACAGAGCATCAGGACCATTTTCATTGAGAGGACGGGATGTAGCCATTGACAACGGTGATGCCCAACATAAAGCTTGCCATGGAAAGGAGTATGAATGATTGGAAGAAGGCAATAGGAAAGCAGAGGTTCAAGGGGAACAAAGCATCTTCATACGCTTATCTGAAATCCACCAATGAATTACATAAGTATCTCTATCTTTATTTTATGTTTTATTTTCATCACCTTAAACTCCATAATCATTTGAATCCGCCTGACTGAGATTTACAAGATGACCATAGCTTGCTTCAAGCCGACAATCTCCGTGGGATCGACCCTTACTCACGTAAGGTTTATTACTTGGACGACCCAGTGCACTTGCTGGTTAGTTGTGTGGAATTGTGACAAAGTGTGATTCACGTTTGAGAGCTCCAAGTCCTTTGGCGCCATTGTTGATGATCACAATTTCGTGCACCAACCACACAAAAGTCCAAATCTTCAAAATGGCGCCATTGCCGGGGAGTTGCAATGGTGTTATGTTATTGGTTATTGTACATATGTGAATATTGTAAATGGGTTTACCTTTTGCTTCTTTGTTAGTTTTTGCTAGTTTTAGGATTTAATTTTCTTGCTTTTTATTTGATTTTATTTTCATTTTCTCTTGCTATCATGAATTCTCACTTTGGCTATGAGTTTGGTTCTAACTATGTTGTAGGAAATGAGAGCTTCAATGAGGATGTGTATCAAGGATGGGACAATCAAAGGTGGGAGGAGCCATATGCATATGATCAATCCTCATGGAAACAACCTCCACCAACGCACTATGAAGAAGAGCCATCCTCTGATGCATACCAATCCAATGGTTATGTTGAATCCCCTTGTGACTTCCAAGAACCACCACCATACACCTATGAGCCATATCCTCAACATAGTCATCAACCATACTCACAAGCCACCCTTCACCAACCATCTTCATATGACCCTAATCCATATCCATCCTACCAACAACCATATGAGCCATATGAACCACATATAGAGCCACCACCATTCCAACATCAACATTTCCAAGAGCCACCCCCTCCATACTATTACCAAGATGAACCACCTCCAATGCATGCAAATTTTCAACCACAAGATAAATTCTACTTTCCACCACAACCTCCCATGGAAGAATACTCATATCCTTCGATCCAAGAGCCATATGATCATAATCATACTATCCAAGAGGAACAAGAGTCAAGGGATCATTTCAAGGAGGCATTGGATCAATTTCAAGCAACCATGGAGTGTGTTGTGCAACGAATGGAAAGAATGGGAAATATCGAACCACCATAACTCTACCTAAAAGAACTACCTTCCGACTATAATACCTTTCTCTCAAATAATGAACCATCTCTTCTACCATCACCTCCCGATGAAGCCTTTATGCTAGAATTAAGGGATCTTGAATCTCACACCTTAAGGCAACACGAGGAGGATGAAAAGAAATTTGAGGAGTTAAGAGTAAAAATGGCTATTATGGTAGAAGCCATTGGCAACATAGTCTCATCTCGCCTAAGCCTATGCGATCAAGGCACTTCCATTGTGGAATGTGGAGAAGCAACGAAGGAGCTTAGTGAGAAAGTGAACTTGAAGCTCCAAGTTGAAGAAGAGGAGTTAAAGCAAGAAATGCAACAAGAGGAGGAGGTAGAGATTATTGAAGAAGAGGAAGAAGTGGTTGAAGACTTAGGAGATGCGGAACCACCTTGGGAGTCTAGGATTGAAGAAAACCCCTCTAAAATGATTGAATTTAATGTTAAGGAGGAATGTGCACAACCTCTGAGGCATATCCCTTATGAAGAATTGGATGGAATAGAGCAAGAATTGAGCCCCCTTGGTGATGAAGATCAGGCATCAAGTCTTAGTGGTGAAGAATCCTTTGAGCATGAAGAACCTTCTCCCGTTGGGTTTGAAAGCGTTGTGGAGGTAAATTTTTTTCACCCTCCCAATTATGACTCGAGTAAAGGAAAAGGCTTAGATAATATTGTTGAACAAAGGATCACATTTGAGAAAACTTGTGAGTAGGTGGAGATCCTTAGAAAAAGGAGGATGAGAATTTAATATGCTTTAGCAAGACCCTTGGAATTGTCTTTGCCTAGGTTGCCATCTACTCCTTCATTTGAGTGGGTGAAACTCATTTCTATTAGCTTTATTATCCCACTTGAATATGGTTTGCTTGAAACGGATGGCCAACTTAGGATGCTTTGTGGGATGAAGTGTAAACGAAAGATGTTTCGTGGTTGGCGTTGCAAATCAAGGCTCATTATAGTTGATGCATCCAACATGAGATATAAAGGTTGGAGTAGTGCTCACCTAGATGGGTCTAGAAGGATTGTTGGTCACTTTATAGAGAATTCACCTTGTTCACCACCCGGATGGGCTAATAATGAGAGTCAACCTCAAGACGGGTGTGAAAACAAAGTGTGGGACCCCGGATTACAAGAAGAAGATCAACTTTGGGAGCCCATGGTTTGTGAAGAACTCCATCAAAGCTTGGAGTTACTAACTTTGAATGATGAAGGACAATGGAAATCCAAGCATTGGTGGATGTTCAAGGATGGATTCAAGCACAAGCCACCTTGATGAGGAGCTCCCCATAAGTTCAACTTAAGGACAACAAACAAAAGTGCTAGGTGGGAGACACCCCACCATGGTAACATCTTTCTCTTTTCTCTTTTGTACATATTGGTAAAATAAGTTTAATTTCATGTTTTGTTTAGTTAGTTGAGTTTAATTGGGACTTGATGAGCGGATAATTTATACGCTTTTTGGCATTGTTTTTAGTAAGTTTTTAGTATATTTTAGTTAGTTTTTCCTATGTTTTTATTAGTTTTTAAATAAAAATTACATTTCTAGACTTTACTATGAGTTTTTGTGATTTTAGGTATTTTCTGGCTGAAATTGAGGGACCTAAGCAAAAATCTGATTCAGAGTCTGAAAAAGGACTGCAGATGCTGTTGGATTCTGACCTCCCTGCACACGAAGTGAATTTTCTGGAGCTACAGAAACCCAATTGGCGCGTTCTCAAATGTTTTGGAAAGTCGACATCCTGGGCTTTCCAGAAATATATAATAGTTCATACTTTGCCCAAGATTTGATGGCCCAAACCGGCGTTCCAAGTCAGCATAGAAATTCTAGCGTCAAAACGCCAGAACTGGCATAAAAGCTGGAGTTAAATGCCCAAACTGGCACAAAAGCTGGCACTTAACTCCAAGAAAAGCCTCTACACGTGAAAGCTTCAATGCTCAGCCTAAGCACACACCAAGTGGGCCCGGAAGAAAGATTCTGCATCATTTACCTATTTCTGTAATCCTAGGCTACTAGTTTTCTATAAATAGGACCTTTTGCTATTGTATTTTCATACTTTCATATACTTTTTACACACTTGATCATACTTTCATAGACCTTTTCATCTTTGGGAGGCTGGCCATTCAGCCATGCCTAGACCCTTTTGTTCTTATGTATTTTCAACGGTGGAGTTTCTACACACCATAGATTAAGGTGTGGAGCTCTGCTGTTCCTCATGAATTAATGCAAAGTACTATTGTTTTTCTATTCAATTCACGCCTACTTCTTCTCTAAGATATCCATTCGTTCTTCAAGATGATAAATGCGATGATCCATGACACTCATCACCATTCTCACCTATGAACGCGTGCCTGACAACCACTTCCGTTCTACATGCAAACAAGCTTGAATGTGTATCTCTTGGGTTTCTAATCTAAGATTAGAACCTTCGTGATATAGGCTAGAATTATTGGCGGTCATTCCTGAGATCCGGAATGTCTAAACCTTGTCTGTGGTATTCCGAGTAGGATCTGGGAAGGGATAACTGTGACGAGCTTCAAACTCACGAGTGTTGGGTGTAGTGACAGACGCAAAAGGATCACTGGATCCTATTCCAACATGATCGAGAACCGACAGATGATTAGCCGTGTGGTGACAGCGTATTTGGACCATTTTTACTGAGAGGACGGGAAATAGCCATTGACAACGGTGATGCCTAACATAAAGCTTGCCATGGAAATGAGTATGAATGATTGGAAGCAGGCAATAGGAAAGCAGAAGTTCAGGAGGAACAAAGCATCTTCATACGCTTATCTGAAACTCTCACCAATGAATTACATAAGTATCTCTATCCTATTTTATATTTTATTCATCTTTTAATTATCAATCCTCCATAACCATTTGAATCCGCCTGACTGAGATTTACAAGATGACCATAGCTTGCTTTAAGCCGACAGTCTCCCTGGGATCGACCCTTACTCGCGTAAGGTTTATTACTTGGACGACCCAATGCACTTGCTGGTTAGTTGTGCGGAGTTGTGATAAAGAGTTGAGATTACAATTGTGCGTACCAAGTTGTTGGCGCCATTGATGATCATAATTTCGTGCACTAAGTTTTTGGCACCGTGTCTGGGGATTGTTCGAGTTTGGACAACTGATGGTTCATCTTGTTGCTTAGATTAGGTAATTTTATTTTATGTTCAAGCTTTTTAGTTTTTATTTTCGAAAAAAAAAATTTTCAAAAATACAAAAAATTTTCTATTCTGTTCTTTAGAGTTTTTAAGAATGAATTCTAGAGTTTCATGATGATTTGCTGAAGTCTGGCTGGTTGTGAAACCATGTCTAAACTTTTGGACCGAGGTTTCAACTTATCATCACGAGAGCTTATTGATTTCTATCAATTTTGCTGTTGAGAGTAATGATCTGCTAAAGCTTGGCTGGCCATTGGCCATGTCTAGTGTTTTGGACCGAAGCTTTCACTAAAAGCTTGGCTAGCTAGTAAGCCATGTCTAATTCCTGGATCGGAGTTTTAGACTAACATTGTATGATTCTTGGAATTCTTATTAAAAATTTTGAATCTCTTTATTTTCTTTTCCATATAATTTTCGAAAAATCACAAAAAAAATTTATAAAATCTTAAAATAAAAAATATTTTATGTTTCTTGTTTGAGTCTAGGGTCTAATTTTTAAGTTTGGTGTCAATTGCATGTCTTTATTCTTCTTGTGTTTTTTCGAATATATATATTATGTTCTTTATTGATCTTCAAGTTGTTCTTGATGATTTCATTGCTCTGATCTTTGATTTCTCTTATTTTGTGTCTTTTGTTGTTTCTTACATGCATTTTCAAATTGTTAAAGTCCTTAGTATACAAACTTCTAAGTTTGGTGTCTTGCATGCATGGTTTATTTGATATTTATTGCATTTTTTTATTGTTTCTCATCATTAAAAATTCAAAAAATTTTTAAAATTGTGTCTTTTCAAGTCAGTAACACAGAGAATTGAAGATTCAGAACATTCAGCAGAGGAATTACACAGAAAAAGCTGGACGTTCAAAACGCCCAGTGAAGAAGGAAAACTAGCGTTTAAACGCCAGCCAGGGTACCTGGCTGGGCGTTAAACGCCCAAAAAGGTAGCATTTTGGGCGTTAAACGCCAGAATGGATGCCATTCTGGGCGTTTAACGCTAGGAGGACACTAGAGGGAAGATTTTGTTTTTAATTAAAATCTTTTTCAAATTTTCATAATTTTTCAAAATCAAATTTTTTTTCAAATCATATCTTTTCAAGCATATCTTTTCAAAATCAATTTCTTTTCAATTTTTTTATTTATTACTATTTTCAAAAATCCTTGCTACAATTAGTGATTTAATTCAAAATTTTTAAGTTGTTACTTGCCTATTAAGAAAGAATCAAAAGTTTTAATTCTAGAATCACATCTTTTAATTTCCTGTTAGTCAAGTAATCAACTTTAATTTTAAAAATTTCTCCTTTTAATTTGATTCTCAATCATATCTTCTTAATCATATCTTTTCAATCACATCTTTTTCAAAATTAATTTTCAATCATATCTTTTTTATTTCTAATTTCAAAATCTTTTTCAAAAATCACTTAATTTCTTTCCCAATCTTAGTTTTCGAAAATCATTTACCAAATTTTCAAAATTTCTTTTAATTTTTTAAAAATCTTTTTACTTTAATTTCGATTATTCTTCTCCTCTTCTCACATCCTTCTATTTATGGACTAACACTCCTCCTCAATGTACAATTCGAACTCTATCCCTCTTGATAAGTTCGAATTCTCAATTCTCTACCTCATCCTTCTATTTTTATTTTCCTATAACACCTCAAGGAATCTCTATACTGTGACATAGAGGATTCCATATTTTCTTCTCCTCTCTTTTTATATGAGTAGGAGCAAGAACAAAGGTACCCTGAAGAGAAAGCTAAGAGAAGCTAAAGTACAACTCTCTGTAGAGGACCTAACAAAGCTTTTCAAACAAGAAGAAGCCATGGCAGCCGAAAACAACAACAATGCCAACAATGCAAGGAAGGTGCTTGGTGACTTTACTGCACCTACCCCTGACTTCTATGGGAGAAAAATCTCAATCCCTGCCATTGGAGCAAAAAACTTTGAGCTTAAGCCTCAATTAGTTTCTCTAATGCAACAGAATTGCAAGTTTCATGGACTTCCATTGGAAGATCCTCATCAGTTCTTAGCTGAATTCTTGCAAATCTGTGACACTGTCAAGACCAATGGGGTTGATCCCGAGGTCTACAAGCTTATGCTCTTTCCCTTTGCTGTCAGAGACAGAGCTAGAACATGGTTGGATTCACAACCTAAAGAAAGCCTGAACTCTTGGAAAAAGCTAGTCAATGCCTTCTTGGCAAAGTTCTTTCCACCTCAAAAATTGAGCAAACTTAGAGTAGAAGTCCAAACCTTCAGACAAAAGGAAGGTGAATCCCTCTATGAAGCTTGGGAAAGATACAAGCAATTGATCAGAAGGTGTCCTTATGACTTGCTTTCAGAATGGAGCATCATAAGTATCTTCTATGATGGTCTGTCTGAACTGTCCAAGATGTCATTGGACAGCTCTGCTGGAGGATCTCTTCATCTGAAGAAGACGCCTGCAGAAGCTCAGGAACTCATTAAAATGGTTGCAAATAACCAATTCATGTGCACTTCTGAAAGGAATCCTGTGAATAATGGGACAAATCAGAAGAAATGAGTTCTTGAGATTGATACTATGAATGCCATATTGGCTCAGAACAAAATATTGACTCAGCAAGTCAATATGAATTCTCAAAGTCTGTCTGGCATGCAAGCAGCAACAGGCAGTACCAAAGAAGCTTCATCTGAAGAAGAAGCTTATGATCCTAAGAATCCAGCAATGGAAGAGGTGAATTACATGGGAGAACCCTATGAAAACACCTATAACTCTTCATGGAGAAATCATCCAAACCTCTCATGGAAGGATCAACAGAGGCCTCAACAAGGCTTTAACAACAATAATGGTGGGAAAAATAGGTTTAGCAATGGCAAACCTTTTCCATCATCTTCTCAGCAACAAACAGAGAATTCTAAGTAGAGCCACTCTGACTTAGCAACTGTAGTCTCTGATTTAATTAAAACCACTCAAAGTTTCATGACTGAAACAAGGTCCTCCATTAGAAATTTGGAGGCACAGGTGGGTCAGCTGAGTAAGAAAGTTACTGAACTCCCTCCTAGCACTATTCCAAGCAATACAGAAGAGAATCCAAAAGGAGAGTGCAGGGCCTTCAACATGACCCACACGGCCGAACCTGGAGAGGAGGAAGAGGCAGTGATCTCTACTGAGGAAGACCTCAATGGATGTCCACTGGCCTCCAAGGAGTTCCCTAATGAGGAACCATGGGAATCTGAGGCTCACACTGAGACCATAGAGATTCCATTGAATTTACTTTTGCCATTCATGAGCTCTGATGAGTATTCTTCCTCTGAAGAGGATGAAGATGTTACTGAAGAACAAGTTGCTAAGTACCTTGGAGCAATCATGAAGCTAAATGCCAAGCTATTTGGTAATAAGACTTAGGAGGATGAACCCCCCTTGCTCCCCAAAGAACTGGATGACTTGACTAGGCAGAAATTACCTCTGAAGAGACAAGATCCTGGAAAGTTCTCAATACCTTGTACCATAGGCACCATGACCTTTGAGAAGGCTCTGTGTGACCAAGGGTCAAGCATAAACCTCATGCCTCTCTTTGTAATGGAGAAGCTAGGAATCCTTGAGGTACAAGCTGCAAGAATCTCACTAGAGATGGCAGACAATTCAAGAAAACAGGCTTATGGACTTGTAGAGGATGTCTTGGTAAAGGTTGAAAACTACTACATCCCTGCTGATTTCATAATCCTAGACACTGGGAAGTGTATGGATGAATCCATCATCCTTGGTAGACCCTTCCTAGCCACAGCAAAGGCTATGATTGATGTTGACAGAGGAAAATTGGTCCTTCAAGTGAATGAGGACTCCCTTGTGTTTAAAGCTCAAGGATCTCCCCCTGTAACCATGGAGAGGAAGCATGAAATGCTTCTCTCAATGCAGAGTCAAACAAAATTCCCACATTCAAACTCTAAGTTTGGTGTTGGAAGGCCATAACCAAACTCTAAGTTTGGTGTTGAGAGGCCATCATCATGCTCTGAGTATCTGTGAGGCTCCATGAGAGCCCACTGTCAAGATATTGACATTAAAGAAGCGCTTGTTGGGAGGCAACCCAATTTTACTTATCTATGTTAAATTTCTATTTTTCATTGTTATTTTATGTTTCTATAGATTGATGATCATGTGAAGTCACAAAAAACAATTGAAAAAGCAAAAACAAACTTAAAAACAAAATGAAAAATAGCACACCCTGGAGGAGAAGCCTACTGGCGTTTAAACGCCAATAAGGGCAGCAGAATGGGCGTTAAACGCCCAGTCTGGCACCATTCTGGGCGTTTAACGCCAGAAATGGGCACCCAACTGGCGTTTAACGCCAGAAAAGGGCAAGAAGCTGGCATTAAACACCAGAAATGGGCAGCAACCTGGCGTTTAACGCCAGAATTGGCAGCAAAGGGCGTTTTGCAAGCCTAATTGGTGCATGGATGAGAAATCCTTGACACCTCAGGATCTGTGGACCCCACAGGATCCCCACCAACCTCAACTCACTCTCTCTCTTCTTCACACCTTTTCATAATACTCTTCCCCAAATACCCTTCACCAATCACCTCAATACCTCTTCCCATAAAAACCCTCACCTATCAAATCCTACCCTTTTCTCCATAAACCCTTCCCCAATCCACATCCATTCATCATAAACCCCACCTACTACACCATTCAAATTCAAACCACTTTCCCTCCCAAACCCACCCATACATGACCGAACCAAAGCCCCCCTCTCCACTCCTATATAAACCCATCTTCACCCCTTCATCTTCACACATCTTAAACACTACTTCTCCCCCTTGGCCGAAACACTAAGTTTGGTGCGAGCAAACCTTCTAAGTTTGGTGTGGTAAAAGCGTTACTTTTTGTTTTTCCATAACCATTTATGGCACCAAAGGCCGGAGAAACCTCAAGAAAGAGGAAAGGGAAGGCAAAAGCTTCCACCTCCGAGTCATGGGAGATGGAGAGATTCATCTCAAAGGTCCATCAAGACCACTTCTATGAAGTTGTGGCCAAGAAGAAAGTGATCCCTGAAGTCCCTTTCAAGCTCAAAAAGGGTGAATATCCGGAGATCCGACATGAGATTTGAAGAAGAGGTTGGGAAGTTCTCACCAACCCCATTCAACAAGTCAGAATCTTAATGGTTCAAGAGTTCTATGCCAATGCTTGGATCACCAAGAACCATGATCAAAGTGTGAACCCGGACCCAAAGAATTGGCTTACAATGGTTCGGGGGAAATGCTTAGATTTCAGTCCAAAAAATGTAAGGTTGGCATTCAACTTGCCCATGATGCAAGAAGATCCATACCCCTACACTAGAAGGGTCAACTTTGATCAAAGGTTGGACCAAGTCCTCATAGACATTTGTGAAGAGGGCGCTCAATGGAAGAGAGATTCAAGAGGGAAGCCGGTTCAACTAAGAAGGCATGACCTCAAGCCTGTGGCTAGGGGATGGTTGGAGTTCATCCAACGCTCAATCATTCCCACTAGCAACCGGTCTGAAGTTACTATAGACCGGGCTATCATGATCCATAGAATCATGATTGGAGAGGAAGTAGAAGTTCATGAGGTTATATCCCTAGAACTCTACAAGGTCGCGGACAAGTCCTCTACTTTGTCAAGGTTAGCCTTCCCTCATCTTATTTGTCACTTTTGTAATTCAGCTAGAATTGACATAGAGGAAGACATCCTCATTATTGAGGACAATCCCATCACTAAGAAAAGGATGGAGCAAACAAGAGATCCCACTCATAGAAAAGAGCATGAGGAAATTCCTCATCATGAAATCCCTGAGATGCCTCAAGGGATGCATTTTCCTCCACAAAATTATTGGGAGCAATTCAACACCTCCCTAGGAGAATTAAGTTCCAATATGGGAGAACTAAGGGTGGAGCACCAAGAGCATTCCATCCTCCTCCATGAAATTAGAGAAGACCAAAGAGTCATGAGGGAGGAGCAACAAAGGCAAGGAAGAGACATTGAGGAGCTCAAGCACTCCATAAGATCTTCAAGAGGAAGAACAAGCCGTCATCACTAAGGTGGACCCGTTCTTTAATTCCCTTATTCTTTATTTTCTGTTTTTCAAATTTTTATGCTTTATGTTTATTTATGTTTGTGTCTTATTACATGATCACTAGTGTGTAAGTGTCTATGCCTTAAAGCTATGAAAATGAATCCATCACCTTTCTTAAATGAAAAATATTTTTAATTGAAAATGAAAAAGAACTGCATGAATTTCGAATTTTAAAATAGTTTAATTATTTTGATGTGGTGGCAATACTTTTGTTTTTCTAAATGAATGCTTGAACAGTGCATATTTTTGAAATTGTTGTTTACGAATTTTAAAAGTGTTGGCTCTTAAAAGAATGATGGAAAGGGAGAAATGTTATTTGATAATTTGAAAAATCAAAAAAATGATTCTCGAAGAGAGAAAAAGCAGTGAAAAGCTTGAGAAAAAAAATAAAAAAAATGGCAAAAAAAGGAGAGAAAAGAGAAAAAGAAAAAGCAAGAAGAAAAAGCCAATAGCCCTTTAAACCAAAAGGCAAGTGTAAAATAAAAAGGATCCAAGGCTTTGAGCATCAGTAGATAGGACGGCCCACGGGAATAAAATCCTGGCCTAAGCGGCTAAACCAAGCTGTCCCTAACCATGTGCTTGTGGCGTGAAGGTGTCAAGTGAAAACTTGAGACTGAGCGGTTAAAGTCATGGTCCAAAGCAAAAAGAGTGTGCTTAAGAGCTCTGGACACCTCTAATTGGGGACTCTAGCAAAGCTGAGTCGCAATCTGAAAAGGTTCACCCAGTTATGTGTCTGTGGCATTTATGTATCCGGTGGTAATACTGGAAAACAAAATGCTTAGGCTCACGGCCAAGACTCATAAAGTAACTGTGTTCAAAATCAACATACTGAACTAGGAGAATCAATAACACTATCTAAATTCTGAGTTCCTATAGATGCCAATCATTCTGAACTTCAAGTGATAAAGTGAGATGCCAAAACTGTTCGGAAGCAAAAAGCTAAAAGCCCCGCTCATCTAATTAAGACTGATCTTCATAGATGTTTTTGGAATTCATTGTATGTTCTCTTCTTTTTATCCTATTTGATTTTCAATTGCTTGGGGACAAGCAACAATTTAAGTTTGGTGTTGTGATGAGCGGATAATTTATACGCTTTTTGGCGTTGTTTTTAGTATGTTTTTAGTATATTTTAGTTAGTTTTTATTATGTTTTTATTATTTTTTAAATAAAAATCACATTTCTGGACTTTACTATGAGTTTTTGTGTTTTTCTGTAATTTCAAGTATTTTCTGGCTGAAATTGAGGGACCTGAGCAAAAATCTAATTCAGAGGCTGAAAAAGGACTGCAGATGCTGTTGGATTCTGACCTCCCTGCACTCAAAGTAAATTTTCTGGAGCTAAAGAAGCCCAATTGGTGCACTCTCAATTGCGTTGAAAGGTAGACATCCTGGGCTTTCCAGCAATATATAATAGTTCATACTTTGCCCAAGATTTGATGGCCCAAACCGGCGTTCTAAGTAAGCATAGAAATTCTGGCATCAAAACGCCAGAACTGGCATAAAAGCTAGAGTTAAACGCCCAAACTGGCACAAAAGCTGGCGTTTAACTCCAAGAAAAGTTTCTACACATGAAATCTTCAATGCTCAGCCCAAGAACACACCAAGTGGGCCCAAAAAAAGGATTCTGCATCATTTACCTATTTCTGTAACCCTAGGCTACTAGTTTTCTATAAATAGGACCTTTTGCTATTGTATTATCATACTTTCATATACTTTTTACACACTTGATCATACTTTCATAGACCTTTTCATCTTTGGGAGGCTGGCCATTCAGCCATGCCTAGACCCTTTTGTTCTTATGTATTTTCAACGGTGGAGTTTCTACACACCATAGATTAAAGTGTAGAGCTCTGCTGTTCCTCATGAATTAATGCAAAGTACTATTATTTTTCTATTCAATTCACGCCTACTTCTTCTCTAAGATATCCATTTGTTCTTTAACATGATGAATGTGATGATCCATGACACTCAACACCATTCTCACCTATGAACGCGTGCCTGACAACCACTTCCGTTCTACATAAAAACAAGATTGAATGTGTATCTCTTGGGTTTCTAATCTAAGATTAGAACCTTCGTGGTATAGGCTAGAATTATTGGCGGTCATTCCTGAGATCCGGAATGTCTAAACCTTGTTTGTGGTATTCCGAGTAGGATCTGGGAAGGGATGACTGTGACGAGCTTCAAACTCGCGAGTGTTGGGCGTAGTGACAGACGCAAAAAGATCAATGGATCCTATTCCAACATGATCGAGAACCGACAAATGATTAGTCGTGTGGTGACAGCACATATGGACTATTTTCACTGAGAGGACGGGAAGTAGCCAGTGACAATGGTGATGCCCAACATAAAGCTTGCCATGGAAAGGAGTATGAATGATTGGAAGCAGGCAATAGGAAAGAAGAAGTTAAGGAGGAACAAAGCATCCCCATACGCTTATCTGAAACTCTCACCAATGAATTAAATAAGTATCTCTATCCTATTTTATATTTTATTCATCTTTTAATTATCAATCCACCATAACCATTTGAATCCGCCTGACTGAGATTTACAAGATGACCATAGCTTGCTTCAAGCCGACAGTCTCCGTGGGATCGACCCTTACTCGCGTAAGGTTTATTACTTGGACGACCCAGTGCACTTGCTGGTTAGTTGTGCGGAGTTGTGATAAAGAGTTGAGATTACAATTGTGCGTACCAAGTTCTTGGCGCCATTGATGATCACAATTTCGTGTACCAGGAGTCTAGTAGGTTAAATAAGGTTTTATGATGTTTTGGTAGTTGTTTGGAGGTTTGGAATGCTTGGTTTGGTGCAAAAACATAGAAAAATTTTGAAAAACAGAGCACCACCCACGCGCACGCGCACTCCACGCGTACACGTGAATCAAGCAATTTTGGCCATCCACGCAGACGTGCCATGTACGCGTACGCGTGGATTGAATTTTTCCACCCCCATACATTCACCCGAGAGTTGTTCCTGAAGTGTGCCAACTTTGTGCCCCAGGGCACGCGAACGCGTACCTTGTGCGTACACATCGACTCTCTGCCTTGCAATGCACGCGTACGCGTTGCTTCCATTTTCATCAATCCACACTTACGCGCACATGACGCGCACGCGTGGATTGCCCTGTTTCACCCACCTTCTTTTCTTCTCCTCTTTCCATCTCTTTTCCTCTTCTCTTTTCTCTTCTTTTCTTTCCACCCTGCAAACATCATCCAACACTACCAAGCATCATGTAACACCATTTCTTTTAGTTAGTTTAATTTTTGTTTTCCATTATAAGTGTTGGATTGCTAATCTTGTTTACTATTTCTTGCTGCTGATTATTGATGAGATGTTATGTTAACATCATTATTTTTAATTTTTATTATTGGATTTAATCGTTGAGGTTATATTTTGTCACTTGGTTTTGAGTCTTCATGTTTAACATTTGTGAGCACCAAGTGAATGTTACATTGCCTTTAAGCTTCTTAACTCTTTTGAATTGCATGTTTTGGCCACCATGCATTCATCATCTATTGTTAGGCAATTGTATATTATCATTGCATTTTTTTTAGGTGATGCTTGTTTATGGTTTACCCTTATTCACATCACTTATTTCATGCATTGAGATTGTAGAATTGTGAAATTGGATCAAAGCTTACCTAGTGACATATTTTTGAGCTTTGTAAAGTTTTGTGATCCATGCTTGCTATGTGATTGATTTCCACTTCTATCTTCTTTTTCCTAAGTTCCATAGCATCCATGTGTTTCACCTCTATGTCACTTAGGTGTTGCAACAACTTCAATATGTATCATTGATTGTTGTGTGAGTTTCATATACCATTTTGTTCACTAACTCCACCTACACATCAATCAATGTCCATGCATTATCCAATTTCACAGTTGCTTGATTAATTGCTTGATTAATTGCTTGAATGCTTTCATGCCTCTTCACTACTTGTGTGGTTAACTTAACCTACAAGTCTTTTGAAGTATTTTAAGCAAACTAGAATGAGTGAAATGTGTCTTCTTTTGTATAATTGTGACATGGTTTCTAAATACTAGGGTATGAGTTCTAAACCGCATGCAAGTTAGGACCCACACACTTATTTTTCATTAATGTCACACTAATTCACTCACTCAATTCTAGTGATTTCCCTCATTCTAACAATACATTCTTCCTTGCTTGTGCATTTACTTGTCTTATTATCTCCTATTTTCTATGTTCAGGATGAGTCATCATAAGCAAAAACGAAAGCGAGAGAAGAACACGCAGCATCGGTTGACCTACCAGCTGAAGGTAGCAACTAGGAAAGTCGCCGTACTCCCTTTGCTCATCTTTGGATGCACCGAGGACGGTGCAACCTTTTAAGTGTGGGGAGGTTGTCCGACCACTCGGTATTTTTGGGTAACAAGTCCTAATCCTAACACTCTTGCATTTCATTTTAGGATTTTTAGTTGCACTATCTCATTTTGTATATGTATATATTAAGCTTAGTCAAAATCATAATATTTTCCAAGAATTTTATCTATAGGGCACCCCAATTGAAAAAAAAAAATTTAGAACTTGCTTGAATTATATACTTTGTGGAACATGATTTTTGAGCTAAGAATACAAGCATGTGAGATTTGAGCCTAATTATGTGGTTACATCATATATAACCACTTACTTTCATTCTTGTGTGCATTATTCTCTTCCTATGATTGTAATCTTTGATTTGTTTAATTCTATATGTCCATTATTTTGTGTATACATGCATTTATATGATTGAGGCTATTATTCAAATAGCTCACTTACCCAAATAGCCTACCTTTTATCTTCCATTATTAGCCAATTTTGAGCCTATGCTTAACCCATTTATTCTTAATTGTAGCACATTACAAGCCTAAGTGAAAAATAATAAATGTCCTTAATTTAGATCTTTGATTAACTTAGGCTAGTGAGAGTGTTCATTACTTGATTTTGGAAAAGTTGGGTACATTGGGTAGAGATAAAAGTGTGTTTATATTTTTGTTGAAAAATCTTGGAAATTGGGTGCATACTCATGTTTTAATCATATGTAAACCATATGCATTGATGTTCTTGTACATATTTTAGTTTGAAAAAAATATATATAGAATAATAAAAGAAAAAAATAGATATACAAATATATATATATATATATATAGAGAAAAAGAAAAAGAAAAAGAAAGAAAAAGAATTACAATAAAAAGGGGACAAAAATGTCCCAAAGCAAGGTTCAATAAAAGTCAATGCATATGGGTGGTGATCAAGAAGAGAATGCATGAGTGTGTGAAAAAGTGAAGAATGGGTAGTTAGGTTTGTTTAGAATTGTATAGGATGTCATAGGTTAGGTGGGAAGTTTAAGCTTATCAAAGATTCAAATTTCAAGCTCACTTGACCAAATATGCATCCTACCTTGACCCTAACCCCATTACAACCTATGGGAAGTCCTCATGATATTTGTATGCATGCATGAAATAATTGTTGATTGTTAGATGAAAAACAAATCTTGGAAAACATGATTAGGGGAGAATTGAGTGAATCAACCCCATACACTTGGGTGACTAGAGCGGATACACATCCGGTGAGGGTTCGATTGCTCAATTACATGTTTCCACCCATGATCATCTCTTTTCTTGCAAGTTTGTAAAATCTTTTTAATAATTCAATTCAATTGTGGGTTGAGTGATTGCTATTGCCTTAGCCCTTGTGTTTGTATATGTATTCTTGGAAATTGATTTATTTTGACTAAGTGGATGCATTCATGTAGATAGATTGCATATAGATAGGTTGCATGTAGTTAGTTTGCATTGAATAAATGTTGATGTCCCTTTGCTTCTTTCTTGATTTTAGCATGAGGACATGCTTAGTTTAAGTGTGGGGAGATTTGATAAACCCCGATTTTGTGATTTATCTTGTGCTTAATTTGGGGGATTTTATCACCTTTTCCCACATTTATTCAATGAAATAGCATGGTTTTGTAATTCTCCCTTGAATTGTGCTTAAGTGTAAAAACATGCTTTTTAGGCCCTAAATTAGTTATTTTGATTCACTTTAATTCCATTCGATGCCTTGACATGTTTGTTGAGTGATTTCAGGTTCATAAGGCAAGTGTTGGATGGAAGAAATGAGTAGAAAAGCATACAAAGGGGAGAATGGATGAAGAAACAAGGATTGGGAATGCATCAATGGATGCGCACACGTACAAGGCGCGCACGCGCAAAAGTGGTTTCGCCTAGAGACGCGCACGCGTACATGCCGCGTCCGCGCGGATGAAGAATTTGCCAATCGACGCGCACGCGCATATGGCGCGCACGCGCCGATACTCTCACATGGCCCACTTAAAGGCAAAACACTGGGGGCGATTTCTGAGCTGCCCAGGCCCAAATCCAACTTGTTTCTGAGTGTATTTCATGCAGAATTGAAGTCCAAGCAAAGGGGAAGCAATTGTTTGTAGCATTAGCATCATGTAGGTTAGTTTCTAGAGAGGGAAGCTCCCTCTTCTCTCTAGAATTAGGTTAGTTTAATCTCTTCTAGATCTAGGCTCAATTACATGTTTTCATCTTATTTCTTTTATGATTTCTTGTTCCTACTACTTGATTCTCTTAGTTTTCATGTTAATTTCTTTTTTATGTTTCTTTTGTGATGATGAACTCATGTAGGATTTGATTTACATGTAATTAAATTTAATGTTTGATGTTCTTTTTATTGTTGATTTGGGTTGTGTTCTTACTTTCCTTGCAATTTGTAGTTGGTAGATTTTACTATTTCTTGTCATTTACTATGCTTTCTTTTTATGCCTTCCAAGTGTTTGATAAAATGCTTGGTTGGATTTTAGAGTAGAATTTTATGTTCTTGGCTTGGGAAGGTAACTTAAGAACTCTTGAGTTACTAATGTCCAAGTGATTGACGATTGGAAGCCATTAACTCTAGATCTTACTAATTGATTTGGTGGAGAACTAGGACTTATGGACTTGGGTTGACATAGCTCATTTGACATTCCTTTATTAGTTAGAGGATGACTTAATGGGGTTGATCCTCGCCAATTCTCATGTTGTGGTAAGTGATTAGGATAGAGATCCTTGACCACCTAACCTTGTCAAGACCTTTTTGTTAGTTTATTTCCTTTGCCATTTATATTTCTTGTCCATCATATCAAAAATCCCAAAACATACTCCATAACCAATAACAAGGCACTTTATTGCAATTCCTAGGGAGAACGACCCGAGGTTTAAATACTTCGGTTTATAAAATTTAGGGGTTTGTTACTTGTGACAAACAAATTTTTGTATGAAAGGACTATTGTTTGGTTTAGAAACTATACTTTACAACGAGAATTCATTAGTGGAATTCTAGACCACACAAAAGTCCAAATCATCAAAATGGCGCCGTTGCCGGGGAGTTGCAATGGTGTTATGTTATTGGTTATTGTACATATGTGAATATTGTAAATGGGTTTACCTTTTGCTTCTTTGTTAGTTTTTGCTAGTTTTAGGATTTAATTTTCTTGCTTTTTATTTGATTTTATTTTCATTTTCTCTTGCTATCATGAATTCTCACTTTGGCTATGAGTTTGGTTCTAACTATGTTGTAGGAAATGAGAGCTTCAATGAGGATGTGTATCAAGGATGGGACAATCAAAGGTGGGAGGAGCCATATGCATATGATCAATCCTTATGGCAATAACCTCCACCAACGCACTATGAAGAAGAGTTCAATATATAATGTAAGCTTTTCAAAGTAAGGGTGGAGAGATTCTAAGAAAAATATAAAGTAGAGAATATAAAGATCTTCGCCATCTCTTAGATGAACCACAGCTCACTTCTGAGTACCTGGACCTGTATCTGAAAAATAAGAGATATATACGGAATGAGAACCCCAATCCATGGGTTCCCAGTATGGTAAAAGTGCCAAATAAATACAATGCACTGCAACAAAAACTCACTAAGCATCATAAACTTCTTTTCACCAAACATTCACCCTATATTCTCACTAATCCATAAATAGGCAACTGTCATAAGGGAAAGCTAAGTCTAAATCTTGTTCTTCATGCTTCTCAACTCTCTCTAAATCTCCAATGAATCGGAATCAGAGTCATAACAAAACCATCACCAGTTATTCTGTCTCAATAATTCTATATCAATACATCATATCCTCACCAGAAGCAAGTGAAATCACTTCACTGCATCTACCCAGGGAGCCCAAATTACCTCATTCAATAATCATCATCATTATTCAATTACATCATTAACTCATCTCATCTAGAACAGCCCTCAGCATCCACCGACACCGGTATGAGGGATCTCTCAGTTGTACAAACACAAGCAATATAGACAAGTAATACATAATTAAAGTGCAAGTAGAACAAGTAGCACATAATCAGGTAACACAGCATATATGATATTACAATCCAAAACAAATAGGCAAACCCAAATAAATCAAACATATGCAAATGATGTATGCCTGTCCTATAGCTGATGATATCATCTGTCGGTTATATAGCCAACCCGACATGTCCTGGTAGCTAACCATGGACAGAAACACCCATCGCGGAGCAGGTAGGTTTGAGCTACAACCCCCTTGTTACTACCCGCTCAACCCAGAGCCAGTGGAATAACCACTACTGCGGTTACTACCCAGGCGGGGGTTTAAAAGCTCAACCTGGAGCAAGTGGAATCACCACTACTGCCGTTACTACCCAGGCGGGGGTTTAAAAGCTCAACCTGGAGTAAGTGGGACGAACCACAACCCTTGCTACTACCCAGGTATCTCAAGCATTGGCCCGGAGCAAGTGGGACGAACCACAAACCTAGCTACTGCCCAGGTATCTCAAACATATTCATTCAATCCTAATTCATATTATCAATCTTCGTTGTTACCAAATCTCAAATATTGACCTGGAGCAAGCCGAATGAACCACAACCCTTGCTACTACCCATGTATCACAAATACACATTTATCTATAATCACCCTTCATTATTATTATCAATTCTCAGACAATGACCCGGAGCAAGCGGGACGAACCATGACCCTTTGCTACTACCCAGGTATTACAGACATACATTCATTCCAAACTCCATAATTAAGCTCATGTATCATAATCTTTCATACCATCTCATACCCAGAGCAAGTGGACAACGCCACTGCCTACTACCTGGTGTCACACATCACAGTCAACATGTTCCATCATTATTCCCTTGCCACATTTAGTCATTAATCATATACATATACATATACATATACATATACATACTCAGCCATAATTCAATTCTTATCACAGCCCTCCAGCTCATACTGTACACGATACTTTCGCCTCCATCCTTAGTAACTCATACAATTATTATTACTCATCATTCATCATTGGTTCTCACTTTCCTTCATCCACAAGTTACCACATGTCCTAACTTCTTTTCATTATTAGGCATGCTATAAAAATTTAGGGCTTAATGGATGAAAGTGGAGGCTTAGAAGTATGGAATTCAGCTTTAGAAACTCAAAAATCAACTGTTGCCAAAAACAGAGTCACGCGTGCATGTCGCTCACGCCCACGCGTCGAACGCAGCAAAACACAGTGACGCGTACGCGTCCCTCCACGCACACGCATGGATGGGAGAAAAGCCCAGTAACGCCTACGCGTCAGCCACGCGTACACGTGGGTACATTTTGTGCCCCAGGCACAAAAGTGGCACAAATCAGGCACAACTCCCTGGAATTTGGGCGGGGCAACTATTTTAGTTCATCGACGCGTATGTGTGGGCCACGCGCACGCGTGGGTAATGAAACTTGGAAAACGACGCGTGCTCGTCGGCCACACACGCGCGTTCTGCCAAAAATTTCACTAAGTTAAAAAGCTACAGAATTTTTAAAACCCCAAACTTCCACCACACATAACTTCTTCTACAAACGTCCGTTTTCAACCATTTTTGAACCGTTGGAAAGACCTTTGAATAAAATTTCATAAAAATCTATTTTTGAAGAATTCTAAACTCCGTGGACCGAGTTACAGACCGCCAAAGTTGGTCAAAAATAAGTTTTTTACCCAAACATAGAAATCACCAATTTTCCAATGTTCACAAGCCAAATTCATTTCCACTCATCCAAATGACCATAACCCAACCACATCCACATAATTACACTCAACAAAAATCAAACCTACCTCATCTACATAACTTCACCCAAAACCATTAAATTCCACTCTTAAATTCCTCAAACCATATTATTCAATAACCAAACCAATTATTCACATATTCGATGTCTAAAATCCAACCAATTACTCATGTCATCACACAATCCACACGTCAACTTACCTTACTTACCTCTTTCCGGCCTCCGGCCTAAAGTTCACGGCCTCCGTCCCAAATTCACAATTTAAATGCATATTCCACAATTCAATACTCATTATCCAATTCATCAAATTCTCAACACACCAAACATACAAAGCCACACACTCCTCAACTCAATTATTAATTCATATTACATATCAACTATGCATATTAGCACCAACCATTCACATAATCCAAACTTAATCCTAGGGGGCATCTAGCCTAGAAACTTAAATCGTACCTCTTGTAGCCAAAATAATTGAGCTCTTCTTGGAAGTCTCAACCAACGCTTAGCTCCAAGCCTTACCAAAGCTCCACAAGCAATACCAACCTCCCAATTGTGCACCAAAATCACCAAATACACTAACATAACCAATTTCACATATATACATCAACCTAGGGCTCATGAAAATGATAAATCACAAGGGTTTGAGTACTACTTACCTCAGCCCATATGAAATACGGATAGAATCCACTTAGAATCCATGTTAGAGTATCCCTAAACAACCAAAATTACAATATTTCAACACCAACTACCCCAAAAACATGTAACAGTGGGGAATTTCGAAATTTGGGCAGAGATGAATGGAATACTCACCACAAAACTTAGATAGAATTGTAGAGGATGGAAAAAGGTGAAGCGTGGCCACAAACGGCTCGTCAATCGGAGTTCCGTAGAGAAAGTTATGGTGATTTGAAGATCAAAGAGAGTTAGGGTTTCTCTCTTCTTCTTCCCTTCTCAATTCAGCGCCCCACACCCCTTTTTTAGGGTAAAATGAGCTGAAATGCTCATAACTAATATTTATATGTGTTGGGTCTTGGGCCCACTTAGGCCCGATTCACTTATTTTTGTCTGTTGGCCCAATTTTGGGCCAAAACCTTTAAGATTAGTGCTCTGAAATGCACTTTAAATATTTCTACATTCCCTAATTATAGTTCCTCATTTCTTAACCTTACTTACTTATAATCAATTTTCTCAGCTGCAGTACCAGACAGATCTCAGCCGGTACTGCCAGCCAAAATTCCAATGCGCATTTTTATGCGAAAAACTATGTTTTTTAACTCAGAAAAATTTACTGAATCCAAATATCATATTTAAATTAGCAAATTCCAATTGCTCAATTTTCTGAACCATATTCGTTCATATCTAATTTATTATTTAATTAATTATGGTTTGACCAGGTTTTACACTTTTTACATAATTTGCAATTAGTTTTTAATCTGACTTTTTCTTTGATTAGTTGAACGGTGAGCTCTTTCCGACTGTAGTAAGTCATTGTTCTTTCCAAGCTAATGTTGGTCATGACAGCTGAGTTGAATGGTGAGCTCTTTCTGATTGTAAATATTTTCATTGATTTTTTGACATTATATTAGGGAAGATAATTTTAGTGTTATTTTCTAGAAGTTTGATTAGTTTAAAATCATATGCATCTTTTTAAACCTTAAAATCATATGTCTATCTGATTGCCTATTATATATTAAATTGCAGTGTTATTTTAAAAGGAAACTATTTTACAATAGTTTGCTTTCCTATTTTCTTGCTCAAGGGAGAAAAAGTGTGGAGTTTCCTTCTTGGCTCACTCAGTTATTTAATAAGGTTAGAAGCTATGGATTATTCATTCTTTGTTTCTTTCAACTATAATTTGTTGCTGCAATTCAGTGGATTCATATCTATTAAGCTTAGGTCTAACAAGTGAGGAACTTTGCCTCCCTTATTTTTGTCTATTTCTGGCATCTGCTTTGGTGTTTAAAATTTTTCTTTCTTTCATTCGTCATATTTAGCATATCATTGTTATGATTCTTTGTAGGTTAAGACGAATTATTCATCTCCATTTAAATGCTCAAATGCATCAATTACAGATGTTGCAGCAGTCTCAAGTTTCGTCGATGCAGACTTATTATCAAAACCAGCTCCAAGAGTTTTCACATGCAACAGCAGTAGCATCAGCCAGCTGAATTTACACAACAACGCGATGCTCAACCATAGCTGCAGTAAGATCCTGGAATGTCATTACACAAGTATTTCAAATTGCCCGAAGCAATTCAGGTATTTGCTATGCATGGTGTTTTTTCTTACTGTTGTTTTTGTTTTCGAGCACACATAACACACTACTTTCTATTGACGATGCTGATATACAAACTTGATTTACCTTTTTATTCTTACCATCTTACTCTTTTGACTTGGCAGTCTTCGTTGTGTGACTGTGACAAACTTTGCCAACTTTTGGAGCAGCATCTGAAGTTAATGCAGATGCTACAGGTAACAAGATTTAGTCCTTTATTGGGTGTTTCCATATTAGCACTATAACATCCCTAAACATTAAGTATCTGTTCCCGACGCGAGTTGCACCTTTTTTAAAGATTTGGGGATAGGGGGTTGAAATTGCACATGGCTTATAATCATGAGGGCAGAATGTAATTAAACCAAAATTATTTATCAGCATTCAAATTGGTTTTCTTTTCTTCTGCAAGAAAGATTGGGCCAGTTGTAGCAGCATGATGGCAAAGTAGAACAAAAGAAGCATGATTGCTTGCACTATTCTTATCTGTAAATGTTCTTTATTATTAATTACTAATGAGCTTGTGCTGATGTTTGTGCCTTAGCCATTGAAATTTTATGTTAATATCTACTTTATAAACATGCTTTTAATTTCTTAGTCAATGCCCCAATGGTCCTTATGTTGATTTCTGGCGCAATCATGGTGCTGTTGTATTTATATTGTACAGTTGCATTATTAGTTCTTGATATCATTGCCTTAATGTGTACAATTATTTCCTTCCCCTTTTACTAAATTATATTCAAGTTTAAGTGTTAATTTTATTGGGGAAATTCGTTAATTACATCGGTCATTGTGAATTGAGCTCCAAGATTTCTATGCTAATCTTTGTTAGTTAGAAACACGATTTTTTTTTTAACTTTGACAAGGCTATTGCCACGCTTTTAAAAGCATAGCCATATCTTGCTATTCGCCACGCTTTAAAAGCGTAGCCACATCTGGCACATATAGCTACGCTTTTAAAGCGTGGCCATATTTAAAAACGTGGCAAAAAATAAAGCATGGCTATAGTTCACCAAAAGCGTGGCGATAGAGCAACCGGCACCCTTGCAAGCGTGACCTTTTCAAAAGTGTGCCAGTAGCTCAAAAAACGTAGCAAAAAGCTATCGCTACGTTCTTTTGATTTTTCGCCACACTTTAAAAGCGTAGCAAAAAATGTGTTTTCTTGTAATGATTAGTAATTAAACAAGTATAGGGGTATTTTGGATATTAATAAAGAAGTTCAAGGATAAAATGGATATTTTATAAAATTTCAAGGATATTTTTTATATTTATAAAATAAGTAAAGTTATTTTATTCATTTATAAAATATGTTAGGATAAAAATAAAAATATTTAAAAGTTCAAAGTGAAAATAAAATTCTTAAAAGTTTAAGTATAAGACAGTATTAAACAAGATTTTGATATAAAAATAATAATGCTAATACTCCTTCATTATTAATATTAGTTTACTCATAATAATATAATTATTATCTTTTCATAATATTACAGAAGAGTAAAATAGTAGTCTTTTCTAAAAGTTTTAGCAAGACAAATCTAAGTTAAAAATCTTTGATTCACTTTTCATAAGAAACTTAGGGAAAGGGGAGGGAGGAGTACGAAGATAATTTATATTTTTGAAATGTAAGAAAATAAAAGAGAACGATAAGAAAGAGAAAGGCACCAAAAATGGTAAAAGAAATTTAAGAGACTAAATGTTCTCATAGCCAAAAATACACCTTTTTATTCACTTATGGTTTTCTCCCTTGATTCAAGGCCTAAAAACTAGCAAAAAGATTTTAAACAAGTGTTACGGAAGTTTACAAGCTTGTTGGGAAGGTAAAACAGTTAAAAATAGAATTTTAGATGAAAAACAGATCTGGTGCATACGCATAGGGTTGTGCGTATGCACGCAGAAGAGTTTTCTCAACTTGTGCGTACGCATAGAAGTGTGCATATGCACACAAAGTAAAATGTTCTATTTTGTGTATACGCATGAATACGTGCGGACGCCCTCAACAGAAGGCTCTTCCCAGCTTGTGCATACGCATGATGTTGTGCGTACGCACAACTTGCAAATTTCACAGAGTATGTGTGCACACCCCCTTGTGCGTGCGCATGAGTCACAACACTCGTTCTGCTCATAGCGTAGGCACAGGTGTGTGCATGCACACAAAAACTAGAACTCACAATTTTCTGCAACATCACAGAATTAAGATTTTTGGCACCAACTTCCAACGATCATATCTTTTGTTACAAAATTCCGATTTCCACAAAATCTATACTGTTTTAAAGCTCTTTGAATTATCTTTAATTTGATACAAAATTCAATCAATTTTAAAAACTGTAGTGATGTAGGGCGTTTGTCGGTGTAAAAATTTTCTTTTCAATAAGAGAATCATTTCGTTGCAAGTATAGTTCCAAACCAACAATCAACTCTCACATCAAAGTTTAAATATGGAATTGTCACAATTCAAATCAAATAACCAGGAGTTTTAAATCCTGGGTCGTTCTCCCCAGGAATTGCAATTGAGTACTCAATTATTGGCTATGAGAAAATGGGGGTTGTGATTGCAATAAACGGAAATGTAGATAGCAAGAAAGTAAATGAGCATGCAATAAATAAATATCAAAAGCAATTAAACTCAAGGCAATTAATCAAAAGAAAGGAAAATTCAAATACTAAGAAACCTCTTGGCAAGGATTGAGAGTTAAGGTTATCTATCCTAGCCATTGACCACAAACATAGATGATTATGAAGAGTTAACCCTACTTAGTCAATCCTAACATCGAGGATAAGTCAAATAGGCATAATTGATCTCAATCCACAAGTCTTAGCTTACTCACTAATTAATTAGCTTAGTGAAAGAATAGCGGTTGTGGAAACCAAATCAACTAACAACCCTAATATATCAATCAAGAATGGACATCAATGACTTAAGGTTATCTAAATCCTCAATTCTAAGCCAAGAGTGTGAAAAACTATACTAAAACTAAGTCAGGCATTTTATCAAACACTTGGTGTGCATGACAATAAAAACATATTAAATTGTAATAAAAATAAAATCTAAAGCTACCAAATGCAAGAAATTAATCATAACAACTTAATTAAACATCAATAAACATAAAAACATCAAATTGCATTAATAGAAATTAAAATTAACAAGAGTTCATCAACAATAAAATAACAAAATAAAAGAAATAACAAGTAAAACTAAAAGAAGATGCTAGAACAAGAAATAGCAAAGAAATTAAATCAAGACAAGAATTAAGACCTAAATCTAAGATGAAATTAACTAAATCTAACCTATTTCTAGAGAGAAGAGAGAGCTTCTCTCTCTAGAATAACTTAAAGCATGTTTCTATCTAAACCCTAATTGCTCTCTCCTTTCATCCTGGTGGACGGAAAACTTGTCTCATAACAAATTTCCTTCGGCAAGTGTACCGAATTTGTCGTCAAGTAAAAACTCACAATAGAGTGAGGTCGAATCCCACAAGGATTGATTGATCAAGGAACTTTAATTAGAGGAATGTTCTAGTTGAGCGAATCATAAATTGAGTTGAGAATTGCAGAAAGTTAAATGCGGGAAAGTAAATGACAGAAAGTAAATTGCAGAATCTTAAATGGGAATGGGGGAATTGCTCATAAATGTAAATGACAGAAATTAAAGAGAATGGGTAAGATTAGAAATGGGGAGTTCATTGGGCTTAGGAGATATTGCATTCTCCGGATCAATCTCATTTACATCTCTTCCTCAATTAATGCACTCATTGATCTCCTTGGCAATCTTAAGTGATTGAATTACAATTTCTTGTAATTGAATCTCTCAAATCTTGATCAATAGCCAATTCCTTGGTCAATTGCTCATGAGAAGAGATGAAGTATGGTCACTGATTATACCACATGCATTTCCCAAATCAAGTATTGAGAGGATTATAGTCACATATCCATCCAAACCCAATTTGGTCCAGCATGAGAAAGCATTTCTAGCTTGATCTCTTCATTCCTCTTCCAAGGTTCAGAAGAGATCCAAGTATGAATAGTTTCTTTTCCAAGATCACTACCCAATTGGATGAAGATCGAAAGCTTTCAAGTAAAATCAAGAGAAAAGATAGAAGAAGAATAATGAAAACTAGTATTGATCCATCAAATTACAACAGAGCTCCCTAACCCAATGAAAGGGGTTTAGTTGTTCATAGCTCTAGAAAATGAAAACAAAGATGGAGAATACATAATGAAAACTAGAAGTGCAGAGAAAGTAAATACAGGAAGTAGTTCTATGCTATTTTCCAACTCCCGGAACTCCCTAAATATTCAAAGCTACTCCTATATATACTACTCTTCTCATCTTCTAGTTGGCTCTTCAAGTCTTGGGCCTTTGGATCTTGAGTTTGAAGCAGTTCTTTTCTTCATTTGGGCTTGGCTTTACTTGCAGAGAGAAAGTGTGAAGTGGGCAGAGACTTTAGCTCAAGGCGTTAGGAGTGTTAACGTTTAGTGAAAATATGAGTTCGAGAACGTTAGTGACAATCAACTTTCTCACTAACGTTCCTAAGTAAAAGCCACGTTAACTTCAACGTTAGTGGTACAAACGTTGCCACTAACGTTGCCTCTAGGTCCTTCGCACACGTTATTGGGGCTTAACATTCCCAATAACGTTGAAAAGCCCCCCTTGCTCCTACGTTAGAGCTCACATTAACTTAGTTAATGTGGCTCTTTAACATGGGCTTGCCATCCTTCGAGAACGTTAGTGACACTCAACATTGTCACTAACGTTCCAATGTGTCCCCATGTCTCACGTTAGAGCCCACGTTAACTTAGTTAACGTGGCATTGTTTAGCCATCCCCAACGTTAGTGACAATGTTGAGTGTCACTAACGTTGGCTCATCTTTTGCTCATCCACGTTAGCTTCCACGTTAACTAAGTTAACGTGGGAGTTAACGTGGCTCATAGTGGCTTGTGTGGCTCCTTCCAACGTTAGTGACAATGTTGAGTGTCACTAACGCTGGCCATCACCTTCTTCTTTCACGTTAGCCTCCACGTTAACTAAGTTAACGTGGAAGTCAACGTGGCTCCTTGGGGTTGTGTGGTTGCTTCCAATGTTAGTGACAATGTTGGGTGTCACTAACGTTGTCGACCACCCTTGCCTCTTCATGTTAGCTCCCACGTTAACCAAGTTAACGTGGGAGTTAATGTGGCATTGTGCACTTAGGCCAACGTTAGTGACAATGTTGAATGTCACTAACATTTGGTTCCTTTTCCCCTTTTAACGTTAGAGGCCACGTTAACTAAGTTAACGTGGACTCTAACGTGGCCACTTATGAGTATTGGCCAACGTTAGTGATAATGTTAAGTGTCACTAACGTTGGCTCAAATTTCCTTCTTCACATTAGAGTTCACGTTAACTTAGTTAACGTGACTCTTAACGTGGGTAATGATGGCTTCGAGAGCGTTATTGGCAGTCACTTTTCTCATTAACTTTGCAAGTTACCTCCCATTCCTTGCTTCCTTTGGTCCTGAAATCAGGAAATAGAGTGCATCAAAGTTCTAGTCCAAGTCATGGGTAATGCAACATACAATTTGTCACTAAACTCATGCAAAATCCTCATGAAATCATGTAAAATGCACAATGTATGCTTGAATCCAGGTGTAAGTGAATATCTACCCAAAACTAGCTTATTTCCTAAGAAAATGCAAAAAACTACCCTAAAAACAGTAAAGAAAAGGTCAGTAAAACTGGCCAAAATGCCCTGGCATCACAACACCAAACTTAAAGCTTGCTTGTCCCTAAGCAAGTACTGGAACAAGAGAATGATGAATGAAATGCCAAGAGAAATGAGTCATTCTTGTGGAAGTCATGTCACTGATTTTATGGTGGTTTCATGCATAGCAACTTAGGTTCATTCCTGGCTTTCAGACCTTTATCATGCCCTACAATACTCACTTTGCTTACATCCCATGAGACTTTTATTCATTGATCCTTTTATTGTCATTTCACGGCTTATTGGTGTTCTTCAGGCTAAGTGTTCTGTAAAGGGGCAACTCTTTAAGATAAGCTTTTAGCCAACACTCCCGAACCAGTTGGTTCAAGGTGCTAGGTGTTGAGACACTCCTAAGGACTTACTCCCTCAAGTCTCTCCCCTATACATACACACCACAGGCATATAGTTTATTCATTTTCTTTCTTGAGGCCTTGGTGTCCAGCACCTCTTTGGATTACTAAATGTTCTGTGGTGAGGGTTACTCTTGATAGTGGACTTTCAGCTGATAATCCCGAGTTAGTTAACCCAAGTTACCAAGTGATAAGGCACCCCTAAGAGCTTATTCATCCAAGTAGATCCCTCACACAGGAACACCACAGACACATGCTTCAAGATTTAAAACCATTGGTGCCTAGCCTTATTGCTTAGTCTTTTTCTTTTATTCCTCAACTTTGATTGTTCTTTCCCTTTTTCTTATTAGTATTTTCTTATTTATCTAGTCTCATGGGGTGTGTCTCAAGTATAATATTCATGACAGATAGTTGTCTTCCCACCTTATGGTTGAACCAACTTAGCTAACTTATGATCACACCAAAAAAAAAACTCATGAATGCATTTCCATATTATGAACTCCACTCTGGTCTTTTTAAAACACACTCATTCTTTTTTTCATTTGATTTAAAGGGACAAACATACAATTAAGTAAGGAGATGGTGTAGTAACATAAAGACTAGCACACAGAGACTTTCTTCAATACCAAAAATTAAAAGACATAATTGAAAAAGGTTTAAACATAACATGGAAGCAAGTTCTATTTCATACAAGATCTTCCTTATTTAAAACATAGAGAAAGATGGAACAAAGAAGGAACTCCACCACCTTTTACTCTTGTGGTCGTCCATGCTCTTTTCCTTGCTTGTCCTCCTTGTTTCCTCTTGCATTTCCTTACATCCGTGCCAATCTTGCTTGCTTCCAATCCTCAAGTGCCTTCCTCACTGACTCATGACTCTCTTCCACCCTTTGTCTTTCCTCTCGTGCTAATTCATCCTTCATTTCTTCATACCGGGCTATTCCTGGATGCAGTATTGGCAGCTGTCCTACTAAGTAGCCGAGCCTGGCTTGAGTGTTTATATGATGTCCTGTCTTGCTCATGTAAACTCCTTCTGCGAATGCCCTTTGCTCGTCCAATAGTTCTGCCTATTCTATTTGTCTTCGGTGCATCTCATGTATGTGTGCCCCTTGATGTGCTTGGATGTTGATTAGCCTCTGGATGGATTCTTGTTGCTCATTTTGCCTTTGTTCCATCCTGTTGAATGTTTCTCCCCATTGTTGTCCTTGACTTAGTTGATGTTCCATCATTTGCCTTTGCCACTCACCTTGCTGAGTCATCCATCTTGAGAGTGCTTCCTCTTGCTGCCCCATCATCTGTAGTTGAAGCTCTTTCTGTGCTCCTTGGCTTTCCAAATATTGTCTAGACAAGCCATCAATGGCTTCCTGCAATTGGTGCATGTCCAAGGTCTGTTGTGCTTGCCCCTCTAAAACTTGTCCTTCCACTACTTGAGGGGCTGTCCTCTTTCTTTGCTTCCGTTGAGGCAGGGGGAAGGCTGCGGCATTCATCCTTCGTACAGTTATTGGGATGCCTTCCTTTATCCACATGGGGTCCTCATCTTCAAAAACCACCCCAGCTTTCTTGCATATTCAGTAAATAGTGCTGGGGTAACCTAACGTTCCTCTTGAGTCACTTTTCTCAGCCATCTTTCTAATGCCTTCAACTATGAGTTCATGAACCTTGATTTCTCCTCCCTTCAGTATACAGTGCACCATCGTGGCTCTCTTGACATTCACCTCTGAGTTGTTTGCAGCTGGGAAAATAGACCTTCTCACTAGCTCAAACCACCCCTTGGCTTCAGGAGTAAGATCTGTTCTCTTGATGAACTTTGGTTTCTTTCCCGCACCCCTTTCCCAGTCAGCTCCGTGTACACAAATGTCACGGAAAATATGGTCATAATTGGGGTTGTCCAATCTTGAGTGATAACTTTCTTCTTCAAACTGTATAGACCGTAGCTTCAGTGCCCTCATGACACTCATGGGACTAAAATCCACCATCTTTCCTCTCACAAAGCTTGTATATGACTCATCTTTCTTATCATATCAGACCGCATTTGCATAAAATTCTCTTATGAGATTTGCATTCATCTTAGTGACAGAGTCAGTGAGGAGCTCTCATCTTCTCTTTTCTACCTTTTCTGTGATTTCAGGACACTCAGTTTTCTTCACTTGAAATCCCAGCTCGTAAATGATTTCCTTGTCAACCATCCACCCGTATTGCAATGCATGATGCAAGCTTCTAAATCTCTTTTCGTCATACGGGTGCTGCTCCATGGGTTCCTTTCCCTTCCTTCTTTTAGAACTCGAAGACGCCATGAATGATAGTTACTATGTGAAGGTGGTAAAGTTGTGGAGACTTTTGGTTGTTTAGGGTTTTATTGCAATGAAGAGAGTGAGGGGGAGAATGTTTGTAATGGAGTAAGGAGTTTCTTGTACCGAAATGAAGAGTTGTGAAGAGTGGGTGATGACCATGAAGGTGGGTACGGAACAAGGGTAATATATAGGGACGTTGTGAGAGAATGGAGAGTGTGGATTGATGGAGTGGTTACTTGATGGACGGTTGGGGTTATGCATGGACAAAAGACAAGGATCATTACTTTATGATGGAGATTGCTCGGTCTTTTAGGGGTCCCATTTTTCCAATGTTGCATGGCAACATTTTCCAATGTATTCCCTTTTTAGAACAAATGTGTAGCCCCTCCTTTTGTGGTGTCCGATCCTTCTTTGTTTAGTTGTCCAATCCATCCCTTTTAATGCTTCTTTTCTTTTCCTATAAAGATAAAATAAGAAAAATAAGACATAATATCAAAAAGACAATTTAGCCTTCACGGCTATAATTAATAAAGAAAAGAAAAGATTAGATTATTTATTCATGAACTCCAACTAACTAACTAACTGTGTATCCTTATATGCATTTTGGTGGCACCATGGGGTGACACCAAACTTAGTTTGGAGCACTGTGATCAAAAGTCTTGTTCAAAGCTCCAAGACTAGCATGCTCTCTGTTGCATTCATGCTTTCTTGGTAAGCTTTGAACACCAAACTTGTTCTTCACTATATACTGCAATATAAGGACTTCACCAAGTTTAGGTTGGAATTCATGAATATTGACTTATTCAATAGTAAAAGCTAATAAAACATGGGTTGCCTCCCATGAAGCGCTTCTTTAGCGTCACTAGCTTGACATTTCTCCTTCATCAGGGAGGTTGATAATGCTTCAAGTCCTCCCCTCTTGCCTTGGACTTATATCCATTGGTTGTATCAATGATCTCCACATGTTCCAAGGAGAAGACTCTGTTAATAGTGAAGACTTTAGGTAACTGAGATGGTACAGTCGGGAGATTAGGGGGGATATCTGGGAAGTAAGCTGAGATCACTTTATCTCGTGGGGAGAAGTCTTCCGTAGGGATCTTCTTGTTCCTCCACCCCCTTGGTACTTTCTTCTTAGTCCCTTTTGATGTTGCCTTGCTCTTTGTAGCTTCTTCTTCTTAGGAAATTTTGTTGTTGTCTTCACATGTTTCTGGTGGTTTAGGCTCCTCCAGCTTTTCCTTGAGCTGTGACAGCTGCTTATTTCCTTGTTCATCAACCAAGGGCTTTCCCAGTTGGGCTGGTTGTGCTTCAATGTTTGCTTCCTCTGTCTGCATTTTGTTACGATCTGTACTTGGTTCTTTATTTTCTTGGTCAGCTTCTTGGGAGAGTTTGAAGACATTGAAGCTGAGTTGTTCATCATGGATCCTCAATATTAGCTCCCCTCGCTCCACATCTATGATTGCTCTGGCTGTAGCTAGGAATGGTCTTCCCAATATGATTGGGTGATTGTGACTCTCTTCCATGTCCAAGATGACAAAGTCTGTGGGAAAAAAGTATTTCCCAACCTTTAACAACACATTTTCCACCACCCCTGTTGCTTGTTTTTGAGTTTTGTTAGCCAGCCTGATGACCACATCCATGGGCAATATCTCATTGATCTGCAGTCTCTTCACCAGGGCTAAGGGCATTAAGTTGATGCTTGCTCTCAAATCGCAGAGTGCTCTATCAAACATTGTTTCTCCTATGGCACAAGGGACATGAAAACTCCCTGGATATTTTCTTTTCGTAGGCAACTGCGGTTGAATAAGGGCACTGCACCCCTTGTTCATCACTATAGTCTGGCCTCCCTTGAGTGAGCTTTTCCTAGGAAGAAGCTCCTTCATATACTTGATATATGCAGGCATTTGTTGGATAGTCTTGATGAATGGTATGTTCACATGCAGAGATGCAAACAAGTCAAGAAATCTTGAGTATATTCTCTTCTCTACAGCACCATTGAGTAGTTGGGGAAAAGGTGCATAGAGTCTCAGCAGCTCCTGTTTTGATATTTCTGGTTCTTGGTATTCTTTTTCCTCCTTCTCTGTTGAGGTATCTTCAAGCTATTCTGACAGCTTGCTTGGGTTGTCCTCAGTCTCTTTATCACTTATAGTGACCATCTTGCAATCTTCCCATCTTACTTTCTTTGTTTCACCTCTCGGATTCTTCTCTGTGTCACTTGGGAATCCATCTGTTGGTTTGGGAATTTGCTCAGAGAGATATCCTACTTGAGATTCCAACCTCTTGATTGTTTCTCCCTGGTTCTTGAAACTGGCTCGCACTTCCTCTTTGAACACCTTGTTGTCTTGGATATCCTTGCATATGCCTTCAAGTAGATTTTCAATCCTTGAGATTCTTTCATCAAATGATGATAGGTCAGGTTGAGGAGGATTGTTCTGGCCTTGATATGAATGTTGAGAGGTGTTGTTATTGGGATGTTGATATGGTCTAGAGGGGAAGTGTTGGTGGGCTGCATTGTTTAGACTTGGGCACCTTTGATCAAGGCTTTGGTCTTGTTGATTTCCCCACCCAAAGTTTGGGTGATTCCTCCATCCAGGGTTGTAATTCTTGGAGTAAGGATCATGGTTCTACCTAGGTGAATTCCCAATGTAGTTGGCTTGCTCCTGACTACCCTCTGCTTCTTCATTCACTCCTTCTTGGGTCGTTGATGAAGTGGAGATTGCTGCCACTTGGTTCCTCTCCATCTTCTTGGTGAGGTCAGCCAGCTATTGGGTAATGAGCTTGTTTTGGGCCAACAGAGCATCTACATTGTTTAGCTCCATTACTCCTCTTGTGTTCACTCTTTCGGACGCATAGAAGTAGTCGTTCTCTGCTACTGTTTCAATGACATCTATAGCCTCCTCAATGGTTTTTTTCTTGTTCAAAGATCCTCCGGATGAATGGTCTACGGCCTTCTTTGACTCAAAAGAGAGCCCTTCATAGAAAATGTGCAGCTGCACCCATTCGTTGAACATGTCAGGTGGACACCTCCTTGTTAGGTCTTTAAACCTTTCCCATGCTTCATAGAGAGTCTCACCATCTTGTTGCCTGAAGGTTTGGACCTCAGCTCTCAGCCTATTGATTCTTTGAGAAGGGTAAAATCTTGCTAAGAATTTATTCACCACGTCTTCCCAAGTTGTCAAGCTTTCCCTTGGGAAAGATTCCAGCCACTTGAATGCTTTATCCCTAAGTGAGAATGGAAATAAGAGCAGTCTATAGGCGTCAGGATGAACACCATTAGACTTCACTGTGTCATATATTCTCAGGAAGGTGGTTAAATGTTGATTTGGGTCCTCTTGGACACTTCCTCCGAACGAACAGTTGTTCTACACAAGGGTGATGAGATGTGGCTTCAGTTCAAAATTGTTGGCATGGATGGTTGGCTTTTGAATGCTACTTCCACAGTTTCCTGGGTTTGGATTGATGTAAGAGCCTAAAACTCTTCTATCCTCCCCAGCATGATTTGCTCGACTTCTTCCGCCATGGTTGTGAGCCTCTTCTTCATGATGGTTTTCCATGTTTTCTTCCATGTTTGGTTCAAAGTATTCCTCAAAGTGTTCCTCCTCTTCTTCACCACCTACTACACGTTTTTCTCTTGCCTCCCTCCTTAATCTAAGGAAGGTTCTCTCAGGTTCAGAATCAAAGGAAGTTGAAGCCCCGCTTATTCTCCCTGTCATACAACCAACAAGTACAAGCAAAGAGAATAGGTGCAGAAAGTATATCTGTCAAAATTACTGTTAGTGTGAGTGATGCAATATATCAAACAGTTAGTGGGTTAGTGCGATGAAGTGTAAATAACAAAGAAAAAGTAGGGGGAAGGGAAGAAATTAACTAAAGCAGGAAGTAAATAACTCAAACAGAAATTTAAATCAAACAAAAATAAAATGCTCAATCTAGTTATCCTCCAATCTAATCATTGTTGATGCACAATCAATCCCCGGCAACGGTGCCATAAACTTGGTGCACGGAAAACTTGTCTCATAACAAATTTCCTTCGGCAAGTGTACCGAATTTGTCGTCAAGTAAAAACTCACAATAGAGTGAGGTCGAATCCCACAAGGATTGATTGATCAAGCAACTTTAATTAGAGGAATGTTCTAGTTGAGCGAATCAGAAATTGAGTTGAGAATTGCAGAAAGTTAAATGCGGGAAAGTAAATGACAGAAAGTAAATTGCAGAATCTTAAATGGGAATGGGGGAATTGCTCATAAATGTAAATGACAGAAATTAAAGAGAATGGGTAAGATCAGAAATGGGGAGTTCCTTTGGCTTAGGAGATATTGCATTCTCCGGATCAATCTCATTTACATCTCTTCCTCAATCAATGCACTCATTGATCTCCTTGGCAATCTTAAGTGATTGAATTACAATTTCTTGTAATTGAATCTCTCAAATCTTGGTCAATAGCCAATTCCTTGGTCAATTGCTCATGAGAAGAGATGAAGTATGGTCACTGATTATACCACATGCATTTCCCAAATCAAGTATTGAGAGGATTATAGTCACATATCCATCCAAACCCAATTTGGTCCAGCATGAGAAAGCATTTCTAGCTTGATCTCTTCATTCCTCTTCCAAGGTTCAGAAGAGATCCAAGTATGAATAGTTTCTTTTCCAAGATCACTACCCAATTGGATGAAGATCGAAAGCATTCAAGTAAAATCAAGAGAAAAGATAGAAGAAGAATAATGAAAACTAGTATTGATCCATCAAATTACAACAGAGCTCCCTAACCCAATGAAAGGGGTTTAGTTGTTTATAGCTCTAGAAAATGAAAACAAAGATGGAGAATACATAATGAAAACTAGAAGTGCAGAGAAAATAAATACAGGAAGTAGTTCTATGCTATTTTCCAACTCCCGAAACTCCCTAAATAATTCAAAGCTACTCCTATATATACTACTCTTCTCATCTTCTAGTTGGCTCTTCAAGTCTTGGGCCTTTGGATCTTGAGTTTGAAGCAGTTCTTTTCTTCATTTGGGCTTTGCTTTACTTGCAAAGAGAAAGTGTGAAGTGGGCAGAGACTTTAGCTCAGGGCGTTAGGGGTGTTAACGTTTAGTGAAAATATGAGTTCGAGAACGTTAGTGACAATCAACTTTCTCACTAACGTTCCTAAGTAAAAGCCACGTTAACTTCAACGTTAGTGGTACAAACGTTGCCACTAACGTTGCCTCTAGGTCCTTCGCACACGTTATTGGGGCTTAACTTTCCCAATAACGTTGAAAAGCCCCCCTTGCTCCTACGTTAGAGCTCACGTTAACTTAGTTAACGTGGCTCTTTAACGTGGGCTTGCCATCCTTCGAGAATGTTAGTGACACTCAACATTGTCACTAACGTTCCAATGTGTCCCCATGTCTCACGTTAGAGCCCACGTTAACTTAGTTAACATGGCATTGCTTAGCCATCCCCAACGTTAGTGACAATGTTGAGTGTCACTAACATTGGCTCATCTTTTGCTCATCCACGTTAGCTTCCACGTTAACTAAGTTAACGTGGGAGTTAACGTGGCTCATAGTGGCTTGTGTGGCTCCTTCCAACGTTAGTTACAATGTTGGGTGTCACTAACGTTGTCGACCACCCTTGCCTCTTCATGTTAGCTCCCACGTTAACCAAGTTAACGTGGGAGTTAACGTGGCATTGTGCACTTAGGCCAACGTTAGTGACAATGTTGAATGTCACTAACATTTGGTTCCTTTCTCCCTTTTAACGTTAGAGGCCACGTTAACTAAGTTAACGTGGACTCTAACGTGGCCACTTATGAGTATTGGCCAACGTTAGTGATAATGTTAAGTGTCACTAACGTTGGCTCAAATTTCCTTCTTCACATTAGAGTTCACGTTAACTTAGTTAACGTGACTCTTAACGTGGGTAATGATGGCTTCGAGAGCGTTATTGGCAGTCACTTTTCTCATTAACTTTGCAAGTTACCTCCCATTCCTTGCTTCCTTTGGTCCTGAAATCAGGCAATAGAGTGCATCAAAGTTCTAGTCCAAGTCATGGGTAATGCAACATACAATTTGTCACTAAACTCATGCAAAATCCTCATGAAATCATGTAAAATGCACAATGTATGCTTGAATCCAGGTGTAAGTGAATATCTATCCAAACCTAGCTTTTTTTCTTAAGAAAATGCAAAAAACTACCCTAAAAACAGTAAAGAAAAGGTCAGTAAAACTGGCCAAAATGCCCTGGCATCACAACACCAAACTTAAAGCTTGCTTGTCCCTAAGCAAGTACTGGAACAAGAGAATGATGAATGAAATGCCAAGAGAAATGAGTCATTCTTGTGGAAGTCATGTCACTGATTTTATGGTGGTTTCATGCATAGCAACTTAGGTTCATTCCTGGCTTTCAGACCTTTATCATGCCCTACAATACTCACTTTGCTTACATCCCATGAGACTTTTATTCATTGATCCTTTTATTGTCATTTCACGGCTTATTGGTGTTCTTCAGGCTAAGTGTTCTGTAAAGGGGCAACTCTTTAAGATAAGCTTTTAGCCAACACTCCCGAACCAGTTGGTTCAAGGTGCTAGGTGTTGAGACACTCCTAAGGACTTACTCCCTCAAGTCTCTCCCCTATACATACACACCACAGGCATATAGTTTATTCATTTTCTTTCTTGAGGCCTTGGTGTCCAGCACCTCTTTGGATTACTAAATGTTCTGTGGTGAGGGTTACTCTTGATAGTGGACTTTCAGCTGATAATCCCGAGTTAGTTAACCCAAGTTACCAAGTGATAAGGCACCCCTAAGAGCTTATTCATCCAAGTAGATCCCTCACACAGGAACACCACAGACACATGCTTCAAGATTTAAAACCATTGGTGCCTAGCCTTATTGCTTAGTCTTTTTCTTTTATTCCTCAACTTTGATTGTTCTTTCCCTTTTTCTTATTAGTATTTTCTTATTTATCTAGTCTCATGGGGTGTGTCTCAAGTATAATATTCATGATAGATAGTTGTCTTCCCACCTTATGGTTGAACCAACTTAGCTAACTTATGATCACACCAAAAAAAAACTCATGAATGCATTTCCATATTATGAACTCCACTCTGGTCTTTTTAAAACACACTCATTCTTTTTTTCATTTGATTTAAAGGGACAAACATACAATTAAGTAAGGAGATGGTGTAGTAACATAAAGACTAGCACACAGAGACTTTCTTCAATACCAAAAATTAAAAGACAGAATTGAAAAAGGTTTAAACATAACATGGAAGCAAGTTCTATTTCATACAAGATCTTCCTTATTTAAAACATAGAGAAAGATGGAACAAAGAAGGAACTCCACCACCTTTTACTCTTGTGGTCGTCCATGCTCTTTTCCTTGCTTGTCCTCCTTGTTTCCTCTTGCATTTCCTTGCATCCGTGCCAATCTTGCTTGCTTCCAATCCTCAAGTGCCTTCCTCACTGACTCATGACTCTCTTCCACCCTTTGTCTTTCCTCTCGTGCTAATTCATCCTTCATTTCTTCATACCGGGCTATTCCTGGATGCAGTATTGGCAGCTGTCCTACTAAGTAGCCGAGCCTGGCTTGAGTGTTTATATGATGTCCTGTCTTGCTCATGTAAACTCCTTCTGCGAATGCCCTTTGCTCGTCCAATAGTTCTGCCTATTCTATTTGTCTTCGGTGCATCTCATGTATGTGTGCCCCTTGATGTGCTTGGATGTTGATTAGCCTCTGGATGGATTCTTGTTGCTCATTTTGCCTTTGTTCCATCCTGTTGAATGTTTCTCCCCATTGTTGTCCTTGACTTAGTTGCTGTTCCATCATTTGCCTTTGCCACTCACCTTGCTGAGTCATCCATCTTGAGAGTGCTTCCTCTTGCTGTCCCATCATCTGTAGTTGAAGCTCTTTCTGTGCTCCTTGGCTTTCCAAATATTGTCTAGACAAGCCATCAATGGCTTCCTGCAATTGGTGCATGTCCAAGGTCTGTTGTGCTTGCCCCTCTAAAACTTGTCCTTCCACTACTTGAGGGGCTGTCCTCTTTCTTTGCTTCCGTTGAGGCAGGGGGGAGGCTGCGGCATTCATCCTTCGTACAGTTATTGGGATGCCTTCCTTTATCCACATGGGGTCCTCATCTTCAAAAACCACCCCAGATTTCTTGCATATTCGGTAAATAGTGCTGGGGTAACCTAACGTTCCTCTTGAGTCGCTTTTCTCAGCCATCTTTCTAATGCCTTCAACTATGAGTTCATGAACCTTGATTTCTCCTCCCTTCAGTATACAGTGCACCATCGTGGCTCTCTTGACATTCACCTCTGAGTTGTTTGCAGCTGGTAGAATAGACCTTCTCACTAGTTCAAACCACCCCTTGGCTTCAGGAGTAAGATCTATTCTCTTGATGAACTTTGGTTTCTTTCCCGCACCCCTTTCCCAGTCAGCTCCGGGTACACAAATGTCTTGCAAAATGTGGTCATAATTGGGGTTGTCCAATCTTGAGTGATAACTTTCTTCTTCAAACTGTATAGACCGTAGCTTCAGTGCCCTCATGACACTCATGGGACCAAAATCCACCATCTTTCCTCTCACAAAGCTTGTATATGACTCATCTTTCTTATCATATCAGACCGCATTTGCATAAAATTCTCTTATGAGATTTGCATTCATCTTAGTGACAGAGTCAGTGAGGAGCTCTCATCTTCTCTTTTCTACCTTTTCTGTGATTTCAGGACACTCAGTTTTCTTCACTTGAAATCCCAGCTCGTAAATGATTTCCTTGTCAACCATCCACCCGTATTGCAATGCATGATGCAAGCTTCTAAATCTCTTTTCGTCATACGGGTGCTGCTCCATGGGTTTCTTTCCCTTCCTTCTTTTAGAACTTGAAGACGCCATGAATGATAGTTACTATGTGAAGGTGGTAAAGTTGTGGAGACTTTTGGTTGTTTAGGGTTTTATTGCAATGAAGAGAGTGAGGGGGAGAATGTTTGTAATGGAGTAAGGAGTTTCTTGTACCGAAATGAAGAGTTGTGAAGAGTGGGTGATGACCATGAAGGTGGGTACGGAACAAGGGTAATATATAGGGACGTTGTGAGAGAATGGAGAGTGTGGATTGATGGAGTGGTTACTTGATGGACGGTTGGGGTTATGCATGGACAAAAGACAAGGATCATTACTTTATGATGGAGATTGCTCGGTCTTTTAGGGGTCCCATTTTTCCAATGTTGCATGGCAACATTTTCCAATGTATTCCCTTTTTAGAACAAATGTGTAGCCCCTCCTTTTGTGGTGTCCGATCCTTCTTTGTTTAGTTGTCCAATCCATCCCTTTTAATGCTTCTTTTCTTTTCCTATAAAGATAAAATAAGAAAAATAAGACATAATATCAAAAAGACAATTTAGCCTTCACGGCTATAATTAATAAAGAAAAGAAAAGATTAGATTGTTTATTCATGAACTCCAACTAACTAACTAACTGTGTATCCTTATATGCATTTTGGTGGCACCATGGGGTGACACCAAACTTAGTTTGGAGCACTGTGATCAAAAGTCTTGTTCAAAGCTCCAAGACTAGCATGCTCTCTGTTGCATTCATGCTTTCTTGGTAAGCTTTGAACACCAAACTTGTTCTTCACTATATACTGCAATATAAGGACTTCACCAAGTTTGTGTTGGAATTCATGAATATTGACTTATTCAATAGTAAAAGCTAATAAAACATGGGTTGCCTCCCATGAAGCGCTTCTTTAGCGTCACTAGCTTGACGTTTCTCCTTCATCAGGGAGGTTGATAATGCTTCAAGTCCTCCCCTCTTGCCTTGGACTTATATCCATTGGTTGTATCAATGATCTCCACATGTTCCAAGGAGAAGACTCTGTTAATAGTGAAGACCTTAGGTAACTGAGATGGTACAGTCGGGAGATTAGGGGGGATATCTGGGAAGTAAGCTGAGATAACTTTATCTCCTGGGGAGAAGTCTTCCGTAGGGATCTTCTTGTTCCTCCACCCCCTTGGTACTTTCTTCTTTGTCCCTTTTGATGTTGCCTTGCTCTTTGTAGCTTCTTCTTCTAAGGAAATTTTGTTGTTGTCTTCATATGTTTCTGGTGGTTTAGGCTCCTCCAGCTTTTCCTTGAGCTGTGATAGCTGCTTATTTCCTTGTTCATCAACCAAGGGCTTTCCCAGTTGGGCTGGTTGTGCTTCAATGTTTGCTTCCTCTGTCTGCATTTTGTTACGATCTGTACTTGGTTCTTTATTTTCTTGGTCAGCTTCTTGGGAGAGTTTGAAGACATTGAAGCTGAGTTGTTCATCATGGATCCTCAATATTAGCTCCCATCGCTCCACATCTATGATTGCTCTGGCTGTAGCTAGGAATGGTCTTCCCAATATGATTGGGTGAGTGTGACTCTCTTCCATGTCCAAGATGACAAAGTCTGTGGGAAAAAAGTATTTCCCAACCTTTAACAACACATTTTCCACCACCCCTGTTGCTTGTTTTTGAGTTTTGTCAGCCAGCCTGATGACCACATCCATGGGCAATATCTCATTGATCTGCAGTCTCTTCACCAGGGCTAAGGGCATTAAGTTGATGCTTGCTCCCAAATCGCAGAGTGCTCTATCAAACATTGTTTCTCCTATGGCACAAGGGACATGAAAACTCCCTGGATCTTTTCTTTTCGTAGGCAACTGCGGTTGAATAAGGGCACTGCACCCCTTGTTCATCACTATAGTCTGGCCTCCCTTGAGTGAGCTTTTCCTAGGAAGAAGCTCCTTCATATACTTGATATATGCAGGCATTTGTTGGATAGTCTTGATGAATGGTATGTTCACATGCAGAGATGCAAACAAGTCAAGAAATCTTGAGTATATTCTCTTCTCTACAGCACCATTGAGTAGTTGGGGAAAAGGTGCATAGAGTCTCAGCAGCTCCTGTTTTGATATTTCTGGTTCTTGGTATTCTTTTTCCTCCTTCTCTGTTGAGGTATCTTCAAGCTATTCTGACAGCTTGCTTGGGTTGTCCTCAGTCTCTTTATCACTTATAGTGACCATCTTGCAATCTTCCCATCTTACTTTCTTTGTTTCACCTCTCGGATTCTTCTCTGTGTCACTTGGGAATCCATCTGTTGGTTTGGGAATTTGCTCAGAGAGATATCCTACTTGAGATTCCAACCTCTTGATTGTTTCTCCCTGGTTCTTGAAACTGGCTCGCACTTCCTCTTTGAACACCTTGTTGTCTTGGATATCCTTGCATATGCCTTCAAGTAGATTTTCAATCCTTGAGATTCTTTCATCAAATGATGATAGGTCAGGTTGAGGAGGATTGTTCTGGCCTTGATATGAATGTTGAGAGGTGTTGTTATTGGGATGTTGATATGGTCTAGAGGGGAAGTGTTGGTGGGCTGCATTGTTTAGACTTGGGCACCTTTGATCAAGGCTTTGGTCTTGTTGATTTCCCCACCCAAAGTTTGGGTGATTCCTCCATCCAGGGTTGTAATTCTTGGAGTAAGGATCATGGTTCTACCTAGGTGAATTCCCAATGTAGTTGGCTTGCTCCTGACTACCCTCTGCTTCTTCATTCACTCCTTCTTGGGTCGTTGATGAAGTGGAGATTGCTGCCACTTGGTTCCTCTCCATCTTCTTGGTGAGGTCAGCCAGCTATTGGGTAATGAGCTTGTTTTGGGCCAACAGAGCATCTACATTGTTTAGCTCCATTACTCCTCTTGTGTTCACTCTTTCGGATGCATAGAAGTAGTCGTTCTCTGCTACTGTTTCAATGACATCTATAGCCTCCTCAATGGTTTTTTTCTTGTTCAAAGATCCTCCGGATGAATGGTCTACGGCCTTCTTTGACTCAAAAGAGAGCCCTTCATAGAAAATGTGCAGCTGCACCCATTCGTTGAACATGTCAGGTGGACACCTCCTTGTTAGGTCTTTAAACCTTTCCCATGCTTCATAGAGAGTCTCACCATCTTGTTGCCTGAAGGTTTGGACCTCAGCTCTCAGCCTATTGATTCTTTGAGAAGGGTAAAATCTTGCTAAGAATTTATTCACCACGTCTTCCCAAGTTGTCAAGCTTTCCCTTGGGAAAGATTCCAGCCACTTGAATGCTTTATCCCTAAGTGAGAATGGAAATAAGAGCAGTCTATAGGCGTCAGGATGAACACCATTAGACTTCACTGTGTCATATATTCTCAGGAAGGTGGTTAAATGTTGATTTGGGTCCTCTTGGACACTTCCTCCGAACGAACAGTTGTTCTACACAAGGGTGATGAGATGTGGCTTCAGTTCAAAATTGTTGGCATGGATGGTTGGCTTTTGAATGCTACTTCCACAGTTTCCTGGGTTTGGATTGATGTAAGAGCCTAAAACTCTTCTATCCTCCCCAGCATGATTTGCTCGACTTCTTCCACCATGGTTGTGAGCCTCTTCTTCATGATGGTTTTCCATGTTTTCTTCCATGTTTGGTTCAAAGTATTCCTCAAAGTGTTCCTCCTCTTCTTCACCACCTACTACACGTTTTTCTCTTGCCTCCCTCCTTAGTCTAAGGAAGGTTCTCTCAGGTTCAGAATCAAAGGAAGTTGAAGCCTCGCTTATTCTCCCTGTCATACAACCAACAAGTACAAGCAAAGAGAATAGGTGCAGAAAGTATATCTGTCAAAATTACTATTAGTGTGAGTGATGCAATATATCAAACAGTTAGTGGGTTAGTGCGATGAAGTGTAAATAACAAAGAAAAAGTAGGGGGAAGGGAAGAAATTAACTAAAGCAGGAAGTAAATAACTCAAACAGAAATTTAAATCAAACAAAAATAAAATGCTCAATCTAGTTATCCTCCAATCTAATCATTGTTGATGCACAATCAATCCCCGGCAACGGTGCCATAAACTTGGTGCACGGAAAACTTGTCTCATAACAAATTTCCTTCGGCAAGTGTACCGAATTTGTCGTCAAGTAAAAACTCACAATAGAGTGAGGTCGAATCCCACAAGGATTGATTGATCAAGCAACTTTAATTAGAGGAATGTTCTAGTTGAGCGAATCAGAAATTGAGTTGAGAATTGCAGAAAGTTAAATGCGGGAAAGTAAATGACAGAAAGTAAATTGCAGAATCTTAAATGGGAATGGGGGAATTGCTCATAAATGTAAATGACAGAAATTAAAGAGAATGGGTAAAATCAGAAATGGGGAGTTCATTTGGCTTAGGAGATATTGCATTCTCCGGATCAATCTCATTTACATCTCTTCCTCAATCAATGCACTCATTGATCTCCTTGGCAATCTTAAGTGATTGAATTACAATTTCTTGTAATTGAATCTCTCAAATCTTGATCAATAGCTAATTTCTTGGTCAATTGCTCATGAGAAGAGATGAAGTATGGTCACTGATTATACCACATGCATTTCCCAAATCAAGTATTGAGAGGATTATAGTCACATATCCATCCAAACCCAATTTGGTCCAGCATGAGAAAGCATTTCTAGCTTGATCTCTTCATTCCTCTTCCAAGGTTCAGAAGAGATCCAAGTATGACTAGTTTCTTTTCCAAGATCACTACCCAATTGGATGAAGATCGAAAGCTTTCAAGTAAAACCAAGAGAAAAGATAGAAGAAGAATAATGAAAACTAGTATTGATCCATCAAATTACAACAGAGCTCCCTAACCCAATGAAAGGGGTTTAGTTATTCATAGCTCTAGAAAATGAAAACAAAGATGGAGAATACATAATGAAAACTAGAAGTGCAGAGAAAGTAAATACAGGAAGTAGTTCTATGCTATTTTCCAACTCCCGAAACTCCCTAAATAATTCAAAGCTACTCCTATATATATTACTCTTCTCATCTTCTAGTTGGCTCTTCAAGTCTTGGGCCTTTGGATCTTGAGTTTGAAGCAGTTATTTTCTTCATTTGGGCTTGGCTTTACTTGCAGAGAGAAAGTGTGAAGTGGGCAGAGACTTTAGCTCAGGGCGTTAGGGGTGTTAACGTTTAGTGAAAATATGAGTTCGAGAACGTTAGTGACAATCAACTTTCTCACTAACGTTCCTAAGTAAAAGCCACGTTAACTTCAACGTTAGTAGTACAAACGTTGCCACTAACGTTGCCTCTAGGTCCTTCGCACACGTTATTGGGGCTTAACTTTCCCAATAACGTTGGAAAGCCCCACCTTGCTCCTACGTTAGAGCCCACGTTAACTTAGTTAACGTGGCTCTTTAACGTGGGCTTGCCATCCTTTGAGAACGTTAGTGACACTCAACATTGTCACTAACGTTCCAATGTGCCCCCATGTCTCACGTTAGAGCCCACGTTAACTTAGTTAACGTGGCTCTTTAACGTGGCATTGCTTAGCCATCCCCAATGTTAGTGACAATATTGAGTGTCACTAACGTTGGCTCATCTTTTGCTTATCCACGTTAGCTTCCACGTTAACTAAGTTAACGTGGGAGTTAACGTGGCTCATAGTGGCTTGTGTGGCTCCTTCCAACGTTAGTGACAATGTTGAGTGTCACTAACGCTGGCCATCACCTTCTTCTTTCACGTTAGCCTCCACGTTAACTAAGTTAACGTGGAAGTCAACGTGGCTCCTTGGGGTTGTGTGGTTGCTTCCAATGTTAGTGACAATGTTGGGTGTCACTAACGTTGTCGACCACCCTTGCCACTTCACGTTAGCTCCCACGTTAACCAAGTTAATGTGGGAGTTAACGTGGCATTGTGCACTTAGGCCAACGTTAGTGACAATGTTGAATGTCACTAACGTTTGGTTCCTTTCCCCCTTTTAACGTTAGAGGCCACGTTAACTAAGTTAACGTGGACTCTAACGTGGCCACTTATGAGTATTGGCCAACGTTAGTGATAATGTTAAATGTCACTAACGTTGGCTCAAATTTCCTTCTTCACATTAGAGTTCACGTTAACTTAGTTAACGTGACTCTTAACGTGGGTAATGATGGCTTCGAGAGCGTTATTGGCAGTCACTTTTCTCATTAACTTTGCAAGTTACCTCCCATTCCTTGCTTCCTTTGGTCCTGAAATCAGGCAATAGAGTGCATCAAAGTTCTAGTCCAAGTCATGGGTAATGCAACATACAATTTGTCACTAAACTCATGCAAAATCCTCATGAAATCATGTAAAATGCACAATATATGCTTGAATCCAGGTGTAAGTGAATATCTACCCAAAACTAGCTTATTTCCTAAGAAAATGTAGGAAACAACCTTAAAAACAGTAAAGAAAAGGTCAGTGAAACTGGCCAAAATGCCCTGGCATCACATCCTTCATCAATTTGGGTTGAAATAGTTTTAAAAATGAGTTGGATTGGGCTTAGAAAGCCTTGAAATCACCCCAGCGTGTTGCAATTAATGAGCTCAGGTGCTAAGTGTCACGTGTACGCATGGGTCACGCGTACGCGTTGCCTGATGAAATCCTCCCTCACGCGTACGCGTGAGGCACGCATACGCGTGGCCATGAGTTCCACTAACTCCTTATTTTTTCATGAATTCTTCATCTTGCATGCTTTTTCTTCACTTCTTTGATCTAATCCTTTGCCTTGTAATCTTGAAATCACTCGAGAAATACATCAAGGTATCAAATTCGATTAAAGCGAATGAAAGTTAGCAATTATAAGGCCAAAAAAGTATGTTTTAACTTTCAAGCACAATTTAGAAAGAAATCATGAAATTATGCTATTTCAATGGATAAATGCAAGAAAAGTCGATGAAATCCACCCATTTAGAGCAAATAAATACCATGAAATGTGGATTCATCAGGTAGCTCAATATATGATCTGCAAAAGTTGGCCCAAAATCCAGTTTTACCAAAAACTTTAAAAACTCAACTTTACCAAATTCCTCAATTCAAAACCAAACTATTCACAACCCAACCATACCAAAATCACTCAAGAATTCAAACCAAGCATTTTTCGACCATAACAATTATTCAATCATCTAAACCCCTTAATACTCACCTCATCCCACTCTAATTACAACCTAAAACCACCATTCAAATTCCCAACAATCATCAATGCTACATGTATCAAAACTTTCATCCAATTAGTCCTATTATCATCAATCAATCCATTCAATTCATCAAACCTCCCCACTCATTTATTTTCAACATGAACCACAATAACCAACAATAAAAAATCATCATCAACATCCATCTTCAAACATCAACACCCACCATCATAACTCATCAAAGTTATCATATGCATCAATAATCGTCATCTACCAACATATATGCCATCATATTCAAACTCATTCAACCTCCATCCAAACCATCATCAAGCATAACATTTATATACAAATAATCATACAATCACATCATTCAAACCTATCTTAAGGGCCACTAGCCTAAGTTTCACGAAACATTATATATTACATAAAGAAAACCGAAATCATACCTTGGCCGATTATCCTTCACGCTCAAAACCACTTCACCACAAGCTTTCAAGCCATCACTCAACACCAAACAACACCAAGAACACTCTATATAATGGAAAACAACAAGAATCAAAGCTAGGATTTATGACATATAACTAAACACAAGGGTTTAGTGATACCTTACTAGTACACAAAATCGTGATCGCACACTTTTCACACAACTCCGTGCAGCTGACCAGCAAGTATGGTGCACAAAATTGTGATATCTAGCAACGGCGCCAAAAACTCAGTACGCACGTTCAAAATCTCAAATTCTTTTTCACAACTCCGATACAACTAACCAGCAAGTGCACTGGGTCGTCCAAATAATAAACCTTACGTGAGTAAGGGTCGATCCCACGGAGATTGTCGGCTTGAAGCAAGCTGTGGTCATCTTGTAAATCTCAGTCAGGCAGATTCAAATGGTTATGGGATTTTGATAATTAAAATATAAATAACAGAAAATAAGATAGAGATACTTATGTAAATCGTTGGTGAGAATTTCATATAAGCATATGGAGATGCTTTGTTCCTTCTGAATCCCTGCTTTCCTATTGCCTTCATCCAATCATTCATACTCCTTTCCATGGAAAGATGTATGTTGGGCATCACCGTTGTCAATGGCTACTTCCCGTCCTCTCAGTGAAAATGGTCCAAATGCGCTGTCATCGCACGGCTAATCATCTGTCGGTTCTCGATCATGTTGGAATAGGATACAGTGATCCTTTTGCATCTGTCACTACACCCAACACTAGCGAGTTTGAAGCTCGTCACAATCATCCCTTCCCAGATCCTACTCGGAATACCACAGACAAGGTTTAGACTTTCTGGATCTCAAGAATGGCCGCCAATAATTCTAGCCTATACCACGAAGACTCCGATCTTTCAGAATGGAGGCTAAGAGATAAACGCTCAATCCAAGGTAGAACGGAAGTGGTTGTCAGGTATGCGTTCATAGGTTGAGAATAGTTATGAGTGTCACGGATCATCATATTCATCATGGTTGAAGTGCAAGAGAATATCTTAGAATAGGAATAAGCTTGAATTGAATAAGAAAACAATATTACTTTACATTAATTCATGAGGAACAACAGAGCTCCACACCTTAATCTATGGTGTGTAGAAACTCTACCGTTGAAAAATACATAAGTGATGAAGATCCAGACATGGCCGAATGGCCAGCCCCCTAAATGTGATCTCTAAACATAAAATTATCCAAAAAGATGATATGAAATAAATCACTAAAAGTAGTTTTTATACTAAACTAGTAGCTAGGGTTACATAAGATAAGTAATTGATGCAGAAATCCACTTCCGGGCCCACTTGGTGTGTGCTTGGGCTGAGCATTGAGCTTTCATGTGTAGAGACTCTTCTTAGAGTTAAAATCTAGGTTGTAGCCTGTTTCTGACGTTTAACTCTGATTTGCAACCTGTTTCTGGCATGTAACTTCAGAATAGGGCAGGAAGTTGGCGTTTGAACGCCAGTTTGCGTTGTCAAAACTCGGAAAAAGTATGGACTATTATATATTGACGAAAAGCCCTGGATGTGTACTTTCCAACGCAATTGAGAGCGCGCCAATTTGGTTTCTGTAGCTCCAGAAAATTCATTTCGACTGTAGGGAGGTCAGAATCCAACAGCATCTGCAGTCCTTTTTCAGCCTCTGAATCAGATTTTTGCTCAGGTCCCTCAATTTCAGCCAGAAAATACCTGAAATCATAGAAAAACACACAAACTCGTAGTAAAGTCTAGAAATGTGAATTTTGCATAAAAACTAATAAAAACATAGTAAAAACTAACTAAATCATGCTAAAAACTACTAGAAAACAATGCCAAAAAGCGTATAAATTATCCGCTCATCACAACACCAAACTTAAATTGTTGCTTGTCCCCAAGCAACTGAAAATCAAATAGGATAAAAAGAAGAGAATATACTATAAATTCCAAAATATCAATGAAACTTAGCTCCAATTAGATGAGCGGGACTAGTAGTTTTTTGCCTCTGAACAATTTTGGCATCTCACTTTATCCTTTGAAGTTCAGAATGATTGGCTTCTATAGGAACTCAGAATTTAGATAGTGTTATTAATTCTCCTAGTTCAGTATGTTGATTCTTAAACACAGCTACTTTATGAGTCTTGGCCGTGGCCCTAAGCACTTTGTTTTCCAGTATTACCACCGGATACATAAATGCCACAGACACATAACTGGGTGAACCTTTTCAGATTGTGACTCAGCTTTGCTAGAGTCCCTAATTAGAGGTGTCCAGGGTTCTTAAGTACACTCTTTTTGCTTTGGATCACGACTTTAACCGCTCAGTCTCAAGCTTTTTCACTTGACACCTTCACGCCACAAGCACATGATTAGGGACAGCTTGGTTTAGCCGCTTAGGCCAGGATTTTATTCCTGTGGGCCCTCCTATCCATTAATGCTGAAAGCCTTGGATCCTTTTTACCCTTGCCTTTTAGTTTAAAGGGTTACTCGCTTTTTGCTCTTGCCTTTTGGTTTAAAGAGCTCTTGACTTTTTCTGCTTGCTTTTTCTTTCTCTTTCTCTTTTTTTTCTCCACTTTTTTTTTCACAAGCCTTGCTTTTTCACTGCTTTCTCTTGCTTCAGGAATCAATTTTATGGTTTTTCAGATTATCAATAACATTTCTCCTTTTCCATCATTCTTTCAAGAGCCAACAATTTTAACATTCATAAACAACAAATTCAAAAGACATATGCACTGTTCAAGCATTCATTCAGAAAACAAAACTATTGTCACCACATCAATATAATTAAACTAATTTCAAAGATGAATTCAAAATCATGTACTTCTTGTTCTTTTGTAATTAAAACATTTTTCATTTAAGAAAGGTGATGGATTCATAGGACATTCATATCTTTAAGGCATAGACACTTAGACACTAGTGATCATGTAATAAGACACAAACATAAATAAAACATAAGGCATAAGAAACAAAAAACAGAAAAATAAGGACAAGGAAATTAGGAAACGGGTCCACCTTAGTGAGGGTGGCGTCTTCTTCCTCTTGAAGAACCAATGGTGTTCTTGAGCTCCTCTATGTCTCTTCCTTACCTTTGTTGCTCCTCCCTCATAGCTCATTGATCTTCTCTAATCTCGTGGAGAAGGATGGAGTGCTCTTGGTGCTCCATCCTTAGTTGTCCCATGTTGGAACTTAATTCTCCTAGGGAGGTGTTGATTTGCTCCCAATAGTTTTGTGGAGGAAAGTGCATCCCTTGAAGCATCTCAGGAATTTCATGATGAGGAATTTCCTCATGCTCTTGTTGAGGTCCATGAGTGGGCTCTCTTATTTGCTCCATCCTTTTCTTAGTGATGGGCTTATCCTCATCAATGAAGATGTCTTCCTCTATGTCAATTCCAGCTGAATTACAAAGGTGACAAATGAGGTGAGGAAAGGCTAACCTTGCCAAAGTGGAGGACTTGTCAGCCACCTTATAGAGTTCTTGAGGTATAATCTCATGAACTTCCACTTCCTCCTCAATCATGATACTATGGATCATGATGGCCCGATCCACAGTTACTTCGGATCGGTTGCTAGTATGAATGATAGAGCGTTGGATGAATTCTAACCATCCTCTAGCCACAGGCTTAAGGTCCGGTCTTCTCAATTGAACCGGCTTGCCTCTTGAGTCAAATTTCCATTGAGCTCCTTCCACACATATGTCCATGAGGACTTGGTCCAACCTTTGATCAAAGTTGACCCTTTTAGTGTAGGGGCGTGCATTTTCTTGCATCATTGGCAAGTTGAACGCCAACCTTACATTTTCCGGACTGAAATCTAAGTATTTCCCCCGAACCATTGTAAGCCAATTCTTTGGATTTGGGTTCATACTTTGATCATGGTTCCTAGTGATCCATGCATTTGCATAGAACTCTTGAACCATTAAGATTCCGACTTGCTGAATAGGATTGGAGAGTACTTCCCATCCTCTTCTTCTAATCTCTTGTCGGATCTCCGGATATTCGCCCTTTTTGAGCTTAAAAGGGACCTCAAGGATCACCTTTTTCTTGGCCACAACTTCATAGAAGTGGTTTTGATGGACCTTTGAGATGAATCTCTCCATCTCCCATGACTCAGAGGTGGACGGAAGTGTTTTCAAGTAGAACGGAAGTGTTTGTCAGGCACGGAAGTTGTGTGCAAATGAATATCTTAGAATAAGAATAAGCTTGAATTGAATAGAAAAATAGTAGTACTTGCATTAATTCATGAAGAACAGCAGAGCTCCACACCTTAATCTATGGGGTGTAGAAACTCCACCGTTGAAAATACATAAGAGATAACGGTGGTCATTGGCTTCGGCCCCAGAGGGTGAACCAGAATAACCAAGATGAAAATACAATAGTAAAAGGTCCTATTTATAATGAACTAGTAACCTAGGGTTTACAGAAATGAGTAAATGATGCAGAAATCCACTTCCGGGCGCACTTGGTGTGTGCTTGGGCTGAGCATTGAAGCTTTCACATGTAGAGACTTTTCTTGGAGTTAAATGCCAAATTTGGTGCTAGTTTGGGCGTTTAACTCCAGCTTTTATGCCAGTTCTGGCGTTTAACGCCAGAATATGGTAGAAAGTTGGCGTTCAAACGCCAGTTTGCGTTATTAAAACTCGGGCAATGTATAGACTATTATATATTACTCAAAAGCCCAGGATATTTACTTTCCAACGCAATTGAGAGCGCACCAATTGGGCTTCTTTAGCTCCAGAAAATCCATTTCGAGTGCAGGGAGGTCAGAATCCAACAGCATCTGTAGTCCTTTTTCAGCCTCTGAATCAGATTTTTGCTCAGGTCCCTCAATTTCAGCCAGAAAATACCTGAAATCACAGAAAAATACACAAACTCATAGTAAAGTCCAGAAATGTGATTTTTAAATAAAAACTAATAAAAATATTATAAAAACTAACTAAATCATACTAAAAAAACCTAAAAATAATGACAAAAAGCGTATAAATTATCCGCTCATCACAACACCAAACTTAAATTGTTGCCTGTCCCCAAGCAACTAAAAACAAAGTATGATAAAAAGAAGAGAACATACAATAAATTCTGAAAACATCTATGAAGATCAGTCTTAATTAGATGAGTGGGGCTCTTAGCTTTTTGCTTCTGAATAGTTTTGGCATCTCACTTTATCCTTTGAAGTTCAAAATGATTGGCATCTATAGGAACTCAGAATTCAGATAGTGTTATTGATTCTCCTAGTTAAGTATGTTGATTCTTGAACACAGTTACTTTCTGAGTCTTGGCCGTGACCCTAAGTATTTTATTTTCTAGTATTACCACTGGATACATAAATACATAAATGCCACAGACTCATAATTGGGTGAACCTTTTCAGATTGTGACTTAGCTTTTCTAGAGTCCCCAATTAGAGGTGTCCAGAGCTCTTAAGAACACTCTTTTGCTTTGGACCACGACTTTAACCGCTCAGTCTCAAGCTTTTCACTTGACACCTTCATGCCACAAGCACATGGTTAGGGACAGCTTGATTTAGCCGCTTAGGCCAGGAATTTATTCCTTTAGGCCCTCCTATCCATTAATGCTCAAAGCCTTGGATCCTCTTTACCCTTGCCTTTTGGTTTAAAGGGTTACTGGCTTTTTCTGCTTGCTTTTTCTTTTATTTTTTGCCAAATGTTTTTTTTCACAAGCTTTGTATTCACTGCTTTTTCTTGCGTCAAGAATCAATTTTATGATTTTTCAGATTATCAATAACATTTCTCCTTTTTCATCATTCTTTCAAGAGCCAACAATTTTAACATTCATAAACAACAAATTCAAAAATATGCATTGTTCAAGCATTCATTCAGAAAAACAAAAAGTATTGCCACCACATCAAAATAATTAAACTACTTTAAAATTTGAAATTCATGTACTTTTTATTCTTTTGCAATTAAAAACATTTTTCATTTTAGAAAGGTGATGGATTCATAGGACATTTATAACTTTAAGGCATAGACACTAAGACACTAATGATCATGTAGTAAAGACACAAACATAGATAGAACATAAAGCATAGGGAACGAGAAAAAAAATAGAAAAATAAGAGCAAGTAAATTAAAGAACGGGTACACCTTAGTGATGGCGGCTAGTTGTTCCTCTTGAAGATCCAATGGAACGCTTGAGCTCCTCTATGTCTCTTCCTTGCCTTTGTTGCTCCTCCCTCATAGCTCTTTGGTCTTCTCTAATTTCATGAAGGAGGATGGAATGCTCTTGGTGTTCCACCCTTAGTTGTCCCATGTTGAAGCTTAATTCACCTAGGGAGGTGTTAATTTGCTCCCAATACTTTTGTGGAGGGAAGTGCATCCCTTGAGGCATCTCAGGGATTTCATGATGAGGCATTTCCTCATGCTCTTGTTGAGGTCCATGAGTGGCCTCTCTTGCTTGTTCCATCCTTTTCTTAGTAACGGGCTTGTCCTCATCAATGAGGATGTCTTCCTCTATGTCAATTCCAGCAGAATTGCAGAGGTGACAAATGAGATGAGGGAAGGCTAACCTTGCCAAAGTAGATGACTTGTCCGCCACCTTGTAGAGTTCTAGGGATATAACCTCATGAACTTCTACTTCCTCTCCATTAATGATGCTATGGATCATGATAGCCCGGTCTATAGTAACTTCAGACCGGTTGCTAGTAGGAATGATTGAGCGTTGGATGAACTCTAACCATCCTCTAGCCACAGGCTTGAGGTCAATCCTTCTTAGTTGAATTGGCTTGCCTCTTGCGTCTCTCTTCCATTGACCGCCTTCCACACAAATTTCCATAAGGACTTGGTCCAACCTTTGATCAAAGTTGACCCTTCTAGTGTAGGGGCGTGCATCTCCTTGCATCGTGGGCAAGTTGAATGCCAACCTTACATTTTTCGGACTAAAATCTAAGTATTTCCCCCGGACCATTGTAAGCCAACTCTTTGGGTCTGGGTTCATACTTTGATCATGGTTTTTGGTGATCCATGCATTGGCATAAAACTCTTGAACCATTAATATCCCAACTTGTTGAATGGGGTTGGTGAGAATTTCCCAACCTCTTCTTCGAATCTCATGTCGGATCTCCGGGTATTCACTCTTTTTGAGCTTAAAAGAGACCTCAGGGATCACCTTCTTGTTAGCCACAACTTCATAAAAGTGGTCTTGATGGACCTTTGAGATGAATCTCTCTATCTCCCATGACTCAGAGGTGGAAGCTTTTGCCTTCCCTTTCCTCTTTCGAGAGGTTTCTTTGGCCTTAGGTGCCATAAATGGTTATGGAAAAATAAAAAGCAACACTTTTACCACACCAAACTTAGAAGGTTTGCTCGTCCTCGAGAAAAAAAAGAAAGAAAGGAGTAGAAGAAGAAGAAATAGAGGAGATGGAGGGGGTTTAGTGGTCTGGCCAAGGGGGAGAAGTAGTGTTTGTGGTATGTGGAAATGAAGGAGTAAAGAGGGGTTTATATAGGAGTGGAAAGAGAGGGTAGGGTTCGTGTATTAGGGGTTGGGTTTGGGAGGTAAAGTATTTGAATTTGAATTGTGAGGTGGGTAGGGATTTTGGGGAAGAGTGGGTGGAGGTGATTGGTGAAGAGATGATGGGGAAGAGAAATGGAGGTGATTGGTGAGGGGTATTTGGGGAAGGCTGTTATGGGAAGGTGTGAAGAAGAGAGAGAGAGAGTTGAGGTAGGTGGAGATCCTGTGGGGTCCACAGATCCTGAGGTGTCAAGGATTTCTCATCCCTGCACCATGTTGGCGTGTAAACGCCCCTTGGAGTGCCAATCCTGGCGTTAAATGCCAGGTTGCTGCCTATTTCTGGCGTTAAACGCCAGCTTGTTCCCCTTTTCTGGCATTAAACGCCAGTCTGGTGCCCTTTTCTGCCGTTAAACGCCCAGAATGGTGCCAGACTGGGCTTTTAACTCCCATTCTGCTACCCTTACTGGCATTTAAACGCCAGTAAGCTTCTCCTCCAGGGTGTGCTATTTTTAATGCTGTTTTTCATTCTATTTTTGCTTTTTCAGTTATTTTTGTGACTTCACATGATCATCAACCTAAAGAAAATATAAAATAACAATGAAAAATAAATAGATATAATTGAATAAAATTGGGTTGCCTCCCAATAAGCGCTTCTTTAATGTCAATAGCTTGACAGTGGGCTCTCATGGAGCCTCACAGATACTCAAAGTATGATGATGGCCTCCCAACGCCAAACTTAGAGTTTGAATGTGGGGGCTCTGTTTGACTCTGCTTTGAGAGAAGCTTTTCATCCTTCCTCTCCATGGTTACAGAGGGAGATCCTTGAGCCTTAAACACAAGGTAGTCCTCATTCACTTGAATGACCAGCTCTCCTATGTCAACATCAATCACATCTTTTGCTGTGGCTAGGAAGGGTCCGCCAAGGATGATGGATTCATCCCTACTCTTCCCAGTGTCTAGGATTATGAAGTCAGTAGGGATGTAGAGGCCTTCAACCTTTACCCAAAAGCCTGTTACCTTGAATTGTTTGCCATCTCTTGTGAGATTCTTGCAGCTTTCACCTCAAGGATCACTAGTTTCTACATTACAGAGAGGGGCATGAGGTTTATACTTGACCCTAGGTCACACAAAGCCTTTTTAAAGGTCATAGTGCCTATGGTACAGGGTATGAAGAATTTTCCAGGGTCCGGTTTCTTCTGAGGTAATTTCTGCCTAACCAAGGTATTCAGTTCATTGATGAGCAATGGAGGTTCATCCTCCCAAGTCTCATTACCAAATAACTTGGCATTCAGCTTCATGATTTCTCTAAGGTACTTATCAACTTGCTCTTCAGCAATATCTTCATCCTCTTCAGAGGAAGAATACTCATCAGAGCTCATGAATGGCAGAAGTAAGTTCAGTGGAATCTCTATGGTCTCTATTTGAGCCTCAGATTCCTCTGGTTCCTCATTAGGAAACTCCTTGGAGGCCAGTGGACGTCCATTGAGGTCTTCCTCAGTGGAAATCACTGCCTTTTCCTCCTCTACAGGTTCGGCCATGTAGGACATGTTTATGGCCTTGCACTCTCTTTTTGGATTTTCTTCTGTATTGCTTGGGAGGGTACTAGGAGGGAGTTCAGTAACTTTCTTACTCAACTGACCCACTTGTGCCTCCAAATTTCTAATGGAGGACCTTGTTTCAGTCATGAAACTTAGTGTGGTTTTAGATTGATCAGAGAATATGGCTGCTAAGCTAGAGAGACTCCGCTCAGAACTCTTTGTCTGTTGCTGAGAAGATGATAGAAAAGGCTTGCTATTGCTAAACCTATTTCTTCCACCATTGTTGTTGTTGAAGCCTTGTTGAGGCTTCTGTTGGTCCTTCCATGAGAGATTTGGATGATTTCTCCATGAAGGATTATAGGTGTTTCCATAGGGTTCTCCCATGTAATTCACCTCTGCTATTGCAGGATTCTCAGGGTCATAGGCTTCTTCTTCAGAGGAAGCCTCCTTAGTACTGCCTGATGCAACTTGTATTTCAGAAAGACTCTGAGAAATTATATTGACTTGCTGAGTCAATATTTTGTTCTGAGCCAATATGGCATTCAGAGTATCAATCTCAAGAACTCCTTTCTTCTGAGGCGTCCCATTACTCACAGGATTCCTTTCAGAAGTGTACATGAATTGGTTATTTGCAACCATTTCAATGAGTTCCTGGGCTTCTTTAGGCGTCTTCTTTAGATGAAGAGATCCACCAACAGAGTTGTCCAATGACATCTTGGACAGTTCAAACAGACCATCATAGAATATGCATATGGTGCTCCATTCTGAAAGCATACCAGAAGGACACCTTCTGATCAATTACTTGTATCTTTCCCAAGCTTCATAGAGGGATTTGCCTTCCTTTTGTCTGAAGGTTTGGACTTCCACTCTAAGCTTACTCAATTTTTGAGGTGGAAAGAACTTTGCCAAGAAGGCATTGACCAGCTTTTCCCAAGAGTTCAGGCTGTCCTTAGGTTGTGAGTCCAACCATGTCCTAGCTCTGTCTCTTACAGCAAAAGGGAAAAGCATAAGTTTGTAGACCTCAGGGTCAACTCCATGAGTCTTAACAGTGTTACAGATTTGCAAGAACTCACCTAAAAACTAATGAGGATCTTCCAATGGAAGTCAATGATACTTACAATTCTGCTGCATTAGAGAAACTAATTGAGGCTTAAGCTCAAAGTTGTTTGCTCCAATTGCAGGAATTGAGATGCTCCTTCCACAGAAGTCAGAAGAGGGTGGAATAAAGTCACCAAGAATCTTCCTTGCATCTCCACCATTGTTGTTGGGTTCGGCCATGTTTTTTTGTCTACTTCCTTTTCGAAAATTTCTGTTAGGTCCTCCCCAGAGAGTTGTGCTTTAGCTTCTCTTATCTTTCTCTTCAAGGTCCTTTCAGGTTCTGGATCAGCTTCAACAAGAATGTCTTTGTCCTTGTTCCTGCTCACATGAAGGAGAATGAACAAGAAAGTATGGAATCCTCTATGTCACAGTATAGAGATTCCTTGAGATGTCAGAGGAAAAGAAGAATAGAAGGATGAGGTAGAGAGGAGAATTCGAACTTATAGAGAGGGAGTGAGTCCAAATTGCTAATAGAGGAGAAGTGTTAGTCTTAAATAGAAAAAGGTGAGGAGAGAGAAGAATTTTTGAAAACAAAATTAAAAAAAATTAAATTAATTAAAAGAAATTTAAAAAAGGTTGATGGTTTTTGAAAACTAAAAGTGAGAAAGCGGTTAAGTGATTTTGAAAAAGATTTTGAAATTAGCAATAAAAAAGATATGATTGAAAATTATTTTGAAAAAGATGTGGTTGAGAAGATATGATTGAGAAAATATGATTGAAAATCAATTTAAAAAGATTTGATTTTTAAAATTAATGACTTGGCTAACAAGAAATTTAAAAGATATGATTCCAAATTTCAAATATTGAACCTTTCTTAACAAAGAAGTAACAAACTTGAAATTTTTGAATCGAATCATTATTTGGTAGCAAGGATTTTCGAAATTAGTGAGAGAAAAATGGAAAGGATTTGATTTTGAAAAAGATATGATAAAAAAATATGATTTGGAAAAGATTTGATTTTGAAAAATTATGAAAATTTGAAAAAAATTTGAATTAAAAACTAACTTACCTCCCATGTATTGTTCTGGCGTTAAAAGCCCAGAATGGTATCCATTCTGGCGTTTAATGCCCATTTGGCTACCTCCTTGGGCGTTAAACGCCCAGCTAGGTACCCTGGTTGGCGTTTAAACGCCAATTTTCCTTCTTCACTGGGCGTTTTGAACGCTCAGCTTTTTCTCTGTAATTCCTCTGCTGCATGTTCTGAATCTTCAATTCTCTGTATTATTGACTTGAAAAGACATAATTTTGAAAGTTTTTTTGAATTTTTAATGATGAGAAACAACAAAATGAAACTAATTATGGAAAACTAAGATCAAATAAACAATGCATGCAAGACACCAAACTTAGAAATTTTCATATTAGAGACACTAACAAATTGAGGATGCACATGAGAAACAACAAAAGACACAAAACAAGAGAATTTAAAGATCAGACCTAAGAAAAATCATCAAGAACAACTTGAAGATCTTTGAAGAGCATAATGCATATATTCGAAAAATGCAAGAAAATTAAAAATATGCAGGACACCAAACTTAAAAATAGACACTAGACTCAAACAAGAAACACACATTATTTTTTATTTTTATAATTTTATTAAATTTTTTTGTAATTTTTCAAAAATTAATTAGAAAAAGAGAAAATAAGGAATTCAAAATTTTTAATGAGAATTCCAGAAATCATGCAATGTTAGTCTAAAACTCCGGTCCAGGAATTAGACATGGTTTTCTAGCTAGCCAAGCTTTCAGTGAAAGCTTCGGTCCAAAACACTAGACATGGCCAATGGCCAGCCAAGCTTTAGCAGATCATTACATTCAACAGCAAGATTGATAGAAATCAACAAGCTCTTGTGATGATAAGTTAAAACCTCGATCCAAAACTTTAAACATGGTTTCACAACCAGCCAGACTTCAACAAATCATCATGAAACTTTAGAATTCATTCTTAAAAATTCTGAAGACATAGAATAATTTATTTTTTCATAAAATTTTTTTTTTGAAAAGAAAAGTAAAAATAAAAAGCTTAAAATTAAAATAAAATTACCTAATCTGAGCAACAAGATGAACCGTCAGTTGTCCAAACTCGAAAAATCCCCGGCAACGGCGCCAAAAACTTAGTACACGAAATTGTGATCGTACACTTTTCACACAACTCCGTGCAGCTAACCAGCAAGTGCACTGGGTCGTCCAAGTAATACCTTACGTGAGTAAGGGTCGATCCCACGGAGATTGTCGGCTTGAAGCAAGCTATGGTCATCCTTGTAACTCTCAGTCAGGCGAATTCAAATGGTTTTGAGGTATTGATAATTAAAATATAATTAAAACAGAAAATAAGATAGAAATACTTATGTAATTCATTGGTGGGATTTCAGATAAGCGTATGGAGATGCTTTGTTGCTTCTGAACCTCTGCTTTCCTATTGCCTTCATCCAATCATTCATACTCCCTTCCATGGCAAGCTGTATGTTGGGGGATCACCGTTGTCAATGGCTACCGTCCATCCTCTCAGTGAAAATAGTCCAAATACGCTGTCACCGCATGGCTAATCATCTGTCAGTTCTCACTCATGTTGGAATAGGATCCATTGATCCTTTTACGTCTGTCACTACGCCCAACACTTGCGAGTTTGAAGCTCGTCACAGTCATCCTATCCCAGATCCTACTCGGAATACCACAGACAAGGTTTAGACTTTTCGGATCTCAAGAATGGCCGCCAATAATTCTAGCCTATACCACGAAGGTTCTAATCTTAGATTAGAAACCCAAAAGATATGCATTCAAGCTCATTTTCAAGTAGAACGGAAGTGGTTATCAAGCACACGTTCATAAGTGAGAATGGTGATGAGTGTCACATAATCATCACATTCATCATGTTCTTATGTGCGAATGAATATCTTAGAATAAGAATAAGCTTGAATTGAATAGAAAAATAGTAGTACTTGCATTGATTCATGAAGAACAACAGAGCTCCACACCTTAATCTATGGGGTGTAGAAACTCCACCGTTGAAAATACATAAGTGATAATGGTGGTCATTGGCTTCGGCCCCAGAAGGGGAACCAGAATAACCAAGATGAAAATACAATAGTAAAAGGTCCTATTTATAATGAACTAGTAACCTAGGGTTTATAGAAATGAGTAAATGATGCAGAAATCCACTTCCGGCCCCACTTGGTGTGTGCTTGGGCTGAGCATTAAAGCTTTCACATGTAGAGACATTTTTTGGAGTTAAACACCAGCTTTGGTGCCAGTTTGGGCATTTAACTCCAGCTTTTATGCCAGTTTTGGCGTTCAAATGCCAGTTTGCATAATCAAAACTCGGGCAAAGTATGGACTATTATATATTGATGGAAAGCCTAGGATGTCTACTTTCCAACTCAATTGAGAGCGCACCAATTGGGCTTTTGTAGCTCCAGCAAATCTATTTCGAGTACAGGGAGGTCAAAATCCAACAGCATCTGCAGTCCTTTTTCAGCCTCTGAATCAGTTTTTTGCTCAGGTCCCTCAATTTCAGCCAGAAAATACCTGAATTCACAGAAAAACACACAAACTCATAGTAAAGTCCAGAAATGTGATTTTTAAATAAAAACTAATAAAAATATAATAAAAACTAACTAAATCATGGTAAAAACTACCTAAAAACAATGCCAAAAAGCGTATAAATTATCCGATCATCACTTACGTTATCCCACAAGTTTTGGGGTAAAACCCACTACTCACTCAAGCTAGATTACACCTAAACAATAAGAAAACAAAGAAACTCAACAACCCAAAAGCCATTTTCGAAAATGACATAGGGTAGAGAAACTGAGAAGGAAAGAGGGAGTTTCTTTCCACTTTGTTTAAATAAAAACGAAAATCTCAACGAGAATTTCACGTGGCCGTAAACGGCTCGTCAATCGGAGCTCCATAGCTCAAGATATAGCCAAAAGAAGGAGGAGATGAATAATACTCTTCTTCTTCCTCTTTTCTCTCAAAACCAATGCTCCTTTTTGTGTGTGTGGATGTTTTGAGCTAAAAAAAGCTCATTAAAGGGTGTATATGTGTTGGTCTTGGGCCTAACTTAGGCCCGGTCCAATCGCATAGTATTTTTGGTTCGTTTGGCCCGACTTTGGGCCAAAACTTTTAAAATAAGTGCCCAGTTTACTGTTTCAAAAACTCTTCCAAGGTTTTCTACTGTTTTATTCTCTCTCACACAATACTGGATAGACTTAAGCCGGTACTGCTAGCTAATCTACCAATACGCTTTTTTACCTGAAAATTTTCAAAAGAAAATATCTTCCCACTTAGAAAAATTCACTGAATCTGAATCTCACCTTTATATTATTTTTTTTATATTTTTGAACCTATTCTGAGAAATTAAATTATTCTACTCTATTTAAGTGATTTTATGGAAAAACCTCAGTTCTTACACTTTTCATCCATATTAATGCCTCTATATTTGACCAGTGAATCTACAAAGCCTAGAAAAGTTGATATAAAAACACTAGAAATTTCATGGTTAGATGTATGAGAAACTACGAGCTTCGTAGAATTCAATGATACTAATGCACTTTTGTCTTAGCTAGAACTTTCTAGATCTCTTTCACAGGTGTGTTTATTGTTCTCAGTTTCTTTTTCGCTCATTCACTCCTCTCGCTCACTATTCTCCTTTTTTCTCTCAAAACTCTCGCTTTCAATCAAATATGGATTCTTTTCACTCAAATACTCACTCTCTTTTTCAGTTTCGTTTCTCTCATATTTTTCAAATTTCTCACATCCCAAGGACACAGTTGAGAAATTCTACACTTTGAATCTTCCAAGGACACATCTCCATCTATAGCATATTCAACAAATTCTTCCATCTCTGACTTTGAAGAATATTTAAAGACAGGCGTAGAAGAAATCCTCTTCTTATATCGATCTTTAATATTCTTCTTGAAATCAGAAACTTTGACTTTTATCTGATCCTCAAATTTTGCTCATTTGGAATCCCAAATTACTATAAATTATTGCATATGCTCCATGTTAATGGCTAATTTGACCAAATCCTCCATGGTCGTGTAACGATAACATTGTACTTTATCAACAAGTTCTTCGCGTAATCCAAACAAAAATCGTTCTATAAGAACCTCAGTACTCCTTTTAATATTAACCTTGTCGATCAAATATAGAAACTCCTTCCATCACTGATTGTGAACCTTGTTGTAACTTACAAAATTTTCTAAAAAATTTGTTGTGGTATGATGATGGCACAACTCGATTCCTCATGTGGTATGATGATGGCACAAACTGACTCCTCATAATTTTCTTCATCTTCTCCCAACTGCAAATTAGGATCTTTCCATACCGTCTTCTAGATCTTCCAAATTCAGTCCACTATATACGGACATCATCAGAAAAATTAGCTTGTACCAGTCGAACCTTATTTTCCTCTGAAAGGATGCAATTTTCAAAAATCAACGCTACCTTCCTTTTCCATCCAAAATAAGATTCAGGATTATTCCTCCCTTTAAATACAAGGATTTACAACCGAGAACCCTTTTTCGCATATAAGATTCTTTCATCATTACTATCGTAATACTCAATCATTTTTTTACTTTTTTCTTGTCGACTCTAAAATGAATTTATAGAAATTGAAGAGAAAAAAACAAAGAGACTAAACAAGACCTTTGGCACGTGTAGATAAATGAATTTAACTATGACCTATAACTGATACCAGATGATAAAAAAAATTAGAACGAAGGATAAAGAGATAAGAAAAAGGATGGAGAAAAGACGCAATAGAAAAGACATAACGGAAACATAAAAGGATAGATAAGGTTTTTTTTTTTACTAGACCTCTAAGAAACATGTTCTTAGCAACCTAGGTCGCTAGAAGGGATTTCCTACTAGACCTTCAAACAACCTGTCCCTGAGAAACTAGATCAGAGAACTGAAGTTGAAGAAATCACCACTCAGAATCACCATAGTGTTAGATCCTTCAATTTTCTTCATGCAACAAGCAAAGCAAATCACTCACCTCACTTAATCATACTAAAAAAACGTGCATAAAATACTAAAAAAATTTTATTCATCAAAAGTTGTGTAAATTATCTCACTAAAGGTGTTTAAATAGGTCCCTAACAAACTAACTAAAAGATAAGATAAGAAAACTTAATTTAAATCAGATTTGATCTTATTGGATTAGATTAGATTTGATTTATATTTTAAAATCCTAAAGATATGATAACTAATTTAAATCAGATTTGATCTTATTAGATTAGATCATATTTGATTTAAATTTAAAATCCTTAAAAATACTACTAAGCAAATCAGAAGTAAATCAAATCTTTCAATAAACTCTAACACCAAAACAAATAAAAATAAATGATTAAAAAATTTTAAAATTAATAATAAATTATGCCTCCCATTGAATTTGAAAAGCTTTGTTGGCTTCTTGTTGTCTTACCTTAACCCAATGGGCCTTATACGTTCTCGTCATTTTAGCACCACTATTTTTGAGACGGACTCTTGGTCTTCTTGATGTCCAAGACCGGCATGGTATAATTTTTAAATTTGACGAGATTACCATATCCAAACTACATTTTCATATTCAAAAATAATATTTGTGTTGGTGACAAATACTCTTTCAAAATCAAAATCTTTTCTTGTGATCTTTCAAAAATATATACTTGATTTTAAATTCATTTTTGAGTTTTTTCGGTTACCGATTTCTCACAAATTTTAATTTAATTCCTCGGCCATTAAACCTCATCCATTTTATTCAAAAACTAACACAATAACAGCCCCAAATCAGCCTCATTATCACAATTTGGCAGCACAAATATGACCAAATCACAAGCTTAATCACATATAACAATATATCAACAAAATTCAATATAAAGTTAACCAAACTCTATCAATAATCAATCACAGCAATCATTCTCTTATCCAACACAAATTTAATCAGTGAGAATTTATCGAAATCCTACATCCGTACGAAATCAAAACAACAAAAATTTCGGAGAAACTTTTTGATCGAGCTGCTAAAGAAGAAAATGTCAGAAATTGTATGTGCCTCCTAGAACTCCAATTGGCCAAATTCAAGAGGAAGGGAAGCTGCGTCACTGTCAACTTTTACCGAACAAAAGTGTTGCCAATGTATAGAAGAGAAGAATACGAACACTTTTATCGAATTAGAATTTTTATTAGAGTTACGGATCGCAAGAAATCAAAACTGGAAGATCAAGGAAGTCACGGTTTCCTCCCTCATTTACCATCTCTCTTTCTTTCTTTTCTTTCCTTATGGTTCGATGAGTTAATAGAAGGAGTGAAAAATGATGATGGTGATTAAGAAAATAATGAGTATATATATAAGTTACTAACATAAATGACATTAGTAACATAATGATAAAAGATATACGATGAAGTATTAGCAAAGTTAAGTTCATCAAAGAAATATATATAAGAATATGAATTTAATTGAATTCAAATAATTATGAAATTAATTTAATTATTTTTAATAAAATAATTTCTAAAAATAAGGAACTTCAATATATAAAATAAATTATAACTTATTTATATTTAGATTTTAAAAAATGTGGGTCATTATGCATTGCATGTCGCTGCTGCCATCAAGATCACCGTCGTCGTCGTCCAGTGTTGCCCTCGCGTCGCATTGAAGAAGAGAGGGAGAAGGGAACGAAAGCCAGTGGCCCAGGGGGAGGAGTTGCTGCCGTTTGTGCCTCCCGTCGCCGTTGCTCCCTTATCGCTGCCGCTGTTTGCATAGTCACCGGAGGGAGCCGTAGCTGTCAGCACTGCCATTGGAGCTGCTGCTCCATTCCATCAGTCTTCTTTGTTACAGAAAGTTGTTCCTGCTCCAAAAATCTTGCTGTTGTTGGGCAGGTGAGTTTCAACTTCGGCCTTGTTATTTTTCTTTCAGTTTCAATGTTGTAAATCATTAGTACATCTTAAATTTGTTGTTGAAAGTTAAGTTTTTTGCTAAAATTATAATTTAGCTAATTTTGTTTTGCTTAATACTAGGAATTTAAAAATTATAACAGTTGAATTTGTTGTTGCAAATTATGATTGAGATGAATTTGTTGTCGTATGTTGAATTGTTGCTGAAAAATGATGGAACATTGACACCATTGGCCATTGAATTAAGTGTGCCATACCCTGGCAGGGACCCATTTGGTGCTGTTAGCAGAGTTGTCTTACCTGCTAAAGAAGGTGTTGAAGGTACTATTATAACAGAAAAGACATTAGGAAAGAATTCGTGTACAAAATTTTGATTAAAAGGCATTTATCTTCCTGTTCTGAGTTGTCAAAGTTCTTAATAACAAAATTGCAAATTTACAATTATGTTAGTGTTAGAAATGTCCAATATGCCTTAAATTTCATCATTTTGTCTTGAGCTAATCTTTAACTTTATTATTTCTTCTCTATCATTTAGAAGAAACTATTTAGGCTGTTTTTTATTTATACTTTTCAGGCACATTATCTTTGTCCTTCCCCCATTCTAACTTCGTTAGTGGATCTACAAGTTAATGTGATCTTTACAAAAAGAGCTACCATGATAAAATGTGTAAGCTTTATTGATGATTTTTGTACTTGCTTTTGTAGTTGATATTGTTATATCTAATAACCATTTATATGTCACTCTTATGAGTTCTTTGTGGACAAGAAGAGTTGGAGAGCTTCCATTCATAGGTATGTGCCTAGAAAGATCAGGTATGCACACTATAGACAGGGTGAGTTGTTGTTGTTGTCGGATGCAGGCTAGCATTGCAGCTTCTGTTTTCGACATATCAACGAATTCATATTCAAGATGAAAGCTTACATCCATACTGACCGGGTGTGCTTCTCTCGTTACTTAAGCTCTGAAAGGATTCATGATGTTATATGCAGAGGTGCTGACTTGTTCGACATGCTTCTGGAAGAGTACACATTCAGGGAGATCATTGGGAAGATGGGGCCGATCCCTCATTCCTACTCGGCCATGCATCTTCCTGCGTATTTGTTGAACAATGCAGATAAGTACAAGTACTTGTTACCTGGTAACTGCATAAGAGAATTTGGCTAACTCAATATCACAACTTTAATTTCCTTGTATATTGATAGTGTCTTTATTAAAATCATTTTTCGTGTTATTTTGCAAAGTAGGAAGGAAACAGTAACCTCAAGGCTAAGGAGCCGCTTCTTCAATGCACTCGTGCATACAGAGAGGTAAAATTCACTATTAATGTTCGTTAACACACTGAGCTTTGAATTGCTTCTCTAATATATTTATATCAGCAAGGTACACCTGATTCGTTATATGGCTAGAGAGTTATACTCTTTCAACTGATTCCTTCCATAAAACAATGGTAAGTCTCTTTATGATTAAATTTTGGGATTGGAAAGAATAGTGAATTGTCCTTCTATGGTTATATGTTGTGGTTAGTCTATGATATTATTTTGCTACTGTATTTACTTTGGTGTTGCCAGCTAAAAGCAGGACATAATCATTTATACGTTAGTAGTCAATTTCAAACCATAAGTTACAATAATTTCAAAACAGAAAAATCTTAGCTATATATGTAAACTGAAATAAAATAATAAGGACCGGGTGAATTAGAAAATTACATGTATATCTTGGAATGTTGATAATTATTATAAAATAATAAATTGAACTTTTCCTTTTTAATTAAACTTTTTGGACTATTATTTTTAATTCGTTCTTCATCTAGTTAACTAGTATAGAACTTAATTAACTTTCAGCCTTTTACTTGATAATAATATATTCATTGGCCTGAATCTTTTTAACAGTATTGATGACTTTTATAGGTTGCTTCCATGTCTTTTTTTTTCTTGTTTTTTTAAATAAGAAAACCAAGACTACTTATTGTTTGGTCCCTAACAAAGGATCTTAGATCTTAAGGTTAGTACCTCACATTGCTTATTTCTTGTTCATTGAATTGGCATACTTTACTAATTATAGTTTCTATTTTTATTTGAAATAATCAATGTATGAGAGCTCTAAAGTCAGCACAATCAAATCAATGAATAATGGTTACCTTTAGTATTTAGTAGTTTGAATTATAATTACTATAATATTGATACGTGAGCATCTTGTAACCTTTTTTCTTTTATTTTTTAGTTATTTTCAGTTAAGTTTTATTAAGTTTTATATTATTTTAGTGCAAAAATCATCTTTGGATGTTACTTTAAGTTGTTTTAGTATTTTTATGATTTCATGTGAAATTCAGAGCAATTTAGTAGAATTTTGAGTAGAAACAGAATAGTTGGCGGTGCATCCCCCTAGGGCGCCAAACGCCACGCACAAAACAAGGAGTTCTGCCCCCTCTAGGGCACTGGCGTTTAGCGCCAGGCAAGCTTATCCGAATTTGAAGGCCCACTCTTACAGCATCTCTAGTTGGATTTATCTTTTATTAGTTATCTTTTATTTTATATTTGTAATTCTTTTATTTTAACAACAATATCTTTTAGTTTTAGGATTTAATATTTTATTTTATTTTCAAATCAAATTAGGTTAGATATAAAAGGAAAAAAAATTCTCCCTTTAGAAGGATTCGAACTCTTTTAGTTTTTGGTGTACCTTTCAGAACCCTAGTTTTTCTCTATAAGTCATGAGTCACTAAACCTCTCTAGTTAAGGTTAGGAGATTTATTTATCTTCTATAGATTGAAATTATTGCTTTTCTATTTTAATTGATGTACTGATTCAATTTCAAGGATTACTTTCGTACTTAATTTTATGAATCTGGGGGAACGAAAGTATGACCTTTATTCTAGAAGCATTCTTGTGACCCTTGGAAGAGGTCTCTCACCTGAACACAGTTTGATAGTAAATTCCTCCTAAATTGCTAATTACATGAACTAATTGGGATACATGACATATAATCCTATTAGCTTTGGGTAATTAGGATTTTTGTGGCCATAAACTAGTTTTGAACTTAACCCTCTAATCTGAATCAAGTGACCACGACGGTCGTGGTTGACGAAGGTTAGAGGACACTAAATCACTAAGACATTAGGGTTTAGTCATTTACAGTTTGCCATAAGATGAATCATGCATTGTTAAAATAGTTGGTAAGAAGTTTTAATCCGGAAAAGTGAACATCTCCGAAACCTTAACTGTTTTTCTCTCAGTGTTTTTTTACACCAAACATCTTCTTTGCTTTCTTTACTCTTTGATTTAATGTTTTATGCGATTTTAACCACCAAAACAACTTCGTCATTCGCCTGACTAGGCAACCAGTTAGCTATTGTTGCTCAGTTCCTCAGTCCTCATGGGATTGACCCTCACTTACCTGAGGTATTACTTGGACTATCCGGTGTACTTGCAGGTTAAGTTGTAGATATTCCTAAATTTTGCGCCAAGTTTTTGGTGCCGTTGTCAGGGACTGACGGTTGTTGACAACTACCCGTTGTCGGGTTGCTTAAATTAGGTATTCTTCTTAGGTTTGTTCATTTATTTTTATTTTATTTTCCTTTAAAATTGTTGAATTTAGCTTTATTTATTTTTTCTTAATTTTTTATTTTAAGTTTGGTGTCCCATTAGTGATTTTATTTTCTTTTCTAAATTTTTTAGTATTTTTCCTTGCTTAGTTTTTGAAAATTTTAGGGTAATTTCTCTTTCTTATTTTTTGAAAAATTTTTAGTCATTTAATTGCTTTATTTTATTTTATTTCGTTTTACATAGGATATCTCACTGGGAGTCCTCTATACTCTAACATAGAGACTCCCACTTTTCTTTGTTTTCTGTCTGTTTATGAGCAGGAATAGGGACAAGAAACCCTTTCTTGAATTTGATCCTGAACCTGAGAGGACCTTGAGGTAGTGTTTACAACAAACTAGAGCTTACAAAGCCGAAGAGAATCTCAGACATAGTTTTGAGAAGGAAGCTGAAGAGCTCACCATGGATCCTAATGGAAGGAATCCGAATGAGCAAGCTAGGAGGACTCTGAGCTCCTACACTGCTCCTACTCCTAACTTTTATGGGTGCAGTATTTCCATACCTACTATTTGTACTAATAATTTTCAGTTGAAGCCGCAGTTGATCACTCTAGTGCAACAAAACTGCCAGTTTTATGGACTCCCACAGGAGGACCATAATTTATTTAACTCTAATTTCCTGTAGATCTGTGACACTATAAAGACTAATGGAGTGAACTGGTGCACGGAATTGCAATCACACCTTTGCAACTCTGCACAACTAACCAGCAAGTGCACTGGGTCGTCCAAGTAATACCTTACGTGAGTAAGGGTCGAACCCACGGAGATTGCCGGCTTGAAGCAAGCTATGGTTATCTTGTAAATATTAGTCAGGAGATTAGTGATAAAAATGATTTTGTTTATAAAAAGTAAATAACATGAAATGAATGATACTTGTGATTTGGTAATAAGGAACAGGTTGAGGTTCCGGATATGCTCTGTCGTCTAAATCTTTGCTTTCCTACTGTCTTCTTCTCCAAACACGCATGACTTCCTTCAATGGCAAGCTGTATGTTGGTGGATCATCGTTGTCAATGGCTACCATCCGTCCTCTAAGTGAAAATGGTTCAGGTACAGTTTTCGCACGGCTAATCATCTGTCGGTTCTCACTTGTATCGAAATAGATCTCTCTATCCTTTTGCACACTGTCACTGCGCCCAACATTCGTGAGTTTTAAGCTCGTCATAGTCATCCCGTCCCAGATCCTACTCAGAATACCACAGACAAGATTTAGACTTTTCAGATCTCAGGAATGCTGCCAATTGGTTCTAGCCTCTACCACGAAGGTTCTAATCTCACAGATTCGAATGCTTTGTTGTCAGGAGAGGCAAATCAAATCCGTGGATCAGAGACCCAAGAGATACACACTCAAGCTGTCACCTAATGACTACGTTGAGCTCAGATAGAACGGGAGTGGTTGTCAAGCACGCGTTCATAAATTGGAGAATGATGATGAGTGTCACGGATCATCATATTCTTTATATTGAAGTACGAGTGAGTATCTTAGAATAGAATCAGGCGTGATCAAATAGAAAATAATATTAATTGCATTAATCCATTGAGACACAGCAGAGCTCCTCACCCCTACCTATGGGATTTAGAGACTCATGCCGTAGAAGATACAATTCGAGATGTAAAATGTCATGAGTTACCAAATGAATCCCTAAAAGTAGTTTTTATACTAAACTAGTAACTTAGGTTTACAGAAAATGAGTAACTAAGTGCAGATAGTGCAGAAATCTACTTCTGGGGCCCACTTGGTGCGTGTTTGGGCTAAGCTTTGAAGTTTTCATGTGCATAGGCCATTCTTGGAGTTAAACGCCAGCTTGGGTGCCAGTTTGGGCGTTTAACTCCAGTTCTGGTGCCAGTTCCGGCGTTTTACGCCAGAAAATGGTATCTGGCTGGCGTTTAAACGCCAGTTTGGGCCATCAAATCTTGGGGAAAGTATGGACTATTATACATTTTTGGAAAGCCCAAGATGTCTACTTTCCAACGCAATTGAGTGCGCACCAATTGAATTTTTGCTGCTCCAGAAAATTTACTTCGAGTGTAGGAGGATCAGAATCCAACAGCATCTGTAGTCCTTTCTCAGCCTCTGAATCTGATTTTTGCTCAGGTCCCTCAATTTCAGCCAGAAAATACCTAAAATTACAAAAAAACACACAAACTCATAGTAAAGTCCAGAAATGTGATTTTTGCATAAAAACTAATAAAAATATAATAAAAAGTAACTAAAACATGCTAAAAACTACCTAAAAATAATGCCAAAAGCGTATAAAATATCCGCTCATCACAACACCAAACTTAAACTGTTGCTTGTCCCCAAGAAACTAGATAAATAAAATAGGATAAAAAGAAGATAATGATGCAAAAACATCTCAGAGTCTTCAATAAAGCTCACAATTCAAATTAAATGAGCGGGGCTTATAGCTTTTTGCTTCTGAACAGTCTTGGCATCTTAATTATCCTCTAAAGCTCAGAATGATTGGATTCTTTAGGAATTCAGAATTCACAAGAGTAGCGCCTAGTGTCTTCCCTTGGTATCCCTCTTCGAATCCTGGTGGAAGCACTTTGATTCATTTTTGCTTATTTTTGGCCCTTAAAGATGCCTTTCACTCGTGCCTCAATTATATGCCAAATATGGATTGCCATATATCGTTGGAAAGCTCTAAATGTCAGCTTTCCAACGCAACTGGAAGCACATCAATCGGATATCTGTAGCTCAAGTTATGGCCCTTTGAAGGAGGCATGGTCATGCTGTGAGCGCCCAGATTTTAACTTAGCCAAAATTTTTGCTTCCAAGCTCATTTTCCTTGATTTTTCCTTGAAGAAGCCCGAAAAAGCTCTTGGGCAAGAGCTTTTAAGCTCTTGGCAAGAGCTTGGCTTTTGATTATTTGAAGTAAAGCTCTCCACAAGAGCTCTAAAGCTCTCGGCAAGAGCTTTATGCTCTTGCTCCTTGTTTTGAGCTACGCTTTTCTTCCTTTGGGCCACACTTCTCTTCCTTGATTTGGTCATGGGCCACGCTTTTAACAGCGTGGCCTAAGCCTCCAAAGTGTGCTCCAACTTCAAAGTGTGCCCCAAAGCTCTTTTTTTTCCTTTTTAACTTATTTTGTGCTTCTTTGCTTCTTTTTCTTCTTATTTCCTACAAGATTTATAAAATTAAAAGATCAAGGAAATATACCAATTAAGTACAAAAGCATTCAATATTTAAGCACAAATCATCAATTTCTTGTATGAAAAAGCATAGAAAAATATGACATGGTGACATGTCATCACAACACCAAACTTAAACCTTGCTTGTCCCCAAGCAAGAAAAGAATCATGCAATTTAAGATTGACAATCCAAGGTAAGAAGAATAGCAAGTTAATGTTCATGGTAGGCTAGTTTCTTATGAATGCTACAATCACAAGAGAAATATAAATGATTGATGCTTCTATCTAGCTCAATTTATGAAATCTTTTTCCTTATAATTTTTCCTTGAAACAAGCTTTTGATTTTCTTATTAGCTTCTCCTTTTGGGTGCTTTGCCCCATGAGTTAATAACAAAGCTACGATTCTAAATGCTTTGTTTTCAAGTATTACCACTTGATACATAAGCACCACAAGCATTTGAATTAGAGGACTTCATGAAGCTCATTTTTCTTTTCTTTTCTTGACTCTCTAATCATTGATGCTCAGAACCTTGAGCTTTTTGGGAGTGCTTTTGCACTTGAGCCTAGCCTTGACTTCTAAGTGTTTTGTTTTCAAGCATTTGGCTTGATACATAAACACCACAAGTACTTAACATATTGTCATTGGTACTCAGAGCCTTCAGCTTTCTCATTCTTTCCCTTTTTCTTTTTTTTTTGCCTTAATTTGTATTTGCTTCTTCAAGGTTTTTATGATTTTCAAAAGATTTCACAAAATGTACTAGATAAAAACTTCAATTAAATAAAATCCAATGCAATTGAGCAACAATTAATCATACTAGCTTTTTAATACTTGTATGCACATGCTAAGTTCTTCTTTAATGCCTTGTTTGTTTATGATCATGATGCTTTACTGCTTTAAGCTTTACAAAACTCAAGTTGGTAGTCATAATGGCATGGCAACATGTTACAAATCAATATTCAAGCTATGCTTATTCATACCACACATGCATACAGAGAATATAAAGACAATCATGCATTTTAAGTGCTGGAAACAAATGAGGAGAAAAGGAACTCTACAACCTTGTAGTTCATCTTCATTATTGTTGTCCTTTTTCCTCTATTCTTCCTCCTTCCCTTGCCAAACTCAGAATGCTTGCTCATCCTCAAGCAACAATTAGAACAATGGCTATGGGGCTAAGATGGATCATGAATGTCTTACACAATGAAAAGTTAGTAGTACATGTGTTCTAAGCAAGCAAAATTAAAGATAATAATCAAGGCACAAGAGACAGAGACATTGTGATTGCAAACTTAAGAAGGTGAGCATAATACTTTGCATAAAGAATAAGTGGCACACCAAACTTAGTGTGACACTTTCACTTGGAATTGATGCAAGTATCTTGTAAGGATTAGAACCAAATTTTGTTGCATAGCAACACCAAACTTAGAATGCAACCACATGTCAATTTATTTGAAATAAAACTAAACGAAAGAAACTATTATATGTTAAATACAATCACCAAGCCAAGAATCTATCATGAATAAAGCTCTCTTGGTAGTGTATTAACAAACACAGTAAATAAAAGAAAGCATTTAAAACAAGGGAATGACTGAAAACAAAGAGAAAACTAAAATTGTCTCACTAAAAGAAAGATAACAGTGCAAAGAACATTATGATTATACAAACAAGTGGTGTTGCTGAATGATTTGCATAGAAAAATAAGTGGCACACCAAACTTAGAATCTTGGTGTGTCACTTTTATTTTTTTTTTTTTTTGATCTGATGCAATCTTCCAAAAAGATTGAAAACAATTTGTTGCAAGGCAACACCAAACTTAGAATGTAACCATATGTCATTTTATTGAATTTAAACAAAGTAAAGAAAGAGAACAAAGCATAGAAGAGAAACGTTACCTACTGTTGGCATGTTGTTCTTTACTTTCTTCCTCTTCTTCCAGTTTGTTAAGAGGAATGACCTCAAGGGAGGAGAAGATTCAGCTATTGCCCCCTGTCTTGGTCTCTCCTCAGCAAGCTTTCTTTTGTTAATGGCTTGATTGAGCTTGCTTGCTGGATCAGGGGGAGGATTGCTTGTAGTTGACCTTCTATTCTTCATGAATATTGTCCTTTGTAGCTTGGTCACAATCCTCTTTTCGGTGCATTTGTTAATTGCCTTCACTTTCTTGAATCCAAGTCTTGGTGGTTGTGTGATTGTTGGAGTTTTATCTTCATCCAGAGCCTCTTGAATTAGTGGTTCCATGAGCCCTTCCTTTATGCACTTCTCTGCTTCACTTGAGTTTGGAATGACTTCCTCACTTTCTTGCTCTTCCACTTCATCCTTCACATCCATCAATTGGTCTTCATTTTCCTTGCTTAGTAGTTCTAAGCGTTTATCTGTGTCCTCCAATTGCTTATCCGTCTCCTGAGAAAGGATTTCTAGTTCCCTCTGGGATTGTTGATATTTCTCTGCCATTCTGTTGAACCTAGACTCAAGTTCTGAGAGTCTTTGGCTCGTGGAGGTTTGTGTTGAGGCATAATCAAGTGATGAAGAACTTTCAAATGAGAAATCGGGACGTGAGGGTGGATGCTCTTTCATTCCTTGGTGATACTCCCAGCCACCATTAGAATAATGACTTGAATCATTTTGTGGTGGTGGGAAGTATCCCATATGATTCTCTTGCTCATCTTGTGTCTCTGAAGCAAATCTCCATGAATTGGAGTGCTCATAATTTGTATTTTCTTGGTGATATTCCCAGCCACTATTAGAGATTGGTGATGGTGGGTAATATCCCATAAAATTTGTTTGATCATAAGATGAGTTGAACTCCATTTAAATTTTGGAACACACAACACCAAGGAAAATTGAAATTACTCATATCAGAGATGAGAATTTCTTAGTGAGGCAAAAACTCAAACACCTTGGTTTCAATCTAAAATAGAAAACAAAAATAAAGAAAATGTTTGATCTAGACTTCTCACCCACTTAGTCATTGTCAATCTAAATCAATCCTCGGCAACGGCGCCAAAAACTTGATGGTGTTTTTCTGGAAAAACAAATTTTCCAAAACACCTAAAACTCACCGGCAAGTGTACCGGGTCGTATCAAGTAGTAAAACTCACTTAGAGTGAGGTCGATCCCACAGGGATTGATGGATCAAGCAACTTTAGTGGGTGATTAGTTTAGTCAAGCTAACATTGAGTGATTTGAGTGACAGTTGAAACAACAGAAAGTAAATGACAAGAGGAATTAAAGTGCAAAAGTAAATTGGACAGAAACTTAAAGAGCAAGAAATGTAAATTGCAAGAATCTTAAATGACAAGAAATGTAAATTGCATAAAATGTAAAGGGCTGGGTGCTGGAAGCAATGTAAACAGAGAAGCAAAATTTCAGTGAATAAGAACTTAGAGCAATTGCAAGAGTTGTAAATTGCAGGAAATGTAAATTGGAAGCAATGCAACAGAAAGTAAAACTGCTTGAAGAATGAAAACAGAAAGAATATGCTTGATTTGCAGCAATTTAAAAGAAGGTTGAAGATCTCAGGAGTGGAAGAGACTAGAAAACAAGTCTAGATCTCAAATCCTTCCTTGATCCAACAAGAAAACAATATTGCAGAAGAAAAAGAAGATGAAAGCAATAAAGGAAACTCAGATTTTATGCAGAAGAGGAACAAAGAGATTCCAGATCAAGTGAAACAGAATTCCTTCAATTCTTGATCCAAAATTTAAAAACAGAAAAGAAAACTAAGAGAGAAAGCAAAATGAAAACTAAAGAGTGCACAACTCCCTATTGGAGCTAGCCTCCTTTCTAATCGAGCTCCCTTTTGAAAATGAGAGTGATGCCTTTATATAGGCTTTTTACAAAATAAAATGAAATTGAAATGAAAAACAAATTAAATGAAAATCCTAATTCTAGCTTGTTCTTGTGCCTTTGAGTGATGATGTGGGCTTTGCTTGCTTTGGATTCGAAGAGAGATGGGTTTGGTTGGCCTCAATTCAATTTGGTGAAGAATTGAATTTAATTGGAATTTTGGTTGAATTTTGGCCCATGGTCCACCTCCCAGGGGAAAGCTCGGCTCTTGGCAAGATCTTTGGCCAAGAGCTTTGGTTCCCTTCCTTGCCAAAGTGTGCGCACGTTCCTTCCTTGTGACAAGAGAACAAAGCTCTTTGCAAGAGCTTGAAAGCTCTTTGCAAGAGCTTTACTTGTCCTTGAGGTGGTTCAAGTCTTGGGTGGAGCACTTGCTGGCTATTTTCCTTGGCACAAGAGTAGCGCCTAGTGTCTTCCCTTGGTATCCCTCTTCGAATCCTAGTGGAAGCACTTTGATTCATTTTTGCTTATTTTTGGCCCTTAAAGATGCCTTTCACTCGTGCCTCAATTCTATGCCAAATATGGATTGCCATATATCGTTGGAAAGCTCTAAATGTCAGCTTTCCAACGCAACTGGAAGCACATCAATCGGATATCTGTAGCTCAAGTTATGGCCCTTTGAAGGAGGCATGGTCATGCTGTGAGCGCCCAGATTTTAACTTAGCCAAAATTTTTGCTTCCAAGCTCATTTTCCTTGATTTTTCCTTGAAGAAGCCCGAAAAAGCTCTTGGGCAAGAGCTTTTAAGCTCTTGGCAAGAGCTTGGCTTTTGATTATTTGAAGTAAAGCTCTCCACAAGAGCTCTAAAGCTCTCGGCAAGAGCTTTGTGCTCTTGCTCCTTGTTTTGAGCTACGCTTTTCTTCCTTTGGGCCACACTTCTCTTCCTTGATTTGGTCATGGGCCACGCTTTTAAAAGCGTGGTCTAAGCCTCCAAAGTGTGCTCCAACTTCAAAGTGTGCCCCAAAGCTCTTTTTTTTCTTTTTTAACTTATTTTGTGCTTCTTTGCTTCTTTTTCTTCTTATTTCCTACAAGATTTATAAAATTAAAAGATCAAGAAAATATACCAATTAAGTACAAAAGCATTCAATATTTAAGCACAAATCATCAATTTCTTGTATGAAAAAGCATAGAAAAATATGACATGGTGACATGTCATCAATCACATTTGAGAAAACTTGTGAAGAGGTGGAGATCCTTAGAAAAAGGAGGATGGGAATTGAATACGCTTTGTCAATACCCTTAGGAGCTTCTTTGCCTAGGTTACCATCTACTCATACATTTGAGTGGGTAAAATTCATTTCTATTACCTTTATTATCCCACTCGAATATGGCTTGCTTAAAACGGATGGTCAACTTAGGATGCTTTGTGGGATAAAGCGTAAAAGAAAGATGTTTCGTGGCTGGTGTTGCAAATCAAGGCTCAATAGGGTTGATGCATCAAACATGAAATACAAAGGTTGGACTAGTGCTCAATTGGGCGGGTCTAGGAGGATAGTTTGGTGCTTCCATGAGAATTCATCTCTCTTGCCACCCGGAGGAAACCACTATGATCTACTCAAGGACGGGTGTGAAAACAAAGTGTGGGATCCCGGATCGAACAAGGAAGATCAACTTTGGGAGCCTATGGTTTGTGAAGAACTCCATCAAAGCTTGGAGTTATTAACTATGAATGATGAAGCACAATGGAAGTCCAAGCATTGGTGGATGTTCAAGGATGGATTCAAGCACAAGCCACCTTGATGAAGAGCTCCCCATAAGTCCAACTTAAGGACAATAAATAAAAGTGCTAGGTGGGAGACACCCCACCATGGTAACATCTTTTCATTTTTCCCTTTTGTTCATATTGGTAAAATAAGTTTAATTTCATGTTTTGTTTGATTAGATGAGTTTAATTGGGAGTCTAGTAGGTTAAATAAGGTTTTATCATGTTTTGGTAGCTGTTTGGAGGTTTGGAATGCTTGGTTTGGTGCAAAAGCATAGAAAAATTTTGAAAAACAGAGCACCAATCCACGCTTACGCACACGTGACGCGCATGCGTGGATTGTCCTGTTTCACTCACCTTCTTTTCTTCTCCTCTTTCCATTTCTTTCCTTCTTCTCTTCTCTTTCCACCTTTCAATCATCATCCAACACTACCAAGCATCATATAACACCATTTCTTTTAGTTAGTTAGTTAGTTTAATTTTTGTTTTCCATTATAAGTGTTGGATTACTAATCTTGTTTACCATTTACTGTTGCTTATTACTAATGGGATGTTAGTTTAACATCATTGTTGTTATTGTCATTGTTGGATTCCTTTGTTGAGGTTACAATTTATTACTTGGTCTTGAATTTTCGTGTTGAACATTTGTGAATACCAAGTGAGTGTTACATTGCCTTTAAGCTTCTTAACTTTTTTTGAATTGCATGTTTTGGCCACCATGCATTCATCATCTATTGTTAGGCAATTGTACATTCTCATTGCATTTTTTTAGGTGATGCTTGTTTATGGTTTACCCTTATTCACATCACTTATTTCATACATTGAGATTGTGGAATTGTGAAATTGGATCAAAAGCTTACCAAGTGACGTATTTTTGAGCTTTTCAATCTTTGTGGACCATGCTTGCTATGTGATTGATTTTTTTTACTTCTATATCCTTTTTCCTAAGTTCCATAGCATCCATGTATTTCACCTCTATGTCACTTAGGTATTGCAACAATTTCAATATGTGTCATTGATTGATGTGTGAGCTCTCCATACCATTTTGTTCATCAAATTTACTTACACATCAATCAATATCCATGCATTATCCAATTTCACAATTTCTTGATTAATTGCTTGAGTGCTTTCATGCCTCTTCACTACTTGTTTGGTTAACTTAACCTACAAGTCTTTTTGAAGTATTTCAAGCACACTAGAATGAGTGAAATGTGTGACTTCTTTTGTATAATTGTGACATGGTCTCTAAATACTAGAGTGTGAGTTCTAAACCGCACGCAAGTTAGGACCCACACACTTATTTTTCATTATTGTCACACTAATTCACTCACTCAATTCTAGTGATTTACCTCATTCCAACAATACATGCTTCCTTGCTTGTGCATTTACTTGTCTTATTATCTCCTGTTTTCTATGTTCAGGATGAATCATCATAAGCAAAAACGGAAGTGGGAGAAGAACACGCAGCATCGGCTGGCCTACCAACTGAAGGTAGCAACTAGGAAAGTCACCGTACCCCCTTGTTCATCTTTGGATGTGATGGGTTGGAAACGGATTCCAACACCTAAACTCACCAGCAAGTGTACCGGGTCGCATCAAATAATAATAACTCACATGAGTGAGGTCGATCCCATAGGGATTGAAGGATTGAGCAATTTTAGTTAGGTGGTTGATTTAGTCAAGTGAACAAGAGTTGATTTGAGTGATTTGTATCCAACAGAAGCTAAATTGCATGAAATATAAAGGGAGAGGGATAATTGACAAGAATTTAAAGTGCAGGAGAATTAAAAGAGCTGAATCTTAAAGTGCAAGTAATATAAATTGCAGAAACTTAGATTGCAAGAAATGTAAATAAATGAAACTTAAAGTGCAAGAAATGTAAATGGCTTGAATCATAAAAGGAATTGGGAGCTGGGAGTGCAGAAATTAAACAAGCAGAAGTAAATGACAATTAAAGTAGAAGGTAAATTGAAATGCACCAGATCTGAACAAGAAAGGAAGAATTGCTTGAGAAACCAAATAGAAAGTGAAATGTAGCTCAATTGCAATAACTAAAAGAAAGTTGAAGATCTCAGGGGTGGAGGAGACTAGAAAACAAGTCTAGATCTCAAGTCCTTCCTTGATCCAACAAGAACAATTGCAAAAGAAGTAAAAGAGTAAATTGCAGAAGAAGTAGAAGATGAAAGCAGTAAATAGAATTTGGATTCAAATCACAGTTTCTAGAATTATGCAGAAAAATAAACAAAGAGATCTCAAGGTGAGATTGAAACAGACTTTCTTCAATTCTCCACCCAAGATCCAAGACAAGAAGTAGAGAGTGCAGAAGCAAGAACAAGAAAGAAGAGAGATCAATTCTCCTTCCCAATTCTCAGAGATCCAAAGTGACAATTCCAAAGGAAAATAAAAATGACAATTCTCCAAAAATGAAGGTTTAAAAGTCCTATCTAAATCAAACTAGCTTCTATTTATATACTTCCTATTTTTGGATTTTTAGAATTTGGGTGGACTTCTAAATTTGGTGAAGGAATAAATTAATTTGGATTTTTAATTGAATTTTCAGCCCATGTGTTGCTCCCAGGATCAAGCTCGGTTCATGGGGAGAGCTGAGTTTTGGTGTTGCATCTGTGTTGTGCACCAAGCCTTTCCTGGCAGTGCCAAATTGCTAGCACTCGGTTCTTGCAACGAGCTGAGCTTTGGTTCCTTTGGCCTCAAATTTTTGTGCGCACAACCCCCTCCTGGTCCGTGTCAAGTGTACGTGACATGCTTCATGTGGCAAGGGAAGTAGCGCTCAGCTCTTGGCAAGAGCTGAGCTTGCTCCTTGTCTTTGGTGAGGTCCCAAGCTCGAATCCTTAGGGAAGCATTGATGGCCCTTTTTCTTTGTGCAACAAAGTGACGCCTCCTCCTTGCTTCATTGATGTGCATGGTTCGACTCCCAGGGAATGCAAACAAGCCAATTTTGGCTTATTTTCTTGCAAGGTAGCGCTTCATCCTCCCCCCTTAGCCGCTTAGACCAGGATTTGATTTCCTTAGGCCCTCCTATCCACTGATGCTCAAAGCCTTGGATCCTTTTTATTACCCTTGCCTTTTGGTTTTAAGGGTTATTGGCTTTTTCTGCTTGCTTTTTTTTTTTTGCAAGCTTTGTATTCACTGCTTTTTCTTGCTTCAAGGATCATTTTTATGATTTTTCAGATTACCAATAACATGTCTCATGTTTATCATTCTTTCAAGAGCCAACATATTTAACATTCAAGAACATCAAATTCCAAAGACATATGCACTGTTCAAGCATTCATTCAGAAGGCAGAAAGCATTGCCACCACATGTAAACAATTAGAATTTGTTTTATTAAAAACTCGAAAATTATTGCCTCCTTGTTCTAAAGAAAATCTTCTATTTTATTCATGTTTAATGATGATGAGAAAAATAAATTATAGCTTAATTGGGGATAAAATCAAAATATAAATACTAATTGCCATTATATGACTCCTAAGGTGAAACTCAAATAATAGAAAAAAAGTTATCACAGGGTTAAGGTTAAGATCAGAACTCAACAACCTTGACTTTGGGAAGCGGATGCCTCTTTAGTCTGTGGGGTGCTTGGCCCTTCAAGAGATATTTTCTGACGCTTTAGTTCTCTTAACTCACGCCCTTGCACCTCTTGTTCTCTGAGCAGTTTGCAAAGCATGCTGTTTTGATTTTGCTGTTCTTCCTTCAATTGGTCTATGGTTTCTTGTAACTTAGTGACAGATGCCTCAAGATGCTCCCAGTATTCAAATTGAGGGAGTTCTGGTAGGAATTCTTGTGCCCTCCTCTTGATGGGGTCATCCTGCATTTGTTATTTTTCCATTGTGATTTTAGTGATTGGTTGCTCCACTGAGATATACTCTGTTATTCCCATCTTTACTCCAGCATCTTTGCAGAGCATAGAGATTAGGCTTGGATAAGCAAACCTGGCATCCTTGGAGTTCTTGTTGGCAAGTATGTAGAATTCAGATGGGATCAGTTGATGAACTTCTACTTCTTTTCCCAATATAATGCAATGGATCATCACTGCTCTTCTAATATTGACTTCAGAACGGTGGCTGGTGGGCAATATAGAATGCCCAATGAAGTCCAGCCATCCTCTGGCGACTGGTTTGAGATCTTCTCTCTTGAGTTGACTTGGGGCACCCTTCGTGGTGGTGGTCCACCTGGCTCCAGGGATGCATATATCCTCTAGAATCTTATCCAGGACCTTGTTTGTTCTCATCATTCTCCTATTGAAGGAGTCTGGGTCATCTTTCAGCTGAGGTAGCTTAAAGATCTCCCTGATTTTGTCAGGGTGGATGTGAACAATATTTCCTCTGACCACAGTCCTGTAGTCATAGAGGACAGCTCCAGATATTCTCTGCCTATCTGTTTGCCACAGATTAGCGTAGAATTCTTGAACCATATTCCTTCCCACTTTCGTTTCAGGATTAGCTAGGACTTCCCAGTTCCTGTTTCGAATCTGCTCTTGGATCTCCGGATATTCATCTTCTTTCAGATCGAACTTGACTTCCGGGATCACAGATCTTAGACCCATTATTTTGTAGTAATGGTCTGAATGTTCTTTGGTTAAGAACCTCCCTTGATTCTAAAGTGGTTTTGGAATACTCTCTTTCTTGCCTCTTGGAGTGGGTTGTTTTCCTTTAGGAGCCATGTTCTTAGTGGGTATGGTTTAGTGATCACGGATAAACACACCAAACTTAGAGGATTGCTTGTCCTCAAGCAAAAGAAAAGAAAGGAGAGGGATAGAAGGAGAGCTAGTGTTGAATGGTGGATGAGAGGAAGGAGGCCGAATGTGTTTTTAAAAGGGAGGGGGTGGGTTTTTCGAAAATAGGGAGAAAGATAAGATAGAAGATATGATTTAAAAAGAGATAAGTGTGATAAGAAAATATATAATTTAAACTTGAAAAGATATGAAAGATATTTGAAAAAGATAAATTTGGATTTTTTTTGAAAAAGATAATATGGAGATTTGAAAAAGATATTGATTAGTTGAAAAGATTTTTGAATGAAAAGAGATAGATTTGTTTTGAAAATTTTGAAAAAGAGTTGAATTGGATAAAAAGAGGATTTGTGCTTATGGATTAAGATACATTTGATATTTTTAAAGTGGGGTTTTTAGAAATTAGGGATTTTAGAAATCAGGATTTGTAACATGTTTATGTAAGAAATCATGAATTGAAACATGAAAATTAAGATTAAAATGAAAAATATGAAGAAAAAACGAATTTACCTCCTCCCCACCATCCTAGCGTTTGAACGCCCAAACGCTGCATGTTTTGGGCGTTCAACGCCCAACTGCTGCTTCTCCTGGGCGTTCAACGCCCAGCTGTTGCTTTTTTCTGGCGTTGAACGCCAGGAACTCCTTTGTCACTGGGCGTTTTTCTGAACGCCCAGGACACTGTAAATCTGGCGTTAAACGCCCAGAAGGAGCTTCTTTCTGGCGTTTAACGCCCAGATGGCTATCCTTACTGGCATTCAACGCCCAGTGGATGCTTCTTTTGGGCGTTGAACGCCCAAAACAGACCTTTACTGGCATTTTCTTGCCAGTGAGCTCTTTTTCTCTATTTTGTGTGCAGAATCCTTCTGTAACCCTGTAAACTTATACAATTGACTCTTTACCTTAGTATCAATGAACTTTATATAAACAAATAAAATCAAGAATAGGGCAAAATGCTTAGAGAAAGTGATGCCCCATGGCTGGGTTGCCTCCCAGCAAGCGCTTCTTTATTGTCTTTAGCTGGACCTTGCTGAGTTTTTAATCTAGCCTCAGCCTTGAGCATTCTTGCTCAACATTGCCTTCAAGATAATGCTTGATTCTCTGTCCATTAACAATGAACTTCTTATCAGAATCAATATCTTGAAGCTCCACATAACCATATGGTGATACACTTGTAATCACATATGGCCCTCTCCACCGGGACTTCAGTTTCCCGGGAAATAGCCTGAGCCTAGAGTTAAACAACAGAACCTTTTGTCCTGGTTCAAAGATTCTAGATGACAGCTTTCTGTCATGCCACCTTTTTTATTTCTCTTTGTAAAGCTTGGCATTTTCGAAAGCCGTGAATCTGAATTCCTCTAGCTCATTCAGCTAGAGCAATCTTTTCTCTCCAGCTAATTTGGCATCAAAGTTAAGGAATCTGGTTGCCCGGTAGGCCTTATGTTCCAGTTCCACGGGCAGGTGACAAGCCTTACCATACACAAGTTGGTAAGGAGAGGTCCCTATGGGAGTCTTGAATGCTGTTCTGTAAGCCCACAGAGCATCATCCAAGCTTCGTGCTCAATCCTTTCTACGGGTACTTACAGTCCGTTCCAGGATTCTTTTTAGTTCTCTGTTAGAGACTTCAGCTTCCCATTTGTCTGTGGATGATATGGAGTTGCCACCTTATGGCGAATCCCATATCGGACCATGGCAGAGTAAAGCTGTTTGTTGCAGAAGTGAGTGCCCCCATCACTGATTAGTACTCTAGGGACACCAAACCTGCTGAATATATGTTTCTGGAGGAACTTCAGTACTGTTTTAGTATCATTGGTAGGTGTGGCAATGGCCTCTACCCACTTTGATACATAGTCAACCGCCACTAGAATATAAGTGTTTGGGTATGATGGTGGGAAAGGCCCCATGAAATCAATACCCCATACGTCAAACAACTCAATCTCCAAGATTCCTTGTTGAGGCATGGGGTAACTGTGAGGCAAATTACCAGCTCTCTGGCAACTGTCACAGTTACGTACAAACTCTCTGGAATCTCTGTAAAGTGTAGGCCAGTAGAAACCACATTGGAGGACCTTGGTGGCTGTTCGCTCACCTCCGAAATGACCTCCATATTGTGACCCATGGCAATGCCATAAGATCCTTTGTGCTTCTTCCTTAGGCACACACCTACGGATTATGCCGTCTGCACATCTTTTAAAGAGATAGGGTTCATCCCACAAGTAGTACTTTGCATCAGTAATTAATTTTTTCTTTTGTTGCCTGCTATACTCCTTGGGAATGAACCTTGCAGCTTTGTAGTTTACAATACCTGCAAACCATGGTAATTCCTGAATGGCAAACAAATGCTCATCCGAAAAAGTTTCAGAGATCTCAATAGAGGGGGAGGATGCCCCTTCCATTGGTTCTATCCGAGACAGATGGTCAGCCACTTGGTTCTCTGTCCCTTTTCTGTCTCTTATTTCTATATCAAACTCTTGCAGAAGCAACACCCATCTTATGAGTCTGGGTTTTGAATCCTGCTTTGTGAGTAGATATTTAAGAGCAGCATGATCTGTGTACACAATCACTTTTGATCCTACTAAGTATGATCTAAACTTGTCAATGGCATAAACCACTGCAAGCAATTCTTTTTCTGTGGTTGTGTAATTTTTTTGGGCATCATTCAAAACACGGCTAGCATAATAAATGACATGCAGAAGCTTGTCATGCCTCTACCCCAGTACTGCACCAATGGCGTGATCACTGGCATCACACATTAATTCGAACGGTAATGTCCAGTCTGGTGCAGAGATAACTGGTGCTGTGACCAGCTTAGCTTTCAGAGTTTCAAACGCCTACAGACACTCTGTGTCAAACACAAATGGCGTGTCAGCAGATAGCAGGTTGCTTAGAGGTTTTGCAATTTTTGAAAAATCCTTTATAAACCTCCTATAGAATCCTGCATGCCCCAGAAAGCTTCTGATTGCCTTAACATTGGCAGGTGGTGGTAATTTTTCAATTACCTCTATTTTAGCTTGATCCACCTCTATTCCCTTGTTTGAAATTTTATGCCCAAGGACAATCCCTTCAGTCACCATAAAGTGACATTTTTCCCAGTTTAAAACCAGGTTGGTCTCTTGGCATCTTTTCAAAACCAATGTCAGGTGATCAAGACAGGAGCTAAATGAGTCTCCATATACTGAGAAGTCATCCATGAAGACTTCCAGAAATTTTTCCACCATATCAGAGAAAATAGAGAGCATGCATCTCTAAAAGGTTGCAGGCGCATTACACAGCCCAAAAGGCATCCTTCTGTAAGCAAATACTCTAGATAGACATGTGAATGCTGTTTTCTCTTGATCCTGGGGATCTACTGCAATTTGGTTGTAGCCTGAATAGCCATCCAAAAAGTAGTAATAATTATGACCTGCTAGTCTTTCTAGCATCTGGTCTATGAATGGTAAAGGAAAATGATCCTTTCTGGTGGCTGTATTGAGCCTTCTGTAATCAATACACATGCGCCACCCTATAACTGTTCTTGTAGGAACCAGTTCATTTTTTTCATTATGAACCACTGTCATGCCTCCCTTTTTAGGGACAACTTGAGCAGGACTCACCCAGGGGCTATCTGAAATAGAATAAATAATCCCAGCCTCCAGTAATTTAGTGACCTCTTTCTGCACCACTTCCATCATGGTTGGATTTAGCCGCCTCTGTGGTTGAACCACTGGCTTAGCATTGTCCTCCAATAAGATCTTGTGCATGCATCTAGCTGGGCTTATGCCCTTAAGGTCACTTATGGACCACCCAAGAGCTGTCTTGTGTGTCCTTAGCACTTGAATTAGTACTTCCTCTTCCTGTGGATTTAAAGCAGAGCTTATGATCACTAGAAAAGTATCACCTTCTCCCAGAAATGCATATTTCAGGGATGGTGGTAATGGTTTGAACTCGGGTTTAGGAGGTTTTTCCTCTTCCTGAGGAAATTTCAGAGACTCTTTCAATTCCTCTGAATCCTCTAGATCAGGTGGAACATCTTTAAAGATGTTTTCCAGCTCTGATTCGAGACTCTTAGCCATGTTGATCTCTTCTACCAAAGAGTCAATAAGATCAACTTTCATGCAGTCTTTTGGTGTGTCTGGATGCTGCATGGCATTGACAGCATTCAACTTAAACTCATCTTCATTGACTCTCAGGGTGACTTCCCCCTTTTGGACATCAATGAGAGTTCGTCCAGTTGCTAGGAAAGGTCTTCCTAGAATGAGAGTAGCACTCTTATGCTCTTCCATCTCCAGCACCACGAAGTCAGTGGGAAAGGCGAATGGCCCAACCCTGACAATCATGTCCTCAGTCACGCCTGATGGATATTTAATGGAGCCATCAGCAAGTTGGAGACATATCCGGGTTGTTTAACTTCTTCAGTTAAACCAAGCTTTCTGATAGTGGATGCAGGTATTAAGTTGATGCTTGCCTCAAGATCGCATAAAGCTGTCCTGGTGCAATTTCCCTCTAATGTGCATGGTATTAGAAAGCTTCCGGGATCTTTAAGCTTTTCAGGAAAGCTTTTCAGAATGACTGCACTGCATTCTTCAGTGAGGAGAACTCTTTCAGTTTCTCTCCAATCCTTCTTATGACTCAAGATCTCTTTCATGAACTTGGCATAAGAAGGTATTTGCTCAAGTGCTTCTGCAAACGGAATCTTAATTTCAAGAGTCCTGAGATAATCTGCAAAGCGAGCAAATTGCTTATCCTGCTCCTCTTGGCGGAGTTTTTGAGGATAACGTATCTTGGCTTTATATTCCTCAACCTTGGTTGCTGTACGTTTATTTCCTACAGAAATAGTTGAAGAAGCCTTTTTAAAGGGGTTGTCATCAGCACTTGTGTGTGTCTGATCCCTCTCTGGCATTTGAGTGCCAGAGTTAGAAGCTGGAGTGACGTTAAACGTCAATTCCTCATCTGTTCCTAGCGTCTGAACGCCAGAACTGTGCTTCCTTTAGGCCTTCAACGCCAGTTCCTTGCTTGTTTCTGGCGTTGAACGCCAGTCCTGAGCATGGTTTGGGCGTTCAGCGCCAGCCTTCCACCCAATTTCTGGCGTTTTAACGCCAGAATTATTTTTTCCTGGGCTCTTACTGTCCTCAGATGGATTTTGGGTGGTTTGCTCATTCCTTGGCTTCCTGCTACCTTGAGGTGGGGTATTTAATATTTTCCCACTTCTTAATTGAACGGTTTGGCATTCTTCTGTTATTTGTTTTGACAGCTGCTGTTTTGTTTGCTTCAATTGTTCTTCCATATTTATATTAGCCATCCTTGTCTCTTGTAGTCTATCTTTGAATTCGGCTAACTGTTGTGTTAGAAAGTCCAATTTCTGATTGTATTCAGCAGCTTGTTCTACAGAACTGAGTTCAGCAGTTACTGTTTTAACTTCTTCTTTCATGGAAGGGTCACTGCTTAGGTACAGATGCTGATTTCTAGCAACTGTATCAATGAGCTCTTGAGCTTCTTCAATTGTCTTTCTCATGTGGATAGATCCACCAGCTGAGTAATCTAGGGAGATCTGAGCTCTTTCTGTAAGCCCATAATAGAAGATGTCTAACTGAACCCACTCTGAAAACATTTCAGAGGGGCATTTTCGTAGCATCTCTCTGTATCTCTCCCAGGCATCATAAAGAGATTCATTATCTCCTTGTTTAAAGCCTTGGATGTCCAACCTTAGCTGTGTCATCCGTTTTGGAGGAAAGTATTGATTCAGGAATTTTTCTATCAGTTGTTTCCATGTCCTTATGCTAGCCTTAGGTTGGTTATTTAACCACCTCTTGGCTTGGTCTTTTACAGAAAATGGAAACAGTAATAATCTATAGACATCCTGATCTACTTCCTTATCATGTACTGTGTCATTAATTTGTAAAAACTGTGCCAGAAACTCTGTAGGTTCTTCCTGTGGAAGACCGGAATACTAGCAGCTTTGCTGCACCATGATAATGAGCTGAGGATTCAACTCAAAGCTACTGACTCCAATGGAGGGTATGCAGATACTACTCCCATATGAAGCAGTAGAGGGGTCATCATATGACCCCAAAGTCCTTCTGGACTATTCATTTCCACTTAGATCCATGATGGAGAAAGGGAGATGATGTAATAAAAAAAATTATTTTTATTTATTTATTTATTTATTTATTTATTTTGAAAATAAAATAAATTAAAATAAAATAAATAAAAATGGGTGAAGATCTTCGAAAAAATGAGGAGAGAGAAAGTGGTTAGGAATTTTTGAAAAGGATATGATGATTTTTGAAAAAGGTTTTAAATTTTGAAATAAAAATCTGAATTTTAAAGGTAAATTTTGAAAATTTGCTTTAAAATAGAGAGAGAAGATATTTTTGAATTTAAAGAGGAGAGAGAAAAATAATAAGATAGCACAAGATTTAAAATTTTTAGATCTAATGCTCCTTGTTTTCGAAAATTTTGGAGGAAAAACACCAAGGAACACCAAACTTAAAAATTTTAAGATCAAGACACAAGGAAAACTCAAGAATACTTTGAAGATTCACAAGAACACAAGAACATGAAGAAAGAACACCAAACTTAAAATTTTTAGAAAACCAAAATAAGATTTTTCGAAAACCAAAGAAAAGTCAACAAGAAAACACCAAACTTAAAGTTTGGCACAAGATTTAATGTAAAAATTATTTTTGAAAAAGAATTTTAAAAAGAAGGTACCCAATTTACCAAGAACACAGACCAACGCTCTAGCCAAATGGGCAGTAAATGTAACACTTGTTTTGAAAAATATTTTTAAGAACTAAGAAAAAAAATATTATTTTTATTTTTATTTTTATAAATTTTTTTTTTGAAAAGAATATAAAAGACTCTGACCCAAAAGACAAAATTTTCCTAATCTAAGCAACAGGATTCACTGTCAGTTGTTCAAACTCAAACAATCCCCGGCAACGGCGCCAAAAACTTGGTGCACAAAATTGGATTTCACAATTCTTCACAAATTCGCACAACTAACCAGCAAGTGCACTGGGTCGTCCAAGTAATACCTTACGTGAGTAAGGGTCGATCCCACGGAGATTGTTGGCTTGAAACAATCTATGGTTATCTTGTAACTCTTAGTCAGGAAAACAATAAAATAATTCACTTATCAAATTTGATTGCAAGGAATAAAAGGGCAGAACACAAATTATACTTGTATGCAATGATGGAGAATATGTTGGAGTTTTGGAGATGCTTTGTCTTCTGAAATTCTGCTTTCCTCTGTTTCTGATTCACGCACGCACATCCTCCTATGGCAAGCTGTGTGTTGGTGGATCACCATTGTCAATGGCTACCATCCATCCATCCAGGGAAAAGGGTCCAGGTGCGCTGTCACCGCACGGCTAACCATCTGCAGGTTTTCGATCATACCGGAATAGGATTTACTATCCTTTTGCGTCTGTCACTACGCCCAGCACTCGCGAGTTTGAAGCTCGTCACATTCATTCAATCCCAGAATCCTACTCGGTATACCACAGACAAGGTTTAGACTTTCCGGATTCTCATGAATGCTGCCATCAATCTAGCTTATACCACGAAGATTCTGATTAAGAGATCCAAGATATATTCATTCATTCTACGGTGAACGGAAGTTGTTGTCAGGCACACGTTCGTGGGGGAATGATGATGATTGTCACGTTCATCACATTCATGTTGAAGTGCAAATGGATATCTTAGATAGGAACACACATGTTTGAATAGAAAACAGAAATACTTGCATTAATTCATCAGGACATAGCAGAACTCCTCACCCCCAACAATGGAGTTTAGAGACTCATGCCGTCAGAGATTACAAAGTTCAGATCTAAAAATGTCATGAGATAAAAAATAAGTCTCTAAAAGTTCTTTAAATACTAAACTAGTAACCTAGGTTTACAGAAAATGAGTAAACTATGATAGATAGTGCAGAAATCCACTTCTGGGGCCCACTTGGTGTGTGCTGGGGCTGAGACTAAAGCTTCTCACATGTCTGGGCTGTTTTGGGCGTTCAACGCCAGGCTGTAACCTGTTTATGGCGTTGAACTCCAACTTGTAACGTGTTTCTGGCGCTGGACGCCAGACTGCAACATGGAACTGGCGTTGAACGCTAGTTTACGTCGTCTATTCTTGAGCAAAGTATGGACAATTATATATTGCTGGAAAGCCCTGGATGTCTACTTTCCAACGCAATTAGAAGCGCATCAATTAGACTCCTGTAGCTCCAGAAATTCCATTCCGAGTGCAGAGAGGTCAGGATCCAACAGCATCAGCAGTCCTTTTTCAGCCTGAATCAGATTTTTGCTCAGCTCCCTCAATTTCAGCCAGAAAATACCTGAAATTACATAAAAATACACAAACTCATAGTAAAGTCCAGAAATATGAATTTTGCCTAGAAACTAATGAAAATAAACTAAAAACTAACTAAAACATACTAAAAACTATATGAAATTAACCCCAAAAAGCGTATAAAATATCCGCTCATCATCCAACAAGAATAATTGCAAAAGAAGTAGAAGAGTAAATTGCAGAAGAAGTAGAAGATGAAAGCAGTAAATAGAATTTGGATTCAAATCACAGTTTCTAGAATTATGCAGAAAAATAAACAAAGAGATCTCAAGGTGAGATTGAAACTGAATTTCTTCAATTCTCCACCCAAGATCCAAGACAAGAAGTAGAGAGTGCAGAAGCAAGAACAAGGAAGAAGAGAGATCAATTCTCCTTCACAATTCTCAGAGATCCAAAGTGACAATTCCAAAGGAAAATAAAAATGACAATTCTCCAAAAATGAAGGTTCAAAAGTCCTATCTAAATCAAACTAGCTTATATTTATACACTTCCTATTTTTGGATTTTTAGAATTTGGGTGCGCTTCTAAATTTGGTGAAGGAATGAATTAATTTGAATTTTTAATTGAAGTTTTAGCCCATGTGTTGCTCCCAGGATCAAGCTCGGTTCATGGGGAGAGCTGAGTTTTGGTGTTGCATGTGTGTTGTGCACTAAGCCTTTCCTGGCCGTGCCAAATTGCTAGCGCTCAGTTCTTGCAACAAGCTGAGCTTTGGTTCCTTTGGCCTCAAATTTTTGTGCGCACAACCCCCCTCCTGGTCCATGTCAAGTGTGCGTGACATGCTTCATGTGGCAAGGGAAGTAGTGCTCAGCTCTTGGCAAGAGCTGAGCTTGCTCCTTGTCTTTGGTGAGGTCCCAAGCTCGAATCCTTGGGGAAGCATTGCTAGCCCTTTTTCTTTGTGCAACAAAGTGACGCCTCCTCCTTGCTTCATTGATGTGCATGGTTTGACTCCCAGGGAATGCAAACAAGCCAATTTTGGCTTGTTTTCTTGCAAGGTAGCGCTTCATCTTCCCCCCTTGGCCTTGGGTTCGAGTCTCATGGCATGCACTAGCAACTCTTTTTCTTTGATTTTTTCTTGAGGCATGCCCGATAAAGCTCTTGGCAAGAGCTGAGCTTTGAAACTTTGCCTTGTTTCCTTTGCTATTGAGTAGCGCTCGGTTCTTGGCAAGAGCTGAGCTTTCCCTTTGCTTTGCCTTTGGCCTTGGAGTAGCGCTCTTTATGAGAGCTCTACGCTCTTGGCAAGAGCTTTAGGCTCTTGCTCCTTTGCTTTCTTGGCCTTGAATAAGGCTCTTGTGGAGAGCTTTGAGCTCTTGGTAAGAGCTCTATGACTCTTGCTCCATGATGTGCCACGCTTTCCTTGTTTGGCTACGCTTCCTAGGCCACGCTTTCCTGTTTTCTTTTTTTCTTCACCTACAAATAATCAAAACAACCAATCAAAGTATCACCAAATTCACAAGGTTTAAAATTCATTCAAAAACCAATTAATTTTAGCTTAAACCTCGTGACTTTGTGTCAATTAAAGGGTGGTTGATTGATTCAACAAAACCATACAATTCCACTCCAAATTACTTACTTACAATGCAAGAAAGTGCATAAAACCTAATAAAACAAGTGAAAAATGCTTGAAAAGCTAGGATTAGTATCATGTAGGTTAGTTTCTAGAGAGAGAAGATCCCTCTTCTCTCTAGAATTAGAATTAGAATTTCTTAGATCTAGGTTTAATTCATGCTTTGATTTACTTTTCCTTTACAATTTCTTGTTCCTCTACTCTTCCTCTCTCTAATTTTGTATTTCATTCTTGTAATTGCTTGCTTTGTTGTTTATGCATTCTTCCCTCTTCTATTTTCTTTTAATGCAATTTATGATTCATGTTCTTTTATGATTGATTTGCTTTATTGTTGTTTAATTCCTTACAATTGAGTAGTGTAGATTTACTTTCCTTGCTATTTTACTATGCTCTCCTTTTATGCCTTCTAAGTGTTTGATAAAATGCTTAGTTGGATTTTAGAGTAGAATTTTGTGCTCTTGGCTTGGGAAGGTAACTTAGGAACTCTTGAGTTACCAATGTCCAAGTGATTGACGATTGGGAACTATTAACTCTAGATCTCACTAATTGATTTGGTGGAAAACTAGGACTTATGGACTTGGATTGACATAGCTCACTTGACTTTCCTCTACTATTAGTTAGGGGTTAACTTAGTGGGGTTGGTCCTTGCCAATTCTCATGTTGTGGTTAGTGATTAGGATAGAGATCCTTGACCACCAACCTTTGCCAAGACCTCTTTAGTTGTTATTTTGTCTTCATTTCTATTTATTTTTCATGTCTCCTATCAAAAACCCCAAAATATGCCCCATAACCAATAACAAGGCACTTTATTGTAATTCCTAGGGAGAACGACCCGAGGTTTAAATACTTCGGTTTATAAAATTTAGGGGTTTGTACTTGTGACAAACAAATTTTTGTATGAAAGGACTATTGTTTGGTTTAGAAACTATACTTTACAACGAAAATTCATTAGTGGAATTCTAGACCACACAAAAGATCCGTTCATCAATACTCTACAACTCTGGATTCCCATGGAGGTTCGGCATCTCCTAAGTCTTCAACCACCTCTTCCTCTTTAACTATTACGGCTTTCTCCACTTGTTCCAATATAAAGCCACATTTCTCACTTTCCACCGGAGTTTCTAGTGTCTCCTTCATGCTACGCTCTTCTATTGATTCTCCACATGTAGCCATGGGAGTACTTTGAGTATCGAAGCGCAAAGATGCTAAATTACCTACTACCTCGGTCAAGGTAGCTATGAACTCTTGTGTCGTCCTTTGCATCTCTCTTTGCCCTTGAAGAAGAACACTCAAAGTGTCATGCATTATTTGGGAGGAAAGGTTCATGATAGGAGGATGGTTCATCATAACAAGGATGTCGCAGTTCAACACTCTTCATCTTTTCTACTTGTTGCACAAAACACTTCAATCCCTTGTTCTCAAGTTGAGATTCTTTAGCCATGAGAGCTTCGTGTGCTTTCCGGTTTCCCACTTGCTCCAATTGATGAAGGGTTGCTTGAAATTGATCCAGTGTTTCCTTGAGACGATCCCTTGACTCTTGTTTCGCTTGGATATCATAAGTAGGATCATAAGGCTCTTGGATTGATGGATATGGACATGGTGTATATGGAGGTGGTGGTTCTTGGAAGTAATTGGGTTGGAATTGGGGTAACTCTATGTATGGTTCATATGGCTCATGAAGTGATTGGTAAGGTTGATAAGGATTAGGATCATATGAGGGTGTTTGGTAGTAGGGGGCTCGTGAGTATGGTGGTTCAAAGCTATGTTGAGGAGGGGGTTCATAGGCATATGGTGGAGCTTGTAGGTAACTACAAGGGTTCCACCATATCCATTATCTTGGTACGCACCTTGGAATGGCTCTTGCTCATAGTAAATTGGTGGAGGTTGATTGTCACGAAAAGGTCCACCGTAACCATTGTCTTGGGATGCATAATGAGCGAATTGTTATGATGGTATAGAATTCCCTCAATTGAATGAATCTTCATTGCAAGTATAGTTCTACACCAACAAACAATCCTCCCAATCAAAAATTTGGTTGTCACAAATAATAAACCCCAAATAAGAATTAACCGAAGTATTTAAACTCTAGGTCATCTCACAAGGAATTACAATGAAATGCTCAATTATTGGCTATAAAGGGGGTAAGGGGGTTGGTTTTATGTTTTTGCAAGAAATTAAATGGTAAGAAAAGTAAATGGACAATAACTAATAAAATGAAGGGAATAGAACTCTTGGCTAGACATAGGTAAATTGAGATCACCATCCTTGTCTACAAATCATATATTGACAATTATGAGGAACCAAGCTCATTTAGTCTACTTCTAAAAGCTTTAAGTACGTAATATCTACTCCTAAGCTTGAAATACGTCAAATAAGCTTTTATCACATCAACTCATAAGTCCCAACCTATCTACTAATTAGATTAGTAGTGGGTTAGTGTCAATGGGTATCAAATTGATCACCAAGAGTTCTCAAATCACCAATTCAATGAGACCCAATGACTCAAGGTCACTCAATTCCCTTAGCCTAGGCCAAGAGTAAAGAAAACTACTCAATAACTAGTGTAAACATTTTATCAAACACCTAGTATGCAAGAAAAGTAAACATCACAAAAAGCAAGAATCAATAAAATCTATCAACTACCAATTACAAGAAAAGTAAGATCACAGCTCAAATCAACCATAAAAGAACATCAAGCCTTAAATTGCATTAAAGAAAATATCAAAATCCAACAAGAGTTCATGAACATAAAAGAGGTATAAAAGTAAAATTAACACTACAAATCATGAGAATAAAAGAGTAGAAGTAAGAATTCAAAAATGAAACAAGATGAAAACCTGAAATTGGACCTAGATCTAAGAGAAATTAACATAAGAACCCTAATTCTAGAGAGAAGAGGGAGCTTCTCTCTCTAGAAACTAACCTACATGATGCTATACTACAAACAATTGCTCCCCCCTTACCAAAGCTTGAATTCAGCATGAAATAGCATCAGAAATGAGTTGGATTGGGCCCAAAATGAGTTGCAAATTGCTGGCCACGATTTCACTTTAGTGAACCACGTGCTCCATCGGTGCGCATGATTACAGTGCGTGTGTGCGCCCCTATACGCCATGAAACTATGACAAATATTGTATCATTTTGAAGCCCCGGATGTTATCTTTTCAAAGCAACTAGAACCGCCTCATTTGGACCTCTGTAGCTCAAGTTATGGTCGATTGAGTGCGAAGAGGTCAGGCTTGACAGCTTTGCGGTTCCTTTATTTCTTCATGTGTTCTCCCACTTTGCATGCTTTTCTCCTCACTTCTTCCATCCAATACTTGCCTTATGAACCCGAAATTACTCAACAAACACATCAAGGCATCGAATGGAATAAAAGTAAATTGAATTTAGCTATTTTAAGGCCTAAAAAGCATGTTTTTACATTTAAGCACAAATCAAGGGAGAATTGCAAAACCATGCTATTTCATTGAATAAATGTGGAAAAAGTTGATAAAATCCCCCAAATTAAGCACAAGATAAATCACAAAATTGGGGTTTATCAAATCTCCCCACACTTAAACCAAGCATGTCCTCATGCTAAGAATAAAAAAGGACAAGAAAAGGGGTATGAACATTTATTCAATGCAAATAAACTACATGCACCTATCTATATGAATGCAACTAAATGCAAAATAATTCTACCTATTTGGTTAAAAGTAAATCAATCTTCAAGAACATGTATGTGCAAGTAGGGTAGAGTTCATATGACGACTCACAAACTCTACCAATTCAAATATCTAAATGAAGTTCAAATAGACTTGCAAGAAGAACGCTCATGAAAGCCGGAAACAAGGAATTGAGCATCGAACCCTCACCGGACGTGTATCCACTCTAGTCGCTCTAGTGTATAGGGTTGATCACTCAATTCTCTTCTAATCATGCTTTCCATGATTTGTTTTTCTTCTAACAATCAACAATTATTCAATGCATGCATACATTCATCATGAGGACTTATGCATAGGTTGTAATTGGGCTAGGGTAAAGGTAGGGATGCATGTATGGCTAAGTGAGCTTAAAATTTGTATCTTTAATTAGCCTAAGCCCTCACCAACCGCATATAACAACCTATACAATTCTAATACACAACCTAGCTACCCATGATTCTCACTTTTTCACATACTCATGCATTCATTTTAATTTACATTCGATATGCATTGATTTTTATTGAACTCTACTTTGGGGTAATTTTGTTCCCTTTTTATTGCAATTTTTCTTTTTCTCTTTTCTCTTTTTCTATATTATATATATATATATATATATATGTTCTTTTTCTTTTTCTTTATCATTTTTTTCTAAAGTATATACAAATGTATCAATGCATATAGTTTTTACATATAGTGCATGAATATGTACCCAATTCCCAATATTTTCAACAAAAATACAAAAGCACACTTTCTTCTCAACCAATGTCCCAAGTTTCCTATACCCAAATGATACACACCCTCACTAGCCTAAGCTAATCAAAGATCCAAATTAAGGACATTTATTATTTTTCGCTTATAGGTAGTGATGTGCTAAAATTAAGAACAAAAGGGATTAAATAGGCTCAAATTTGGCTAATAATGGTTGATGAAAGGTAGGATATTTGGGTAAGTGAGCTAAATAAAATGATGGCCTCAATCATATAAATGCATGTATACATAGAATAATGGGCATAAAAAATCAACAAATCAAATATTACAGTCATAGAAAAAGAATAATGCACACAAGAATGGAAAATAAGTGGTTATAAGATGTAACCACACAATTTGGCTCAAAACTCACATGCTTGTGTTCTTAGCTCAAAAATCATGTTCCAAAATACATTCTTTAAGTAAGTTTATCACAAAAAATTTTTTCTCAAATTGGTAGGGTGCCCTAAAAACAATTTTTTCTTGGAAAAGAAATCATCACTCTAACCAAGTAGTCCTACATAAAAAGAAATGGTGAAATATGTACAAATTCTAACTAACATGCAACCTATCATGCAATGCAATAACTAATCTAACAAAGACAAAAAATTAAGAATTGGTGTTGAAAAAGGAAGTTGTTACCCATGGAGGTCGGTCAGACGACCTCCCCACACTTAGAAATTTGCACCGTCCTCGGTGCATGCAAAGAAGAGTAAAGTGGACGGGTTGCTACAATTGATGAGTTTCTTCAAAGGGTTATGCGGGTGAACTTGCCTGTTGCCCCATTAGAAGCTTTTCCTTTCCTTCTTTTGGTGGCCAACCTCAAAGGAGAGAAAAAGAAAGAAAATTAAGCCTATATCAAATATATTAAAGCAAGTAGAACATAGGCAGGGGCTAATGCCAAATAAGAGTAAGGTTCTCACTACATGTTAGCTACACATGTAAGTGAGAGAACAATATAGGAAAAGGGCATATCAACTAATACTTGATGCAAGAGTGAAGTCAAATGACATGAAGAGCATGTCGAGCATCAAGTTCAAACAAGAAAGAGTGGCTCATGAAAGGCATGTAAGCTCATATCAATGCACAAAGAATATAAGAGTCATACAAGATTAAGCATCGATTTAAAAGTTTCATCACCCAACAATATCAAACAAGTCAAGAAGCACCAAGATTAACCACGAAATTCTCAACAATTGAGTAAGAGAATTCAACTCCATTATTAAAATAAGAAGATTAAAAAAAGTAAAAAACAAGCTATAAAAACAAAATAAAAATGCAAAGAATAAAAGTATGTGAATGCAATGGACAAAAGAAAATGGAAGATGAAAAAAAAAACCCTTTTTTTTTTGCGACGCAGACGCATCATGCACGCGTGCGCGTGGGTGGGTAGGCGGGACAAGCGACGCGTACGCGCATAGCACGCATACGCGTCATGCACGCTTGCGCATGGGTCGCAGGCACAGATTAGGCACAAACTGGGCATAACTCTCTGGTTTTAGTACTAGGAGGGCAGGTGGCACTATCGGCGCGCGCACAGCGTGCTTGCACGTGCATTGCGCAATTAGAGTCAATAGCGCGTACGCGCCAGGTGCGCGTACGCGCGGGTTGGTTTGTGCCTTAGGCCCAATGTTCGCACAGTACAGGCCTAACTCTCGGGTTTTTAGCTGGGGGTGGAATTTTTGCATCCACGCGTATGCGTACATGGCGCGTCCGCGTGGATGGTCGAAAATGCTTGAGGCGCGCGTACACGCCTGGTGCGCGCACGCGCAGGTTGGTGCTCTGTTTTTAAATTTTTTTTCAAGTTCTTGTACCAAACCAAGCCTTCCAATCCTCCAAACAGCTACCAAAACACCCTAAAATCTTATTTAACATATCAAACTACCAAATAAACTCAACAAACAAAACAAAACATGAAATCAAACCTATTCTACCAATATTTACAAAAGAGAAAAATGAAAAGAGTTTACCATGGTAGGGTGTCTCCCACCTAGCACTTTTAGTTTAAGTCCTTAAGTTGGACATTTGGTGGGGGTCCTTGCTAGGGTGGTTTATGCTTGAATTCATCCATAAATCCCCACCATTGTTTGTATCTCCAATGTCCACCGGGATCCCAAATTAGGTGCACAAGGCCTTCAAGTAAGCTTAGGTAGATGACAAGGCCCCAAGAGTATTGAATGTTGAAATGGATTCCGGGGTCCCAAACATTGTTCTTGAATCCATCTTCTCGTTGATTACCATAGTTAAATTTGGGTGACAAGGCTTGTGAATTCTCAATTAGACCTCCAAACATTCTCCTAGACCCATGCAATTTGGTTCTACACCAACCATTGCTATTCAACTTTGAGCATGCAACCAAATTGAACTTAGAGTGATGTTTCTAACCACTACACAACTCTCTCCCACTCTTAACTTCACAAAGAGTTCTAAGTTGACCATCATTTTCAATCAAACTATATTCAAGTGAGAAAGTAAAGCTTAGGGATAGGAATTTTACCCACTTGAATGTTGTGTTGGATGATGGTGACTTAGGAAGGGGAATCTCCCCACACTTAGATAATGCGAGGTATACTCCCTTGTGCTCTTTCTTGACTACCTCCACCTCTTGGCAAGCTTCTTCAACTTCAACCTCTTCCTCTTGACAAAATTCTTCACATTCAACCATTGCTTCACTAACTTCTTCTAGCTCTTCCCCACTCTTCATGTCACAACATGGAGGTAATGTGGAACTTATCTCAACATTTATCTCAATATCAATAAGAGAAGATTTCTCAAATACGAAAGGATCATGTGTTGGTGTGGGCTCATCTCCAAGAGGAAGATTTGTTATTTGCTCACGTTCTTCCAATTCTTCATCATTCATTATATGCTTAGGAGGTTGCGCACCCTCATTAACATTGCCTTCAAGCTCAATGGAAGAAAGTTCAACAACTTCCACAAATTCATCAACAACATCACTTGGTGTGGAAGTGCTCTCAAGCTTGAAATTCACCTCTTGCTCAACTTTGCCTAGCTCTTCAACCACTTCTTCTTCATCAACAATCTCTTCCTCTCCACTTGTTGCAAGACATACCCCATCTCCTTGTCCTCATGTTGAGATTCTAAAATCTCCTTCATGCTCCTTTCTTCGGTTGATTTCTCACATTCATCCGTGGAGATGCTTTGCTTGTTGCATGAGTCCCGTGAGTCCAAGGCGGCTTTAATTTTGGCAAGGTTAGCCTCGATAGTTTCGTATCTCTTTTGGGCTTCCTCTTGCTCCTTTTGACGGATTATTGCTTGAAGCCGATTGCTTCCTTGAGACGATCCATTGGCTCTTATTCCACTTGGCTAGTATAAGTAGGATCATATTACTCTTGGATTGATGGATATGGGTATTCTTCCATAGAGAGTTGTAGTGGAAAGGGAAATTCATTTTGTGATTGAAAGTTATCATACATGGGAGGTGATTCATCTTGGTAAGAATAGTGAGGTGGTGGTTCTTGAGGGTATTGGGGGTTGAATTGGGGTGGTTCTTCATATGGTTCATATGGTTCACAAGGTGGTTGGTATGGTGGATATGGGTTAGGATCATATGGAGGTGTTTGGTGGTATGAGGCTTGTGAGTATGGTGGTTCAAAACTATGTTGGAGAGGTGGTTCATAGGCATAGGGTGGTGGTGATTGTGATTGACAACTACAATAAGGATCATTACACACACTAGATGGATATGCATTAGGATTAGGATTATACCCATAAGAATCTGGAGAGTAGTTACGTTGGGGTGATGCTTGGACGGCTCGGGTGGCATAGAATGCCCTTTGGTCCTTGTGTATCTCCGTGAGGATAGTAGTCATGTCCCCAAGCACTTTTGTCAAGCTTGGTTCGGAAGGAGATTGTTGCCAAGAAGGTTGTTCATAAGCTTGGGGCTCCTCCCACCTTTGATTTCCAAATCTTTGATGCACATCCTCATTGAAGCTTCTATTTTCTACAACATAGTTTGAACCACACTCATAGCCAAAGTGATGAGAATTCATAGTGAAAGAGAAAATAAAAACAAAAGGCTAACAAGAAATAAAGAAAACTAAGTCCTACAACTAGCAAAAACCAACAAACAAACCAAAAATCAAGCTATTCACAATATATACAATATCCAATAATATAACACCATACAACTCCCCGGCAACGGCGCCATTTTGATGAGCGAATTGTTATGATGGTATAGAATTTCCTCAATTGAATGAATCCTCGTTGCAAGTATAGTTCTACACCAACAAACAATCCTCCCAATCAAAAATTTGGTTGTCACAAATAACAAACCCCAAATAAGAATTAACCAAAGTACTTAAACTCCGGGTCGTCTCACAAGAAATTGCAATGAAATGCTCAATTATTGGCTATAAAGGGGATAAGGGGGTTGGTTTTATGTTTTTGCAAGAAATTAAATGGTAAGAAAAGTAAATGGACAATAACTAATAAAATAAAGGGAATAGAACTCTTGGCTAGACATAAGTAAATTAAGATCACCATCCTTGTCTACAAACCATATATTGACAATTATGAGGAACCAAGCTCATTAAGTCTACTTCTAAAAGCTTTAAGTACGTAATATCTACTCCTAAGCTTGAAGTACATCAAATAAGCTTTGATCACATCAACTCATAAGTCCCAACCTATCTACTAATTAGATTAGTAGTGGGTTAGTTTCAATGGGTATCAATTAAATTGATCACCAAGGGTTCTCAAATCACTAATTCAATGAGACCGAATGACTCAAGGTCACTCAATTCCCTTAGCCTAGGCCAAGAGTAAAGAAAACTACTCAATAACTAGTGTAAACATTTTATCAAACACCTAGTATGCAAGAAAAGTAAACATCACAAAAAGCAAGAATCAATAAAATCTATCAACTACCAATTGCAAGGAAAGTAAGATCATAACTCAAATCAACCATAAAAGAACATCAAGCCTTAAATTGCATTAAAGAAAAGATCTAAATCCAACAACAGTTCATGAACATAAAAGAGGTATAAAAGTAAAATTAACACTACAAATCATGAGAATGAAAGAGTAGAAGCAAGAATTCATAAAGAAAACAAGATGAAAACATGAAATTGGACCTAGATCTAAGAGAAATTAACATAAGAACCCTAATTCTAGAGAGAAGAGGGAGCTTTTCTCTCTAGAAACTAATTTACATGATGCTATACTACAAACAATTACTCCCCGCTTGCCCAAGTATGAATTCAGCATGAAATAGCATTAGAAATGAGTTGGATTGGGCCCAAAATGAGTTGCAAATCACTGGCCACGATTTCACTTTAGTGAACCACGTGCTCCATCGATGTGCACGCGTACAGTGGGCGTGCGCGCCCCTATACGCCAGGAAAATATGACAAATGTTATATCATTTTGAAGCCCCGGATGTTAGCTTTCCAACGCAACTAGAACCGCCTCATTTGGACCTCTGTAGCTCAAGTTATGGTCGATTGAGTGTGAAGAGGTCAGGCTTGACAGCTTTGCGGTTCCTTCATTTCTTCATGAGTTCTCCCACTTTGGATGATTTTCTCCTCACTTCTTCCATCCAATACTTGCCTTATGAACCTGAAATTACTCAACAAACACATCAAGGCATCGAATGGAATTAAAGTGAATTGAATTTAGCTATTTTAAGGCCTAAAAAGCATGTTTTTATATTTAAGCACAAATCAAGGGAGAATTGTAAAACCATGCTATTTCATTGAATAAATGTGCGAAAAGTTGATAAAATCCTCCAAATTAAGCACAAGATAAACCACAAAATTGGGGTTTATCAATGCATCGTAGAATGGTTGTTGCTCATGGCACATTGGAGGATGTTATTGCCGAAAGGGTTGATCAAATCCTTGTGGCTCCTCCCATCTTTGATTGTTCCAACCTTGATGCATGCTTTCATTGTAATCTCCTCTTCCTACAACATGATTGTAACCAAACTCATAGCCAAAGGGGTGAGAATTCATAGTATCAAGAGAAAATAAAAACAAAAACTAATAAGGAATAATGAAACTAAACTCCTAAAACTAGAAACAACTAACAAAGAAATGAAAATAAAAAAATTATTCACAATAACCAATAATAAGGCACACGTTTGCAATTCCCCAGCAACGGCGCCATTTTGATGAACGGATTTTTGTGTGGTTTAGAATTTCACAAATGAATTCTCGTTGCAAGTATAGTTTCTAAACCAACAAATAATCCTTTCATGCAAAAAATTGTTTGTCACAAGTAACAAACCCCTAAAATTAATAACCGAAGTATTCAAACCTCGGGTCGTCTCTCAAGGAATTATAGGAAAGTGTAGTTATTATTGGTTATGAGATAGTATAATTTTGGGTTTTTGAAAGGTTGAACAGGGAATGTAAATGATAACAAAATAAACTAATAATTATGAAAAGTCCTAGCAAGGATTGATAATAATTGGAAGTCCTATCCTCATTATCATCATCAATTGTGACAAGAATCGTCCATTGCTCCACTTAGTCAACCTCCAACTATGAAGGAAAGTCAAGTGGAAATAATCAATTTGATTCCTCAAGTCCTAGTCAACTCCTAAGAAAAGACTAGCTTTAGTGGAATTCAAATCAACTAGTAACTTTCAATTGCTAATCAACAAAAGAGTTTGATAACTCAAGAGTCTCCAATTACTCAATCTAAGCTAAGAACATAAAAAGCTCATTTAAAATCCAACCAAGCATTTTATCAAACACTTGAAAAGCACAACATAAAAGTATAGAAAAGCAATATGAGATAATAAAATCCAAACAACTAATTGAAAGCATCAATAACATAAATTGAAGAAAGTAATCATAAATATGAAATACCTCAAATTGCATTAAATAGAAAATTAAATCTAACATGAGAATTTATAAACTAAAGTGGCAACATAAAGTAATCAATAAGGGAAATAAATAAACTAGAATCCTAGAGAAATTAAAAGTAGAAGAGAAACTAAATTTAAATAAGATAGAATTCAGAAATTGAAAAGGAATAAATTAAGAACCCTAAAACCTAGAGAGAGAAAATTACATCTAAAACCTAAAATTATGTGAATGAATGTTGTTTTCCCTTATTCCCCCACTCTGCAGCCTCTAATCTGTGTTTTTGGGCTTGGAACTAGGCCAAAAAGATCCTAGAAATTACCCTCAGCATTTTCTTATACGTACAGCATGTGGCTCTGTCACACGTACGCGTCACCCACGCGTACGCATCGCTGAACTTTCGCAAGGTCACACGTACACGTGATGCACGCGTGTGCATCACTTAACTGCATGGCAACTATAAAAAATTACATATCATTTTGAAGCCCCGGATGTTAGCTTTCCAATGCAACTGGAACTGCCACATTTGGACTTCTGTAGCTCAAGTTATGGTCAATTTAGTATGAAGAGGTCAGGGTTGACAGCTTAACAATTCCTTCAATTTCTTGTATTCCTTCCACTTTTGTATGCTTCCTTTCCATCCTTTAAGCCATTCCTGCCCTATAAATCCTAAAAACACTCAGCAAACATTTCACGGCATCAAATGGTAATAAGAGAAGATTAATAATTAGCAAATTTAAGGCCAATGAAACATGTTTTCAATCATGACACAAAATTAGGAAGAAAAATATAAAAATGCGAATTATATGAATAAGTGTGAGTTTAGTGGATAAAATCCACTCAATTAAGTACAAGATAAACCCTAAAAATGGGGTTTATCAACCAACCCACGCGTGCGCGTGCCTTACGTATACGCATGACCCAAGCTTTTTAGCTAAGCCACGCGCACGCGTCACCCACGCGTACGCGTGGGTACAAAATTTCACATTCCAAGCCATTTTTCCCGAGAGTTGTGCCTGCATCGCGCGAACATTCTGCCTTTGGCACAAAGCTACTCACGCGTATGCGTACACGTGGCTCTCTAAATAAGCCATCGACGCGCACGCGTGGTATACGCGTACGCGTCGCTTCCACTGCACCATTCCCACGCGCACGCGTGATGTACGCATACGCGTAGATGCCCTTATTTCATCCATCTTCTTTTCTCATCATCTTTCTATTTCTTCTCTTCTCCTTTCTTCCTCCCTTCTCCTATACCTCATCCAACATTACCAGACACCATCAACCATTAGTTAGTTTAGCTAGTTAGCTATTTTGATGGTTTAAATTTTGTTTAATTTTCCATTTTTCATGATGAGTGTTGGATTATTGATTTTGTTTACTATATATTGCTGCTTATTACTAATTGAATGCTATTTTAGCATAATCTTTGTGTTAATTGTCGATGTTGGATTCTATTGTTGATGTTATATTTTGTTACTTGGTTTTGAATTCTTTACGCTTTTCATTTGTGAATACCAAGTGAATGAGAATTGCCTTCAAGCTTGTAAATCTTTTTGAATTGCATGATTTGGCCACCATGTAATTTGAATCCTATTCTTTGATTAGGCAATCTCTTGATATTGGATGTTGTACTTTTACCTTAATGCCTTGTGCTTCTTGAACATATGCATCCATATGTTTTGGCTTGAATGCTCTCATGCCTCTTTATTGCTTGATTGGTTGTCTTCACCTACAAGTTCAGAGCATCTCAAGCACGCTAAGATAAGTGACGTGCATGCTTCTTTTGTGACATCGCCTTTCATGCTAGTGTGTGTTCTAAACTGCGCGCAATTTAGAAGTCACACACCTATTTTTCATTAATGTCACACTAATTCACTCACCCCATTCTAGTGATTTACCTTATTCCAACAAGTTACGCTTCCTTGCTTTTGTATTTTCTTATCTTATGGTGTTATTTTCTGTTTTTCATGATTCCTACACCACAAGCAAAAACGGAAGCGGGAGAAAGAACACGCAGCACTGGTTGACCTACCAGCTAAAGGTAGCAACTCGGAAAGTCACCGTACCCCCTTGCTCATCTCAGAATGCACCGAGGACGGTACAAAATTTTAAGTGTGGGGAGGTCGTCCGACCATTCGGCGCTTTTGGGTGACAAATTTCTAATCCCAACACTTTTGCATTTCATTTCATTTCTTAGGTCTTTTTAGGAATTTTTTACTGAATTTTCTTAATTTTGCATGTATACATAATAAGCTTAGTCAAAATAATGAAATTTTTCGAGAAAATTATCTATAGGGCATTGACATTCCAATTGATTTGAGTAAAAATCTTTTCATTGAACTTGCTTGAATTATATATATATATTGTGGAACATGTTTTGAGCTAAGAACACAAGCTTGTGAGTTTTGAGCCTAATGGTGTGGTTACATCTTATAACCACTATTTTTCCTTCTTGTGTGCATTGTTCTCTTTCTATAATTGTAATCTTTGATTTGTTTGATTCTTTATGTCTATTATTTTGTGTATTCATGCACTTATATGATTGAGGCCATCATTTCAAATAGCTCACTCACCCAAATAGCCTTACCTTTTATCTTCCATTGTTAGCCAATTTGAGCTTACGATTAACCTACTTTGTTCTTAAATTTAGCACATTACAAGCCGTAAAGCGAAAAACAATAAATGTCCTTATTTGGATCTTTGATTAGCTTAGGCTAGTGTGTGTGTCTCATTCAAGTGCGGCGAAACTTGGAACATTGGTTGGGAAAAAGGGTAGTTTGTGTCTCTATTGTAAATATTGGGAATGGGGTACATGCTCATGTGTTAATTAAATGCAAAACCATATGCATTGATGCTTTTGCACATACTTTATTGCAAAAAAAAAAAAGCAAACAAAAAAAATGATGAGAAAATAAAAAGAGAATATATATATATGAAAAGAAAAAAATAGAAAAAGAAAGAAAAATATAAAGAAAGAAATAAAAAGGGGACAAAATACCCCAAAGTGAAGCAATAACAATCAATACATATGAGTTGTGAAATGAAAAAGAAATGCATGAGTATGTGAAAAAGTGAAAAATGGATAGTTAGGCTAGTTTTCAATTGTATAGGTTGTCATAGGTTAGGTGGGAAGTTTAAGTTGATCAAAGATTCAAATTTCAAGTCCACTTGACCAAATATGCTTTCCACCTTGACCCTAGCCCCATTACAACCTATGAAAAGACCTCATGATATTTGTATTCATGCATGAAATAAATGTTGATTGTTAGATGAAAAACGAATCTTGGAAAGTATGATTAGGAGAGAATTCAGTGGATCGACCCTAAACACTTGAGCGACTGGAGTGCAAACACTTCCGGTGAGGGTTCGATTGCTCAATTACATGTTTTCACCTATGATCATCTCTTCTTGCAAGTTTATAAAAATATTTAATAACTCAATTCAATTGCGGATTAGATTTGCTATTGCCTTAGCCCTTGTGCCTATATATGTTCTCTTGGGAATTGATTTATTTTGACCAAGCAATTGCATTCATATAGATAGTTGCATATAGATAGATTGCATTTAGTTAGTTTACATTTTAATAAATGATGATACCCTTTGTCTTTCTCTTGGTTTAAGCAGTAGGACATGCTTGGTTTAAGTGTGGGGAGATTTGATGCACCGCTATTTGGTAGTGCATCCTATGCTGAATTTAGGGGATTTTATGACTTTTTACCCACATTTATTCAATGAAATAGCATTGTTTCATGATTGTCTCCTAATTTGTGCTTAAGTGTGAAAACATGCTTTTTAGGTCCTTAATTGCTAATTTTGATTCACCCTTGATTCCACTAAATACCTTGATATGTTTGTTAGTGATTTCAGGTTGAAAGGGCTAGGAATGGATCAAAGGAATGAAGAGAAAAGCATACAAAGTGGAGAAACCATGGAAAATCAAGGATTGGAAAAAATTCACTCCACGGGCACGCGCAGCAGACGTGCATGCGTGAAATGATGAGGTCGCATGGCAACGCGTACGCGCACATGACGCGTATGCGTGGATAGCAATTTGTCAAGCGATGCGTACGCGTGCTGTACCCATACGCGTCGGTGTTCGCACGTGACCCACTTAAAGTGAATCTGCTGGAGGCAATTTTTGGGCTTCCCAGGCCCAAATCTAACTCGTCTCTGATGCTATTTAACCCAAGGACTGAAGGGGAATCACAACTTATGAACACATTAGTTAGTTTTAGTTTAAGTTTTGGAGGGAAAGTTAGTTTCTAGAGAGAGAAGCTCTCTCTTCTCTCTAGAATTAGGGTTAGGTTAGATTAGGATTTCTTAGATCTAGATCTAATTCTTCTCTTGCTTCAATTTTCCTTTTGTTCTATGAATTCTTATGTAGATCTCTATTTCTCTTTCAATACAATTTATGATCTCCATGTCTTTTCATGTTTGATTTGGTTTTCTATCATTGATCTCTTGCTATTGTACTTAGATCTCTCTTTATTTCTTGCAATTCTTATGTTTACTCTTATTGCCTTTTATGTGTTTGACGAAATGCCTCTTTTAGCTTTAGTGTAGATTTTTCACCTCTTGACCTAGGAAGAGTAATTGGTGACTCTTGAGTTATCTAATTTCTTTGATGATTGATAATTAGAAGTTGCTAATTGACTTGAATGCCACTAAAGCTAGTCTTTCATCTAGATTTGGCTAAGACTTGTGGACTCAAGTTAATCCATCCAATTGACTTTCCTCCATGGTTAGAGGTTAACTAAGTGGGAGTAATGGATAATTGTTGTCACAATTGATGAGGATAATGAGGATAGGACTTCTAGTTCTCATACCTTGCCAAGAGCTTTGTTAATTGTTAGTTTATTTCTTTTGCCATTTATATTTCTTGTCTATTATCTCAAAACCCTCATACATACCTCATAACTAATAACAAGGACACTTTATCGCAATTGCTAGGGAGAACGACCTGAGATTTGAATACTTCAGTTATTATTTTTAGGGGTTTGTACTTGTGACAAACAAAATTTTGTATGAAAGGATTATTGTTAGTTTAGAAACTATACTTGCAACGAGAATTCATTTGTGAAATTCTACACCATCAAAAATCCATTCATCAGTAAGATTTGTTTTTGAGCATCTTGAAATAAGTCTATGTATATAAAGCTATGTGAATATAAATATTTTTGTGATTAAGTGATTTAAAATAATGTCTCCTTTTGTTTTCTTAATTAAAGTTTCGGTTCATATTCATGATAAACCCCGTTTTTAGGGTTTATCTTGTGTTGAATTTAGAATATTTTATCAACCTTTTCTCTCATTTATTCAATGAAATAACATGGTTTTGTGATTCTTCCTTAATTTGTGCTTAAATGTGAAAACATGCTTTTAGACCCTTAATTTGATCATTTTAATCTTCTCTTGATTCCACTAGATGCCTTGATGTGTTTGTTAGTGATTTCAGATTGAAAAGGCTAGGAATGGATCAAAGGAGTGAAGAGGAAAGCATGCAAAGTGGAGAACACATGGAAAAAGCCAAAGATTTGGATGCACCCATCCACGCGCACACGCAAGGGATGCGCACGCGTGGATCGTAAAACCCCGAGGACGCGCATGCGTACTGTACGCGTACGCGTCAGTGCTGGCACGTGATTTTTGAGTGAAATCATGCCCAGCAAATTCACAAAGGCTGTGGGGCCCAATCTGAACCAACTTTGACCCCAAAACACTTAAAAGGACCAGGGATTGAAGGGGAGAGGCATCATTGGGGGATTCCATCACTTCACACATTAGATCTAGTTTTAGTGTTAGTTTTAGAGGGAGAAGCTCTCCCTTCTCTCTAGAATTAGGATTAGGTTTAGGTTAATAAGCTTAGATCTAGGTTTTAATTCATGCTTTCATCCAATTCTACCTTTCAATTCTTTGTAGCTACATCTTGTTCTTCTATTCTCTTGTTGTAATTTCTTCTATTTTTTGTTTCTATACTTTGTTGTTGATCTACTCTTGTTCCTCTTATTTTCTTTTAATGCAATTTGAGGTAATTCATGTTAATTGCATTCTCCTTTCTTGTTGTTGCCAATTCTTTGCAATAAATTGTTGTTAGATTTTATTCTTGTTGTCAATTTACTATGCTTTTCTTTTATGCCTTCCAAGTATTTGTCAAAATGCTTGAAAGGATGTTAGAGTAGAATTTTATGTTCTTAGCTTGGGAAGGCAACATAGGAATTCTTGAGTCACTAATGTCCAAGTGATTGATAGTTGGTAGCCATTAACTTTAGCTCTCATTAATTCAATTAGTGAATAGCTAGGACTTATGGACTTGGATTGATATAGCTCACCTGACTTTCCTTTACTTGTTAGGGGATGACTTAATGGGATTGATTCTTGCAATTATCATATTGTGGTTAGTGATAAGGATAGAGATCCTTGACCACCAAACCTTGCCAAGACCTTTTCATCATTTGAATTCCTTTGCAATTTACTTTTCTTGTTTCTCATCCAAAACCCCAAAATATACATGTCCATAGCCAATAACAAGAACACTACCTTGCAATTCCTTTGAGAGACGACCCGAGTTTTAAATACTTCGGTTATTAGATTTATTAGGGGTTTGTACTTGTAACAAACAAATTTTTGCATGAAAGGATTATTGTTGGTTTAGAAACTATACTTGCAACACGATTTCATTAGTAAAATTCTACACCATCAATTTACCGTTTATCAATTCACGAAGGCTTAATATTAAATAAAAATAGTATAGAATAAAAAGGTTTAGAGGTAAGTAACGCCTGAGCTTTTAGTACGATCATGAGGTGCTAAAAGTTAGGGTGTTAGAAATCACTTCAAAGTTTGCTAAAAAACCCAAATCATACTCTTTTCTTTAGTTAAATCAAAATCAAATAAAATAATTTTTCAATCAAATTAACCAAAATAAAACTTCCAAATTCTCATAAAAATTTCGGCAACACCTCCTCTAAAACCTGGACTTTGCCACACTTTTCGGGTCCCAACCAACCCATTTCTCGAACTCTTCTCAAATCATTTTCCAATAATCAAACCAATTCTAATATTAAATCATTTCCAAGTCTCAAATCATTTCTAATAAATCAAACCAATTTCAATATCAAAATCATTTCCAAATCTCAAAACATTTCTATTAAATCAAACTAATTCTAATATCAAAATCATTTCCAAATCTCAAATCATTTCCAACCTTAAATTATTTTCAATATCAAATTATTTCCAAATCTCAAATCATTTCCAAACATCGAAACATTTTCAATCCAATGCCGAAAACAAAGAAATCATTATAACTAAAATTGCATCAAGCATTCAGTCTCAATAATAAGAAACAACCAAAACCCAATCATTATCATAACAACTTCAAACCAAGCATAAAACCCAATTAAACAATTTCAATCGATTAATAAACCAACCAATCAAACAATGACATTCATTCAAATTAACTCAGTTCAATCCATAAGACTTACAAAATCATCAAAATACATTTTTTGTATTAACATCGACTTGTAATAATTCTTGAAAGTAAAAAGAGTTTAAGAAAAAGCCCCTACCTAGAATAATCGAAACCTGAAAGCTATAAAACGTGTCAAAACCCCTTTCTACTAGCCCATAGCAACGACAGCATTAACCACAACATGCAATAACCAGAACTCGACCCTATGTTACAAAACCCCAGAATCTTCACCAAATTCATAACAGAATACATATACACTAGCGGTAAGGGTTTTCAAGACAGGAATGACTTATTGCGGCTAAAGAGGAACAACACAATGGAGCGACAGCAGCTCTAGCTGTGTTCCCAGTGACCAGAATGTTAAACGGTACTGAGGAACCCCTGGCGACAATGGAGCAGCACAACAGCGGCAAACCAACTCCTCCCACAGCTCTTTCACGTTTGCAGTAGTAACGGCTTCCTGCGGTGATGGCCCAAGCAATGACGGCGGCGACGAAAACAACAACAGTAGTGGCAACACGGTGGCCACTCGTAACCGTTGTGTTTTTCCATCTTCATGGGCTCCCTCTTTCCCTTCGCAAGCTCGCATCTACAACGGAGACGGCCTCCTCGCGGCTCCACGATGGCGATGACAACGATGTGGTGCAGGACAGCTCCTCCTCTTCTGGTGCGTCGCGTCCTCAGTAGCAGCAGTGGCCCCTCCTCGTGCGGTGCTCTCTCTCTCGATGCCTCCTTCACCCTTGGATAGCGACAGTGACGCGGCGACGATGGCGACGTGACAACACCGGCGGCAACGTGGCGTAGCAAGGCCCGGCAGCAACGACTCCCTCCTCTGTTTCGTTCTCTTCTCTGTTCCCTCACTCTCTCGATCTGCATCTCTCTTTTCTTTCTTTCTTCCACGGTGAGGAGTATGGGAAAAAGGGGGTGGCAGCGTGACATAAGGGATGGTGAGGCCGTGAGGGGGTGTGTGTGTGTTGTGTAAATTAGGGTTAGGGTTTTAATTTTAGAAAAAGGGGTAAGGGTAGGTTGGTAATTTCAAATAAAAATAGGGATAATATAGTAATTGAAAACCAATTTTAATCCAACAATAATTATATAAAAAAATACTATTTGTTCATCAATTTACAAATCATTTTCAAATAAATACTCTAATCCAAGAATTAGAGATAATCAAATTAATTTTCTTTTATTCATAAAATAAGGTTCAAAATCTAAATATTCAAATTAAAACATATAAAATTCTCATTATCTTTTACTTACTAAAACTTTAAATTATAATAAAGAAATTGTCTAGTTTAATATAAAAATCTCTAAAAATACAATACTTAATAAATATAACAAATCATAAATAATTGATTATTTAATTTTCAAAAATTCAGGGTCTTGCAGACACATGACTTGGTTTTATGCATGGTATGTGCACAAAACTTTTTCAATTCTGTAACACCCCTCATGTATACGCATGGGACATGTGTACGCGTGACCTCAATTTTGTGCAACTTCTGCAAAATTCAATTTTTAACTATAAATTTCAAACAAGCAAAACTTTTTTGCTAAAAATTATTTTTCATCCGTTCTTTGAACGTCATAAACTACTCAGACCCAATTTTCATTCAAGACAAGATTCACGAAATTTGAAGGTCCGAGAACCAAGTTATGGCCCATCGAAATTTGTTAAAAACTGGTTTTTGTTATAAAATAACTAAATAAATAAATAAAGAAGAGGTAATAAAAATTAAGAAATATGAAGAGAGAGAAAGAAGTATTGCAACGTAAAAGAGAGAGAGAGTATTTTATTGCTTGTTGTTGTGTAAAAAGCCTCAGCCTATGCCCCTATTTATACATGTGCAAGGCTTTACTTTTTCAAACTATATTAAATACAATCATCCTTGAGAATGGGCATCCACATAAGATGTGATAAAGTATTCTTATCACAACACTCCCCCTTGGATGACCATTTAGGATTATTGCCTCATTAAAACCTACTAAAGAAAACCCAATGGGAAAAAAACTTTAGTGAAGGAAAAAGAGTACAATATCCTTTGTGATGGGGACTGCCTCATTAAAAACCATGTCAAGAAAAATACAATGGGAAAAAAACCTGACTAAGGAAAAAAGAGTACAGTCTCCCCCTCTTGCCGACATCATTTAATGTCTCGAAATCGGTGCATCCCAATCTCATGTACCAATCTTTCAAAGGAGGATTTTGGGAGTGATTTTGTGAATAAATCTGCCAGATTGTCACTTGAACGGATCTGTTGGATATCAATTGTCCCTTGATTTTGAAGATCATGAGTGAAGAAGAATTTGGGAGAAATATGCTTTGTTCTATCGCCTTTGATGTATCCGCCTTTAAGTTGAGCAATGCATGCTGTATTATCTTCAAACAGGACAATTGGAGCTATCTTATGATCAATCAGTCCACATGATGACAAAATATATTGAATAAGACTCCTCAGCCAAAAACACTCGCGACTAGCTTCATGAATCGCCAGTATTTTAGCATGATTAGAGGAGGTTGCTTCTATCGTCTGTTTCGTGGACCTCCATGATATAGCTGTACCACCATATGTGAACAGGTATCCTGTTTGAGATCTCCCTTTATGTGGATCAGACAAGTATCCGGCATCTGCATAGCCAACTAGTTGTGACTTAGATCCATAGGGATAAAACAATCCCATATCAACCGTTCCATGAAGATATCGAAAAATTTGTTTGATTCCACTACAATGTCTTCTGGTTGGAAAGGAACTATATCTTGCTAGTAAATTTACCGCGAATGATATGTCAGGTGGTGTATTATTAGCAAGATACATTAGCGCTCCAATGGCACTAAGATATGGTTCTTCAGGACCAAGGATATCTTCATTCTCTTCTTTAGGACGGAATTGATCCTTTTCCATATCTAAAGATCTTAGAATCATTGGGGTACTTAATGGATGTGACTTATCCATATAAAATCTTTTCAAGATCTTTTCTGTGTATGTTGTTTGATGAATAAAGATCCCATTTTTTATATGCTCGATCTGCAGGCTGAGACAAAATTTAGTCTTTTCAAGATCTTTCATCTCAAACTCTTCTTTTAGAGTTTTTATAATTGTTGGAATCTCTTCAGGAGTCCCAATGATATTTAAATCATCAATGTACACAGCAATTATAATGAATCCAGATGCAGTTTTCTTTATGAAAACACAGGGACAGATATCATCATTCTTGAATCCATTTTTGGCCAGATACTCAATAAGACGATTATACCATATTCGTCTAGATTGCTTTAGAAGATATAAAGATCTTTGCAATTTAACTGAGTATAACCTTTGCGAATATTCACTGGATGGTTTAGATATCTTTAGTCCTTCAGGGACTTTCATATAGATATCCCGATCTAATGAGCTGTACAAATAGGCTGTTACCAGATCCATTAAATGCATATGCAGTTTATGATATGCAGATAAACTGACCAAATAACGCAATGTTATCACATCCACTACAGGGGAATACGTTTCTTCATAATCTATACCGGGCCTTTGTGAAAAACCTTGTGCCACAAGTCGAGCTTTATAGCGCACAACCTCATTTTTCTCATTTCGTTTTCTCACAAATACCCATCGGTATCCAAAAGGTTTTACATCTTCAGGTGTACGGACTACAGGTCCAAAGACTTCACGTTTTGCAAGTGAGTCTAATTCAGCCTTCATGGCTTCTTTCTATTTTGGCCAATCATTCCTTTGTCGATATTCTTCGACTGATCTTAGCTCAAGATCCTTACTTTCATACATGATATTTAATGCCACATTATATGCAAATATTTCATTGACAATTTTCTTATTTCGGTCCCATTTCTCTCCTGTAAAGACATAATTTATCGAGATCTCGTCATTTTCACAATTTTCAGGTACCTGAACGTCTTCTGGCATTAAAACTATATCAAAATTTTGGACAACTGCAGGTGTCTTTACTGTGTCTTTTTCAACAGGAATAGTATTTACCTCTTCTCTCTTTCGAGAATTTTTATTTTTGGAATCGACAGGCCTGCCACGCTTCTGGCGTGTATTTGCTTCAGTGGCTATTTGTCCTATTGGGACATCAATTCGAATTTGGGCATTTTCTGCCCTGCCACGCTTCTGGCGTGAATTTGCTTCAATGGCTACTTGTCCTACTGGGACATCAATTCGAATTGGAGCATTTTCTGCTGGTATATAAGATTTGGTTATCCTCTTTGTATCGAAAAATGCATCAGGCAATTCATTTGCTATTCTTTGCAAATGTATAATCTTTTGAACTTCTAGTTCACAATGCCCTGATCAAGGATCTAAATGCATCAACGATGATGTATTCCAATTAAGTTCCTTTTCAGGAAACTTATTCTCTCCCCTAATATTGGAAATTTTGATTCATCAAAATGACAATCCGTAAACCGGGCTTTAAATACATCTCCCATTTGTATCTCAAGATACCTTACTATAGAGGGAGAATCATATCCAATATATATCCCCAATTTTCTTTGGGGTCCCATTTTGGTGCGATTAGGTGGTGCAATGGGAACATATATCGCATACCTGAATATTCTTAAATGAGAAACATTTGGATGCTGGCCAAAAGCTAGTTGCATAGGAGAGAACTGATGATAACTCGGTGGCCTCAAACGAATAAGTGCTGCGGCATGTAAAACAGCATGCCCCCAAACCGAGGTTGGGAGATTTGTTCTCATAAGGAAAGGTCTAGCAATCAATTGGAGGCGTTTAATAAGTGATTCTGCTAACCCATTTTGTGTGTGAACATAAGCTACTGGATGTTCAACACTTATTCCATTAGCCATACAATAAGCATCAAAAGCTTGGGAAGTAAATTCACCAGCATTATCAAGACAAATTACTTTGATTGGATTTTCTGGAAATTGTGCTTTTAATCGAATAATTTTGAGCTAGTAATCTCACAAACGCCAGGTTGCGAGAAGATAATAAGCACACATGTGACCATCTCGAAGATGCATCTATCAAGGCCATAAAATATCTAAAAGATCCACATGGTGGATGAATAGGTCCACATATATCACCTTGAATCCTTTCTAGAAATTCAGGGGACTCAAATCCAACCTTTACTGGTGATGGTCTTAAAATTAACTTCCCTTGAGAACATGCAGCACAACAAAATTCACTAGTTATAAAAATCTTCTGGTTCTTTAGTGAATGTCCATGGGAGTTTTCAATAATTCTCCGCATCATGGTTGTTTTCGGATGACCCAATCGGTCGTGCCAAGTTATGAATTCATTTGGGCTAGTAAACTTTTGGTTTACAGTAGCATGTGATTCAATTGCACTAATCTTGGTATAATATAACCCAGATGAAAGTGAGAGAAACTTTTCTAATATAACTTTCTTATTTGAATCATGAGTTCTGATACATAAGTACTCATGATTTCCCTCATTCATAGTCTTAATATGATATCCATTTCGGCGAATATCTTTAAAGCTCAATAAGTTTCTTCGAGACCTGGTAGACAATAGTGCATTATTTATTATGAATTTTGTACCTCCAGGAAACAAAATTATAGCTCTTCCGGAGCCTTCTATCACATTGCCCGAGCCAATAATAGTATTAACATATTCTTCTTTTGGCACAAGATGGTTAAAATATATATCACCTTTAAGAATAGTGTGCGAACTTGCACTATCCACAAGGCAAATATCTTCAGAATATGTCCTTGCCATTTTTCTTCAAAGACGAATGATAATAATAATAATAAAATGAGTAGAAGTACATGCACAGTAAAATTATTCACATGAATACTTAACAAACACATACACATATCAAACTATTCCATCATTGATCAAATAGCCAATATTTCCTTCAGAATCCTTAAAGAAATTAGATACATCATAATGAGTGGTGGAATTTTCATCATTTGAAACAAAATTTGTTTCCTTTCCTTTGTCATCCCTTTTCAATGATGCTTGATAAAGATCAACTAGGTGCCTTGGGGTACGACAGGTACGTGACCAATGGCCCTTTCCACCACAACGGAAGTATTTATCCTCAATTGATTTACTTTGCCCATTATTTCTTTCTTTATCCCACTTCTAGTGAGATCCTCTCTTTTGAACATAATTCCTTTTCCTTCCATAATTTTTCTTGTTACTAAAACCTTGCCATTTACCTCTTCTGGGGTAGTTTTCTGCATTTACTTAAGGAAATGGGGTGGCGCCAGCTGGGCGCGCTTCATGATTCTTTTAAGAGTAACTCATTGTTGCGCTCAGCAACAAGAAGGCAAGAAATTAGCTCAAAAAAATTTTTTAAATCCTTTTTCTTGATTGCTACTGCAGGAGCACATTCGAGGCATGGAAGGTCGAGAAAGTTTTCCCTACCATATCGGGCTTGAGGAAGTATCACATGATTTTACCTTTTTTCAAAGTCTTTCCACAGATATGCAGGATCTTTTAATGTGGGATATTCATTTTTCAATCATACGTCAAGATGACGATGAAGGAAAATCATGGCCTTGGCTTTATCCTTCTGGGATGCATTATTTTTAACCTTAATGGTATCTCCAAGATCCATTGAATCAAGATGGATTTTAACATCTAGTATCCATGATAAATAATTATTTTCAGATATATCAAGAGCATTATATTTAAGATGAAAGAGTTTCGACATAATAAAAATTTGTTACCTGAAGTCTTCCTAAAACTTCGTTAGAGCTTCGTGCTGATAACGTGTTATAAAATAACTAAATAAAAAAATAAAGAAGAGGTAACAAAAATTAAGAAATATAAAAAGAGAGAAAGAAGTATTGCAACGTAAAAGAGAGAGAGAGAGAGAGAGAGAGAGAGAGAGAGAGAGAGAGTATTTTATTGCTTGTTGTTGTGTAAAAAGCCTCAGCCTATGCCCCTATTTATACATGTGCAAGGCTTTACTTTTTCAAACTATATTAAATACAATCATCCTTGAGAATGGGCATCCACATAAGATGTGATAAAGCATTCTTATCACAACAGTTTTTACCCAAATGTTCACTTTTGCCATTTTTAAATTCAATTCCATTCCATTCCAAAACCACTCACAAACCCCACCTTCTCTACTCCCAATCATCAATTTCTAATCAATCCAAGCCTAATTAACCCAATTATCAAATCAATCATTCATTTCCAACAATTTTCATCAATATTCAATATCAACAATCCAATCATTCACTCAATTTCATAATTAATTATAACACTCATTTCTTCAATCATAATCCCCACACTTTCCTTCACTTACCACGTGGGGATTTCTCACTGCATCACGGCCTCTGGTCCAAATTTTTACCAATCATCAATGGTATCATTATACATCAAATTTCATTCAACATACTCACCATATCTCATATCCAAGCTCAACAACAATTTAATTCATAATTCACAATAACAACCAACAATCAATATTCAACCAACTAATCACAAACACAAGTAATTCCATTTAATTCTATCCTAAGGGCAATTAACCTAGGCATTCACATAATCTTCCAAAATATCTACTCAAAACTAAAACCCGCACCTCTTAGACGGTGGTTCTAACTCCTCAAATCAAATCCTTTCTGTCAGAACTCAAACTCCACCAATGCTACACCAAAGGGATCCTCACTCAATTTCGCACCGAATTTGCACCAAACTAATCCATTCCGCATCAATGCAAGCTATCCAAATACAATTCCATCTAACAACATTTAATTATCACAATATTCGCACTAAGTTCATAACTTAAATTCGTGCAAATTCAAAGGGGAAAGGTTTCTTACCTTATCTCTCGTAACCTTGGGTTAAAACTCCGCTAGAACTAATATTGAGCCTCTTCTAAATATTGAAAAATCGAATTTTCCTTAATACCCAAATCAAAAACATAAAATTGAAAGAAAGAAAGAAATGGGCAAGAAATTCAAAGTTCCTTTCCACTTTGTTCAGATAGAATCGAAGTGAATTCTAAGAGGAATGTGTAGTCATAAACGGCTCATCAATCAGAGCTATGGATTGAAAGTTATAAGGATTGGAAATCAATGGTGAATAGTGTTTGGTTAGGGCTAAGTGTTCTTCCTCTCTTCTTCTCTTCTCCATCGTGGAACATAATGAAAGGGGTGGTTTTAGTGATGAAATTATATAAGCGTAAGGTTATGTATGTGAGTTTGGGCCCAACATGGGCCTGTTTCACTCGTTTTAGCCCGTTGGCCGAATTTTGGGCCAAAACCATTAAGATTAGTGTTTCTATTTGTATTCTAAATGTATTTATTTTCCCCAACTATGAAATTTTAATTTCTTAACCATTTTTACTTAGAATTAATTTATATTTAGTTAAATGGATTTTACATCTTTCACATCTAAATAGAAAATTTGTCCTCAAAATTTAACGACAATTACTTGTAAATGGGTAAGGATAATCTTTCCTCATGTCTGACTCAAGCTCCTACATATGCTCCTCCACTCCAGCCCTACTCCAAGCAATTTTCATCAACAGAACTTCCTTTCTACGTAGTCGCTTGACACTGGTATCATCAACTTCCTTTCAACTGAATTGACTCGGGCTCAAGAACATGAGTTACATCAGAAGTATACTTCCAAAGCTGCGAAACGTGAAATATGTCGTGCAGGTTCGAAAGATATGGCAGTAAAGCCATCTGATACGCCATTGGTCCAATCATCTTTAGGATTTGAAACGGACCATGTAACGGGGGTTCAACTTCTTCATTTTTATCGCTCTTCTGATACCCGTAGTTAGTGTAACACTCAGAAACACATTATCGCCTTCATCAAACTCCAACGGCTTTCACCGCTGATCCACGTAACTTTTTTGACGACTTTGTGCTGTGAGAATTCTAGCTCAAATTCTTTTAATTTGCTCTGTCATCTCAGACACAAATTCAGGCCCCCAACAAACTCAATTCTCTGGCCTCAAAAACATAATGGAGATTGGCATTTCCTCCCATACAGAGCCTCATACGGAGCCATTCCGATGCTCACATGATAACTGTTGTACGCAAACTCAAATAGCAGTATATAACGATCCCAACTCATCAGTTGGTCCAGCACACAAACTCTCAACATATCCTCTAGCGTTTGTATCATTCTCTCTGATTGGTCATCGGTTTAAGGATGGTACATCGTGCTTAGGTACAATTGAGTTCTGAACACTTTCTGAAAAGCTTCCTAAAATTGTGAAGTGAAACAAGGATCTCTATCTGACACTGTGGTCGTAGGTACACTATGAAATCTCACTATCTCCTTAACATACAACCTCGCCAATTCCTCCAAGGAATAAGTCATACGGATAAGCAAGAAATGAGCGGACTTTGTCAATCTATCAGTAATTACCCACAACGCATCAAATACCGCTCTAGTCCTTCGCAAACCGGACACAAAGTTTATGGCAATACCTTCTCACTTCCACTGGGGAACCTCCAAAGGTTGCCATATCCTGGATGGCTTCTAGTGTTCAAGTTTTACTTTCTGACAAGTCAAACACTTAGACACGTGTACCGCGATGTCATTCTTCATTCTTGGCCACCAGAATATCGCCTTCAAATCATGATACATCTTAGTTGTTCCCAGGTGGATAGAAAACCAGCTCTTGTGAGCTCCTGACAACACTTCTTGTCTCAAATCTCCCACATTTGGCACACAAATCCTCCTATTATACCTCTAAATTTCCTTTCTGTCTTGGGTAACCTCTCCCTATTTCTTCTATCCAATTACTTGCAGCATCTTTTGCAACTCTAGTTCATCCTACTAAGCTTTCTGAATCTCAGCCTTAAATTTGCTAGAGAAGTGTAGCTAGTTCAAGCACACACTTCCAGCCACCACTCTAACATCCAAGTGAAGATCTGCACACTTACTCAGTAACTCTCCCTCCTACATGGTGCAATTAAAATTGGTCCTACTTCTGGCACTAAGTCCATCGCAAGTTCAATCTCTCTTTGAGGTGAAAATTTTAGTATATCCTCAGGAGATACCTCAGAAAATTCTCTCGCATTAGGGATTAGATCCAAATCTTGCTCATCACTAAATTCAAATAATAACTATATGCAACTATCAGCCCTTCTAATCCCTTATACATAAATCGAATTGAATGCTCAAACAATTCAACATGTGATGCATTGATAATCAGTTATGTCACTCCGAAGATCACCTTCGTATTTAATGCATAGTTCCAAAATCTGTTGGTGTATTCTGTCACTGTCATAGAACCCTGCTTCAGCTGTATAAGCTCTAACTCCTTAGCCGCCCTCACTGAGCTCGGAAAGTATTTCTTAGAAAGTTTAACTCGTAAAGCATCCCAAGTTATCATAGCATCACCTTGCTGCAACAGACGGTTAACTCCTTGCCACCAGAATTGTTCTTCTCCCTCAAACTTATACGTGGCAAATTCCACATATTGATCCTCAGGAACGTGCTAAGCTTGCATAGCCCTTTCTATAGCTAAGAACCAGTTATCTGCTTCTGTCAGATTAGTCATACCCCTGAAAGCTGGTGGATTCACCTTCAGAAAAATGGCTAAGGTCATTAGCCCTCTATTGGTTCCAGTCACCCCATTACCATTTTCTTTTTCAGCCTATTGCCCTAGAATCTTAGCCGTGGCCTGCATAGCGGCAGCCATATTTTCTAATGCGGCCATAAAGTTCACTGGGTTGTTGTCGGTTAGTTTTGATTCTGCATTACCTCTCCCTCGACCATGTCCGCGTCCACAATTGGGTCCTGTTCATACCAAAAAATTGATAGCAAGGAGATCAGTCTCAATATCTCAAGTTTAGTGCTTTAAAGTCCTAAAAGTATACTCATGAGCATGCTATGTTTATCAAGCAGATATCCTAAATAGATATACACAATTTAGAGTGTGCTCTGAAGCATAGTCAGTCCGTTCCTCAGGCTCTTTGGGAATGAATTGCTTTGATACCATAAATGTAACACCCTACCCTTCAAAGCCTTATAATTAAGTCATAATTCAATGAGAGTTTGGTGCTATGACACAAAGCTGAGATATAAATACTTATGTATAGAAGAAGGTAGTAAGCTAAAAGCCTATAAGAGGATTTAAACCTCGAAAGAATGACAATTCGTCAATCATTCACACTCTTTAACATATGTAAGTGCTTCGAAAAAGGTAGATAATTAAAAGCTTAAAAGAAGAATAGGAGTAAAGAGACATATATAAGCATATATAAATATTACTAGTCTCGGCCCGCAAAAATTAACCCGGCTAGAGTTACAACTGTAAAACAGTTTGACATACATAACCTATATCTCCAAAAATACACCATAAGCCTCTATAGGCACGTCTTTAAAATAAATACATCAGATAAGTGTTTCCAAAAGAAAGAGAATTCTAAAACCAAAATAGAAACAAAAGTCTTCTTCACCATCTTCTAGATAAGACTCTCGCTCATTATAGAGTGCTGGGACCTGCATCTGAAAAACAAAAATAATATATGGGTGAGAGCCCAACCCAAGGGTTCCCAGTAGGGTAAAAGGGCAGAAACAATACAATATAAGGTAACAAGAACTCTCTAAGAAATCTTAATCCTCAATGTTTCATTGATCCAAGCCTAGAGTTCCTACTAATCCATAAAATGGCAACTTACCTAAACGATTTTAATCTATCCATTATTCTTAGTCTTTCACAAACTCCAATCACCACATCGCATTAAGAATAACATTCAGCGTCACCACCACTAGCGTAAGGGATCTCTCAGTTATTCAAACACATACAAAACAATACAAAGAATACACGAATAGAGAGAACAGATAAAGCAATTAGCTCAAATAGCATATAGATACAATTATTCAACAAGGCAAGTCAAATACAAGATCTATCAATACACCTAAATGCAAATGATGCATGTCTGTCCTATGGCCAATGAGCTCATATGTCAGTTATACAGCTAAGCCCGACATGTCCAATAGCGAATCCTTGACAGTCCCTCGGTGCGCATATCCCGAAGAGGTATTCACTTCCCTTGGAGAAATTATCCAAAAAGGTCTAAGTGTCCGGCCACATCTTACGACGAAGAGTCAACAAAGTCTCAAATCTCAATCCAGAGCAGGTGGGGTGAACTACTGCATCTATCCAGTGTAACACCCAAACTTTTAACACCTCATGATCACACTAAAAGTCCAGGCGTTACCTACCTCTATACCTTTTATTTAGTACTATATTTATTTAATATTGAGCCTTCGCGAAAATACAGCCGGATTTTAATTATAAAAATGAATGTCTTTACTTTAAACCAGTTAGACACATAATCATATTCACATAGTATATAATATATAACGTTATTTAACAATTCTCAAATACAAGTCCTGTCCCTCTAAAAACTCAAAATGACAAATGACAAAGGGAAAAATCTCAACTAAACTAAAAACTAAAAAAAAAAAACAATTATATATATACATAAAGCTCTGAAGTTCAGTCACAATTTCGCGCCAAAAATTCTTGAACCTGTCACTGAATGTTGGGTATAAAAAAGGGTGAGAACAAGCTACACATTCTTAGGAGGAAAGAGAATAACATCAAAGCAAAGAAATACTTGCAAATAGAAAGAATTTCATTATAAAAATAATTTATCTTTGAAATAACCTTTTGGAAAAGCTTTATGGGAAGACTTACTTTGAAAGGTCATAAAAAAACTCTTTTGGTTTACAATTCCGTAAAATAAAGTGTTTAAAAAAAGAACGGACCAAAAATACGCCTAAGGGCTTCCTACATAACAAACTTACATCGCTCATTCCTATCCATCCTATACATAAACTAGAGAAATAAGGCAATACCTAGCCCAATATGCCTCAACCTTCCTCATCACAATAGAAACAACCTTCAGCATCACTACCGCTAGCATGAGGGTTCTCAATTTTTAAACACATACAAGGAATACATAAGTATGGAGAGTAGATACAGCAATTAGATCAAGTAGCAGGTAAATATAATATAACAAGTAAGCAAGCCAATTACCAATGCACAACCAAACAAAACATACAAATGCAAATGATGCATGTCTGCCCTATGACTAATGAGCTCAGCTGTCGATTATACAGCCAAATCCGACATATCCGGTAGCTAACCCAGATATGAAACACCACATCACAAAATAGGTATTACTCGTCTACCCATGCCGGCATTTCACCATAACCTGGAGTAGGCATTACTTATCAACTCAGGCAGGTGCCTCAAACCATAACCCGAATAGGAATTACTCATCTATCCTCAGGCCATGACTTGGATAGGAATTACTCATGTATCCCTAAAACCATCATTCGGATAGGAATTACTCATCTATCTTCAAAACCATCACTCAGATAGGAATTACTCATATCCTCAAAATCATCATCTTATTCAACTAGATCAACTTATCGTTAATTCAATCCTTCACGTCTCAATCTTTTTCAATATCAATCTAATACTCCCAAGATCCTCAACCATTATCTCATAATTCTTATAAATCACAACTTAACTATATATTCCACAGTATCTCTTTTCCCTTCAACCCCATTGCTTAACTCTAATAACATTATCTCATTTCACACTTCCTAAACCCGAACACGTGGATTAATAAGTAATTTAACTTTTTAAAACTTCAACTAAAGAAATAAATCCCTTTTTGTTGTTATTCAAAATTAAATAAGTTAAACCAAAAACTAATTTCAAAATCATTTCAAGCTTTAAAACTTTTTCAATAAGGTTCCAAGCCATATTAATTTAAAACTAAAAATTCTAATTGAAAACCCCAAAAGTATTTATCCTCAAATCCATTACTTTACTTGCTTTAAAATCTTAAAAAGTATTCAAGCCATATTTCTTTTGATGAATTAATCAAATTAAACTAATTTTTGAAACCACAGGCAAAACCTCCAAAACCCTTTGATTTTTACAAAATTTCCGACAGAACCTCCCCTAAAAATCGAAGTTTACCACCCTTCACAGGTTTCCTCAGTTCAACCTTAACCCAACGAAATCAGCATTTCAATTCAATATTTCTAAGTCCGTCATTCAAAATCAATCATTTTCAATTTCAATCTAAAATTCAGAATTAACATGACCAAACATCATAATATCTATCTTTCAAACACAACATATTCAATCACAGCAGAAAATTATTTACATCCCAAGCATTCATTCATTTTCAATAATCTACTAAAGTTGTCAGGTATTCAAAGCCTAAAATATTTTTATTTTAAAATAATCTCCTACCTTGAGGAATTAAGCCCGTACCAATTTTGACGCGATAAACCCTCCTTTCATGTTAATCTGTAGCAGTGGCGGCAACTGCAGAAATTTCCAAGCGGCCCAACCGCAATATCCAAAACTACAGCAACCACATAAACTTTAATCGCAGCAAAAAATTATCGCAACTCAACCCTAAGACATTAACGTTGCAAAATCCTCACAACAGATAGGATAATAGAGACAAAAGGGGTTTTCAGAGCAGAAGCAACTTACTGCACAAAAGGAAACCATGAATAGAGCAGCCACAGCTCCAGCGGCTGACTCTGGCGAGCTCCAGAAGCGGCAGCACTTGCCAGTGAGCACCCTGGCAGTGGCAGCAACACAGTGACCACCCACTACCACCGTCGCGTTTCCTCCATCTCTGTGGGCTCACACTGACAACGACACGCCCTCCTCTCAGCTCCACGGTGGCGACCACAGCAGTAAGGCACAATAGCAGCCTGGAACGGGTTCAGCAACGACGAAGACGAGCTCCTCTTCCTCGCATCGCGTCATCTCTCGTCTCCCTCACGGTGCTCGACGGCAACGTGTAGTGACGGCAGTGGCATTCGCAACTCCAGGGACGGTGACAGCTTAGTTCTTCTCCTCCGCGAAGTCCCTCTCATAAGCTTCTCTCCCTCAACTGTGCGACGGCACTGGCAGCGACGGCACGAGCTCTGGTGATAAGGAGCGATGGCGGCGCAAGGCAGCAGCCCCTCCCTGGCTGGCGTGCTCTCCTCCCTCTCCTTCCCGGTTCGCGTGTGTGTGTGTTTGGAAGGGGGTGGCGGCTATTTTGAACATTAGGGTTATGGGTATATTTTTGGGGATTTAGAGTTAGGATAAAATTAGGTATAAGGGTAATTTTGTAATTTTAAATAAAATTAGGAATAATTTAGTAATTTAAAATCAATTTAATTAAATAATAATTATATATAAAAATATTATTTATTCATCAATTTGCAAACTATTTTTAAATAAGTATTCTAATTTAAAATATAAGATAATATACTTAATTTTCTTTATTCACAAAAATAAAAGTGTTAAACTCTAAATCTCAATTATTTAAATCAAATCATATAAAATTTTTATTATTTTACAATTACTAAAATTTATAATTTAAATATGAAAATTATCCAATAATTTTAAAATTAGATTAAAATTTTAATTGAATTATCAAAACTTGATTTAATTAGTTTTAATAAAATAATTTCTGAAATTAAAGTCCTTAATGAATAAATAAATTGAAATTGAATCATAATAAGATTTTCAAAAGTTCTGGGTCTTACACCAAAGAAGCTTCAATCTCAATCCGGAGCAAGTGGGACAAACCACTGTATCTACTCAGGGAGTCACAAATCTCATTCTCAACCCTGAGCAAGTAGGGAAACTACACCTTTGCATCTACCTAGAGAGTCTCAAATCTCATTCCCATCCTAGAACAAGTGGGGTGAACCAAACTTTTGTATCTACTCAGGGAGTCTCAAATCTCAACTCGAAGCAAGTGGGGCGAAACACACCCTTGTAATCTACCTAGGGAGGTATCATTCTTAATCAAACTCATTTTCATCATCCAATCATGTCATCGCATCCCCTCCAATCAATTCCAACTCATTCCAATCTCAACCCAGAGCAAGTAGGATGAACCGCTGCATCTATCCGGGGAGTTTCAAATCTCAACCTAGAGCAAGTGGGACAAACCACACCCTTGCATCTACCCAAGTATGTACCATTCTCAATCAAACTCATCCTCATCATCGAATCATATCATCCCATCCCCTCTAATCACTTCCAATTCATTCCAATCTCAATCCAGAGCAAGTGGGGCAAACCACTGCATCTATCCAGGGAGTCTCAATCTCAACCCGTAGCAAGTGGGGGAATCTACACTCTTGCATTTACTCAGGGAGTCTCAAGTCAATTTAATATTCAGTAAGTTCATTACTCATAAGCTCTCATTAACCCATCATTATCTTTGATACTCCAATCCACAATCTTATTCAATTTCATCAAATTCATTCCTTAATTATGCTGACTTCTCAAGCCTAAAACGAGTTATCGGACCTTAAACAGGGGTTACAGAGGTGAAAAAGAAGGCTGCATAGGCAAAAATAGCTGAAAACAATATTTTTTAGAAAATAGGACAATCGTGCATACGCATATTCGTGCGTACGGACGAGCCCCTTTTTGTGCGAACGCCCGTGGCTCGCACGAAAGAGATTCATTTCTAGAATGCAAGTTGTCCGTATGCATGGGTCATACGTTCGCATGACTTGGTTTTTGTGTATATGCATCGTATGCGCACAAAACTCTTTCAATTCTGTAACACCCCTCATGCGTACGCATAACCTCAATTTTCTGTAACTTATGCAAAATTCAATTTTTAACCATTTTTATCCAAATGTTCACTTTTGTCATTTTTCAATTCAATTCCAGTTCATTTCAATACCACTTACAAATCCAACCTCCTCTACTCCCAATCATAAATTTTCAATCAATCCAAGCCTAATTAACCTAATTATTCAATCAATCATTCATTTCTAACAATTTTCATCAATATTCAATATCAACAATCTAACAATTCACTCAATTACACAATCAATTATAACACACATTACTTCAATGATAATCTACACGCTTACCTTCAGTTACCACGTGGGGATTCTTTACCGCATCACGACCTCCGACCCAAATTTTTACCAATCATCAATGGTATCATTATACATCAAATTTCATTCATCATACAACATACTCACCATATCTCATATCCAAGCTCACCAATAATTTAATTCATAATCCACAACAACAACCAACAATCAATATTCAACCAATTAATTACAAACACATGCAATTCCATTCAATCTTATCCTAGTGCAATTAACCTGGGCATTCACATAATCTTACATAGTGCCTACTCAAAACTAAAATACGAACCTCTTAGATGGCGGTTCTAATTCCTCAAATCAAATCCTTCCAGTCGAAACTCAAAATCCACCAATGCCACACCAAAGGGATCCTCCACTCAATGCTACACCGAATTTATACTAAACTAATCCATTTCGTATTAGTGCAAGCTAACCTAATCCAATTTCATCTGATCGCATTCAATTATCGCAACATTCATATTAAGTTCATAACTTAAATTCATGTAAAATCAAAGGAAAAAGGGTCCTTACCTTATCTCTCGTAGCCTTAGATCAAAACCCTGCTAGAACTCACGATTGAGCATCCCCTAAACATTGAAAAATCAAAAATTTCTCAATACTCAAACAAAAAATGCAAAATTGAAGCAAAGGAAAAATTGGATGAGAAATTTGAATTTTCTTACCACTTCATTTAGATAAAATCGAAGTGGATTCCGAGACAAATGCCTGGCCACAAATAGTTCGTCAATAGGAACTACGGATTAAAAGTTATGAGAATTTGAAATGAATGGTGAATAGTATTTGGTTAGGACTAAGTGTTCTTCCACTCTTCTTCTCTTCTCCACCATGGAACATAATGAAATGGGGGGTTTTAGTGCTGAAATTGCATAAATGTAAGGCTTATGTATGTGGACTTGGACTCAACATGGGCTTGGTTCACTTATTTTAGCCAATTGGGCCAAAACCTTTAAGGTTAGTGTTTCTATTCGTATTCTAAATGTTTTTATTTTTCCTAACTATGAAATTTTAATTTCTTACCCCTTTTTGTTCATAATTAATTTACTAGTTAATTATCTATATTTTAACTGGGTTTTACATCGACGCTAACGGTGACTACTGACATGGAATGTTGACTCGTACACGTGACTGTTAAGTGTCCACGTGTACGATTTGGACAAATTAGTCCTTAGAGTGAAGTATAAAATAATCCTGAAAAAGTTTTAAAAAAAATCTCAAAACAGTCTCTAAAAATTTTTAAAAATAGTCCCTTCGAATTATTTATATATAATTATTTCTAAATTAATAAATTTTAATTTCTAAAATTTTTGGTCTAGATTATCTCAAATCTGATTATTTATATGTACAAAACATTTTTATGTATTTCAAAATCCTAAATTATAAATTAATTTTGAAAAGACACTATTTTTTAAAAATATAATGTAAAATAAATGAACATATATTTATTTTTGACCATACAAGGTATTAATTTTATTGAATTTATAGATACTATATTTTATGATCATTTTTTAATGATAAAGAAGAGAATACGTTAGTATTGTTTAATTTGAAGAGATAGAAGAACTTTTAATTAATATGAAATTTTTCACAAAAACAATTAGAAATATTTGTGCAAATGCTTATAAAAGTAATACTTTAGAACTTACATGCAATGCAAACCAAATTAACCCTAGAAGTCAAATTTGTAAGTTTTGGTCAATATCTTAAAAATTTAGGTATATAAATAATGGCCTTCATAATATAATGACTTCTTAGATTTAGTTATTATTGTTATGATTTTCACATCACATCTATGTAGGTATCATAGATTAATGATTAAATAATATTATTTCTTATGATTTTTTAGAGTTAATAAATAAAATTATCTTTTAGTATATATTTGTTATTTTTTATATTTTTATTTATTATATATTTTTAATAATATTTTATTATTTTGATTAATAAAAATATTACAAGACATTGATTTTTAAAAAAGATTAAAAAATTCAAAGGAATTATTTTGGAATTTTTAGAAATTTTCAAGAATTATTTTGAGATTTTTTAATTTTTTTGGGACTATTTTGTACTTTACTTTAGGGATTGATTTGTCCAACTTGCACACGTGAATACTTAATAACCACGTCTGTGAGTTAATGTTCTACGTCAGTAATTACTATAAGTGACTAACAAAGAGAGACTGTATTATCTAATAAAAATAAATATTAGAATCTGTTTTGTGTATTTTGAATCTTGAGAAACTAAAATATTTAATTTTAAAAATTTTAGGATTTGATTTGAATAATTACTCTAAAACTTAAATCTTTTAAAATAAAAATTATATTTCTTTGTCAATAATACTAAATGTGTATTAAAAAAGAATATTTTTTAATATGTATTTTACATAATATTTTTTATATATTAATATATTATATAATATTAGTAATAGATATTATGGAAGAATCGTAGATATCAATACATAATTATGAGAATGATTATATATATATATATATATATATTATTATTATTATTATTATTATTATTAAATTAGAATGTGTATCTTAATATTTTAAATCACTTATCATTATATCATTATTATTATTATTATACTATTCTACAAAAGTTATATTCTAGCACAGCATGTTAACGTGGTGCATTCTGATGTGAGTATACTTGTCTCTTTTTTTTATTTATTATTTTTGGAAAGTATCAATTTTGAATCATTAAATGTATTAATATTTAATAATTAATTATGATAAGATTTGACAATAATCAAATTATTCTATATCATATCTTTTCAAGAATTACAATTATTCTTTTTTATATCTCCATAAATATTATATATAGAGTATTTTATTTACCATTCATGAGTGTAAGTTCTAGATTTAAAGTATTGTTTTGTTTTTTAATTTTTTTTCTTAATTATTTAATAATGATATTATTTTTAATCGAAATTGATCATTTTTAAAGTATAAATCACATTTTTATCTTTTTTTATAAATCCAACCTTATTTTCATTCTTTTAATTATATAATGAGTATTCTTACTCAATTTTATCCTTGCAGCAAGGATTATATTTTACACAATTATTTACCATAAATTATGTCCATCATATTATATCCCAAATTATTTTCATCGATCTGGATACTAATTACATTTGAATTTAATAAGTTACATCTATTTAAGTTGTAAAACTCGGTCAAATCGTAATTAATTAAATAATAAATTAAATAAGAGCGAATATGTTTAGAAAATTTAGCAATCAGAATTTTATAATTTAAATTTGATATTTGGACTCAGTAAATTTTTCTGAATCGGAAAACATATTTTTCTGCGTAAAAATGCGCACTGAAAATTTGACCGGCAATACCGGTTGAAATCTATCCAGTACTGCAGCTGAATAAATTAATTATAAGTGAATAAGGTTAAGAAATGAGAAATTATAATTTGGGAAGATAGAAATATTTAAAATACGATTTAAAACTTTAATCTTAAAAGTTTTGGACCAAAATTGGGCCAACAGACTAAATCAAGTGAACCGGGCCCAAATGGGTCCAAGACTCAACATATATAACCATTTGGTATGAGCATTTCAGCTCATTAACCCTAAAGAAATGGTGTGGGGCACTGAAATGGAGAAGAGAGGAAGAAGAGAGAAAATTCTAATTTCATCAAACTTCAAATCACCATAACTTTCTCTCTGGAACTTCGATTGACGAATCGTTTGCGGCCACGCGTCGCTCTTCTCATCATCTACATTTCTATCTAAGTTTTGTGGTGAGTATTCCACTGTCATCTGCCTAGTTTTCATTTTTCTCCTTAAATTTGAGTTTGGTTATGGGTGTTGAGTAATTTTATGATTTTTGTTGTTTAGGAGTACTTTAGTATAAGCCATTGATGAGTTTCATCAACCAATTTCGTAGGTTAAGGTAAGAAACCCTCTAACACTTGTGATTTATCAATTTCATGAACCCTAGGTTGATTATAAGTGTGAAAATTGATTATGTTAGAGCAGTGGGTGATTTTGGTGCACAATTGGAAAATTGATATTGCTTGTGGGGCTTTGGTGAGGCTTGGAGCTAAAGGTTGGTGGAGACTTCCAAGAAGAAGCTCAATTATTTTGGCTACAAGAGGTACGATTTAAGTTTCATTTAAGTACCATGTGGTGTGATGAGAATTCCTAGGCTACATGCCCCTAGGATTAAGTTGGATTGTGTAAATGGTTGGTACTAATATGTATAGTTGATATGTAATGTAAATTAATGATTGGATTGAGAATTGTGTGAATTTGTATATTTGGTATGTTGAGAATTTGATGAATTGGATAATGAATATTAGTTTGTGGAATATGCATTTAAATTGTGAATTTGGGCCCGAGGCCGTGAATCTTGGACCGGATACCGGAAATAGGTAAAGAAGGTAAGTGATGTGTGTATTGTGTGATGTCATATGAGATTGAATGGAATTGTGATTGTTGTTATTTGGTTACAATTGATTGTAGGATTATGTGGTTATTGATTTTAAGGGAGGAATTGATGTCTTTGTTGATAATGCATGTGGGTTATATATGATAATATGGATTTATATGTATTGGGGGTTGATGGAATTGGTATTGTTGGAACTTGAGATGTGGAATGAAATATATGATATGGTATTTTGTTTGAAATTGAGTTATTTTATTGAGATTGGTCAAAATGGTGGATTGGTAGATTGTGAATTTAATGAGAATGTTGAAAATATGAGTTGAGGAGGCTTAATTGTTTGATTTTGGTAAGTTTTGGTTGGTTTTAAAAAGGTTTGAAATTAGTTTGTGTTGAAAATGTAGTTTTGTTGGATTTTATAAAAGTTGTGATTTTGGTCTACTTTGACGGAGCATAACTTGGCCTCCGGATCACCGATTTGTATCAAACTTATTTAAAAATAAAATTGGATCCGAGATGTTTATGTCGTTCGAAGAACGGGTGGAAAATGATTTGAAACAAAAAAGTTATGCCCGTTGGAAGTTTGGGGTTTGAAAATGTAATCCTGCGCATGGGCAACGCTTACGCGTCACCCGCTTTTCTCCTCTTCCCACACGTGCGCGTGTGCGCACGCGTGACCCCGTTTTTAGCACAAATTGATTTTCGAAGTTTTAAAGCCAAATTTTAGACTTCTATGCCTCCATTTTCATCCTTTAAGTCCTAAATTTTTATAGTATGCCTAGTAATGAGAAGAAGCAAGGAAATGTGATAACTTGTTGGTGAAGAAAGACTTGAAGTAATGAATTGCGATTGAAAAAGTGCAGAAATGATGGTTTGAAAATGAATGTGACGTGTGACCCCAGGTAGTAGGCAATGGCGTTGTCCACCTGCTCCGAGTATGAGATGGGAAAGAAAAATTATGATAAATAAGTTTAATTATAGAGTTTTGAATGAATGTATGTCTGTGATACCTGGGCAGTAGCAAGGGTTGTGGTTCGTCCCGCTTGCTCCAGCTTAATGTTTGAGATTTGATAACAATGATGATTGATTTTAAATTGAATGAATATGTTTGAGATACCTGGGCAGTAGTAAGGATTGTGGTTCGTCCCGCTTGCTCCGGGTCAATGCTTGAGATACCTGGGTAGTAGCAAGGGTTGTGGTTCGTCCCACTTGCTCCAGGTAAGAGATTGTGACGCCTGGGTAGTAACGGCAGTAGTGGTTATTCCACTCGCTCCAGGTTGAGCTATTAAACACCCACCTGGGTAGTAGCCGCAGTAGTGGTTATTCCACTGGCTCTGGGTTGAGCGAGTAGTAGCAAGGGGGTTGTAGCTCAAACCTACTTGCTCCGCAATAGGTGTTTCAGTCCATGGTTAGCTACCAGGACGTGTTGGGTTGGCTATATAACCGACAGATGATATCATCAGTCATAGGGTAGGCATACATCATATGCATATGTTTGAATTGTTTGGGTTTGCCTATTTGTTTTGGATTGCTACATCATATATGCTATGTTACCTGATTATGTGCTATTTGTTCTACTTGTACCTTATTGTGTATTACTTGCCTGTATTGCTTGTGTTTGTACAAGTGAAAGGTCCCTCATGCTGGTGCCGGTTGACACGGAGGGCTGTTATTGATGAGATGAGTTGATGATAAAATTGAATAATGATGATGATTATTGAATGAGATAATTTGAGCTCCCTAGGTAGACGCAGTGAAGTGATTTTACTTGCTCCAGGTGAGAATATGAGGTAATGATATAGAATTGCTAAGACAGAATAGCTGGGGATGGTTTCGTTTATAATTCTGATTGTGAATTGTCGGAGAGTTAGAAAGTTGGGAAGCATGCGGAACATGAATCAGATTTAGCATTTCCTTATGACAGTTGCCTATTTATGGATTAGCAAGAATATAGGACGAATATTGGGTGAAAGGAAGTTTAGGATGCTTAGTGAGTTTTTATTACAATGCATTGTATTTATTTGGCACTTGTACCATACTGGAAACCCATGGGTCGGGGGTTCTCATTCCGTATATATCTCTTATTTTTTAGATACAGGTTCAGGTGCTCAGAAGTGAGCTGTGGTTCATTTGAGAGACAGCGAAGATCTTTATATTCTCTACTTTATATTTTGCTTAGAATTTCCCCACCTTTACTTTGAAAAGCTTACATTATGTATTAAACTCCTTTGAACTTGCCTATAGAGGCTCTTATGTTTCTTTTGGGAGAGATTAGGAGATTCTGTTGTCAACTTCTTTCATACTGTACCCTAGCCGGTTTAAACTTCGCGGGTCGCGAGTAGTAGCTATTTACTTATGTTATATATCTATATACTGTCATTCTCTTATTCTCCTTAATGCCTTTATCTGTATATCGCTTTCGTTTTCATGCTTTATCTTTAAGTTGTCGATACGTGAGTGGTATGACTTCGTGGTTTTATTTTTACTCTTTTCAGGCTTCTCGATTAATACTCCTTTCAATTTTACTTATAATTATGTATTAAAAATCCACCTTGAGAGTCGTACCACCTTATTATCATTGACTTATGACTCGAGTATAAAGATTTGAATAGTAGGGTGTTACATAAGTTGGATATGTAATATTTAATTTTTTTAATTTTTAATTTTTTTTGTCAACTGATGAATTTTTTAATTAAATTCAAATATATCCAATTAATTAAGTTAAAAAATATACTAATATGATAGTATGCCATATAATTTAATATACTTAGCTATCAATACATAAAAAGTAAATTATTTAAAATAATAACGTATTTCTTTGTTAATACTATTAAATGTGTATAAGAAAAAGAATGCTTTAAATACGTATTTTACATAATACTTTACAAACGATAATATTTTAATTTATTATTAGTTACACTCAGGGACGGACCATACTTATTGAAGAGGGGGCATTTGCCCCCATAATATTTTTTCAATAAAACTAATATATATATATATCACTTGTTATATTATGTTTGTGTTAAAATAAAATATAAATAATTTTTTTATACTTTATGTTAAAAAAATAGTTTGTTAAATTTAATACATACTAATAATTATATTGTTAAATTTTTTTTAGTATAAAAAATAAATAAATAAACTCAAAAAATAGTGATAATTAATTTTATTATATTAGTTAATTAATTGATAATTAAATTAAAATTTAATTTTTTAATTAAATATAACTTAAATTATTAGTGATTTTTTAAAAATTAATTAAGATAAAAAATATATTATCTATATATTAATATATTATAATTATTTTGGTTAAAAAATTTATTCATACCATAAAGACTATAATAAGTAGATTTGACAATTAAATATAAGATAATAAAAAATAAAATAAATGTTTAAGAACATATATAGAACAATAATATTTAGTCATGTTAAAAATAAAAAAAAGTCATTATAAATTATTTTAATTTTTTATTATTTTAAATATTATTCTGTGTATGAAATTATATTTTTATTATTTTAAATATTATAATAAGTGATTATGTGTATATTTCTAATTCTTATCAATATGTATAGATAGTTCTAACTTAAAATTTTAAATATATTTAAACTAATTTGGATTGATTAAGTGATCACTTAGTCGTCCGCTTAAGTAAGTATTGAGATTCGAATTTTGTATCGTTGTAACAATTCATTGTCGGTCAATTAGATATTCTTAAATGAAACTCAAATTCATGACAAATTAGTTTTTTACTTGTTGGGTATCATAGAAAATCTAAAAAAAATATATTTATACCTGAATTTTATTATGTTTTTGCCCCCACTACTAAATTTTTTTGGGTCCGTCACTGGTTACACTAAACGTAAATTATACATAATTATTTGTTATTAAATTAAAAATTAAATTATTAAATCCTTAATTAATAATTTATTTTCTAATCTGAATAGCATACATGATAGTTAAATGCATGAACTCAAATTAAGGGATAAATATATTAATCTCTTAAATAGAATTTTTAAATTAAATTTTGATAATAAAATAAAATTTTTAGTTTTTTCTTTGTCAAAAATCTCGTGATTAAATTTTTTTTTTTGCAGTTACTTTGAGATTTTATTTCATGGTGTAATGAATATGATTTTATTTTGATGCCTTTTATTTTTGTCTGTTTATGCATAGGTGTTCTAAGAGTCTACAATTATTAGAGAAAAAATATTTTAAATCATAATAAATATTTTTAAGATTTATTTTATATAAAGTCATAAATAGAATAACTTCTCATAATGGCTACAATTAAAAAATATAAAATAAAATAATTATTAAATATAGCGTATATTAATTAAATTATTATAATTAATAAAAAATAGTGTAAATAAATACATAATTAATATATAATTGAGATAAATAATATTCTAATTTAATATCAATTAAATTGATCACTAAATTTATTATTGTAATGAATACATGAAAAAAGAATAAAAAACAGTTTAAATTTTCACAAATTATATGACATTTTTAAACTATTAATACCTAACTAATGTATGTTTTCATATCCTGTACGGGATAATACATAAAATTATAAAAAAAATTAAATAAAATATATATAGTAATTATTATTATAAATATTTTACAAATTTATAATTAAATCAAACTCTCAAGATTTTTAATATTAAAATATTAAAAATAATTATTATTTGTCTTAATCAATTTGACTTTGTTGAGTGATCATTTCACTCGTCTTCTGCTTAAACAACTATTAGGAATTAGAATCTCGCCTTGTGTGTAGCAATCCATTAACTAGTGGTAAACCCTTAATAAATGGTGTAACACCCTACAGGAAAGACCGCTCTGATACCATAATGTAACACCCTAACTATCAAAACGTCACGCTTCCGGCTGCGCCACTCTGATAGTTCGGGTATTACGACGACTCTTATAATATTTAATACTAAAATATGAGCCTGTTTAAATCTTAAACCGAGATTTCCAAAAAAACATACATTCATACTTACAAGATGAATTACAATACTCACAGGATATATATATATATATATATACAAACATCTCATATCACAATCCTATCTCTCCTACAAGACTTGCAAAATTAAAGGCGAGGGAAACATAAATACTAAAATAATACAAAAATATCGTTTGACAGAAAATAAATAATATCTTCTGAACTTCGTCGTCTGTAACCTGAAAAAGAAAAGACCTGTAGGGGAGTGAGAACATCATCCTCGAAAGGGTTCTCACTATAGGGTTGCAGAATTACTATAATAGGATACGCGAGATAAGATCGTTACAGTGATTAATAACCGCCTTATGCGTCTTTTCGAAGCAAAGGTTTACTATAAAAGAAATATCCGAAATCTTTTCTGAAAGAGGAAACTATTCATTTCTTAAAAATTCAAAAGCCTTTCAAAAGGTTTATCTATGCTAAACCAGACTAGTTTTTCAAACTTATCTAATCCAGAAACATCAACCAAACACGGCCTTCGGCCCACCTCATGATCAACCACGGCTCTAGGCCCAAACAGTCCAAACAACAACCATTCACCACGATCCAACAGAAATCCAGTCGCAAACACAAGTAGAAAAGTTCATGCACAAACAAACAATTACTTCAAGTAGAACAATTAGCAGTTAACCACAATTAATCACAAAGGCAAACCAAGTACAATATGCACACTCAAACAATGTCACATAGATGCATATGATGAATGCTTGTCCTAGTGGATGATGATATCATCTGTCGGTTATAAAGCCAACCGAGAAGTCCTGGTAGCTAACCATTGGACTGTCCCTCTGTCGTGCATCCCCAACTCGAGTTATTCACAATATTAATCATAATTCACATCCAACACCCTCACTGGTGTATATTCACGGGGCGAGCTCATCTGGAACTTTCACAGTGTCCGACCACACTTACGACACAGAATCAGTAGAGTATCAAGTCTCAACCTGGAGCACGTGGTGGCTAGCCACTGCTTCTACCCAGAAAAATTCGTATCTCAGATAATTGGAAGTACAACAATCACAATATCAATAATTCAGCATATATGCATTTATTCTCAGCCATAAATCAACATTCATCTCAGCCATCAGGCTTAAATTCATGATTCATAGTTAGCCATCCAGCTCATAACATATTACGCAATTAGCCATAATTCATTATCTTATACAGCCATTCCAGCTCATAACACAATAGCACTTCCACCATCTAACATCATCAAATTCATAAAATCATAATTCAAGCCATATATCACTTTTTCTCAATTCACTTCACTTTGAAATAAAAAATCCACTCTTTTCAGTCTTGGCTTTAAAGTTCCCATTCCTCAAATCATCTCAGGCTCATAAGCCACTTTTACTCAAAGTAGGTTTCCTTTTTAAAAACAAAGCCACCCTCGGCATCCTCTTTCCAAAACTCCCAAAACTATGGCAAATTAAAGATCTATTTTGAAATATTCAAAATCATCCATTCAACACCGGGATTTTATAACAAAAGCTCCTCGGCAGAGTCTCAAGTCTTTAGGGGAGAATAATATAACTCATTTCCTCAAGTTCGCTTAAAATCTTTAAAACCTCGGCTTCCTGGTTTGAGTAATAAAAATAGCATCTATGCCAAACTGAGTCGTGTAATCAATTACTCCTTTCAAAACTATTTCCTTTACATAAACAAAACTAGCTTCAATTCCATGATTAAATCTAAAGCATTTCAAATTGCTCGAAAAATCATTTTTGTTTTGCTAAACCAGAATTCAAAGGATACTTTAAAGCTTATCTAAAATGTCAAAAAAAATGAGATTTGTCAATCGAAACCCAAATCCTTTTAAAGTCACGAAAACTCCTCCAAGTGACAATCTTTAAGTTAAATAAAGAAAAACATAAACCCTTTTCACCTTTTAAAACAGCTTTAAAGCATAATTTTCCTTCGAATGACTTGCACCCAAAGACATACTATTTTTCTTAGGAAATAGGGAGAAATCATAATTCTCTTTTCAATAATTCTTTTCAAAGCATAGCTTCATTGCTTTCATAATTGGTCCAAGTAAAGATAATAAAAAGTCTTAAATTCACGATCCTCCAAGTAAAATAGTAAAGGCATTAAACTCATAATTTTTCAAATAACATTTCAAATAAAGACTCGGATTTTATAGGAACTTCGGCAGCATCTCCCCTAAAACTTGGACTTTGTCACCCTTTCCAGGTCCCAACTAAACCATTCCGCAACTCTCTTCAAGGGGTTCAAAACCAATTCAATTCAAAATCATGTTGTTTTCAAAGATGCATCGTGTTCAGGTTTCAAGAACACCAAATCAAATTCAAATAAATTCTTAACAAAATAAACTCGATTTCAAGCTTTTATAAATTAACTTTAAAGAAGTATTTCAAGAACTGTCTGTTTCACAAAAACCGAACAACAACCCAGCCAATCAAGCATTCATAATCATCCAAGACAACCAACAATTACATAAGACTTATACAATCACTCAAGGATACATTTTCTTATGTCAATATCCATATATAATAATTCTAATTCATAAAATGTGGTTTTCTGAAAAGGCCCCTACCTTAGTGTCGAAACCCGCAAAAATCACTAAACGTAGCTGCTCTGTTAGTAGTTTCCAGCACCTATTTCCATGGTAGCAACA